>NW_028327180.1:78804225-79448809 GCF_987537825.1 Furipterus horrens
CTTAGTGGTTAGCTGATGATTGGACATGGGTTCACTTAAATGCCTGAAACCAATAAATCTCTCAGCCTTATTTACTGAGGGGCTCTCTGTGTGTTGGGACATGCCTTCAATGCTCAAGCAGACAGTTTAGAACTCTGCCTTAGCCTTACCCTCCTGGTTGTGTAGAGCCTTAAAGTCAGCCAGAGGTGAGAGTTGAGGACCATCTTGTGTCTTTCCTGGCACATGCACAACTGTGCCTGTGGCCTTGCTTCTCAGAACTGTGTTAGAGCTTTTCAAGCCCTTTACGGACATCTCACTTCCAGCCTTTCTAAACATTGATGGGAGAAGTGAAAGAAGACCTAAACAAACAGAAAAATTCTGTTTCTGAAGGTCTCACTGTGATAGTGGAAGACCAAGGAGGATGTTGTCAGAACAGAATTTTAAAAGTTGGGATTCAGAGAGTGCTTGGTTCTCAATGATAACAAAGTTTCACATGTAGTCATGCTGTTAGTTGTTGAAAAGAGTGAGAATATTAGGACGTCAACTGGATGGATCTTTCTGCTCTATGTTTAGAGCACTGAGGAGAAGGGTGATGGATGTGTGGTGATCAGAATGTGTGAAGTGTTATCTTAATGAGCTTTTTCATGTCTATTTTTGGTCACATTATATCCTCAGATTTTGGCACAGTTGCTGGCATATAGTAATTACTTAGTAAAAATTGTGGGAGTAACAATAGATTAAGTAGTCATATAGATGGCACCTTTAATATGGCTCATTACCCTAACTTAAATTTTGGCCATTTGTGGAGGGAGCCTGAGGAAGAACAAGAGCCAATCCCAAAGACATAACAGTAAGTTATATAAACAAGGGAAGAGCCCGGATTTCTGTCACTGAAATATTTTCATTTGTGCTATGATGCTTTTCCAGTGATGAGAACATATTTCATTTGATAAAGTTTTAAAATGCCTTGTTTTAGGCACTGTACTGGACAGTGGGAATATAGCTTAAATAAGATATACATCTTGCCCTCATGGAGCTTACAGTCTGGTGGGAGTCACAAGTAAACAGGCAATTAATAATATAGCACGACAAATGCTGTGACAGGGGAAGTGCAGAATGATGTGAGAACAAATAGAAGAAACATCTAAGCTGAGACCTGAGGAAATAGTTGGTCAGGCAGTTGAAACAGCATCAACAAATGCACAGATGAGACAAACTCTGGAAAATTGGGAAACTAATATTCTAGGGAAAGAGCTTGAGAAGGTTGAGAAAGTGGGCTGGTTTCAAATCCTACAAGCCTTTACAAGCCATTTTTAAAGAGTTTCAAATTTGTCATGTAGGGTGGGGAATTCTTGAAGGATGTTGAACTGAAATAAAATGTTCACATGTGATTTTAAAATAGTACTGTGACTTCATTATGGACAGTGGATTGGAGGGGATCAGAGTGAATGCAGGGAGATCAGTTAGTAGGGTAGTCATTTTCAATGAGAGAGCTGAGGGGACTTGAACTAGGGAGAGAAGTAGATAGGTTAAGAGTATATGGGAACTGAGGGAGAAAAATACCTTGGTTTCTGGCTTAACACATGGGTCAATGTTCATTCCATTCACTGAGCTAAAGGACTATTGAGCACAAGTAAGTTTGGGGGAGATGATGCATTTAGTTTTGGATTTGCTGAGTGGGACTTCTTATGGAATTCCACTCCTTGTGGAAACCAGGAGCAATATCTAGAAATAGAAATTAGACATAGAAATTTGAAAAGCATTAGTATATGGATAGTTACTAATGTTATAAAAGTAGATGAGATTGCCCTGGCTGGTGTGGCTCAGTGGATTGAGTTATGGCCTGTGAACCAAAGGGTCAACGGTTTGATTTCCAGTCAGGGCACATGCCTGCGTTATGCGACAGGTCCCCAGCTGGGGGCACACATGAGGCAATCTACACATTGATGTTTCTCTCCCTCCCTTCCCCTTTCTCTAAAAATAAATAAATAAAACCTTAAAAAAACCAAAAACCAAAAAAACATGTAGATGAGATTGAGATGGAGTTGCCAATAGGTGAGAAGAAGCCCAAGAGAGTGTGGTGAAGAAAGTGGTACAAAAAAAAAAAAAAAGGCAGATGAAATTGCCCAGGAAGCAAGGCATGATGTATGAGACAAGAAACCCTAAGACCAGGACCCTGCATTTAAGGGACAGATAGAGAAGAACTGCTGCAGAAATAGTTATGGAGGAGTGGTTGGCAAGATTTTTACACTAAAATATCAAGGACGATATGTATTGAGGGGTATCTATTTGGATGAAGTTGTTGATGACATTAGCTCCAGCTGTTTAATGGAACACCACAGCAGAAAGCAGATTACATTGCATTGAGAAGTGAATGAGTGGACATAAAGTGAAGAATGAGTGACAATGATGTCTTCAAGAGGTTTAGCTGTGAAGGAAATGAGAGAAAGAGCAATACATGGGATGTGACATGGGGTTAAAGGAAAGTTAAACTTTTTTCATTAAGTTCTTTTGATTACTTTTACTTTTAGGAATGTGATTTACCTTTTTAGTATTCTACTTGTTTTCTTTTTAAATTTTTCATTTTCTTTGAGAGAGAGAAATATCAATTTGTTGTTCTGCTTATTTGTACATTTATTGGTTGGTTCTTTTATGTGCCCTGACAGGGGATCAAATCCACAACATCGGTGTGTCAGGACAATGCTCTAACCAACTGAGCTACCCAGCCAGGGACTACGTTTGTTTTCTTGATTTTTTTTTTCATTTTGAGATTATGTATGGGGAAAGAAGTGAAAATACATAACTTTAGCTTTTGCATTGTGTGGTTAATTTTTTGCATGTGGTAAGAAAATAACTTAACTGTTTTAATTAGCTAGATTTTCTCTGTATAATTTTTGAGAGATTCTCTAGGTAATGAAACCTAATTTTAATGTATTGCATCTTCTGTTTTTTGTTTTATTTTTTAGATCATTCATCGAGATATAAAACCTGAGAATATTTTAGTATCCCAGTCAGGAATTACCAAACTTTGTGATTTCGGATTTGCACGAACACTAGCAGCTCCTGGGGACATTTATACAGACTATGTGGCCACACGCTGGTATAGAGCTCCAGAATTAGTATTAAAAGATACCTCTTACGGAAAGTATGTATCTTTGGGATCTTCCTGGCCTTTCCTATCAATATCTATGTTTCCCTTGGTGAATCTGTCACCCCTACTACTGATACCGTCAGCCTTCTGCATCTGAGCTGGGGTTAAGAAAGAGACACCTCTACATAAAACAGAGAGACCCCATAGGCACCTGCCCTGCTGGTTATGGATGTTGCCATGCTTGCCCTCTGGGGAAGAATGGCCCCAGGCCCAGGAGACCTATGCAGACAGGCTGTACCCATGCTCAGTTTAGTGCTGCATCCTTGGAAGAGTTGCCTTCTCTGCTTATCTTTAGCCTCTACATTCTGCAAAGATTTAAAAAATCATTTACCTTACCCTGCCGGTGTTACTATAGGAACTATCAAGTTTCCCATTTTCTGGAATATGGCATTCTCTTTGCAAAGACCAGCAAGTAATAATTTTTAAATTAAACTATTCCAGATGCCTCAAAAAGTAGCATGGCCTCAGTTTATTGTGAAACAATAGATACAGTATATGTAACAGCAACCTAATATACAAATAATAAATCTGAAAGAACATAAAGGGACCAAGTTGTACAGCTAATACAGGAAATGGAGGGGAGACCCTGACCAGCACGACTCAGTAGATTGGGAGTCATCCCACAAAGGGAAACGTCTCTGGTTGGATTCCTGGTCAGGGCACATGCCTGGGTTGTGGGCCAGGTCCCCTGGTGGGGGTGTACAAAAGTCAACCGATCAATGGTTATCTCACACATCAATGTTTTCCTCCCTTTCTTTCTCCCTCTCTTCCCCTCTAAAAATAAATAAATAATATTTTTAAATTAAAAATTAAGAAATGGGGTATAATTCCTACATGCTTTTCCTTGAAATCATTATTCCTTTTTAATATATAATAATATTTAATATTAATGAGTACTTTGTGTCAGAAATTATTCTAAATGCTTTACATGCATTAAATTATTTAATTTCCACAATAACCCTAAGATGAAAGTGTTACTATTATCATCCTCATTTTAAATAAGAGGACACTGAGGCACAGAAGGTAAGCTAATCTGCCTGAAGTCACTCTATAGTACCTTTTCTACTGTACTTACCACTGATGCCCTGGGAAGACCATCCCTCTACTTCAGTTACTTTATCTGCCTAATGGAAATAATAATAGGACCAGCTTCATAGATTTGTTGTGAGGATTAAATGATTTAATACATAAAAAGTATTGAAATATAGTAAATTCTCAATAAATGTAGCTTCCATAAAATCTCTCTATGTCCCAGTTTTATCCTTCATTATCTAGCTTAAATTCCTCTTTCTCCAAAATCAATAAATATATCCTCGGGTGAGGATTAGAAAAAAAAGAGGGACTTCTGGCCTAGATGGAGGCCTAGACTGACACGCTTTGTCTCCCTCCACAACTAAGAAGGAATACAACTACCACAAAACCAGAAATAACCAGAAGTTCCAGAAAATAAAGCTACATGGAAGTCCACCGTAGGAAGTTATAAACAAGTGGTGCTCATCCAGACGGGTAGGAGGGGCAAAGCTGGGGTGGAGAGATCAAGCTGTGCTGGCAGTGGCAGCTGCAGCGATGGCAGTAGGATGGCGGTAAGCACAGACACTTGTGTTTAAAAAAAGGCGAGAAACACCTGGGGAGCACCCCTGGCTGCAGACTTCTCGATTCCAATGCCTGTGAAGGCAGACCCCCATTGCCTTGGACTGTGAAGGCCGGAGGGGGTGGGGATGGAAGAAGAAGCTCCTGGTCTCTCAGTGGAGAGTAAACGGCAAGAATCCATCTTGGACCCCCGCCCCCAAACAAAATGCCACAGCATAGTGAGAAGGGTCGTCCGGTAGTGATGAGTGCACAGGACTCCGCCCCTTATAGCGTAGGAGGTTTGACAGCCCCGTCCAGGAAGCAAAGGTAAACACAAAACTGTCAGGGTGGCACAGTTCATGACAGAGATCCTGGTGACACAGCTGACCAGACAGCAAATATCTGATCTAACGGCTCAGCAGGTAAGAAATCTATCTGAGGCACAGTTCAGAGCTTTGATTATAGGAATGCTTACAGACATGTCAGCATATCTTAAACAAGACAGGGAAGAAACAAAGGCTAGTTCTGCTAAAATGAACAAAAACACATATGAAACTAGTGGTGAGGGAAAGAAAACCAGGGATCAAATCAACAAATCGGAACATAGGGAAGGAAGAAACAGTCAACCAGTGCAGAAAGAGAAAACGAAAAGTGAGGAAAATGAGGAGAGGCTCAGAAACCTATGGGACAGCTATAAGCAGGCCAACATCCAAATCATAGAGTTGCCAGAGGGTGAAGAAGAAGAACTAGAAATTGAAAAATTATGTGAAAAAATAATGAAGCAGAACTTCCTTAACTTGGGGAAGGAAATAGACTTACAGGTCCAGGACGCATAGAGAGTTCCAAAAAAACTGGACGCAGGGAGAACCACACCAAGACATATTATAATCAAAATGTCAAAAATTAAGGATAAAGAGAGAATCTTAAAAGCAGCAAGAGAAAAGAAGGGAATTATGTACAAAGGGGTCCCAATAAGACTGTCAGCTGGTTTCTCAAAAGAAACTCTGCAGGCAAGAAGGGACTGGCAAGAAATATTCCAAGTAATGAAAATCAAAAACCTGCAACCACAATTACTCTATCCAGCGAAGCTGTCATTCAGAATAGAAGGGCAGGGAAAGTGCTTCCAGGACAAAGTAAAACTGAAGGAGTTCATCAGACCCAAACCACTGTTATATGAGATATTAAAGGGACTTGTTTAGGAGAAGGAGGATCAAAACTATGAACATTAAAATGAAAACTGTATCACAACAACCAACAACAGAAGCTAGGGAATTGAAACAAAGGCAGACTAAGTAGGCAACAAGAGTGGGAAAAGAATGATAGGTATGGGAAACATTTTGGGGGGAGGTCAGCAGGGGGGAAGGGGGAAAGGGAGGGAGATGGTACAGGAATTAAGAAACATATTAGGAGGGAGTGGAGTAGACAGGAAGATGTTGAGAAGAACTATATGCACAACCAATGGGCATGGACTAAGGGGGCAACAGCTGGAGGGAGGGGGATCACTGGGTGGAAGAGAACAAAGGGAAAAGAAATTAGGACAACTGTAACAGCATAACCAATAAAGCATATTTAAAAAAATAAAATAAACTACAGTAGTCCCTCTCTATATCGTGGTTCACTTATTGCGGCTTCACTGTATCGCAGGATTTTTCAGAATATTTTAATTATTTGTTGCAGATTTTTTATTATATCACAGGATTTTGCGGTACTGTATATGTATGTTGTTAAAGTTACATATGTTTAAGAGTGTAGAATATGTTAAAGAACATAAATAGTGTTTATAAAAGTGTGGGAAAGGTTAATAAGGGGGTGGGAATGGTTTATACGTGTGTGGAAAGGGTTTATAAAGCCTTAAAATATATATAAATACTAAAACAAATGTAAGGTCCCTACTTCGTGGATTTTCACCTGTCGCGGGGAGGTCTAGAACGTAATACCCAAGATAAGAGGGAATATTGTAAAATAAAAAGAAAAGAGAAGGAACCAAGTGGAAATTCTGGATTTGAAAAGTACAGTATCTGAAATAAAACTCACTAGAGGGGCTCAACACAGTTGAACAGGCAGAATAAAAAAATCTGTGAACTTGAAGACAGATCAATAGAGATTACTCAAGCCAATGAATAGAAAGAAAAAAACATAACAGAGCTTCAGAGAAACATAAAACACCACTAAGGATACCAGCATATATAAATGTGAGCCCTGACTGGTATGGCTCAATTGGTTGAGCATCATGCTGCAAATCAAAAGGTCACTTGTTTGATTCCTGGTCAGGGTGCATGCCTGGGTTGCAGGTCCAGTCCCTGGTTGGGGCACGTGTGAGAGGCAACCCATCAATATTTCTCTCTCACATTGATGTTTCTTTTTCTCTCTTTCTCCTTTCCTTCCCCTCTCTTTAGAAATAAAATCTTTTAAAAATTAAACACACACACACACACACACAAATGTGAGTACCAGAAGGAAAGGAGAGAAAGAAGAAAAAATATTAGAAGGCATAATGAATGAAAATGGTCAAATTTATTGGAAAACAATAATCAAGAAGCTCAACAAACTCTGAGTAAGATAAAATCAGAGAGCCACAAACAGCCATAGCATAGTAAAAAATGCCAAAAGTTAAAAACAAGAAGAAAATCTTAAAAGCAGCAAGGGAAAAGTAAAAAGTAATTCATCACTTACAGAGGCACTTCCGTAACTATAACAGCTAACTTCTCAGTAGAAACAATGTAGTCCAGAAAGTAGTGGTACAACATATTCAAAATACTTAAAGAAAAAAATTACTAACCAAAACTCCTATATCCAGCAGTTATCTTACAAAAGTGAAGGTGAAATAAAGACTTTCCCAAATAAACAAAAACTGAGAGAATTTTTGTTGCTAGCACTCCTGCCTAACAGGAATTACTAAATGAAGCGCTTCAGGCTAAAACAAGTGACCCCAGAGAGTGATTTGAATCCACAAGAAAAATAATGGGCACAGGTAAAGGTACTTATATTACTATAAAAGATAGTTTAAATTCATATCTTTATCCTTTATACTCTTGTTTGATTTTAAAGGCAACTGTATAAAATAGTATGCATATAATATATTGTTGGGCCTATAAATATATTTGCCGATAGCAGCAAAAAAGAATGCAGAAAGGAACTGAATTGTTTGGCTAAGGAAATGTAAGTATCATAGATTGCAGAATAATAATTATAACAATGTATTGTTTGGTTTATAACATAAATAGATGTAATATGTACAGCAAAAATACCACAAAAAAAGAGAGAAGGGATTAGGATTATATAGGAATAACTTTTCTACGTATATATCACTGGAATTAAGCTAGTACCTGTTTTCCCTGCTATTCAAAAGTAGGGCATCCCCAATCCCGATTCCTTGCCCCTAACTCATATCCCCATCTAAACCTTCTTGTACATTGTAAGTTTTGTGCCAGGTTATATTTCATAGGCCTAGTTCTACTCTAGTTATTGTTTTAAAAATATTTCCAGCTGAAAGATAAGTTCCTTGAGAAGTATAATCTCCTGTACTCCACAGAGCCAAAGTTGGTGCCTTGTACATGGCAAGTTTGGATTCTATGAGGCTTCACATTGTGTTTAAAATAAATTTGCTTGTGAGTGTTGCTTTTTTTATTGATTTTAGATAGGAAAGAAGGAGAGAGAGAGAGAAACAGAGAAACATCAATTTGTTATTCTACTTATTTATGCATGCATTCAGCTTGATTCTTGTATGTTCCCTGACCAAAGAATGGAACCAAAAGCTTTGTATATTGAGATGATACTCTAATCAATTGAGCTACTCAGCCAGGGCTGTGAGTGGTTTTTTAAAAAAAATATTTTTATTGTAAAACAAAATACAGATGCCAGAAAAGCCCATACAACAAATGTATAGCTCTACGATCGGATCAAAAAATATAATTTTGCCCTTGCTGGTGTGGCTCAGTTGGTTGGAGTGTCATCCTGTACACCAAAAGCTTGGGGGTTCTATTCCCAGTCAGGGCATATACCTAGGTTGTGGGTTAAATCCCCAGTTGGAGTGCCTGTCAGAAACAACCAATTCATGTCTCTCTCTCCCTCTCTCTCTCTCTCTCTCTCCCTCTCTTGCTAAATCAATAAACATTTTTTTTAAATAGGATTTTTCTGGCCACCCCTCCTTGAGCCCCATTCTGACTACAACACTTTCCCTTCCCTCAGAAGTAACTGTGGTATTGACTTCAGTTACTTTGCATTTCTTTATACTTTTATCACCCCAAAGTACATCTACTTAATTTGATCTAGCCTTTTTTATGACAGCTTTTTTTGAGCTAGGGTTTGCATACCAGATACAATTCAGGCATTTAAAGTGCACAATTCAATGGGCTTTAGTATATTCACAGAGTTGCACAACTATCACCACATTCAATTTTAGAACATTTTCATCACCCCAGAAAGAAACCTTGTACCCATTAGCAGTCTCTCTTAGAAATCACTTTATATTGGCACACATACATAGACCTATGTCATCCTTGTTTTTAAAAAATATTTTATTTATTTAGAAAGAGGGCAAAAGAGGGAGAAGGAAAGGAAGAGAAGCATGATGTGTGAGAGAAACAACAACCAGTTTCCTCTTTCACACCCCCAGCTGGAGACATGGCCCTGCAACCCAGGCATGTGCCCCAACTGGGAATCAAACTTGCAACCCTTCGATCTACAGGCGGGCACTCAATCCACTGAGCCACACCAGCCAGAGCTATATCGTCCTTTTTTAACAGTTGAATAATATTTCACTGTGTGGTTATACAGAAATTTATATAGCCAATTCCATACTGATAGGTGATTAGGTTTTTTATAATGCTTTTCTACCACAAACAGTGTTGCTGTGAAATCTTTATATAATTTACCTTTGTGCACATGTGCACGTAGATTTTTGGATAAATTTCTAGGAATAAAGTTATTTGGTCAAAAGTAGCTTTTCTCAATTTTCTCTCCAAGAACTTATGTAAGTTTACACTCCCAGAATAGTACAGGGGAGTATTCATTTTCCATAGCCTCACCAGCAGTGATAGATCTCATTGCAGTGTTTATATTTCTTCTGAATGTGATGTCGGGCATCTTTTAAAATCAATTTAAAAGCTCAGCCCTGGCTAGTGTGGCTCAGTGGATTGAGTGCTGGCCTGTGAACTGAAAAGTCATAAGTTCGATTTTCACTCAAGGCACATGCCTGGGTTGTGGGCCGGGTCCCCAGTTGGGGGCGTGCAAGAGGCAACCACATTGATGTCTCTCTCTTTCTCCCTCTCGTCCCCTCTCTCTCTGAAAATAAATTAAAAATTTATTTAAAAAAAAACCCCAATGACATAAACTAACTTTTAAAAAACTGATTACATAGAAAAATGTTTGAATTATGGATGACCCCCAATGTGTAAGTGGTTAATGTTTGAGATTTTTAATATATACTTTTTAAATACAAGATGATTTTAGTATTCAATTATTCTACTTCATAAACCATTTATCATAATATTCTTATATAAATATCTGAAACAGTTTTAGAATTACAGTTACTTTTAAATCTCAACTGCTTCATGTGATAATATTTAACATATACATATATCCTAAAGTTGGCATATGATACTTCAGTGAACATTTATGATACCACTTAACCATTCTTATTTCTTTGTCCTTAATTTTATTTTAAAGGTTTTTTTTTCTTTTTTTTTTTTTTTAAGAAAAACTATTTTATGTTTCTCTTCATGAACAGTGGCTTAATCTTACCTGTTTCAGGCCTGTGGACATCTGGGCTCTGGGCTGCATGATCATTGAGATGGCCACTGGGACTCCCTTTCTTCCCAGCAGCTCTGATTTGGACTTACTTCATAAAATTGTTTTAAAAGTAGGTAGGTATTACTGAAATACACTGTGAAATGCCTAAAACAAACATTTCCGGATCATTTAGTTTTCTCATGATAAGAACAGGGAAACATCTTGTTTTGATAGATAGCAGCAGATGGAAGCCTTGAGCTGATAAAGAAAGTAGAAAATTTTCTTCTGTTTTTACAAATAATATTTTCTTTGCCAGGATACAAATAGCTAAGCCATATGTTGATGGTTGATAATAAGAAAAATGGTACAGCAGGAATCTTCTTCAATTTGTCTGAAAGTTGTTTTAAAATTTTGGCTTCTGCAAATATTTGCGTATCTCATAGAAGACTTTTAAATGATAGGTTTAATTTAGATGCTTTATTTTTTGCATTTTATTTAATGTTTATTGTATATTTTCCATTACCTTTAATCCCCTTATACTCCCATCCCCCCCTGCAATCACCACACTGTTATCCATGTCCATGAGTCCTTTTTCCTTTTTGCTCAATCCCTCCACCCCCTAACCACCCTCCCATAGCTGTCCTGCTCTCTACGAGTCTATTTTGCTTATTAGTTCAGTTTGTTCATTAGGTTCCACATATGAGTGAAATCATATAGTATTTGTCTTTCTCTGACTGGCTTATTTTACTTAGCATGATGTTCTCCAGGTCCATCCATGCTGTCACAAAAGGTAAAATTATCTTCTTTTTTATGGCTGAATAGTATTCCATTGTGTAAATGTCCCATAGTTGTTTTATCCACTCACCTATTGATGGGAACTTGGGCTGCTTCCATATCTTGGCAATTGTAAATAATGCTGCAATGAACACAGGGGTGCTTATGTTCTTTTGAATTAGTGTTTTGGGTTCCTTCGGATATATTCCCAGAAGTGGGATCTCTGGGTCAAAAGGCAGATCCATTTTTAATTTTTTGAGGTATCTCCATACTGCTTTCCACAGTGGCTGCAACAGCCTGCATTCCCACCAACAGTGCAAAAGGGTTCCCCTTTCTCCACACCCTTATCAGCACTTGTTTGTTGATTTATTCATAATGGCCATTCTGACAGGTGTGAGATAGTATGTCATTGTGGTTTTAACTTGCATTTCTCTGTGATTAGTGAAGTTAAGCATCTTTTCATATGTCTATGGGCCATCTGTATGTCCTCCTTGGAGAAGTGTCTATCCAGGTCCTTTTCCCATTTTTTAATTGGGTCGTTTGTTTTTTTGGTGTTGAGTTTTGTAAATATCAGATGTATTGACAAATATGTTCTCCCACTCTGTGGGTTGTCTATTTATTTTGCTGATGATTTCCTTTGCTCTGCAAAAACTTTTTAGTTTGATGTAGTCCCATTTTTGTTTGTTTGTTTGTTCGTTTTTTCTTTTGTTTTTCTTATCTGGGGAGATATATCCAATAAAAAATTGCTATGACCTATGTCTGAGATATTGCTGCCTATGTTTTCTTCTAGGATTTTTATGGTTTCGAGTTGAACGTTTAAGTCTTTGATCCATTTTGAATTTATTCTTGTGTGTGGTATGAGAAGTTTTATTTTTCTGTACATATCTGTCCAATTTTCCCAATACCATTTTTAATATAAAGCATTTTAGCCCATTGTATTTGCTTGCTTCCTATGTGGAATATCAATCGACTGTAAAGGTATGGATTTATTTCTGGGTTCTCTGTTCTATTGATCTATGTGTCTGTTATTATGTAAGTACCATGTTTTCTAAAAGCACTTGGACATAGAAAGTCAATTATTGGCTGCAAAAACTTTTTTTTGCTATAGTGGATAACCAAATAGCTAAATAACTTATTCAAAAATATATATGATGAAAGCTTAATTAGATTATCTGCTTTGACTACCCAAGTCTTGCTCATGGAGGCCAGATTATATATATATATATGTATATATATATATATATTAATGAGGAGCTGAAGGGGCCCTTTTTGTGGTGGGAAAGTTGTACATAAACATGTAATTATTGGATCATGAGGGAAGTACTGTGAACAACTATAAAAACCATGAAATCTAGATAAATATTGATTGAAGATACAGTTCAGAGCCTTAAAGCACCACACTTTTTTCTGTCATCTTTAAAGTCCTGGTTATAGCTCTGGCTGGTGTGGTTCAGTGGATTGAACGCTGGCATGCAAACTGAAAACTTGCTAGTTTGATTACCAGTCAGGGCACACACCTGGGTTGCGGACCAGGTCCCTGGTTGAGAATGTGTGAGAGGCACCCGATTTATGTTTCTCTCCCTCTCTTTCTCCCTTCCCCTCTCCCTAATAGTTAAAAAAAAAAAAAAAAAAAATTCCCTTAAAGTTCTGGTTATAATATTAATGTTAGAAGAAACCTCAGAGATGATGGGATCAATTTTTTCACTTTACAGATGAGGAAACCATGGCACAGAGAGGGAGGAAATTTACCCAAGGTCACAGAACTAGTTGTATAGCAACTAGTATAGCTCTCTCCACTCTTATTTATAGTTCTTTCCATTCTACTACTACTCTATAGCCTTGTTTTTTCTTTGCAATATTTCTACTTCTAAATAATTTTAATATGTTAGCTATTCTGAGTAAGGCTTTGTTGATGAACACTTGCTAGTTAAGCCATTTAGATACTCATGTGGAAACATTTAAAGTTTGTATTTTCTTTTTCTGATAGCATTATATATTATATATTATATTTTGGGAAAAGAAAATAAACTCAGTTATTTTACATTCTGTAGTGCCTCTGTGCTATCAACAGATTGCTGGGGAAACTTCAATTTTTTATGCTGTATTCAGATAGTTCCTTGTTCAACTTTAAAATATTAAAAAAGCATAATTGTTACTCTTTCTTTTTAGTAACTTAATACAGACCACATAGCAATTTGATTATTCTTTTTTAAAAGATATTGTTTATTTATTTTTAGAGAGAGGGGAAGGAAGGGAGAAAGTGAGGGAGAGAAATATCAATGTGAGAGAGAAACTTTGATTGGTTGCCTCCCATATGTGGCCCTACTGGGGACACACCTGCAACCCAGGCAAGTGCCCTGACCAGGAATCAAACCAGTGGCCTTTTGCTTTGCAGAACCACACCCAACCAACTGAGATACACTGGTCAGGGCTGATTATTTTGATTGTAGACTAATTTCTGTGTCTTCTTATATATTTTTCTCTTTTCAGGCAATTTGACACTTCACTTGCAGAATATCTTTTCCAAGAGTCCTGTTTTTGCTGGGGTGATCCTTCCTCAAGTTCAACATCCCAAAAATGCAAGAAAAAAGTACCCAAAGCTAAATGGATTGTTGGCAGATGTTGTTCATGTATGTAAGTTAAAAGATTAAAGACTTATTTATGGGAAATTTACATTAACTATAATACAGTTTTAGGATATTACTTCAATGAAATTCTAAAAGGATTTGTAAAGTAATGGTATCTGTAAAATGTACTATAGTCCTGTCTTTGTGTTTAGCTCAAAGAAAGTAAAATTCATAGATATTAGAACTGAAAGGCCCCTAGGATAATCCTGTTTATTATTTTTAGTTTATTCCAATTTTAATAATTGGGGATAAGTTGGAAAAATTCTAAAGACTTATTTGTTTATCACCACCTTTTAATAATCAGTGTACCCAAGTTAGAGATCTGTTCCATGTACTGTGGTATCCTAAAGTATCTACAAGACATTGACACCTGCAGTTGTAATATTGCTTGAAGACATGCCAATGCCAAAATACACGTACAGCTTGAACTGGCGAGAAAAAAACACCTTTTATAGTAATTTTAAATTATTACAAAGTTTAAATTTCATTTTAAACTAGGTAATAAATATACCAACACACTTAATACAAAATTCAATTCTTTTTAAAAAAAATCTTTATTTATTTTTAGAGAGAGGGAAAGAAAAGGAGAAAGAGAGGGCGAGAAACATCAATCAGTTGCACGTGTCCTTAACTGGAGACCATCCTGCAACCCAGACATGTGTCCTGACTGGGAATCAAGCTGGCAACCTTTCACTTTTGCAGAACGAAACTCAACCTACCGAGTCACTAGATAAACTTAAATATAAGACATGTAATATCTAAAGACTATTCTTGAAGAAAAAAATTATTTCATTGGTAGCTGGAGGAGGAACTAGAGTTTATTAGGGATCAGATTTGCTTACTACAATTTCAATTTAATTCCTTTTTTTTATTTCAGAGGTTTAATTATATAAACAATATATAATGATTACAGAAAAAGTAGAAAATATGTGATAAACAAAAAAAGAGAAGTTCAGACTTTCCTAACTCTTATAATCCAGAAAAAATTCCTATTAATATTTTGGTTTAAACTTTTGTACTCATAGACTTTTCCTAACCAAATATATACATACAGAGAAATTTATGCTTTTGACTTCTGGCCAAGATGGTGGCATATTTAAACACAGCTTGCCTCCTTACACAACCACATCTAAATCACAACTAAATTTTAAACAACCATCACTCAGAACTGGCAGAAATCAAGTTGAATGGAAGTCTAACTATTACAGAATTAAAGAAGCCACATCCATCCAGACTGATAGGAGGGGTGGAGACGCAGAACAGGCTGGTCCCATGTACACATTAGTGGATAAAAATTCAGGAAGGATATCTCAGCAGTGAGGAGTCCCAGCCCCACACCAGACAGCCCAGCCCAGGGTACCAGTGCCAGGAAGATAATTCCCCACAACTTCTGGCTGCAAAAACCTGCAGGGATTGAGTCAGTGGAAGAAACTTCTGAAGTCCCAAGCAGTTCCTCTTAAATAACCCACACATGAACTTACTCAGACTCACTTCCTCTGAGCTCCAGCACTGGGGTAGCAGCTTGCAAGGCACCAGCAATGTAGGGAGGAACTGAAGTGTACAGCTTCTCTTGGACAGAAAGGCAGGCAGAGCAACAGAGCTGACAGGAAGGTGCCATATCTGAAACTCCATGGACCTGGCTAACACTGTTTGCCCCTCCCTGGAGACCCCCTGAGGCTTTGTTCCACCCAACTTACAGCTGTTAACAGTATTTTTTCCATATGAACGTCTGGCTGGTCTTGGCTCAAGCTTCAGAATTTCCTAAATCCTAACAAATAAGCAACAGCTGGCCTCAGTGAGCCCCCAGCCCCCATACCTCACAGCACTAGCAGCAGCCAGCCAGGATTCACAACTTAGCTTTGCCTCGGAATCTCCAAACCCAGCACAATTAGCAGCCATCCTCGATTGCTCTATAGTTCAGGCAGGGTGGACCTGGGCAAAACACAGATGGAGGCTGACCTTGGCCTACACCACTCGGGACCTGGGCACATGTCTGAGTACCACCACGCTGTTGCTGCACAGCTGATCATCCACGAAGGGCAGAGATTGATGGTCAGTGGTAACAGCCAATCCTTGCAACTGACAGGCTTGGGTAAATCTCTCCCATTGACGGGCCAACAGCAATAAAGGCTCAATTACAAGAGGAGGGTGTACTCAGCCCACATGAAGGGTACACATCAAGTAACCACCTTGGGTAATAAGGGAGGCTGTACCACTGGACTCTATAGGACACCTACTACATTAGGCCACAAGACAGGGAGAGACATAGCAGCTCTACCTAATACATAGAAACAAACACAGGGAGGCTGCCAAAATGAGGAGATAAAGGAACTGGCCCAAATGAAAGAACAGATCAAAACTCCAGAAAAAGAACTAAACAAAATGGAGGTTAGCAATCTGTCAGATGCAGTGTTCAAAACACTGGTTATAGGATACTTAGTCAGGACCTCAACAGCATAAAAAAGATCCATTCAGAAACAAAGGATACATAATTGAAATAAAGAACAATTCACAGGGAGACAACAGTAGAGTGAATAAAACCGAGAATCTAATCACTGATTTGGAACATAAGGAAACAAAAAACAACCAATCAGAACAACAAAAAGAAAAGAGAATTTTAAAAAATGAGGATAGTATAAGCAGCCTCTAGGACAACTTTAAGTGTTCCAACATTTGCATTATAGGGGTACCAGACAGAGAAGAGTAAGAGCAAGAAATTGGAAATCTATTTGAAAAAGTAATGAAAGAAAATTTCCCTAATTTAGCAAACAAAATAGACATGCAAGTCCAGGAAGCACAGAGAATCCCAAACAAGATGGATGCAAAGAGGTTCACTCCAAGACACATCATAACTAAAATGCCAAAGGTTAAAAATAAAGAGAGAATCTGCACTTCTGGCCAAGATGGAGACCTAGACAGACACGCTGTGTCTCCCTCCACAACTAAGAAGGAATACAACTACCTCAAAACTAGAGACAACCAGAAGTTCCAGAAAATCAAGCTGCATGGAAGTCCAAAAAACAAAGATATAAAGAAGAAATACTCACCCAGACAGGTAGGAGGGGTGGGGCTGGGGCAGAGAGGATGCGGTGTGGTGGCGGCGGCAGTGGCAGCAGCAGCAGGCCAGCAGAAAGCGCAATAATGCACTTTAAAAAGTCGGGAGGGACACCTGGGGAGCACTCCCAGCACCAGACCAGACCAAGCAGCTCATGGTACCAGTGCCAGCAAAAATAAAGCCTCATTGCTTTTGACTGTGCAAACCAGTGGGGGTTGGAGCAGAGGAAGAAACTGCCCATCTCTCAGCAGAGACTGCTTGTTTAAAAAGCCCCCATAGTCCTAGAACATCCTCAGACCCACCCACTCTGGGAACAACAGCCAGGACAACAGCTAGAGAGGCGCCAGTCTCATACAAAGTGGGAGAAGTGCCTGGAAAAGGGGCTAGTGCTGAGCAAGCGGTATTGTTCCCTCTCAGACCCCTCCCCCCACACACAGCGCCACTACGTGGTGAAATGGGTCACCCTGTCCTGCAAATACCTAAGGCTCCACCCCTTACAACGTAACAGGTGCGACAGCTCTACCTAAATCACAGAGGCTAACAAACACAGGAGCCTGTCAAGATGAGGAGATAGAGAAGTATAACCTAAAAGAGGGAACAGATCAAGGTTCAGTGGGAGAACTAAGCGACGAGGAGACAGCCAACCTAACAGACGCAGAGTTCCAAACACTGGTGACAAAGGTGCTCACAGGCTTGACAGATATGCTTAAGTACGGCAAACACATAAGGGAAGAAGTGAAGGCTATGCTAAGTGAAACGAAGGAAAATCCACACAAAACCAATGGCGAAGGGAAGAACACCAGGGTTCAGATCAATGATTTGGAACATAAGGAAGAAAAAAACAGTCAACCAGTACAGAATGAGGAAACAAGAATTGAAAAAAATGAGGAGAGGCTTAGGAACCTCTGGGACAACTTTAAACGTGCCAACATCCGCACCACAGGGGTGCCAGAAGAGGAAGAGCAAGAAATTGAAAACTTATGTGAGAAAATAATTAAGGAAAACTCTCCAAACTTGGCAAAGGAAATAGACATACAAGTCCAGGAAGCACAGACAGTCCCAAACAAGCTAGACCCAAAAAGGACCACACCAAGACACATCATAATTAGAATGCCAAAGGTTCAAGATAAAGAGATAATTCTAAAAGCAGCAAGAGAAAAGCAGAGTTTCCTACAAAGGGTGCCTATAAAGCTATCAGCTGATTTCTCAAAAGGAACTTTGCAGGCAAGAAGGGACTGGCAAGAAGTATTCAAAGTGATGAAAAGCAAGGACTTAAACCAAGATTACTCTACCCAGCAAAGCTATCATTTAGAATGGAAGAGCAGATAAAGTGCTTCCCAGCAAGGTAAAGCTAAAGGAGTTCATCATCACCAAGCTATTATTATATGAAATGTCAAAGGGACTTACTTAAGAAAAAGATCAAAATTATGAACATTAAAATATGACAACAAACTTACGACTATCAACAACTAAATCTAAAAAATAAAAACAATCCAACTAAGCAAACCAGAATAGGAACAGAATCATAGGTATGGGGAACATTTGGAGGGTTATCAGCTGGGAGAGAAAGGAGGAGAAATGGGGAAATGGTGCAGGGATTAAGAAGCATAATTGCTTGGTACAAAATAGACCGGGGTAAGTTAAGAATAATATAGGAAAGGGTGAAGCCAAAGACTTATATGCACAACCCATGGAAATGAACTAAGGGGGGTGGGATTGCTGGAGGGAAGGGGGGTACTGGGCAGAGGGGAGCAAACGGAAGAAAAAATTGGGACTAATGTAACAGCATAATCAATAAAATATATTTTAAAAAATAAATATAAAGAGAGAATCTTAAAGCAGCAAGAGAAAAATCAGATAATTACCTGCAAAGGAATTCCCATAAGACTGTCAGCTGATTTCTCAAAAGAAACTTTGCAGGCTAGAAGGGATTGGCAAGAAATATGCAAAGTCATGAAAAGCAGGAACCTAAAGCCAAGACTGCTCTACCCAGCGAAGATATCATTTAGAATCAAAGGGCAGATAAATAGCTTCCCAGTCAAGAAAAAACTAAAGGAGTTCATCATCATCAAACCATTATTATATGAAAGGTTAAAGGAACCTCCTTAAGAAAAAGAAAAGATCTAAACTATGAACAATAAAATGGCAATAAATACATATCTATCAAATATTGAATTTAAAAAACAAACAAACAAGAAGAACAGAATTGAATCATAAATATGGAGAGCATTCTGATGGTTTCCAGATGGGAGTGCAGCGTAGGAGAAGGGGTGAAGAGGTGAGGGGATTAAGAAGTACAAATAGGCCCTGGCTGGTGTTGCTCAGTGGACTGAGCTCCAGCCTGCAAACCAGAGTGTTGCCGGTTCGATTCCCAGTCAGGGCACATGCCTGCATTGCGGTCCAGGTCCCCAGTTGAGGGCGTGCAAGAGGCAACTAAACACTGGTGTTTCTCTCCCTCTCGTTCTCCCTCCCTTCCTCTTTCTCTAAAAATAAATAAATAAAAGCTTTAAAAAAAATAAAAGTACAAATAGGCAGTTACAGAATAGCCATGAGGATGTAAAGTACAGTGTAGGAAATGGAGCAGCCAAAGAACTTATACGCATGACCCATGGACATGAACAATGGTGTGGGGATTGCCTATGGAAGTGGGGGTGCTGGGTAGAGGGGAGCAAAGGGGTAAAATTGGGACTACTGTAATAGCATAATCAATAAAATATAATTAAAAATAAATTTTAAAAAATTTAAAAAGTGCTAGAAAATACAAAGAAATTTATGCTTTTGAAGTACTACCTCTGGGTAGAGACCCAATATGTAAATTTCAGCTCTAACATTTTTAGCCATGGGACTTGTAGTACATGGGAAATATATACAGTCATGTGTCACATAACATTTTGGTCAACCATAGACCGCATATATGGTGATCCCTAAAGATTGTAATGGGGCTTAAAAATTCCAATTGCCTAGTGATGTTGTAGTCATTATAAGGTCATTGCTCACGTGTTTGTGGTGATGCTGCATAAACAAACCTACTGAGTAAGCAGTTGTATAGAAGTATAGCATATACAATTATGTATAGTACGTAATACTTAATAATAAATGACCATGTTAATGGTTTATGTAAAAAAAGAAATTTATGCTTTTTAAAAGCTGTCATACTTTACGCATTGCTATTAACCTGTTTATCTTCACTTAGCATTATAATATTATAAACATATTACCATTTCAATGAATATGGAACTACATCATAATTTTCAATACTTGCATAATATTTCATTGTATGACTATACTGTAGTTTATTTAACTGATTGTGCAGTTTTAGACATTTGTTTTCAGGGTTTTTTCCCCTTACTATTGGTGAAGATGCTACAATGAACATCTTTTATGTATGTCTTTATGAACTTTTTTTTTTAGGATAAATTTCTAAAGTCTGAGTAGTGGGCGAAAGGCTTATACTTCTTAGAATTTTTCAATGTATTTTGCTATTTTTTCTCCAGAAAGATTTCACTGATTTATGCTCAAGTTCTCTCAAGCAGTGTTGGATATAAATTCCCATTCTTAATCTAGCATTAGATATTATAATTTAAAAAATATTTGCTAACTTAATAGGCTAGAAATGGTATCTTTTTAAAATCGTACTTACATCATTACAGGAAAGTTTGAGCATTTTGCTAATAATTGGTCACTGTATTTCTTATTTTAAGAATCAACTTATTTGTCAATTAGAATATCTTGTTTCATATATATTTTTGAAATAATAAGAATATTAGCCTTGGAACTAGTATAAATGTCCCACGGACATGGACAACAGGATGGGGATTGTCTGTGGGAGATGGAGGAGGTGGGCAGGGCAGGAGAGAGCAATGGGGGAAAAAATAGGACAACTGTAATAGAAAAACAATAAAGAATAAAAATTTAAAAAAGAATGTTAGCCTTTTGTCATATATGTTGCAAATACATTTTTCAACTTTAATAATCCAATTATTTGGAATGCCACATTTATCACAGACAAAAGGCTTATACATGCTAGGATCTGTTTCTATGTCATTGATTTCTCTCTTTGTTCTAGTGTAAGTACTATTTTGATTGGTTATTGTAATTTTAATACACCTTAATATCTTGGGTAGATCATTATTTTTTCCTAAATTTAAATTTTCTAAACAACTTTGTTAAATTTTATTAAGTTGTGGTGTAATTTATGTACAGTAAACTACACATACTTAAAATGTACAATTTGATGAGTTTTAATAGATGTATATAGCTATGAAACAACCACCACAAGATACCTAACATTTCCATCACCCCCTAAAATGTCCTTGTGTCCTTTTGCAATCTGTATCCGTCTTTCCCTCCATTTCTATCTCTAGACCACAACTGATTTGCTTTCTGTTATTATAGACTAGTTTATATTTTCTAGAATAGTATATAAATGGAATCACACAGTATGTACTTTTTTGTGTCCAGCTTCTTCCTTTTTAAAAAATCCTTACCCAAGGATAGGTTTGTCGATTTGAGAGAGAGAGAAAGGGAGGGAGGGAGGAGGGGAGAGAGAGAGAAGGAGATGTGAAAGAGAAACATCAGTCAGTTAGTTGCCTTCCATAAGCACCCTGACTGGGGATCAAACCCACGACCTAGATATTTGCCCTAACTGGGGATCAAACCTCCAACCTTTTGGTGTGCAGGATGACGCTCCAACCAACTGAACCACCTGGCCAGGGATATGTCTGGTTTCTTTAACCCATAATTATGGTTTAGAGATTCATTCATGTTTTTGGATGTATCAATATAATGCTGAGTATTATTCCACTGTATGGATAAATCACGGGGCTGGTTTTTTTTTACATCTGTTCCCCTGTTTTGGGTTGTTTCCTATTTGGGGCTAAATAAAATTGCTTATGAACATTCATGTACAAGTCTTTGCGTAGATATGTATTTTTATTTCTCTTGGATAAATATCTTAGAGTGGAATGGTGGGTTTAAGGTATATATGTATGTTTAATTTTTAAAGAAACTGCCTGTTTTTTTCTTAAAGTATCATATTTTACATTTTCCAAACTATGGCATGTATTTAAATTTTATGAATTATATTATTCACAGAAGGACTAATTTGTCTGCCTCTAATAGGCTATGACTTACACAGTCCTATCAGCATTTTCCTTAGTAAGTTTTATTGATGGGTTACTATTATGTTTTAAAATAAGCACATATGTTTAACTAATTGCAATTTTAAGGATCTGGGTATCCCCACATCATGAAGTAAATAATGGACTCACTTTCACTTTTGAGTCAATTGTTTTTATTGTAGTAAAACACACATAATATGACATCTACCTTCTTATGAAATATTAAAATGTATACTACAGTATTGTTAAGTATATTCATATTATTATATAACATATCTCTACAACTTTTTCTGTGAATCAATTTAAACACACACATTTTAAAATAAATGGAAGTATAATATTATATGCAATTATCTTGGATTTTCTGGATATTAAGTCTAGCTCTTTTACTTATGAGATCTTACACAAATTACTTGCCCTTTTTTGGGGCCTCAGTATCCTCATCTGTACAATGGGGATAATAATAATACCTACCCTGTAGGGCTGTTATTGGGATTGAGTAATGAGAAAAGGCTGGATAGAAGGTTGTAAGCATCAATAAAGATTACCTATTACTATGTTTTGCTTTATTTAGAAAAAGAATGAAAATTATAAAGCAAATGTCTTTTATTCAAATTCTATCTTCAGTATTTTCATTAAAGTAATGTGTTTTTTATAACTGTAATTATTATTGTATATGAATTGTGTGCAACTTATTATCCAAAACTCTTCCTTCTGTTTTCTGGTCTTGTTTTGTGGAGTTTTTTTAGTTATTTCTCTACTCAGTTGAAATACTCTCCAGGTAGGTAAATAAAGAACTGTTTAAATAATGGATTATTGAAGAATTTGGGGCTTGTATATTTATGAATTTGGATTATGCCGTAAGAAGAGCTCTGAATTAGGAATTACACAATATGAGTTAAAATTGTACTTTGGGAAATAATCATGCTTCTAACTCTGTAAAATAGAAATGATAATCCATGAACTTTCCACTTTCCAGGCTGATAAGAGGGTCAAAAGGAGCTAATTAATTTCTGCTAATTCCAGTGCTAACTCACTTCTGATTTGGCTATAATCATAGGACATTTAACCTGTAATAATGTTTTACAAGTACAAATTTCTTAGGGAACTCAGTGTCAGAAATTTCTGAAGTCTAATTCCATCTTTTCAAGAACACTGTTAGCTCTGGGTAATTAATTACTTTTATACTTGTCAAATAAATTTAATTTTTGCCTCATAGAACCCTATGAATAGTTTATTTAACCATAGAATCTTTTTTTTTCCTTCATTTTCTAGGCTTGTTTACAAATTGATCCTGCTGAGAGAATATCATCTACTGATCTTTTGCATCATGAGTATTTTACTAGTGATGGATTTATTGAAAAGTAAGCCTTTTGAGGGAGTGTGGACTTCTTAGTGTTTTGTATTAGGAAATTTTACTAGCATAAGAATTGCTACGTAGGTTAATGTTACACAACAGAAAATTTCAACTTAATGAAAACTTACCGAGTTCCTGTCTTGACTAGGTATATGGTAGATTTACAGGTGTCGTGATAAAAATTCTAATAATAAAAACAATTGCAATTAATATTCATTACAGTTACCATGTCCTAGGATGTGTGCTAAGCTCTTTACACGTATTTTCAATGGTCATCATCGGCCAGAGATAACATTAAATGTAAATTAACTGATTAAATGGTCCATTAAAGATAAAAGTACTCTACATAAATAAAAAGATTATTGGTTGATATTGTGTGTTTTATCAGATTCATACCGGAACTCAGAGCTAAATTACTACAAGAAGCAAAAGTCAACTCATTCATAAAGCCAAAAGAGAATTCTAAAGAAAATGAATTTATGAAAGATGAAAGAAAAACAATTTATACTAATACACTGCTAAGTACTTCATTTTGGGGAAAGGTAAAAACTGGTTTTCTTTTTAGCCAGTAACTGTATTGTATTTAGCACACTAACGATAAAAATTACCATTTTTCTGACACAGATTTTGGATGTATCTATTCCAGGAAGTGGAAAAAGAGAAAAAGCCCAAGGAAATCAGAGTCAGAGTTATTAAAGTCAAAGGAGGAAATATCTCAGAACCAAGAAAGACAGAGTGTGAACGTGGACATTGTCAACAAGATGCAATTGAAAATGCTCATACTGTGTCTCAAGATACAAAACTTGTAATCAATGAACCACCAAACCCTGCCAGTCCCAACACTAACTCTAATGTCATGAAAGACAATCTACGTGCTGGAGGCAGCAGGATGATGCCACCTATCAACCTAACTAGCAATAATTTGATGGCTGCCAATCACAATGCAAATCTCTTCCACACCAATTCAAGGTGAGTTCTAACAAAAAAGAAACAGAAGGAAATGGACCTAAGTAATACAGTGATATTTCAAAGAATAAAGTTCATAGTGTCTGTACATAAACTGAATTTGAAGATGTACTGAAATTATAATCATATAATGGGCCATTGCTGAATCCTTCTTAAGAATGCTGTGGAAGATACTAACTTTTCTTGGCTATATAGACATTTAATTTTTCACGAATGCCTTTTGGAGAAACCTCCGTTTAAAAAAAAACCCTCAAAATATTTTTTTTTTCATTTGGAGAGAAAAAGGTGATGTATAACCTAAGTTCTGCTATTGATATGGTTTGGTATAACAAAGTAAGCTTTATTTCTGTATAATAGCAAATTCTCTAAATGGAAAGAGGATAGTTGAAAATAATCTTTAATAGTCAAATAGTCTTTCAAGGTCAAAAACTCTGGAAGGAAAACAACGTCTTGAGCTAATTTTAGTTTTAGCTACTGACACAGATTGAGAGAATGGTGCATGAGACTGTTAATCAAGGGTGGTGTGATGCATGGCAAGGGTCTCTCTAGGAAGGCATTGAGGCCAGTTCTGAAGTTAGGGAAACTGCTGTGTATCTAGATGAGGAAGGAGGCAGGGTTCAATACCCTAAGCTGATCCTAGTTGACTGGCTTGGGCTATAAGCTGTGAAACTTAGTGCTCTGCAGAGGTGGGCAAGTGGACATGTCTGTCAGTCGAAAGCTACAGCAGGTTTCAGAGAGCAAGAGCTCAGTTGTTCGTGAGGTAACCCAAAAACCATTGTTGCAGTAACCATGATTATAACCCAGCTTTGGACAGCAAACGCAGAAATTCAAAAATCCAGTAATTCAGAGATCCAGGTTGAGATCAGATAGAAGGGACCAAGTCAGCTAGCCGGAGTAACCCTGTACCATGGTTGTTACCACGGACGTTGGCTGTGAGTGAGCTGTTCTCTACTTTGTTTTCACCCCTCTACTTACAGCAGTTGGCACTTAAGGACTGACAACTGCATTTCGGCTTTCAGTGTTCAACAGTAGACATCCATGGTATAACTTACTCATTATTGAAGCTAAAACAGAAGCACTTCTGGGGAGTTCTAATAACTTCTCATTTGTTTTTAAATAATAGGTTAACTGAAAGAGCTAAAAAGAGACGTACTTCTTCACAATATATTGGACAAGTTGTGGCCAATAGCAGGCAAGAGGATACAGGTCCCGCTCAAGTAAGGCAAGAGGCTAGTCATTGAAATATGGCCTCTCCCAGCATTATCTCCCTAACTGCCCTCCTTGTCCTTTTCTACGTCTCTGCGGTGCTAACGTTTTTTTAAATGTGCTTTTAGTTTCCTTCCCCACACACACACACACACCCTGAGACAAAAATAGGCCATTTCCTTATTGCCTTCACAATTTTAGTTAATTTCTTTTAACTTGATTTGTGTGTTCTGTGTGTTATTTGTGTGTGGGGGGGGGGTAAGTTAAGATTTTCACCTTTAAAAGTTGTAAGACCTTTTGGTTTTTCACTTCCAAAAATTTCTTTAATATTTTCCTTTATAGATTAAAGCACCTGTCAAATAGATACAGTTTACTTTTCACTAGAAAAAAGAATCAGTGTAGTCCATTCACCCATTTTTTTTTACATAGGAAAGTAGCTTATTCAAAATTGAACCACAGTGTTATTTATAATAATAAAAAATTGAAAACACAAATTCTCCCAAGTGCTAGTGGCTGGTAAGTACATTAGAATATATCTGCATAGTGGGATACTACATATTACTTTGTGGAAGATTGTTCATTAACCTGGGAAAGTTTCTTTTTCTTTTTCGTTTTTCTTTTTAAACTACAATTGAATACAATATTATATTAGTTTCAGGTGTAGCACCCCATGATTAGACATTTATATATCCTACAAAGCAATCACCCTGATAAATCCAGCATCCATCTAACAACGTAGATAGTTAGTACAATATTACTGACTATATTCCCACACTGCACTCTGCATCCCCATGAGCATTCTGCAATCACCAATTTGCACTTCTGAATCCCTTCATCTCTTTCACCCTCTCCCCCCAACCCCTCCCATCTCACAACCATCAAAATGCTCCCCGCATCTATGAGTCTGCCTCTGTTCTGCTTGTTTGTCTATATCAGTGGTTCTCAACCGTCCTTATGCCGCAACCCCTTAATACAGTTCCTCATGTTGTGGTGACCCCCAACCATAAAATTATTTTCGTTGCTACTTCATAACTATGATTTTGCTACTGTTATGAATTGTAATGTAAATATCTGATATGCAGGATGTATTTTCATGGTTACAAATTGAACATAATGAAAGCATAGTGATGAATCACAAAAACAGTATGTAATTATATATGTTTTCCAATGGTCTTAGGCGACCCCTGTGAAAGGGTCATTCAACCCCCAAAGGGGTTGCGACCCACAGGTTGAGAACCGCTGGTCTATATTGTCTTCTGAATTCTACATATAAGTGAAATCATCTGGAATTTGTCTTTCTCTGTGTGACTTATTTCACCTAACACAAAACCCTTTAGGTTTGCCCATGTTGCTGCAGATGGCAAGATTTCATTCTTTTTTATAGCCAAATCATATTCATTGTATATATGCACAACTTTTTTTTTTTATCCATTCATCTATTGCCGAACACTTAGGTTCCTTCCATATCTTAGCCATTGTAAATAATGCTGCAATAAACATATGGATATATACAAGGTCTCTCTGGAAAAAGTCCAGCCGTTGTTAATATAATGAGAACAGTTTGCATGGCATCGATGTAACCTGCCAGCCAAGGAGAGTGGACTGGAATGCAAGTGTGTGAACAATGATGACACATTATACTAGTCAGTGGGGGTGGTAGATGCTGTTGAATGAGCACATGTACTCTGTGGTTGTCTCGTGTTATAGCCTCTGTTTCAAAGTCTATTTTGTCTAGGATAAGTATTGGTACCCCAGATTTTTTTCTTTTGTCTGTGTGTGTCTTTCGATCTGAAATGACTGTCTTGTAGACAGCATATGGAAGGGTCTTGTTTTGTTATCCATTCAGTCACCATATGTCTTTTGATTGGAGCATTTAAACCATTTGCATTTAAAGTACTTGTTGATAGATATGTATCTATTGCCATTTTATTATTCATATTTTTATCTTCTACTTCTTAAAGAGACCCTTTGTCGTCGTTGGGTAGCTCAGCTGCTTGGAGTGTCATCCCATATACCAAAAAGTTGCAGGTTTGATTCCTGGTCGGAGCACATACCTAAGTTGTGGGTTCAATCCCAGTTGGGGCACATATGGGAGGTAACCCATTGATGTTTCTCTCTCACATCGATGTTTCTCTCTCTGGACCCCTTTCACTCTCTAAAAGCAATAGACATATTTGGGTGAGGATTTTTTTTTAAATGAAAAAGACCCTTTAACATTTTTTGTAGAACTGGTTTGCTGGTGATGAACTCCTTTAGCCTTTTTTTTTTTGTCAGGGAACTGATTGTCTGTCCTTTGATTCTAAAAATAGCTTTGCTGGGTACAGTGATCTTGGTTGTAGTTCCTTGCTTTTCATCACTTTGAATATTTCATACCAATCCCTTCTGCCCTGCAAAGTTTCTGTTGAGAAATCAGCTGACAATCTTATGTGAGCTCCCTTGTAGGTAACTAATTGCATTTCTCTTACTGCTTTTAAGATTCTTTCTTTGTCTTGAACCTTTTGCATTTTAATTATGGTATGTCTTGACGTGGGCCTCTTTGGGTTCATCTTGTGTGGGACTCTGCGCTTCCTGGACTTGTACATCTATTTATTTCACCAGGTTGGGAAGTTTTCCATTATCATGATGCAAATGTTGGTACGCTTGAAGTTGTCCCAGAGGCTCCTTATGCTAACCTCATTTTTAAAAATTTCTTTTTTCTTTTTGCTGTTCTGACTGAATGTTTTCTACTTCCTTATATTCCAAATTGCTGATTTGATTCTCTGCTTTATCTACTGTTGACACCCTATAATTTATTCTTCACTTTAATTACTATATCTTCATTTCTGGCTTTCTTTTTTTAATGGTTCCATATCCTTTTTTATTCTGTTGAAGTTCCTACTAAGTTCCTTGAGCATCCTTTTAAGCATTGTTTTGAACTCTGTATCTGGTAGTTTGCTTGCCTCCATTTCATTTAGTCCTTTTTCTGGAAATTTGTCCTGTTTTTTCATTTGGGATCTGTTTCATTGTCTCCTCATTTTGGCTGCTTCCCCTGTGTTTGATTCTATGTATTAGGTAGAGTTGCTTTGTCTCCTGGACTTGGTAGACAGGCCTTATGTAGTAGGTGTCCTCTAGGGCCCAGTGGCACGGCCTCCCCAGTCACCCAAGGTGGGTACTCCAGGTGCAACCCCTGTATGGGCTGTGTGCACTGTCCTGTTGTAGTTGAGACTTGATTACTGTTCGCATGTCTGTTGGCATGTTACCAGGAGGGATTGACAACCCCCCACCCCCAAGGCCAATCAGCTGTGAGAACCAGCTGCAGCTAAAGAGAGAAGGACTTGCTTCAGTGGGGCTCTGGAGCTCACCAAGTCTGCTGCTTGAGTGTGTTGCTCACGGAAGTGGTTGGGTTGTAATCCGGCTTGGTCTGAAGCTGTCCACTGGGTACACTGGCTGCTCTGGGGCCTCCTGGATGTGCAAGGTCATCCACCGCCTGTGCCCTGCCTGGGGCTACCTGGCATGAGCTACAGAACAGTGTGCAGATGGCTGCTGCTTGTGCTGGGCTTAGAGGTACCTGGGAGAAGCCAAGCCGTGAACCAAGGCTGGCTGCTGCAAGTGCCAGGCCTGGGACTACTTAGCAAGAGGCACAGGATATGCAGAGGCCAGATGCTGCTCCTTTGAGCGATTTTATGGAAGTCCAAAGCATGATCCAAGAGAGGCCATTTGTAAGAAAATGCCACTGGAAATGGCTTGGGTGGTCCCGCAAGTTAGGTGGAGTGAGATCTCAAGGAATCACCCAGGCCCTGGGAATAGTGTTGGCCAGACTGATGGAGACTCAGATATGGAGCCAGCCTGCTGGCTCTGTGGAGAAAGGGTTCAGCAAAGAAACAATGGCCTCTGCCAGCACTTCTGTTGGGGAGAAACTGCCCCTCCAGCCCTTACCCTGAAGCCAGGCAGTTCAGTTAACATAGGAAAGTTTTTATCATTTGTTGTCAAATGAGCAAAAACAGGTAACATAAAAAGTTTTCCTAGGGGGGAGGGGGGAGGAGGGTGGGAGAGAAGGGGGATAAGTAAGGGAAGGGTTCAGTCAAAGAACATATATAAATGACTCATGGACATGGACAATGGGGAGGGATATGATTGCGGGAGAGGGGGTGGGTTGGGTGGGGGAGAGAAATTGGGAGAAAAGGGGACAACTGTAATTGAAAAACCAAAAATAAAAAATAAATAAAAATAAAAAAAATAAATAAAAGTTTTCCAGAATGCTGGGTTCACAGGTAATTTTTTCTTATGGGTTTTCCCAGTGTCCAGAGCACATCATTTTGTAAATAGAAAAATGAATTTTCAATAAAATGCACTGAAGCAGTTAGTCCAAAGTCAGAGTGCAATGAATAGGATTAAAAATTAAAAGTTAAGATTATGGTTCTCATGATTAAAACTATTATTCTCAGAATTTAATATGCTAAAAAGAAAGGTTTGTTGCCGTGGTCGGGTGGCTAAGTTGGTTGGAGTTTTGTCCTGTATACCAAAAAGTTGCTGGTTTGAATCCTGGTCAGGCACACACCTAGGTTGTGGGTTCAAGTCCCAGTGGGGGCACACATGGAAGGCAACCAATAGATGTTGCTTTCTCATGTCGATGTTTCTCTCTCTCTCCCTCTCTAAAATCAATAAAAACATATTCTCGGGTGAGGATTAAAAAGTAAGTAAATACAAAGTAAAAAAAATTTGCTTTATGAAGCTCTTATTGAACTTTCATCTGATTTATATGTTTATTAGTATTCTATTCTAGTAGGCATTGTTATGCCTATCTTATACAATCCAAATGGCTAATAATTCTAGACTTCTTATCAATAGTTACACTTCTTTCTTTGAATTAATTCTCACTTATTTGTTTGTTTAGAGCCAAATGGAGAAGGGTATATTTAATGAACGAACAGGTCAAAGTGACCAAATGGCAAATGGAAACAAAAGGAAGCTGAATTTTTCCAGACGTGAAAGGAAAGAATTCCACTTCCTAGAATTGCCTTTCATAATACAGCCAAAGGAGATGAAAAGAATGGAAGGTACACATTTGTTGCATAGCATTACAAATCTCCAGATGTTATCTTTTACAAAACCATTTTTCTGTAATATAACTTACATTTTATAATGTGATTTAGGTTGAAAACAGTAAATTACTGCAAAAATTATTTTCAGCAGATGAGAATTTTTTCCATAGTTAAATAAAGGGTGAAACTTAAAGAAGAGAATTTTAAAGAAAGGTTAAGAAAACTTTAAGAGGTAAATTTTTCATTAGCTCAGTATTGTTGAAATGTTTAGAATAGTATTTGAAGAAGTGGTTTTGGTTTATTATATGACCTGAAGCAAATAAATTTCCTATTTTTCCCCATGGTTATTTGCCCACTTAATGGCAGGAATTATATATGTGTTTCAGGAATTCAAGGATTTAGTAGATTAAGATTTATAACATGTGTTGATTTCTTCAAATGAAACTCATTTTTGGCTGAGTAAATGTTATGTTTCTTTGAAGAACAGTGACACCTTGTGAAAAGTTAATAAAATAGCAAGACTATGGTACTTGTACAGTTCAAGAGGAATTATGCAATCCACTTTTTTTTCTTTAAAGTAAATAATCAGGTTTATTAATTTTTCTTCAGTAAATCAAGACTTTAAACCCCCAATTGTACATAACTTTGATAAAGTTAGTGTAATGAAGCCTAGAATATTTATTATTGAATAAAAAGCAAGTAAACATGACTATTGAACTCACAGTGACAAACCTTACATACCAGGACCTCAAAATAGTGAATATGTAAATGTAATCTCAATGTAATTGTTCTTAACCACTTAATTCATTTGTGTGAAATTATACTTTTTAAAAGAACTACATTTGCTATTATCTGCTAGCTGCTGTTAATGTACACCTGTTAGCAGAGACTGAAGTTTTGATGAGCACAGTTTACTCCCTTCACCCACACTGCTGACATGTAAGGCACCACTGCACCAAGAAAAGCCTAATGAAATATTATTTGGTAGTGTTTTCCCCCTGAGTCTACACTATCAGTTACATTTTGAATATAATATTCATTTAATTTTTAGGAGCCCAAGCCACAGAATTAAAAAATAAATGTCACCCTGGTTAGAGCGTCATCCTGATAGCCAAGGTTGCAGGTTTGATCCCTGGTCAGGGCCCATTAAAGAATCAACCAATGAATGCATCGACAAGTGGAACAACAAAATCAGTGTTTCTGTATGTCTCTCAAATCAATCGATCAAAATAAATAAATAAAAATAAAAGGTCTTCTAGATTTTTTATAAAGTCATAAAACAATTTATGATTGGTACATTTTACTATTACAACTCATGATTTGTTCAGTTCCTTTATAATGAAGTGAGAAATTGACTTAAGTAAATATTAGAATTTCCATTTGAAATTCTTAAAAAGGAAAATAAAATTTCAATGTAAGAATAACAAGTTGTCATTATATATATTTTTAGAAAAAGTTAAACAGATAAAAGTGCCAAAGAGAGAATCAAAGAAAACAGATTCATCTAAAATACCAGCTTTATTTACTGTGGATCAAAATCAAGAAAAACAAGAGGTAAAACTTTTTTTGTTTATAGTTTTTACTAAGGAATGCTGTTTAGAACACTCCACTTGGTGTGTAAATTTAGTTATCATTGGAAAGTTATATAAAAATTCAAAATTCTGTAATCTTTGAGCTCTAGAAACAGGACTATATTTTCCTAGAATACTCACTTACTAAAGGTTCTTAAAGCTTTTTTCAGGGGTAGGGGAAGGTAGTCAACACCAGCCCTCTTTGAATATTGAGGTGGTACTGTGGGAAAGAGAATGTGTGTCATGTGTATTACATACCATCAGGCAAGTAAACCATGCCAGAGGAAATGAATAATGGTATAAACATATGGTTATACTGGCCACAAGAACAAATGTATTTGTCCTGAGCCTCTTCTTTCCTGTTTTTTCTGCAATTTGTTCCTGCATTTCTGCCGCCCACCTGCTGTCCTATTTTCACAAATTTCTGCTCTTAGCTAGCTATCAGATAATCTTGTTGAAATGTCCGAGCCCCTACCCACCAGAGAGAATCTTGAATTTTATATTTAGAAGTCTTGAAGCCCTGAATATGCAAATGAACACTCTCTAAATGTGTTCTTTTAAGAGAAGGGGCTTGTGCTGAGCACTCACTGGATTAATCACATAGCTGGCCTTCTGTTTTTGTGAGGTCATCAACTCTGTTAACTCAGTTTCTTATTTTTTAAATAAAATTGATTACGTTCTTATTCATGATAAAATTAGCAAATACCTATCAAGGAAATTGAAAGAAATCAGAAAAATCAATAAACTTTGATGTGAAACTACTTAAGAAGTCTGTTCAGTCTCTACAACATTCAAATAAAATAGTTATCAGACACTGTTAGATTTATTTTCACAGACATTTATATTTTATCCTTGTTAAGAATGCACAAGTCCACTTTGCAGAAAAGAGAAACTTTCTACATAGAACAAGAAAGCCATTATTGGTCATCATTTACTTCATTTTAAAAACTAAAAAGGTGGGTTTAAACTCAATGACTTACTGATGTCACAGCACGTTGAATAGCACAGCATTTGCACAGTTTTTGAATGGTTGGTAGGGTAGGGCTCCTGAGTCTGGGCAGGCTAGTAATGTGCTATGTGTGTTTATCCCACTGTCCTATGAGAGCCCCAACCCCAAACGCCACGAACTACAGAACTACAATTACATTCCAACGCAAGAAGAAAGGAACTGTTAAGACAGTTCTGTCATTTTAAAATACAAAAGTAAATAGGAAGGGAAAATCCCTTCTTGCTCATATGGCGTAGAACTCTTGAAAAGATGACATTTTTAAGAGTGACCTTGAAACAGTTGTAGTTATTAGAAATAACCAGAATTCATAAATGATGGTTGTAGTTTATTTGCACTGTACTTCCAAATGCAGTTTTGACAAGTGACTGAAACTGCATCTAAGGCTAGTTCAAACGCTTTTAATAAATTAATATCAGAATTAAGAAAATTTCCTAAATTTTGAGTTGGTAATTTGTTATTTTAGAGCACCAGAGAATAGCATGTTTTTAAAAACGTAAGAGGTAATAGCAACTTACTTGTTTTATTTTTGGTTCTGTCATTGACTTGTTTTTGAATGACCTAATCACATCCAGGCACTTCCCAGTTGTACATTAAACTCATTTAGGCATCTTAAATGTATACTGAAATAGTACATATGTGCATTCAATAGACTCTATGACCTAGAAAGACACCCTAAATTACTGCTACTGAGTTAGGCAAGAGACATAAGAGCCCATACAAAAACTACCTTCAGTGCTGTTTCATGGCTATAATGAGGATACTTTGCTAAATAGTCTCCCTGTGCCTTATGAAACAATCTCCAGGTGCAAAGTACAAGTACTTATCTGGGGCTTAGCGAAAGACTGACCATTTCCTCAATTAAGGTCCTGTTTCTATTTACTTTTTAGAATACAGGAAATGCACAAACTGAAAGGAAGAAGAACCTGCCAGATGTAGAGTAGAAAATGCAGCAGCTGAAAATTCAGGGAATCCCAGAATCACTGTATGGTTTTTTTAAGAATCCTTTTTTAAATATTACATGCACAAAAATGCTGCCTAGATAATTCTACAGATATATCATAAAATCTGTGACATTATTTGTGTATTTGTTTTCAAATTTATTAACCTTTAAATTATTCGTGTTTTCTTAATTTGAACATTAATTTATAAAAACTGTTTGGTTGGTACATTCTAATATAACTACAGCTTACATTTAGTCATATAATTTCATCCAATGGTATATTATCTCAGTCATGTTTCATTAGCAGTCATTCTTAGCTTTGGTTCTGAGAGCACTAAACTTTGCTGAGCAAACAAATATACTTGATAAGCATGCAACATGGGTTTGATTCCACACTAAACATTCTGGAACAGCATTTAAACATATCATGAAGGTTGTGTTTAATAAGGATGAAAATTGAGCAAAGCATTTGAAGCAAATCTTTTGGCTTGACTAGCATGTTTATCATTTAGTAGTTCAATAGAATATGTTGTTACATATAACAACATTAATAGACAAAGTTTTGCCAGCATATATTTACATTCTTATCTCTGGTTCTTACTGGCTTGGTTTCTAATTTTAGGGTGGAGATGGCCATTGTGAAGGGCAGAATTTGAAGAGGAAGATATTTTTTTTCTGGTAGTGTCCTTGAACTCTTAAACGACATATTGGCAAGTCTTCCCTTTTAATTTTAGATGCAATAGGAATGTAACTAGCTGTTAAGATGGCCAATCATCTGAATTAACATCATCCAACTTCATTTTGTTTGCAAACTGTTCACTGTTTTCCTCTTTCTTCTAAGAATCCTGTTGATGTGATGCTCTAATTTGCAATTAAAGTCATCTCCTGTTTGCCTGCTTCTTTACTTGCCATGATTAATGAGTCGGTAACCCATCATGTCATGTGTCACACTGTACTTACACTGATCTCTGCCCTCTTCTAGTCACATAACCTTAAATTATTCCCTACGATGCTCAGGCTTCCTGAAGTGAGGTCTTAATGAAATATCTGACCCAATTCTTTAAAAGTTATTCAAAAATAAACTAACATAAAATAAAAGCTGTTTATTACCATTGCATGATTAAACATATGTTCTGTTAGTCAGCTATAAAAATATTATAACATTTATAAAATATCTGTAAATTATGTGGTATTCAAATGTTAATTATATTTTTATCCCTTTAAACAACTACTAGCAGTCTTCCTTTTCTATTTAATAAAACAAATTATATACAACCCCAAAGAAATATATACCAAGTTCTCGATTGTCCTATTCTTCAAAAAACAATAAAACGAGATTATCTTGTGTTTTACCAGAACTCTACTTGATATTGTATTTACTAAAAGTAGAAATGAAAAAGAAAGGAAAGCATAATTTCTTTATTATAATATAATCTATTTTAATTTCCTCAAAAGGTTGATTAGAATTCATATCTGTGATTATTTTACATACTATACCTTTCTAACAGACTCCTTGTTAGCTTTAGCAACTAATCTCCTCCAGGGAAATTGAGTTGTTCCCTGTGGTAGATATAACAGTTATAAGTCCATTCATTGCTTGCTGAATTTTGTATTTGTTGATCAATGTCAAAGAATTATCAAATTTTTTCAATTTCTACAAAAAAATGCCTTCTGGGATTTTGATTGGGACTATGTTAAATCTACCCATCAGTTTAAGGAGAATGGATATCTTAATACCATTGTCTTCCAATCCTTGAGCATGGTACAAACTCTCCATTTATTTATATCTTCTTTAACTTTTTTGTAATAGTGTGTAGCAGTCTTGCACATCACTTATTAAATTTATGACTATGTGTTTTGTTTTTTGGTGCTATTATAAATGGTATTGATTTTTAATACCATCTTCTAGTTTGTTGTTGGGATACAGAGGTACAATTTGTTTTTCTATATTGGTCTTGTATTCTGAGACCTTGCTAAATTCAATTAGTTCTAGTAGGTTCCCTTCCTTTGTTCATTCATGCCTTCCTTTCTTTTTCTTTGCTTTCTCCTCCTCCTCCTCCTCCTTCTTCTTTTCTTTCTCCTCCTCTTCCTCTTCCTCCTCTTTCTGTCTTTGTCTTCACTTTCTTTCTTTTTTTTGTATATTCCTTAGGATTTTCTATATAGGCAATCCTAACAGCTGTAGATAGTTTTGCATCTTCCTTTCCAATGTCTATGCCTTTTATTACTTTCTCTTGCTTTATTGTACCAACTAGAATGTGTGATAGTGTTTAACACAGTACTAAGAGTGGACATCCTTGCCTTGTTTTCCTGTACCAGAAGGAACACATTTAGCCTTTTCTCATTTGATTATGATAGTTGTAGGTTTTATGTAGGTGACCTTTATTAGATAGAGGAAGGTTCCTTCTGTTTTTGTTTGTTGAATGTCCTTACCATGAATGGGTGCTAAATTTTGTTACATGTTTTTCCTGCATCTACTGAGGTGCTCTTTTAATTTTCCTCCTTTATTCTGTTAATATGCATTATATTAATTGACATTTGAATGTTAAATCAAACATCCCTACATCCCTAGGATTAAACTCCACTTGATCTTTTTTATGTTGTATTGTATTTGATTGATTAATGTTTTATTAAGGATTTGGCATCTATGTTAATGAGGGATTTTAGTTTCTTTTTCTTATATTGTCCTTGTCACTATTATAAAGTGAGTTGGGAAGTGTTTTCTCCTCCTCTATTTTCTGAAAGAATTTGTGTAGAATTGTTTTTACTTCCTATTTAAATGTTTGTTAGAATCACTAGTGAGGCCAATAGGGCCAGGAGTTTTCTTTGTGGGAAGATTTTAATACGCAAATTTATTTTCTTAAGTACATTAATAGAGATATACAGATTTGCTCTTTCTCCTTGTGCCATTTTTGGTAATTTGCCTCTTTCAAGGAATTTTTCAATCTGTCAAAGTTGCTGATTTTATTGGCATAATATTGTTTAACATTTTTCACTTGTTATCATTTAGAAGTTGGTAAGATCTACAGTGATGTGCCCTTTATCACGTCTTGTATTGGTCTTTTTTTTTCTTGTTAAGTCTAGCTAGAGGTTTATCAATTATACTAATTATTTTGAAGAACCGTCTTTTGGTTTTATGGATTATTTCTATTGATTGTTTCTTTCTTTATTGATTTATGCACTTTACTATTTCTTTCCTCTGTTTATTTTGGTGTTAATTTGCTCTTTGCGATATAAGAAGAAATACATATATATTTGGTCTTTATCTCCTGTTCCTTGCATAAAGCTCTAAAACCTTTATGATTTTCTGAGTAGGGATGAAAGGAGCATCATTTGTTATTCATAATAAGCCCCTTTCAATGATACCAGAGCATATGCTAATGAGATGACTCTTAGAGGATACAGAGAGATACCAACCACATGATTAGAGGGTAGGAACTTTCACCCTGGTGCTCTGACCTCTGGGGAGAGGAGGAGGGCTGGGGCTTGAGTTCATTACCAAAGGCCAAAAATGTAATCAATCATGTTTATATAATGGAACCTCCATAAAAACTCTAAATGAAGGAGCTTGGAGTACTCCCAAGTCAATGAACAAATCAAGGTCCTGTGAGGTGGAGCACCAGAAAGGGCATGGAAGCTCCGCACCCCTTCCCCATACTTTGCTCTATGCATCTCTGCCACTTGGCTCTTCCTGAGTTGTATCCTGTATAATGAACTGATAGGAAGTAAAGCACTTTCCTGAGTTCTACGAACTGTTCTAGCAGATTATCAAACCTGAGGAGAGGGTTGTGGGAATTCCCGATTTATAGTCAGTTGGTCAGAAGTACAGACTTGCAATTGGAGTGTGAAGTGAGGGGCGGTCTTGTGGGTGTGAGCCCTTAACCTTTGAGGTCTGCACTACCTCCAGGCAGTGTCAGAAGTGTTATGAGTAGAGGAAACAGTTTTTCCACTTCTTCTTCTAGCTTCTGAAAGTGATGAGGTAATTGATTTGAGACTTTTCTTCTTTTCTAATATAAGCATTTAAAGCTTTAAAATTTCCTCTTAGTTGCATCTTATAATTTAAGTGGTGTGATATCAATCAGTTAAAAATATTTTCCAATTACCCTTTGGGTTTCTTCTTTGGTCCATTTATTTAGAAATGGGTTGTTCAGTTTTCAGCTAGTTAGGGCTATTCCGCATATATTACTGTTCTTGTTTTTTATTTTCATTCCATTGTGGCCACAGAATGTACTCTGTATTGTTGTAGTTCTGATAAATCCATTGAGACTTGTTTTATGCCCCAGCATATGTTCTTAGTGAATGTTGCATTTACACCTGAAAAGAATACATATTTTGCTGAAGTTGAGTGTAGTGTTCTATAAATGGCAAGTAGGTCAAGTTGGCTGATAGTGTTTTAGGTCTTATATCTTCACTGGTGTTCAATCTATCAGTTGCTGAGGGAGGAATACTGAAATCTTCTATCATTATGGATTTGTCTTATTTCTCCTTTGAGTTCTCTTAGTAGGTTCTTTATGCATTTTCAGGCTTTGCTGTTAGGTGCATATATATTTAAGCTATTATACTTCTGATGAAATTGACCCTTATCTACTCTTTAGTATCTGAAAACAGTTGTTTTATATGTTTTCGTCCAGTTTTATCATTCCCTTTTGTCAAGGAAAGACGAATACCTGTTACTCCATCATGGCTGCAACTAGAAGTTCAATTAAAGAGTTCTGGAAGTGGAGATCTAGTCACTATTGTGAATAAGGGAGATCTATGGGATAACAGACTGACATTTATCTTAAGAATTTAAAAGAAACTTTAGAGTGATTACCAACAGTTATAGCTCTATCTTATATAAAATATTCCTGATTGATTTTCTGCTGTTTTAGTTTAAGACCATTCCTAAGGGTGTGGATATGGGGACAGGAACTTGTCCCTTATTATATAACTAGTGGCTTGCCCATACTTTTGTTGTTGTTGTTCTTACTCTGGTTATCGTAATGATTATTTATTCTGTGAACTTCCTGCCAATAGCATGAAAATTTGAGGTATGAAACTTCAGCAGTAGACATCGTTGGTAGGATGTATAGTTTACTGGCTGATAATAGTTGTCAAAATGTATTATTCAGAGAAGTGTGTTTGAGTTGTATTTCTGGTCTGGTTTCATTTCCACATGTGATTATCTTGTAAATATTTGTTACAAGGCACCTTTTATAAAAGATTTTATTTATTTATTTTTAGAGAGAGAAGGGCGGGAGAAAGAGAGGGAGAGAAACATCAATGTGTGAGAGAAACATCAATGGGTTGCCTCTCATGCACCCCAACCCAGGCATGTGCCCTGACCAGGAATCAAACCAGTGACATTTCGATTCTCAGACTGGTGCTCAATCCGCTGAGCCACACCAGCCAGGGCGCAGAGCACCTTTTTTTTCTTTAGCAGATGGTTGAAGTGCTGAGTTGCTTACGTCAAAATTGAAAACGTACCAGGGTAGCTAGAATATGATGATATTAGGATGGAGCCCAGATAATATTTGAAAGAAGATATAGTCCTGATTTCTGTGTTTAATTATTTCTGTGCCATTCCTGCTGATATTTTTATCAACTCTGCCCAGGTAGCTGGATTTCCAGGACCTGAGTAACAGGGGTTTACAGTGTAGCTTCAGTGCCTACCAAAGCCACCAATGTGGGAGATCGCTGCTGCAGTCAACATTTTCATAGCATTCAGGGTTAAGAAAGTCATACCTTTTAAATACTTAGTTCATAAACAGGAACGAACTATACTACCTAGAAAAGGACAAATTGCTAAATACAAAATTATACAGCTGCTCAAAGTGTACATCGAAGGGCCCTAAATGGAAACTGGGCCAGGTTACTAAACTGACTAGCAGAGCTGAGTAGGGACATGATCAAGAAATCTTCAATGATGTGGGGGTCATAAGTTACAAGATGATACAGACAACAAGAAAACATCCTTCCATTTTATTTTTTTCTTTTCTTTTTCATTCTTTTCATTTTAATAAAAGACAAAAAGAAATAAAATATTCTACTATAGTACTAACTTCCTAACTGCTTCCCTTCTCCTCCCTCAAGCTTAGGGAAAACTGATAAGTGATGACTCTGTAAAGGCAGAGAATTATAATGATTTTCCTTCTTCTCTGAGAAAGTAATCCTGAGGTCAGATAATCAGAAGTATGCACTGATGATGGGTGGGAGGGAAGCCAAATTACAAGAGAAGAGGATGAAACTAGTTAAAGAGTTCTTAAAGCTGTAGTTTATTCAAATTTGTCTAACCCATTGTCATTCATTCTTGGCTTGCTAAGAAATAGTTGTTATTGTTTAGTGATGAGTTTATTTGGGAAACCTTTGGTGGAGGGGGGACAGACAAATGTAGCACCTTCTTTAAAATGTCATTAACAACAACAACAACAAAAAAAACACCCAAATTTGTTCACCTTAATTTTGAAACCCGAAGACCCAGAAAGAATCACCAGACAGGTGATTAATAGTCATCTGGTGGAACAGTAGGTAATAATCACTATGAATTTACTTTAAAAAAAATAAAGATTTTATTTATTTATTTCTTAGAAGGGAAGGAGAAAGAGAGGGAGCGAAACATCAATGCGTGGTTGCCTCTCATGCACTCCTCATCCGGAGACCTAACCCGCAACCCAGGTATGTGCCCTGAGCAGGAATCGAATCGGCTACCTTTGGTTCTCAGGCCGGCGATTAATCCACTGAGCCACACCAGCTGGGGCTGAATTTACTTTTTTATGGTTAGTTTCTCTTAATAATAACTTAATGAACCCTGTAAACAAAGGGAAAGCAAGAGATATAATGGTTTTGTAGTTCAAGTAATTAGCAAGTATTTGAGTTAATTTTTAAACCTTTTCTCTTTTCTGTCCACCCTCCTCCGGTGAGCTTATCCAGATTCATGGCCTTAAATACCACTTATATAGTGATGACTGAATTCTCTGTCTCCAGCCTGGACTTGACCCCTAAACTCCAGACTCAGATTTCCAATTGCCCATTACCAGTTCCACTAAAGCATATAATAAGTATCTCAGACTTAACATGTCCAAAGTTAAGGTCCTCATCTCTTATTCCCTCCTGTATTTTCCCTGTCTTAGTTAAAGGCAACTTCATTCTTCAATTGCTCAAGAGAAAATCTTGCAGTAATTCTTGAATCCTCTCTTTCTCTTATACTTGACATCCTTTCAGCTCTACCTTCAAAGTATTCCTAGGATTTGACTACTTTTTACCCTTCTGCTATTCTCATTTCTTGCTTGGATTTTGTACTGGTCTCTTACCTGATCTCCCTAATTTTACCCTTGTTTTAACCTTCATTCTCTTACCAACTCATTGCCTGGGTGTTCTTAATAAAATTTAAATCAGATGATGTCACTGTTCTGTGCCAACCCCCCAATGCTTCCACTTCACTCAGCAAAAGCTACAGACATTACAGTACCCAGCACGGCCCACACAGTATTCCTCTGCCCCTTCTTTGACCAGTTTTGCTACTGAGTCTATTTATTTCTCATTCTGGTCCAGGCCCACTGACCTCTTTGCTGTTCCTAGCTATGCTCCTGGCTAAAATCCCAGTTTTTGATGTTTCCTCTGCTTAGAAATCTTTCCCCAGGTAACTACATGATTGATTCCCTCCTTCTCCTCCTTCCTATTTTTTGGGACAACCTCCTTACCAGTTTTTACTCATATATGATGTCTTCTCTACCATTTTGCTTAAAGTCACATCTTCCCCATTCTTACTGCCTTTTCCTGTTTAATTTTTTTATATAGCATTTCCCTGTCTGACAAGCTATATATTTCACTTATTTTGTTTATTAATGGTCTCCCACCACTAAAACAGGATTTAGAGTTTTGTTTGCTGCTGTATTCCCTAAGCCTAGAACAGTACCTAACATATATTGGAACTCAATAACATTTGCTTTGTGAATGAATGAATGAATGAATTTGTTAAGCACCTTCCACAGTAGTCACTTGAAAAAACACAGAATAATAAAATATGGGATAATTTTATTGGTGCAGTAGAATTTTCTCCCTAATGCAGGCTAATATTAATTGTTCAAGTGGCCAGTTGAACAATTGTCCAGTTGTTCAAGGAATAAGTAGCAGTGAATTGCCATGCAATTTAAAGGGGAAGGAGATCAGCTGAACTTACAATTTGTTAGTATTTTAATGAAGGAATTGAAACTTAATTACAGGATAACAGAGGGATGCATATTAAAAACAGAATTATGTGGAATGTCAGGTAAGTTCGGAAAATTGTTTCTCAAAAAATTAGAAAGAGGAAGGATACAAGAAAATTCAGATAAGGCAAAGTGAAAGGATAAATGGAAATAATGCTCTGCAAAGTGAGTTATAGTATATGGGGCAGGTTTTCATATTCTCCATCTAAAGACACCACATTTCTGTTTTTTAGCCACTTTGTGTCAGGAGACCAAGAAAGCCCTAAATTAGTACACTTAGTACTTGCTACAGAGTGGGAAGTTGTGTACGTACTCTCAGTGTTATGCAGGTCTCTCAATTAGCTCCCTTGGCTTAGAACAAGTGCAATGATTTATTTGCTTAATTGGGTGGATATGTACAGTATTAAAAGAATAACCAATCCTATAAATAAAGTTTGCCTGAGATTGACTTTCAAACTGACTTTGTGTTAAGGTTCTTGCTCTTCCAAATTAGCTTTCATTTAATGGATAGCAGTATATAGATTGCAAGTATCCAGAGGCTATAGTTTATATGCCCCTCTTGCCAGAGTCAAGATCAATCTGAACTTTCCTTCTAAGTCCAATAGTCCCAACCTCCTCCAGGGGGAGCTCAGGATCCAGCATTTTCAGGACCTGGAGACAGTCTGCCCTGGTAACAGGACTAAACCATTCAGTCCTCTTGGACTGAACTAGTATGCTAGGAGTGGAGTTTCCTCAGATGAATGTCTCCAAAGTCTTGGGACATTCAAACCAAGCCCTAGATTATTTATATACATTTCAGGCAGCATCTCTTGGGAGTCCCTGAGTAATTTCTTTGTGGCTATCAAATATTACATCAAACTATATTATTACAATGTTGAAAGAATCTGATGTCTCATGAAAACTTTAGAAACAAGATATACTATGGAATAATTCTGCCATCAAATAGTCTTTTTGGTTTGTTGTTTGATCGATTTGAGTTTGGAAAGTTGCTTTCTTTCATTTCTATCCACCCAATAGAATATCTGGTAGTATCAGACTATTTAGTAAAACTATAACTATAAAGCTCTTGGGACTTTTTTTAATATTTATTTATTTATTAGAGAGAGGGGAAGGAAGAGAGCAAGAGAGGAAGAGAAGGAGAGAAACATCCGTGGGAGAAAGAAACATCAATCAGTTCTGCCTGTTGCACGTGCCCAACCAGGGACCGAACCCACAACCCAGGCATGTGCCCTGACTGGGAATAGAACCAGCAACCTTTCACTTTGTAGAATGACACCCAACCAACTGAGCCACGCTGACCAGGGCTTGGGGCTTCTTTCTTTTAGAGAATATTTATTTAATTTACACTCAATTTTTATTAAAAACCATATAGTAGAGATTAGTAACAGTGTCCAGATTAATGTCAGATTGTCTGAATTAGAATTATGTCTTTTACTGCTTCACTGGGAGTGTGCATGAAGTGCTCTATGCTTTCAGTTTTCCTCACTGGAAAATGGGGACAAAAATAGCTTATTTCTTAGAGATATTATGAGGACTTACTGAGATAAGGTTTAATACACACAGCACATACTGGGTTTATAGTAATAAAATTTAGTTGTTCACAGGGCCTTTGGAGTCTCCCTCAAAGATGCAGAATAATGGTCTTTAATTTTAGTTCTGCTGTCTGAGTGTATCCTGACTTCATTCCCTTTGGTAATAAATTAGGTCTAGAGGTGTCTTCTACTCTTGTTGCATACTACCTGTGAAATTCTGAGGCTATCTGTATCTTGGTCTCCATTTGTTTAGATATGAAGTTGGCATGGTTGACACATCAAATATCTGCTCTGCATGTATGAAGAGTTCCATTTAATACAAGCATAAACATGGCAGAGGACTGTATGACATGTTTCCTTTTGTAGTTGAAAGAAAATCTCAGCAGTCAGTAGCACTTTTTAGAGCTGTGCCACATCAAAGGGGAGATGCTAATATTGTAGCTCTGTTCCATCCTGGGAAAACCAAGTCTAGACCAGCCATTCTAACTGCTATCTTCTGAGGCTACACTGGGTTTTCTAAATCTTTGTGCATTAGTTGAGCAGGTAAGGTAATGTTACAAACATGACTGTGTTAGGGTGTTGAGAGGATGAGTTACTGGTTAATATAGGGAGATCCAGGTTTTATGAAGCCTGAAGCTTTTAAATCTGAGGGCCTTTTTTCAAGAAAAAGAATACAGAATTGCACCCTGGCTGGTGTGGCTCAGTGGATTGAGCACCGGCCTGTGGACCAAAAGGTTGCCAGTTCGATTCCTGGTCAGGGCACATGCCTGGGTTGTGGGCCAGGTCCCCAGTTGCGGACGTGAGAGAGGCCACTGATCCATGTTTCTCTCGCACATCATCAAGGTTTCTCTCCCTCTCATTCTCCCTCCTTTCTCCTCTCTCAAAAAATAAATAAATAAAATATTTTCTAAAAGGCTACAAAATTGCAATTAAAAAATTGCTGGGGCTGTTCTCATGCCTTGGAAGGAGCCTATACAAAGAAAGAGCCTACGCTGGCTTCTTGACAAATATGCCTCTGCCAATAGGAGTTTCACTACTTGATTCTCTGTAGCCACCAAAACTCATGCAGAGAAGTGGGTTATGGGAGAAGCAGTGGCTGCTGAACTGGCAATCAACCAGGTCAAGTTCCGAAATCGTTGTGTAGACAGTCATGTGACAATTGAGAGTCCTAGGTCTAGTCCTTTGACTAGGTGGAGTTGTAAGTGGGAAAGGCTTACACTGGTAGCTCAGTGGTTGCTACAGTGTGGCCCTCATTTTCTCTTATTTGAAAGAAGGAATGTAGAATATAGTCACAGTGATAGGAAGCATTCTGATGCATTTAACAGCTTGCAGAATAAAATTAAAATTTGATCCATTAAATACTGAGTCTGACTTCTGTTTTCACCACGGTAATAAAATCTTGCTTTTGATGGGCACCAATTATCTCCTGGTTGTCAAATTCAATGGCTTTCTTTAAGTCCTTATTTGCTCTAATTTTCTGTCACATTTGACACCATGAATCATCTCTTCCTTCTTGAAACACACTCATCTTTTTTGTCATATCATTTTCTTCCTTGAGAGATGTATGCTGCTCTTACAGCTTGACTACCACCTTTGAGGATATTGGAGGGTATTAATCCAAGATTTGTATTTCTAACATTGACATTTATCTGAAGCTCCGGTCTCCACATTTTTGCTAATATTTCTACTTTTCATTTTGCCATTTTTTCAAATGTACCGTATCTAAACTGGATTAATTTCCTCACAAACCATATTTCCCTTTCCTCCTAGATTTTCTTATTTCTAAAAGTGGTATATGGTTTTCTCTGGCTTGAAACTTGACATTGACATGATTTTTTTATATTCCATATTCTTGATAGCCGTTCATGCATCAGGTCTACTTGACTCATTATTTCTAACATATTTTCATTCTTCTATGTTGTATTAATTTTTTATGCTTAACTTATGTAGCCTTTATTGTATGATTGGACTCTTCCCATGCAAGGTGATTTATTTTTTCTCTAGGCTCCCATTTTTTATTGTTTACACTGTATATTATATGTAAAATTATATGTTTCACATCCTGCTTTGTGATGCTAGTTATCTCTTAATTTATATCTTTGTACCTTAATAACCCATCCCCAGTGCCTTTAGATAATCATGTACCTTACTATGTACTTTACTACTTAAACAAATAGTGTAAATTCAAAGTGACCTTGGTAGTTTGGAGACTAGCTGAAGAATCAATGAATACTGTTAAAAATGATCAGTAAGAATCTGAGGCACAGATGCCACTGAGCAAAGCTTGTCAGAAGAAATCTCGAGATGGGAGCTCATGGTGTCATGCTGCACTTTCTTTTTAAAACTTCACAGCTGTTGGAACTATTGTAACAGCATAATCAATAAAATATACAAAAAACAAACAAACAACTTCACAGCATTTACATTTTGTTGTCTTCAGGAAGTTGTAGTTGAAGCTTTTCTAAAGTTTCAGCCTTCTTAGATCAAAAGCAAATCCACTTTTTCGTATCTGGCAATATGTATACTAGGTATCTGACAATATCTTGAAAAATTCCAATGATGAAACCTCTCACTGGTAGTTTAGAGTGTTGGTTTTACTAGATCACTCGGGTGGAAGAAAATAAATTCTAGGGTCTAAGCAAGGTAGGAATTTGTATTGGAAAGTTGAGTCCTTAACAAGTGATACACTTAGTAAAGAGTGAATTAGACAAAATCTGTTCCTCAGAGAGAGGTTGCAGAGAAATTTGTCCTGTTTTGGGTTCTGGATGGGAACATTCTCCCCTGAGAATTTATAACCTTCCTTCATGCAGGTTTTCTGTCAGAATTTACACTACATGTGTGAAACAAACAAACAAATAAAAAGCCAACAAAGGGAAGAATGTAGTTTAAAGTGCTGCTGTATAAGTGATGGAACCAGGTGCCTGGCAGAAGCGAACACACATCATCTCCAGAGGAATGCACATGAAATGAGGGCCTTAAATCATTTCCACAGTTAAATTTCTTGTGAACACCGCTCGCTATTAAAAATCACAAACACATAAATGAATAAGGCAACATGAATGGGACTTTGCAGAAAAACAAACAGAATCGAATCTGAAAAGACTTTATAATTAACCTCGTCAGATACATATTCTACAAAGGTTTATTTACTACATATAAACAAAAAGAAATAAAGAGAATATTGCCCACATGATTGAAAAACAAGAGACTATAAAAAATAATGAGGCAGGGTTAGGAGATGAACAAAATGGAACATTTAGAAATAAAAATATAGCTCTTCTGGTCAAGATGGCAGCACAGGTAAACATGACTTATCTCCTTGCACAACCACATCAAAATTACAACTAAAATATAGTACAACCATCACTCAGAACCATCAGAAATGGAGCTGAATAGAAGTCTGACAACTATGATATTAAAGAAACCACATCTGTCCAGACGGGTAGGAGGGGCGGAGACTCGGAACAGGTTGGTCCCACACCCACGTGTGATGGATAAAAATTAGGGAGGAATATCTCTAGCCCAGGGTTCCAGTGCCAGGAAGATAAGTCCTCACACCTTCTGGCTGCAAAAACCAGTTGGGATGAGTCAGTGGAAGAAACATCTGGAGTCCTAAGCAGTTCCCCTTAAAGAACCCACACATGGACTTAATCATTAATCAGACTCGCTCCCTCTGAGCTCCAGCACTGGGGAAGGAGCTTGAAAGGCACCAGTGGCATACAGGGAGGAACTGAAGTGTTTGGCATCAAGGCAGAGCTGGGAGACAACTTTCTCCAATACAGAAAGGGTGGGAGTGGCCGTTGTCTCTTTTCTGAGCCCTTCCCTGACAGAGCCACAGAGCTGGCAGGTGGGTGCTATATCTAAGACTCCACCAACTTAGCTAACACTATTTATGCTGCCCTGGAGGTACCCTGAGACTCCATCCCATCCAACAGCGGGGGCCCACATAAGCTGTTAATGTGACTTTTCCATATGAATGGCTCATCTTGGCTCATGCTTCACAACTTCCTAAATCCTCTTAAACAAGCAACAGTGAGCCCCCATCCCCTGAACCTCTTGCTAAGTGGCACCAGGCCCGGCACTAACAGCAGCCTGCCTAGAGTCACAGCTTGGCTTCACCAGTGAAACTCCAAGCCTAGTACAAGTAGCAGCCATCTCAGATTGCTTTATAGCTCATGCAGGATGGCCCCAGGCAGAACAGAGGTGGGAGCTGACCTTGGCCTGCACCACCCAGGAAACCCCAGGGCCAGTTTACCCAGTAGGCAGCTACAGACCACATCAGAACAATATCACCCTGCCCCTGCACAGCTGATCCTCTATGGAGGGTGGAGGTTGGTGGTCAGTGGTCATAGCCATTCCTTGCAGTTGACTGACCTGGGTAAATCTCTCTCATTGACCTTCCAACAGCAATCATGGCTCAAATATAAGAGGAGGGTGTGCTTAGACCACACAGAGGGCATACATCGAGTATCCAACTTGGGTGATGGGGAAGGCTGTGCCACTGTAGCCTACAGGACACCTACTACATTAGGCCACACTACCAAGACAGGGAATCATATCAGCTCTACCTAATATATAGAAACAAATACAGGGAGGCTGCCAGAATGAAGAGACAAAGAAACATGGCCAAAATAAAAGATTAAAACTCCAGAAAAAGAACTAAACAAAATAGAGACTAGCAATCTGTCAGATGCAGAGTTCAAAACACTGGTTATAAGGATGCTCAAGGAACTTAGTGAGGACCTCAACAGCATGAAAAAGATCCAGTCAGAAATGTACACTAATTAAAAGCATCTTATAGGGAAACAACAGTAGAGTAGGTGAAGCCAAGACTCATAAAATGATTGGAACATAAGGAAGCAAAACACAAGCAATCAGAACAACAAGAAGAAAAAAAATACATCCCTGGCTGGTATGACTCAGTGGATTGAGTGCCAGCCTGCAAACTAAAGGGTCGCCAGTTCGATTCCCAGTCAGGGTGCATGCCTGGGTTGTAGGCCAGGTCCCCTGCTGGGTGCAGGCAAGAAGCAACTGCACATTGATGTTTCTCTCCCTCTCATTCTTCCTCCCTTCCCCGCTTTCTAAAAAAATAAATAAATAGTAATATAAATAAATAAAATGTTAAATAAAAAAGAAATAACTTTGTTTTTTAAAAAAAGAAAAAATATAAAACACGAGGATAACGTAAGCAGCCTCTGGGACTACTTCAAGCATTCTAACATTCACATCACAGGGGTGCCAGAAAGAGAAGAGAAAGAGCAAGAAAATGGAAGTCTCTTTGAAAAAAATAATGAGACCAAACTTGCCTGATATGGTGAAGGAAATAGACATGCATGTCCAGGAAGCAGAGAGAGTTCCAAACAAGATGGATGCAGAAAGGCCTTCTCCAAGGCACATCATAATGAAAATGCCAAAGGTTAAAGGTAAAGAGAGAATCCTAAAAGCAGCAAGAGAAAAGCAGTTAGTTACTTACAGGGGAGTTCCCATAAGGCTATCAAGAAAAACTTTGCAGGCTAGAAGGGATTGGCAAGGAATATTCAAAGTCATGAAAAGCAGGGACCTAAAGCCAAGACTGCTCTACCCAGCAAAGATTTCATTTAGAATTGAAGGGCAGATAAATAGCTTCCCAGACAAGAAAAAACTAAAGGAGTTCATCATCACCAAACCATTATTATATGAAATGTTAAAGGGACTCATTTAAGAAAAAGGAGATCTAAACTATGAACAATAAAGTGGCAATAAACACATATCTATCAAATATTGAATCTAAAAAACAAACTAAGCAAACAAGAAGAACAGAGACAGAATTAGATACAGAGAGCATTTTGGTGGTTGCCAGATGGGAGGGGAGTGTGGGGGAATGGGCGAAGAAGTGAGAGGGTTAAGAAGTACAAATAGGTAGTTACAGAATAGCCATGGGGATGGATGTAAAGTACAGTATAGGGTATGGAGCAGCCAAAGGACTTATGCACATGACCCTTGGACACGAACAATAGTGGGGGGATTGCCTGAGCGAGTTAGGGGTGTTGGGTGGAGGTGGACAAAGAGTGGGGGGAATGGGGACAACTGTAATAATATAATCAATAAAATATAATTTAAAAAAAGAAAGTGAAAAAAAATAAAAATATAATTGAAGGTAGAATTCTAGTGGATTAGTCAAGTGTAAATTAGAGCTGATGATAGAATTAGTCAACTGAAAAATATATCTAGAAAAATTACCCAGATTACAGTCTAGGGGGACAAAGAAGTGGAAAAGATAAAATAGAAGTGTAAGAAGTCTAATATGACTAATTAGAATTCCAAAAGGAAGAAATAAAAAGAATGAAGGAGGGCAAAATTCGAAGAAGTAATAGCTGATAATTTTCCAGAATTAATTTAAAAAAACAAACACAAGAATCTTCCAATTTAGGAATCCCAGTGAATCCTAAAAATATTTAAAATGAAACCCACTGTCAGACATATCAGCATGAAAGTACAAAACACCAAAGAAGTAAAAAAAAATTAAAAGCAGAGAAAAGAACTGGTCATTATAAACGAATGAGGGGTAAAATGACAGCTGACTTCTCAACAACACAGTGAATGTCAGAAGATGGTTGGAATGATATCTTCCCAGAACCAAGAGAAAATAGCTGTTAAATCTGGAATACTGAGGCAGATTAATAGTTGTCTCTCAATATCTGTCCTCTGCTTTTTCTTTTAAAATACAAATCCTTGATTTCAAACTGAACACGCACATGCCTGGAATAAAAACTCCTTTTCCTAGCCTTCTTTACAGTTAGCATTATCAGAGAAGTAATGAAAATAGTAATTTGTATTGAATTCTAACAAGTCAAAGGTTTTTATTTAATGCAGTCAATTTTTAAGATAATGTGGAAAATATATGCAACAACTGTCTTAAACACTGGGCATCAAGCAGCACAGGACTGTGATCCCTGATAGAAAGGACATGAATAAAGTGATCACTAAGATCACACAGGCTTTCTACAATTTCTAGGTCACAGCACAGAGAGGGGGTGATCCAAGGAGAGCATGGCAGTTTTGCTGAGTTGTTGAGGTAGGGATATAAGCTTGGGGAGGCCAAGGTTGCTAGAATTTGCAAGGCAGAGTACTAGAAAAGATATATACAGAAGGAGCTTTGAAATCTGCATGGGTTCCCCTCCAGTGTTTGGCTGAATAGTAATCTGTGCCTGTATGGCAACTATACAGATGCACCTCTCAGGTCACCAACTGCAGGGAGTGTAATTAGCCCTACACCAAATAATTGCAAGAATTAGTTTATCAGCAGGAGTCAAGGAAATAACCCTGGATTCAGATTTTTAGGGTGTTTGATCAAAGGGACTGGAATATAAGCCTAGATAAGTAAGATCTGGGGGCACCTTCTCAGCATGTAAGATTTAATACCCTAATAAGGACCTAAGGGGATGTGGCAAATTCACTGCTGGGGTGGCTCTTAGAAGCCTAGAAAAATCTACGGCCTACACCCAGGGAAGCAGAAATGCCTGAGTTGCCCTTACAGATGGCAGAGGAAGGAGTAAAAAAGCTGAGTGAAGTAGGCATGCTAGAATAAATGTATTATGTAAGACCAGAAGACCAACCAGAGAATAATATTCCATGGGAGGACCCAGGGGACAGACACATCATTCACCAAGGCCATTAAGAATACCATGGTGAAAGGAGGTACAGGACTTGTACACTGAAAACTACAGCAACAGAGACTAATGTGCTAGCCCCCAACACGGCATTATTCCTTGGGGAGACCAACTGGCTGCTTGATAGTGATCAAGTGTATCAGGCTCTTTCCATCCTATAAGGGCTACAATTTCATCCTCGCAGAGACAGATTCTAATCTGAAAACGGCTATGCTCTCTCTCCCATCCTCTCTCTCTGTAAAATCAATTAAAAAAATAAAAAATAAAAACAAAAAAGCCAAAGAACTAAATTATAAAAAAGGGAATTGGATTATTTTTTAAAGTATACTTTATTGATTATGTTCTTATAGTTGTCCCAATTTTTCCCCCTTTGTCCCCCTCTGCCCCCCTCTGTCTGGTAATCCCCTTCCCTCCAGCAATCCCCCTCCTTAGTTAATATCCATAGTTCGTGAGTATAAGTTCTGTGGTTTCTCTCTTTCCTATACTATTCTTAACATCCCCCTGTCTATTTTATTCCTGCCAATTGTGCTTAATCCCTGCACCATTTTCCCCATTCTCCCCCTTAACTCTTCCCAGTTGGTAAACCTCCAAATGATCTTCATACCTATGATTCTGTTCCTGTTCTGGTTGCTTGCTTAGTATTTTTGTTTTTGTTTTATTTTAATTTTAATTTTTAGATCCAGTTGTTGATAGTTGTGAATTTGCTACCTTTTTAATATTCATGGTTTTGGTCTTCTTTTTCTTAAATAAGTCCCTTTAACATTCCTTGTAATAATGGCTTGGTGACGATGAACTCCTTTAGCTTTACCTGGTCTGGGAAGCACTTTATCTGCCCTTCCATTCTAAATGATAGCTTTGCAGGATAGAGTAATCTGGGTTGTAGGTCCTTGCTTTTCATCACTTTGAATATTTCTTGTCAGTCCCTGCAAAGTTTCTCTTGAGAAATCAGCTGATAGTCTTATGGGAACCCCTTTGTAGACAACTTTGCTTTTCTCTTGCTGCTTTTAAGATTCTATCTTTAACCTTTGGCATTTTAATGATGATGTGTCTTGATGTGGTCCTCTTTGGGCATAGCTCATTTGAGACTTTCTGTACTTCCAGGACTTGTATGTCTATTTCCTTTGTCAAATTAGGGAAGTTTTCTTTCATTTTTTTCCACATAAGTTTTCAATTTCTTGCTCTTGCTCTTCTCCTTCTGGTACCCCTATGATTCATATGTTGGTGCATTTAAAGTTGTCCCATAGGTTCCTAAGCCTATCTTTGTTTTTCCAATTCTTATTTCTTCATTCTGTTCTGGTTGAATGTTTATTTCTTCCTTATGTCCCTAATTGTTGATTTGAATCCAGGCTTCCATCCCTTCACTGTTGCTTCCCTGTGGATTTTTCTTTATTTCACTTTGTATAACCTTGACTTCTTCCTTTATTTTGTGGCCATACTCAATCATCTCTCTGAACATCCTAATCATTAGTGTTTTGAACACTGCATCTCATAGACTGGCTACCTCCGTTTCATTTAGTTCTTTTTCTGGGGTTTTGTTTTGTTCTTTCATTGGGCCATGTTTCTTTGTTTCCTCAGTTTGGCTGCCTCCCTGTATTTCTGTGTATTAGGTAGAGTTAGTATGCCGCAAGGCAGCGGAGGTTTTTTGGAGTCAGAGTTTTCCTTCTCTGATGTGCCCTGACTGGAAGATCGAACCAGCGACACTTAGCTCGCAGGCCGACGCTCAATCCACTGAGCCAAACCAGCCAGGGCTAAGGGAAAGGCTAAGGGAGTAAACCCCGACAGAAAATCCGGAGCCGGAGTCCCTAAGGCGGTTTGACGTTGCAGTCAACACCGGCAACTCCTGCGGCGCACCTGAAGCCAAGCTGTATTGACTCCGTCTTTCCCTTGGACCCTTCAGCTGCGAAGAGAGGGGGAGTCTGCTGCATGGGCAACAGCAGACCCTCCATATCACCCTGCCCAGGCTCTGTAGCTTCAGCTTCATTGGAGAGGACACTCCAGCGTCATCGTAAGATGTCGATTCAACACGGGAGGAGACAGATACCGTGTCACTCCCGAGTCAGACTGCACAGCCATTCCCGGCGGTGCAGATAGACTCTTAAGAAGCTACACCATCGTCTCTCGAGACGGACGGCTGCTGACGACGATGACGAGGTAGAGTTGCTTTGACTCCTTGTCTGTGCACCTGTTAAGTTGTATGGGGTGGAGCCTTAGGTATTAGCCAAGTGGGGAAATCTGCTTCACCCTTTTATGGCTCTGTGGGAGGAGGGGCCTTGGAAAGGAGACAATGCCGCTGTCTGGCCTCTGGAGGTTTGCCTGGAACTCTTTCATTTCCAGTCACTTCACCCCCTTCCCATATGCGACTGGCGCCCTTCAGTTGCTACACCAGTGGTGATACCCAAAGTAGGTGTATTTGCATACGTTCTAAGTCTCTGTGGGCCCTTTAAGCAGTGAAAATCTCAGTTTCTTCACCGCCCCAGCCCCCACTGGTTTTTACAGCCAGAAGTAATGGGAATTTATCTTCCCTATGTGGGATCCCTGGGCTGTGTGGTCTGGCCTGGGGCTGAGATTGCTCACTCCCAAGGTATCCCTCCCAATTTGTATCCACTGTAAATGAATGTGGGACCATCCGTTTGCTGCCACCACCTCTCTGTGCCACGCTGTGTCTCTGGTCATTTCCACAATCCCACCCCTCCTATCCATCTGAATGAATGTGGCTTCTTTAAATCCTTGCTTGTTAGATTTCCATACAGCTAAATTTTCTGACAGTTCTGGGTGTTACTTGTTTTGAGGTGTGATTGTAATTCTTTCTATGGTTGCGCGAGGAGGCGAAGCATGTATACCTTACACCTCTATCTTGACTGGAAGTCTGGAATTAGAGTCTTGCCTAATACTTACACACACACACACACACACACACAAAAGCAAATTATGAACAAATTTACCTATATTAAAAATTCAGGACTACTCTGCATCACAAAAAAAGCAAAAAGGCAAGTCACAACTGGGAACTTACATAACTTACATTATATCTAGAATATATATAAATTCCTTTTAAAAATCAATAAGAAAAAAGACAACATATCTCCCCTAAATGAACAAAGTACAGAAACATATATTTCACAAAAGAAGAAAGATGAATGGCTGATAAAATACCAAGGGCCTCAGTTCATTAATAAGCAGGGAAATAGATATTAAAACCTCAGATTTCAGTTCTCACTCTCAGTCAATTGGCAAAAACTAATTGTCAGCAGCAAGTGTTGGTGAGGATATGGAGCAATGGGATCTCTTATACACATTGCTGGTGGGAGTATACGGTAAATCTGACATTATCTAGTAAAGTTGTAGATGGACTCACCCTAAGCCCAACTGTTCCTCTCCTTGGTGTGTGCCCAAGAAGAAGTCTTGCACATGAACCTCAGGACATAAGTATAAGGATGTTTTTAGCAGTGTTGTTTGTTATAGCAAAAACTAGAAACAATCCAAAAGCCTGTCAATAACAGACTGGATAAATAAATAGTAATATATTTAACACACAGAATAAAAATGAGTGAACTGCAATTACATGCATTAACATTGATAAATCTCACAAAGATATTTCACCAAAAAAAGCAAGTCACAGTATGATTCCACATATGTAAAGACATATTGTGTCTTAAAATACACAATATATGATTAGATTATAAAGAAAGGCCAGGAAAAACAAACACAAAATTCAGGATAGCAACTCTCTCTGCTGGGAACGCTCTCAGAGAGAGTATACATGGCACTTCAGTGGTATTAGTAATGTTAGGTTTCTTTAGTCACTTGAGTTCAAGGGATTTTGTTTTATTATTCCTATTTAAACATATTAATTATATTTTGCCAGTATGTTTTTTATAATAAAAATATTTTAACATAAAAAGCAATTCTTATCAGCTGAGGGTGGGTGGAAATGGGTATTGTTCTTGGAAGTCAGTCCAAGAAGAGCAGGACTGTTCCAGAACATCCCCATAGATGATTACCCACTTTTTTCTGTCTCATTTTTTTTTAAGATTTTATTTATTTATTCTTAGAGAGAGGGGAAGGGAAGGTGAAAGAGAAGAGAAGAAAAGAATCATCAATATGTGGTTGCCTCTCGTGCACCCCCAACTGGGGACTTGGCCTGCAACCCACTGGGAATTGCACTGGCGACCCTTTGGTTCGCAGGCTGGCTCTCAGTTTACTGAGTCACACCAGCCAGGGCTCATTTTTTTAATTTTAATTTTTATCTGTATTTTTATTGTGATATAGTTCAGAAATACAAAAATGTATAGAGAATAATATAATAATCACCAACGTGTCCACCACCTTATGTAAAACTTCAGAAAAATACATTTGAAGCCTCCTGTGTAACCCTCCCCAATTCATTCCTCTTCCTGCATTCCCAGTACCATGGTTCTGAAATTTGCATCTGTCATTCCCATGCTTGTCTTCCCAGTTTTATGTATGTACCCTTAGGAGTTTGTATTTTATTGTTTGGCATGTTGGCATTTTATAGAAATGGTATATTTCAGTACATAGCATTCTGCAACGTTTTGTTGCCCAAACATTTTTTTAAGTTTGTCCATGTCGATAAGGCAGGATTCTTTGTATCTAGTTTTAATTTGTTTCCAATGCTTCAAACATTATGAGAAATTTCAAATATATTTACAAGAGTAGACAGAGTATCATAATGATCCCCCATGTACTTATCACCCAGATTTAACAATTATCAACACATGGTCAGTTTTCTTTCATCTATTCCCCCACCAGTTTCTCCTCTCTGTATTATTTTGGAGCAAATCCCAGACATCATATAATCCTTCCCTAAATATTTCAATATGTATTTCTAAAAGCTAAGGCCTCTTTTTATAAAGACATAATTATGTGCCTTTATAACAGTTATTAACAGTTCCTTAATATCATCTATTATCTAATCAGTGGTCAAATATCCATATTTCTCATATTTTTACATTCTCTTTGAATGAAGCTTCTGTTTAAATTTTTTTAAATTGCTGATGGGCTACTCTGGGCAAGGCATTGAGTGAAGTTTTGTTAAACTTGTGTGGGGATCTCACTCAGTGAAGGGCAGCTTGCTCACTCCATTGCTCACTCTCATGGGCTGAGAATCTGGATTTCTTCAGGTGGCTTATGGAAACCAACAGCCATGTCCACAGAGGCCTGGTTTATGTGTCACTGATAATCATTTACTGCTGAGATCATGTTGGGTTTTGTCCCTTTTGTAGACCTTATGTAAAGAACTCCTGTAACAAATCTTTCTTCTTAACACCCCATTAGATGGTTATGCAGTTACTCAATATATATTATATCAAGTAAGATATAGATAATACTTCTTTGTTTACTAATAATTCATGCTAAGCAAATACTGATACCTGTCATCTTACCATCCTTGTTCTTCCCTGAAACCGAAGAAGGGTGTGGGATGAGACGAAAAAGGGAGGTGATAACCAAATGAGATAATGTTCATGGAAGTAGGTTGTAACCCATCAGGTGCTGTGCAAAGGTGTTTTACTAGAACAAGCAGCCCTCATATCTCACTGAAATTCTGTGCTCGCTGCCCTTACACCTTCTCCTTTGTCCATCTGTTTTATATGCTGGCTCTCACCCACCATTTGTGCTCTTGCAGTCCAGGGTCCTCGACTGCATCCATGGTGCAGTCTTGAAAGCGTTGCTCCCATTGTTGGCAAAGTGGTGCTTATATAGCAATTTGAATATTTTACTCTATTTTTAAAATAAGAATTATTTGAGGTGGAAAAATGAGGCTGCTGATGCTACTGACTAGAAGCATGGTTCCCATTAATGTATTATTAAGATAAAATGAGCTCCTTCGGGGTGCGAAGAGCAATCAGTCTTTAGTCTCATCTGGACTCTTAGTCACATGCCAGATGACATACTCAGTTGTGAGGAAAAGAAAAAGTAAGAAAATATCTATAACTGCTGAAAATACATTGTTGGCTACTGTGATTAAAATGTGAGATGTAATTAAGGATTTTATAATGCTTTTAGTTTTCTGAGAATGAACTATCCTTAAAACATTGAAGCCCATTGTTGGACCATACATTTGACTTTTGAATATGTCTCAGAGTCACAAAACTGCCCTAGCTGAGTGAAGCCTTCTCTTCCACAGTTACCCATGGTGATAGAACTCTAGAGATAGAGTGAGGGAACCAGCCTCTTCTTGCCCCCAGGACATAGTCTTCAGCCAGGCGGGAGGAGAGGGCATCAGGAGAAAGGGGGTGATTGACTCTGCCCAGGAGAACCAGCCAGTCCTGTTTTTTGGCAGCCCAGAGCAATTATTTTATTAGGAGCTGTGTTGATGACATGTACTCAGTTCACATGGTCAAAATATGCTGTCCAGCTGCATTGTTTCCTGTTGCAGTAGGTGCTGTGGGTGTTACCTTCTGGTATTTGGTTGGGGCGGGACCCTGAGCAGTCTCACTTCAGTCTTGTTGACTCTGACAGCCTGACACTCACTTAGAGTGTCCTTTAGTACAAAATAGAGTTAGGACCTCAGCAGTTAGGGCTGCCAGCTTTCTGTAGTTGAAACCCAGTGGTGGTCACTGGCCTCACGGTCTTGACTATCTATATGCAGGGTGAGAGGAGACAGCATGAACGTGCAGCCTTCATCATTCTCCTTCCCTTGAATTACAAATGCACTAACAACACACTTCACAACAAGGAGGCTAGAAGTGCTTTAGCCTTGAGCCATATTTTAGGTCCAGCACTATGTATTTATTTTGGCAAAGCTTTGGGAGCAGAGGAAGTCATAGTTTGATTGTATCACTTGAATCTGGCAATATCATTGATATTACTTTTCCCTTGATAGCCCCCTAAACTCAGCTGTGTTCAATTGTACTCCTGTATTTGTTCTCAAGAGGTAAATTCTATTTAGTAGTAGGGAAAAAATGGTCCCTGGGTTAAAGAGACCCTCAGGGAAACAATATCATAACAATGATAATGAACCTCAGCTTTATTCAACAAATATCACTGAATTATTTTTGAGTTGCCAATGTCTGTTTTTGAACTAGATTGTGAGCACTTATATGGCAAAGAACCAAGTTTTCTTCATCATTTAGACCCTGCGGCATTTAGTATATGGCAGAGATTCAGTAAAGTGGAACAGAGATGCATATCTAAATAGTAATAATAATAGTCCAAGGGAGAAAGTAGTTAGTGCCAAGAAAGAGGTATTAATGATCCCTGGGATGCTAAAGGAGAGAAATAAGTCTTTCAGCTGGGGGAATTAAAAAGGCTTCAAGGGGGGGTGGCTCTTGACAGATAGAAGGACCTTAAAAGACTGAAGTAAGAGCTATCATATACTGAATGTTTACTATGTGCCAGGCACTGTGCTGAGCATTTGACATGCTTATTCCAATCGAATCCTCAAACTTGTGGCCCAGGCAGATTAAGTGATTTTTATCAAAGTCACGCAGCTGGTAGGTGACAGAGCCAGTATTCAATCCAGTCTGACGTGAAGGGTATGCCATAATGTCTCTTATTCTAGAAAGTGAGTTCAGTGGTGCAGTGTTTGGAAGAAACATGGACTATGTTCTAAAAACATTTATTAGTTGTCCTGGCTGGGTTGCTTAGGTGGTTAGAGCGTCATCCCAATATGCCAAGGTTGCGGTTCATCCTCTGTCAGGGCACATACAAGAATCAACCAATGAATGCAGAAATAAATTGATGTTTCTCTCTCTCTCTCTCTCAAATCAATAAATTAAAATAAAAAATGAAAAATAATAAATAAAAACATTTGCTAGTTGGTGGCTGGAGAATATGTGGAGAATGGAGAGCATGGGAAATCAGGTGGTTTCAGGAAAACAGGACAGATCTCAGAGAACTTGGAATGTTATACTGAAGAATCAGAGGTTTTTGAAAGGCGACGGAAGCATTAAGTGCCTGTCAGTGCATTTAATATATTCTTTAGGAAGACCACTCAGTGGGAAGGGACGAGAGTAGAGGCGTAAAGACCACAGGTGGTTATTGCAGAAGTGGGGCGGGATTGAAAAGACATGCACAGCCCCAAGAATGTGATTTTTCTCCTTCAAGTCTAGTTGGGATTGTTTCATTTTAAGAAAAAACAGGAACAAAAATGTGTTCAAAAATCAAGACTCACAAAGCACAGGAATTAGGGAATAATTATTAGCTTTACAAAATGTGCTCTATTGAAAAGTTTTAAAAATAGGATTAGGTTTAGAGAATTTTTTTCACATAAATCTTTGGGAATGGCATAAACCTGCCTATGGTTATGTAATCTTAAAGGAACATCTGTCAATCAACCATTACAAAAGAATATGTAGAATATGTATATATCCCTTAGAACAAAACCCACTCCCCTATTTTTTGTAGGGTTCTACTTTCTCTTCTAACCCTTATGAATGCCACTAAATGTTATTCCATATCCCAGTAAATTCCTAAAACATTTCCAAATAAACAGAAACCAAACGAATTAGGCATTGGAAAACTCTCACAGACTGTTGCTTCTGCACAGTGCTCTGGGTCTACCAGTAATGCCCTCGCCCACACTGCTCGCTCACATTCCTGAACCGTGTGTAGCTCTGAGGCAACATGTGACGTGACATCATGCCATTGGCTAATTATGTGAAATTGCCACTTGTTCAACAGGAATCGCTCATAAGGAGACAGGCTCTCTAATTTTCCTTGTAGGGGGATTTCATCCCATGATTTCCCATCCTGAAGTGCAGAATAAACAAATAATAAAAATTAGGTTGACTGTGAGATCTCATCACCCACTTTCTGAGGTCTTACCAGCAAAGCTAGAGACATGTCCTGTTTAACAGAGCCTGTGGGAATGTCAGTATTTCACATCTCCCCACAGGTCAGCATTTTTCATTTGCTGCCTAAAACATGGTCACCTGGATATTATGAAATTATTCACTTTAAGTGTGGGACTGATTATGTTAAAAAGGAGTTTTTTATCTTTTAGAGATAGATATTGAATATTTATAGATGAAGTTATATGATGCCTACTATTTGCTTCAACATAGCCCAGAATGGGGTAAGTCGTTGGGGGTGCAGAAAAATAATAAGGGCCATGAGGTGATGATTGTTGAAGATGGAGTATGTGTGTATGGGTGATTATTATACTCTTCACTATATAAATTAGTGAAGAATTATTAGCTTTATAGAAGACCTACTTTGTATATGTTTGAAATTATACATAATTTTAAAATACTCTAGGTAGAGGGCAGAATTAGCAACACTTGGATTTTGGGATGAGTATTGCAGCAAAAAAGAAGAAATACTGATGGATTATTTCTAGAAAAATGTGCATTCCAGTAATTTCTCCTGTTTCTAATTTTTATAATTTTTCAATTATAGTTGACATACGATATTATATTAATTTCAGGTGTACAACATAGTGATTAGACATTTATACAATTTATGAAGTGAGCCCCCCACCCCAAGAAATCTAGTACCTACCTGACACCATATACTAGTATAGGTATTACAGTATTATCGACTGTATTTTTTCTGGGGTACTTTACATTCCTGTGATTATTTTTATAACTAATAATTTGCACTTCTTAATCCCTTCACCTTTAGTAATTTTTCTTCTTAATGCACAATACACTACTCAGTCCATCCTCTGTCTCCAAGCCTACACTAACTTATAGAGCTGTGATTCACGTCCTAGGCATTTGCCTGTGCTTTTTATTTGTATTCCTAGAGCTTTCCACCTCCAGCTTGTCTCTTCCACTAAATTAGGAATCATGGCAGGACTTTCCATGGAACCAGCCCCTCACTCCATGGCCCAGAATACTATGATCCCTCAAAAATGATAAAAATAGCCCTGGCTGGGTATCTCAGTTGGTTAACACACTGTCGGGACATAGCAAGATTGCCTGTCCAATCCCTGGTCAGGGCACATACAAGAATCAACCAGTGAATGCATAAATAAGTGGGACAACAAATCAATGTCTCTCTCCCTCTTTCAAAATCAATAAATAAAATTTTTACAAAAGAATGATGAAATAAAATGTTAAAGAGATCCAAGAAGGCAAACCAGTATTTTTCAAAAGGCTTGCAAAGGGATGGTGATTATGTAAATGTCAATTTATGCATCAAAATCGTCTGAATTCAATTCCGTCACCAACACTGAAGCTAACCGAAAGGTATAAATACATCATTCTTTTTCTTCTCGTAAAACAAATAATCTAGTCTCAGGGTACAGAAGAGGGGAAAAGGAGGGGAATGGGGGTGGGAATGGCAACAATGTCCCCCAGTGACCCAACTTAACTCAAACTTCACTCCTAAGTGGTAGGTTCTGTGGACCTGTCCCAGGCGGGTCTGTGTCTTCTTGGGGTGACTGCAACACTGCTCTAATTCTTCTGAGCAGGGGAAATTGATGCCAGAATCTTCCATAGCAGCTGCTGCCCCTTTTCCTCATTTCACACAGAGTTCTAGAAAATGTTACAGTAGTCCCTCACTATATTGCACTTCACTTATTGCAGCCTCACTGTATCGCGGGATTTAAAAAAATATTATATTTAATTATTTATCGCGGATTTTTCGCTATATCGCGGGATTTTGCGCTATATCACGGGATTTTGTGGTACTGCATACGCATGTTGTTAAAGTTACGTAGGTTTAAGAGTGTAGAATAAATGTAAGGTTCTTACTTCACGGGGTGGGGGTGGGGGCTCTGGAACGGAATACCCGGGATAAGTGAGGGAATACTGTATTGCTGAGAAAGGTCATAGCATTGTTTTAAAGGATATTCAAAGATGCCGAACGCAGCAGGGCTCATCCCAGAACCCAGGTCTCAGCACTGCTGGCCAACTCCCCATCTCCACCTGGGTCCTATATACAGGTGTACCTTGGACGTTTGTTCTGAAAAATTTCATCTGATAGGAATGAAGGGCTAGGTTGAGTGCCTCATTTAAGAACTCTCATCTCTACTTTGGGCTTTCAAAAGGAAGTTAGGGGAGGGTGGCTTACTTCTTAACCTGCTAGTATGACTGAGTGAACTGCTATGGGGAAGTGGTGACATCATCAGTGCTTTCTGGACTCCACGCTGAAACTGGAACTACACCTTTGTTTAGGATATGAAGGAGGAAGTGAAGCAGGTTCATCAGCGTTTAAAGAGCTGGTATGCGGAGCTAGGCTTCCCTAGCTGTTGGCTGAGGCGACAAAGGGAAACTTTCTCACGTGTGTGCGGGGCCCCAGCGGAGAAGGGCTGGGAGCTGCTGGTGGCTGCGCTGGCGGGCGACAGCGGCGATGGCTGTCCCCGCTGGCATTGTTCAATACCTTCAGGAAGTTTTCTTCAGGAGAAAACTTTCATACAGATAATTGGCAAATATGACTGAGATGGAGTACAGATCTTCCTCACAGTCCATGGTTTGGGGGATTGGGGAAGGACATAATACACCTTTAAGGTACTTTATATATCTATGGTAAGCTGGTAAGTAGATAATAGCTGTGCCACCGCCCCAGGGCAAAAGGTGTATGTGACTTTCAGGATTTAAAAGAAGGGTGAGCAGTCTTGAGAAAGAGAAGCATGATGGGAGTGAGGGTGCCAGGATGTATGTAGGAGGATGTTGTAACAGCCATGTGGGAAGCCTCAAGCAGCTATGCAGTTTGTAGTCAGGATCTGGCCAGGGGGCCTGGGCTAGTAAGAAAGTAGGCATGCTGCTGCTTTGATTGTGCCTGCTCCAGCTGACTCCAAAGTCACCAAGGACTCTATCTGGACTCTTGGAACTCAGGACATATGGAGAGGACACTCTCTCAGGACTTGTATGTTTCCTGGACTTCCCCATGATCCAGTGGAACATGGCACATGCTTTTCTGGACTATTATAAGGAAGCTGAAGACAAAGTACCCCAGATCCTGAAGGAGAGAGCTGACAGATAAGGGATAGGAAACTATTGGGCTTGGTTTTGGCTTATAGCCTTTTGGGGAGTAAGGGAAGTACTGGGTCTTGTGAGAGAACAGGGCTCTGAGCAGGAGTGCTCCCAGTCTCATCCCCCCATTGGAATATTGGAATATTATAAATAAAAACCTGTTTTTCTCAACACTAAATTGTTGGGTCATACACCAAGGCACCATGTGAATGAGCCCCAGTTTGCTCAGTTAACATGACTTTGACATTACAGACAAGATTTATTTGCTCATATGGCAGTTTCTTCCACTAAATGGACTTAAACATTTCAGATTCCCTTCCTTGCCAACATGCCCAACCCCCCCCAAAAAAAGTGGTTAAAATGAACCAGGTTCACAAAGGGCTCGGTGGTGGGGGGTTTGGGGTGGGGGGTGGGGGTAGGCATAGCAGGTAATTTGAGCTCTTGGAATCCTAGACAGGCTCTCAGTCATTCTTTTTCCTTTAGGAATAGGTTCTTGTTCAATTATTAAGAAGAGTATGGGGGAAATGGGACAACTGTAACAGAACAACAATTTAAAAAATGAAAAAAAAAAAGAGTAAAATATTCAGCTTGCTAGAGCATCTGGCTACTCTTCTGAAGTGGGGCCTGATCTATAAGGAACCTGGCCTCTCCCTGTTTGCGGTAGGCTGGCAGGCCTCGAGTATAGACTACACAAGGTCTCCTGCTCTGTCTGCTTCTTGAAGGGCTCTGGAAAGAGATGAAGTTCCCATCCTCTTGCCTATGGTCTAGTCCAGCCTGTGCTTCCTCTTTTGTCAAATACTTCATCGGGTGTCAACTGAAATCTCCCTTGCCTTAATTTGGGCCCATTTCTTCTTGATAAGTCATCTGGTGACACAATAACTTCTTGATCATTATTAAATTTTTTCTGAGCCTTGAGCCTCTCAGAAGAAAGATACTTTTAAACCAATTAACAAATATATAAATAAACAAACATGGTATACCTTAGACTTGGATTCAAGTAGAATCCAAATCCAATCTGAGACCCTGAAGTGAGCTACAGCAGCCAATTCTGGTTTCCATCATTCTCACGCTCCCTGCCCCCCTTCACCGCCCCGCCCCCCGCCCTGCACCTTCCCAATTTTATTGAGATAAATTGACATACAACATTGTATAAGTTTAAGGTTTAGAATGTGTTGATTTGATACATTTATATATTGCAGAATGATTACCAGCTGTATCACCTCACATAACTATCATTTCTTTTTCTTGGTCTCCATCATTCTTAATGATAAAAGAACAGGGGCCTAGACTGATAAATCTGGGAGTGATGCTAACTCTGGATTCACATGGAGTAGAAGCCACCCCAGATCTCTTTAAAGGAAACATCCACAATGATGTGAGTTAGTGACTTTTAAGATATAGGAATGGAGATCTAACCAAGAGACACTGCAGGGTGATGTATTTCTGTTATGAGGGATGGAGAGGGGAAAGCTATTCTGGAGCTGCCTGAGAAAGGATAAGTCAGGCTGCACTGGATGGCGGGTGCCTTGTTCTGGGTGAAGCAGCCAGACCGTCTGTGAACCTCTTGATCTTTCCTGTCATGTGGCAGCCATCTCCAGGTTTTAACTTCTGCTCCCCTTTCTGAATGCCAAGCTTACATGATGGTTTTTATGGCACAGGCCCACTAAGTGGTCACTCTTTTCCCAACACTAATGTTTATGAATTGCACACAGCTGATTTGTACTTTCATTTCTCTGTGTTGTTTCGAAGCCCGCCTCCTTGCTTACTCACAATTATAATAGGAGTGACGATGGTGTTCAGTGTGGCTCACAGCCTTGCATGATTGACTGTTACCCAGTATAAGTACTGAAGAGTAGTTCTAAGTTCACAAGCACAACTCAGTAATATAGTAATAGTTTGATTTCTGGGATCCATCTTTCTCTCAGAAATCTGAAAATTCCATTGATTCTTTCCTGAGATATCATAAATTAAGCCTTTGGTCCCCTTTTAGCAGTTCCTGTTATCATTATCCTCATTGGACAGCTGAGGAAACATCAGCATGAGAATAACAGCTTTCCTTCTAACTTAGGTGTTTGCTTTATCCCCACACACATGTATTTGAAGAGGCATTTGAATGGTCATTAAGAATTTCTGGTGGACTTTAAACCTGACCTGCTTAAAGGAGCTGTCCTGGATGATTGACTCTAAGTCTGCTCAACTGACCTTGAGTGAGGACTGTCACTTCTTGTCTATGTCTGTCACAGTATGCTCACCAAGGGGCAAGGGCAGGATGGCTCAGGGCTAGATGTCTACTATCTGTGGCCAAACCATTCAGAAATGCTGCCCTGTGGGTGTGAGGCCAGCCACTTCACCTGTATCCTGTGACAGCAGCATTAAGGGAAAAGATGTTTCTCTGCCACCTCGGAGACAAAGCAAGCAAGCAAAGTGCCCGGGCCCTTTGCCTTGGCCTCAGGCAAGCACATCTGCTCTATCCCCAGATGTTGTGACCATGACTGACTCCCCAGTTCCTGTGGACCTTGTGACCAAACCATGGTGCTCACACAAATTGCATCAGTCCAAGTATAAAATGCTTTATCAATGTGGCACTACTTGGTCACATTAAATAGCCATATATCCTATGATGAGATTCCTGTAGTCAATGAACACCCTTGCCTGCACCAACCAGCAGTGACATTGGTGGAAGGAATAGGGAAATATTTGTTGGCAGGTCCACCTCCTGCAACAGTGCAATTTGTTCCCTGAGCAAGGCTGCAACCAAAGAGGTGAGTGGGCCTGAAATGCAGCCTGAGCTCCACTTTGTCAAGCCTTGAGCTTTCCTGGGAGCTGTGTCCTGCAGGAGGAAGAGCTGCCTTTTCTAATGTATGTAAAGACACCCTGTGGGTGGGAGGCTGTCTATAGAGATTGCCACCGTGGGTCCAAAATGGGTCACACATGAGGCTACTCAACGGCAGCACTGTTTTGGGTTGCGGGAAGTTAGAGGCACTGGGAGTGCCCATTCCTGGGAGTGGAGGGGCCAGATGTAGTGGATGCACAGGGTGGGGCCTCTGCAGTAGTCAGGGTGGTGGACCATATGTTCACATAGCAGACTGGGAAAGGCAAGACACAAAGAGATCTATAGCACAATGCTATTGATGCAAATGGAAATGCATACAAATGAGCCAACACCATACACTGCACATGAACACACACAAGCCAAAAACCAGAATGACATGTATTAGAATGGTTGCTTATGGGGGGAAGGACAAGAGTGAAAAGTGGGCATAGGAGGAAATACATGTTTACATACCTAAAACAAAAGAGCTGCCTTCTATCGATCGATTACAGTATAAGGTGCCATGAACTGAAAAGTGTGATTAATTTAACACTCTATACCTTTGACCTCATACATTTGAAAAAAAAATTAAGTGTGTTGGACCTTGCCATCTGAGGTTCTCCTCAGCCCAGCTGTTGACCACCAGCATGCTTGACCAGCAGAATCACAGCTTTGTCATAATCTCATTTACTGAGGTCTCTGGGCTTGCGTGAGCTGCCTTGTCACATGCCTGCTCTGGTCACACTCAGGGATGTCTGATGCCACTGTGGTCCTTAATATCCTTGGAAATTATTTTGCCTTATCTATATTATTTTATTTTCCAGGTAGTCATAAACATGAAGAAATGAAAGTATTTACTTCTCTGGGGTTTTAATCAAACCATAGAAGCTATGTTAATGAAGAACGGGGACTGCAAGGAAGGAATTAAAACTCTTAGTTCTGTTTGGCCTGGTTTCCCATAAATCCTGCATCCACTTTTTGTATCCAAACAAGGCTGGCAGCAGATGGGTCAGACTGGGCCCTCAGTCATTGGAACACAATTTCTTGGCTTCCTCAGGGATAGGTCTACAACATTCTGGACCAAGGCAATCAAAAAGTACCTGGTGATAAAAAATTGCACCACTTAAAAAATATATTTAAGAAAACCCAGCACCATTTTTGAGATAGTTCTTGGCCAACACTGTGTGCAGCCTAAACCAAACTAAAACCAAACCAAAACAAAACAAAACAAAAAACCCAACCTAATATTCTCTGAAGTAGCACATGTTCGATAGGTACCCGATAATTGGAAGTTTGATTGAATGACCTTTTTTATTATCCATTCAGGAACACCTCTTCCCCATATGGTGTGTTGTGTGTATTAGAATAGGTGCCTCTTACTCTGGCTGGGTGGCTCAGTTGATTGGAGCGTTGTTGAAGTTCGTCCAGTATACCAAAAGGTTGTGGGTTCGATCCCCGGTTGGGGTGTGTACAGGAGGCAGGCAACCAATATTTCTCATATCTGTTTCTCTTTCTCTCTCTCTCTTCCTCCCTCTCTCTCTGAAAAAATCAATAAGAAAACATATTCTCAGGTGAAGATTAAATAGAAAAGGGGCCTCTTCTTCCTGGTAATACAGCCCCACAGTCAGGCACAGGTATGGCAAGTAGAGCTGGGTTTCAGCCCTAAGGCTGTCCGCCCTGGCTCGGTGGGGAAACCCTCTGTCCAACAGAGGTTTCAGGATCATGGATGAGAGAACAAATTTATCCAGGACACTGTATTTTGTCTGGAGGGAGGAGAGGTGACAAATCTCTCTAGTGGAGAAGTACATTGAATGCTTTTTCCTGGTCCCTTTTATTGAGGATGGGATTTGGAAGATACAAGGTCAAGACTTATGAATCATCAATAAGCTTTAGATGCTTGGGTTACAGTTGACAGTTACTGATTACAGATAACAGTATAAGGAACACAGTGACCAGTCTGTGTCAGGGTCTGTTAAACATCCTGACTCCATGCTGACATCAGGTGCAAGGCTTCATACATTTTTAGCTACATGCTGTTTATAGTTAGCTAAGAGATAAGGAAAGCAGAGCAAGCTCTAAAGTACAATATGCATTCGCCAAATCCAATTCCCATGGGAACCTCCTGAGTGGCCTTCAAGTCATGTCGGCCTCTACCTTTTTGGTTTTCCAGTCAAGTCTTATAGGCCTCCGGGGGTGAGGGGCTAGCTTGCAGCTGGGATAAAATTATTGAAACCACACAGAACGGTCTCCTACACAACTCCATTTACCCTTTGGTTGTTCAGGACACAATTTATACAACTGTAGGACATAGCCCTGCAAACAAACTTCCCCCTTTCTCTCTTCCAGGTTTCCATTGTTTGCAATATCTTTCCTGGTTGGTATAGGGAAGGGAGGTTTAATTCTCACTCGCCAAGTGGAGCAACACTGTCTCCCATCCCACATGCTCTTCTGGAACTTTGCCCCTGCCCTTGTACAGGATAATGCTACAACCTGAGCCATCTGGCCAGGGCAGGCATATTCTTAAGCAAGTGTTTCAGGTACTCCTCAACTCACTATAATTTTTGGTGGCTAGAATTCCCCTCGAAGACAGTATTCTCTTCTCTGACGATCCCTAGTCCAGCACCAGGTAAACAGGGAGACATCCATAAATTCCTGGAGAATTGACTCGACTTTAGAAACCTAATGGTTCAGAATTCATTCTTCAGCTTGCTCTGAAGGTTAGATAGTGTTCAATTTTGAACCTTGAAATATATCTGTCAGCAGAAAGACAGGCAAATTGGCTGCATGTTGCTATGCAGACGACGTGTTTTGGAAAGTCCTTCTGCTTGCCTGTGGATTCTCTCCCTTGAAGAAAAACTATTAACTCATGCTGCAGCCTGCTGCTCTCTGCTTGGTTTTGGCTCTGTCACTAAGCCCAAAATAGAAAGTTCTTTTACTGCAGAGCAGGGAAAGAGGTTTAAATTTATCAATTCAAATAACAAAGGGCAGCTTTATACTGGCTTTCCTCGGGTGGGGGTGGGGAGAGATAATGCCCACTTCATCATGGAGTGATCTGACACTGGCAGGGGCTGGGACCAGGAGACAAGCCTCCACTGTGGTGAGTTGGGCTTGTTTCCCATCCTGGCCCTTCTCACTCCCTCCTTCCAACCGCTCACCTCTTTTAGGACATGGGAAAGCAACTGAGCCACTGGGGAAATGTCACTGAAGTCATCAGACTGGGCACAATTCTCTGAGCCCAAGCCCTTCTCCCTCAGCTTTTAGAGGAGTCAATACCTTGCCACGAAGTTAAACAGCAGTGAGATGCCATGTTTTCCTATCAAATGGTCGGACATTTTTAATGATCCCTAGGGTTGGAAAGGGTTTGGGGAAATTGCCCTCCTCAGGCTGTGCTGAAGGAAGACAGACTGATCCAACCATCAGGAGAGCAACCTGACAACATGGGTCCATGCGTACCCGAGGGTGTGGGCTCAGAGGGCCTCCCTATGCTGGTGGGATATAAACTGGTTTCCTAGACAAACTCTTGTACAACAGGGAGCATTTACAGTAATGTTCATAGCAGCAGTGTGAACAGGAGTTAAATCCTAGAAATTGTGAACTTGCCCATCAGGGGAGGGTGGATGATAAACTGTGGTATAATTACACATTGGGGTATTTTACATCAGTCAGAATGAATTACAGTGAGCCCTGGCTGGGTGGCTCAGTTGGTTGGAGCATCATCTCATACACCAGAAGGCTGTGGGTTCAATTAGGGCACATACCTAGGTTTCAGGTTCGGTCTTCCATTGGAGCACATATGGGAGGCAACTGATGGGTATTTCTCTCTCAGATCGATGTTCTTCTCCCCCTCTCTCTGAAACATCAATGAACATGGCTCAGTTGGTTGTAGCATCGTCCCATAAACCGAAAGGCCGAGAGTTCCATTCTCAGTCAGGGCACATGCCTGGATTGTGGGTTCTCTCCCCAGTGGGACATGTCTGAGAGGCAACTGATCAATGCTTCTCCCACACATCGATGTTTCTCTCCCTCCCTCTCTCTCTCTCCCTCCCTTCTCTTTTCTATAAAAATCAGTTAAAAAGTGTTTTTTCAATGACTGTTAAAAAAAAAAAAAGAAATGAAGATACAATTCAAGGTGGTTCCCTTGGTTAGGGATCACAGGGAGATGGGGTGGAAGGCCTCATGGTTAAATATTGCTAATTGTTGAGGTCCCACCTTATGTTTTTGGTTGTGGATTTACATGTACTGATTACGTTATTAAAATTAATGAATTTACCACCTAAATTAATAAAATCAGGCCATCGAGTACCAATTATAACAGTGTGATGAACCAAGGATTATGGTTAATACAATTAACAAAGCAGAAAAATAAGATATATAGCCTTTGTCACTGTCATTCTACCTTTAAGCATTTATCTTAAGGACTAAACAGAGATGTACACAAAAATTTATGAACAAGGACATTTATCATGGTATTTATAAGTATAAAAATAGGAAACAATCTAAATACCAAATTAATGAATTAGTTACATAAATTGGGTTACATCAATATACTTGAAAAAAAATGTGCTTGAAAACTAGCTAGTATTTTTAAAATACTATTTTCTTTTAAGATTTTATTTTTTCAGAGATGGAAAGTGAGGGAGAGAAACACTGATTAGCTGCACCCCAGCTGGGGACCTGTCCCACAACCCAGGCATGTGCCCTGATGGGGAATCGAACCAGGACATTCAACCCACTGAGCCACACCAGCAAGGGCTAAAAATATTGTTTTCTCACAGTATATAAGTATATGGTAAAATACTTATATTAGTTGAATAAAACAGGTTACAGAACAGACATATATAATATAAACCCATTTTTAATTTCCCATAAGTATAAATATGCACACACATAAACACACACACACACACACAAGCTGGGAAAACTATATATACATCAAAACACTCATCCCTGGATTGCTTCTTCCTTAAACTTGTCAGTAGTTCACAAATTTTCTACAGTGGTCATCAATTCTTTTACAATCACAAATACTTGTATTATAAAAATGATGCTAATAATAATAGCTAATGTAGATGAAGTACTTGTTGTGTGCTAAGAGCTTTGCATGGGTTAACTTATTTCAAGCTTAAAATAACCCTGTGTGGATGGTACTATTATAATCCCCGTTTTACAGATAAAGATATTAAGGTTTAGGGCATTAAATAACTTGCAGGAAGACATAGAAATCATAAGAAGTGGTGCATTGAATTGGACTTCTAGGGGGCTCTTCAAAGGGTGGGCCCAAGAGTAGGGTCTTGGTCTACCTGATGCAGTGATGGCTCCACCGAGGAGAATGATGCCTCTGAGAATAGTACTGGGAACTGAATAACCTGATATGGAACCTGCAATCCACAGAGAAAGAGACCCCCAAGTGGTGTCTGAACCAGAGCCCATATAAGGTAGCCAACCATCTAACATGGGGAGGGCAGATATGAGGAGACTTGGGGGAGCCCCTGAGGGTTTCTGAAAAGCCCTGTGGGAAAGGAGATCCCAGTGACTGGAGAATTGATTGGAGGGCAGAGATGTTTTCCTCATGGCTTTGACCAGCTATGACTCCCATCAACCACTGCAGCATTGATGTTGAGAGGAGGGTGCTCCCGGGTGCATCTAGGGATGGGACAGAGCCAGGAACTTAGCTGCGGTCTCCTCTCATCACTCATGCTTTAAATATAAGCTCTGATGTGATCAAGGCGCCAGAGATAAAACGCCTTTCTCAAGCTAAGCAGGCAGGATCTGGTATCCAAATTGGACAAGACAGTGGAAAACAGACTCAGGGGGAAAAAATCCCTTGGCCTCAACACCAACACACGGGAGTTGAAGAATTTGACACCTTAACATCGTAGAATAAACAAATGTGGGCATCGTTTCTTATGCTTTCTTCAAAACATCTAGAATAGATATGATTTAAGAGGGAATGATTCTAACATTTCTCCTCTTCTTAGTTAAGGAATTCTGGATTCTCTTTCAGGATGGAGCTCAAACATCAGCTTCTGTGAAAATACTTCCCAAGCTGTCCCAAGCAGCAAGGCTGTTCCTCTTCTGTACATGTATAATAAATGATTTGTTTACCTGTTGGATTGTCTGTCTTCCCTCTCTGGGGCATAAGCTCAGTGGACAGTGTTTTGTGCACCTTTGGGTTTCTCTTGTTTTCCCTGCACCTCTCCCCCACAAGTGTCCTTGTGTCTGCCATTTGGAAATGCTAATTAAATGTGGCTGTCTGAATAGAAAGCTATCAAGATTTGGGTGTGGTCTTATAGAATTCCCAGAGCTAGGAATTCAACCTCCTTTTGCATCTCCGATACTGGAGAGAATCTGATGAAAAGCTAAGAGCCCTGCCCTAGAAAAAAGTACATGCAGAAGGAAACTCCCAATTTGATAGCAGTAAATACACACACACACCTCAACACACAAATGAGTGTAGGTAAAACTGGGAAAATCTGAATAAGATAGGAGGATTGTCACTATCAATATTCCAGTTGTAATACTGTACTACAGTACTGCAAGATATTACCACTGGGAACGTGGAATCTCTCTGAATTATTTCTTACATTGCATGTGAATAAAAAATTATCTCAATAAAATGTCAATAAAAAGAGAAAATTCTTATACACTATCGTTTGGGAGTTGATGAATCTCCCTGAACCCATCCATTGATCCTAATTTGATAACTCACCAGTACAGTCCAACCTTTACATTGTTGGAGGGGAAAACTGGTGGGAAAAGATGTGCTCAAGGTCATACAGGTTGTTGGTGGCAGAAGTTGGGATGCCCCAACTTTCCTTCCCTTACACTACCAGTAGTTCCTGTGAGGAAGAGAGTGCAGTCCACGTTCTGGTGTTTAGTTGACTTAAAGGCAAGACAAACCAATCACAGTAACTGATGTTCCCTCATGTGGAGTGAGCAGGGCAATTTGTTTTCAAAAATAGTTTGGTCTTTGTTTCTTCTCATTGCTTCCTAGGCTGTCTGTGTTCAGCCTATGGATTGCGAAGGACCTCATTCCCAAAGAAGGTGGCTTGGGAATGTGTAGTTCAGGGACCAGCAGCCTTTTTTATTCTGATGCCAAAAGAGGAGTGAAACTGTGCCTACAGGTCATCCCAGTAGGCTGGACAACTGGAGAAATAGGAGAACAAGAAAGAGGGTCCTCAGAAGAGAGCAGAAGGGCATGGAACAAGCAGAGGATGGTGGAGGAGGGTATGGGATAGGTGTATCTAGGGAGTAGAACTGATGGGGTAGGGTGGGCTGGACCACAGGCCGCTCACTAAGCAGCAAACTTTAAGGATTCTGGTTATTACTCTATCTTTGGAGATTGCTAGGCATTGAAAGTGTCAGATGCTCCAATGGTCAGGGCCTTCCTTTCACGAAATCACTTGTGGTCTGATGTTAAATGCTGTGTAGTAAAGAGTTTGGTCATTGAAGCCAGACAAAGTTGGAACCCTAGCAACTCTACTTACCAGTTATTTTACCTTTGTACAACTTACTTAATCAATTTATGCCTCAGTTTCATCATCTGTTAAAATGAAAATAATAATAGTACCTGCCTCATAACTTGTGAGGAATAAACCATATAATACATGTAAGGCACTTAGAAAGGTAGTTGACACATAGTTAAGGGCTTAATAAATGCTGGCCTTGTAATTGTTACTACTTGACAGAGGCTTCTTTCTCTTGTTTGTTCCTCCAAAGATGGAGGCAACTGATTAGCATTCTTAATCTAAGAACCAATTATCACCCCGTAGGCACTAAATTACCCATCAACTATCTCTTTTCTGTTCCTTTTTTTTGTTTGTGAATCCAACTCCCTTACTATCCACCATGTTCAGGATTTAAGGATGAGCACATCGTCGGCAGCCGTCCGTCTCGAGAGACGATGGTGTAGCTTCTTAAGAGTCTATCTGCACCGCCGAGAATGGCTGTGCAGTCCGACTCGGGAGTGACACGGTATCTGTCTCCTCCCGTGTTGAATCGACATCTTGTGATGACGCTGGAGTGTCCTCTCCAGTGAAGCTGAAGCTACAGAGCCTGGGCAGGGTGATATGGAGGGTCTGCTGTTGCCCAAGCAGCAGACCCCCCCCTCTCTTCGCAGCTGAAGGGTCCAAGGGATGAGCACATAAGCACCTGGTAATCGAGGGGTCTCCCTGCCCAGGGTTCCCTCTAACAGCTTAGGGAGGACACTCCTGTGAGGGAAAGTTTGTTTCTTTCAATCAGATAGGAGAGCAATATGGCCCTATCTTTCTATCTTTGCAAATAATTTCCCAAGTACTGCTCAGATGCCTCTATGCTTGCAAATCCACCTGTGTCAGGGATCTGATTTTTAAATCTTGCCTGGAGTCAAGCTAGAGCACTGGGGAACTGGATAATCTGGAAAATAAAGAAGAAAACGTGAACAGATTTTTCCCTCCGGCTCCCTGCAAAATGCCCCCATCCTCCACAGTGTTTCTGGGAGTTTTTAGGGAGCACCTCACATGGGTTCACCAATAAGACCTCCACTCACACGCCTCAGTTCGGACAGTGCCAAGTCTCTGTTCTGTTCCCCCAGACTCTGGGCACTCCCAATCCAGAGACCTGGAGTCAGGAAAGACTCTTCAAAGGGCTTGAACAGGTCTTGAATGACAAGCAGGTTTCATATAGCTACGAGGGGTGATCTAGAGAGCAAGGACAGGCTGAGCAGAGGTGAAAGAAGGAACGAAATGGACGAGGAGAGGAAGGAGTCAGTTCAGTGAGAGGGAAGGCAGGAAAAAAGGTCATGTTGAAATACTATGTGAGGAACCATGTGAGAAGGCCACAGGAGAGGTGAGGCTTTTTTCACAAGAAAGTGGGGGCCTTGAGTAATATTCCAGGGCATAGTGGAATAAATAACAGAACTGTTGCTACATGTTCTTTGGACCTATAATTCCCCTGAGAGGTACCTTGTCATGTTTACTCAGATATTCTGAAGATTTTCTTTGCATAATTATAAAAGCAATATGTTTTCATTACAGATGAATCAAATAACTAAAAAGAAAATAAAAAACAATCCCACTCATCAGAAGCAACTGATGTTAATACCTCACCGTGTACCTTTCTAAAGTCTCCTGTAAACATGTATTTATGATACATTTAATAAAATTAGGGTTATATCACATGTGCTGTCTTATAAGGGACTTTTTCACTTAATAACATTGTGAATAATGTTCTAAGTCGATACATATACTTCTCTGATAAGATTTTTAATAGGTGCAAAGTTGGTGACAGTATTTTTAAGGTTTACTCAATCTTCTGGGGTGATACTTTGCCTTCCATTCCAGAGACCCCCCCCCTTCCCCAACAGAGAAAAATATTTCCTTTGTAATTGAGAGTGGTATCTGGACCTCAGGGACATTGTCATTTCTCTTTTTAAATTTTTTCCTTAGCCAAACTGTAGTAGCTGGAGGAAAGGGCTATATGATATCTATGGCAAAGTTCCTGGCCACAAAATATTGGCCACATTTATAAAATTCTAATTTCAGGTGAAGGGGTAAGAAAGTTTAATTTTTCTGAAAACCACAAAGGAGAGGAGCAGGGCTGGATACCAATGAGTTGCATCATTACATATCCTGAGTCCAGAAATCCTTTGGTTGTTTGGGTAGTTCTAGTTGGCAGGTTTCTCATGGGCAGAGCCACAAAGATGTTGACTGGTCAAGTCTTTATTTGGGGTTTCTGGGGCATAGAAGGACTTGGTACAAAGAGCATATTGTCATATACAGCCCCTTTTCAGATGTGGATCTGAGCCAATAGAGCATAAAACTGACCAGTGGTATTAATTCTTCGATTTATTCCTAAGCAACTTTCTCTCTACATAACAAGCCTTCTGAATGTTTGCTTGATAGCAAGGGAAGAGAAGGGTGTTCTTTTTGTTCCATCTCTTTCTCTTTCTCTCTCTGCTTGAATTTCCTCCCTCATCCCTACTTCATCCAATGGCTTTGTGTCTATATAATGTTCTTGATACTGTTATTTGTTTCCAAAGACCAGTAAGTATTTCGTGGCAGACAACTGAGGGGCTCCAACTGGCATTAGGGGATATTTAGAATCAAGAGACCTCTTAGAAATAATATCTAATACTTACTGGACATTTATTATATACTGTTTGGTGTTTTACATTTATAATTTCCCTTAATTCTTCGAAGAACCCTGTTATTTGGCTATTACCATTATTCCCACTTTATAGGAGAGGAAACTGAGACTCAGAAAAGCTAGGTAACTTACCAAACTTCACGTACTTAGGTTGTTAGTTGCAGAACCAGAATTCAAACCAGATCTGTCTGATCCCAGAGCCACTTCTTACCTACACAGCTCTACTTTCTGTCTCAGTAAGTTCAGAAGTCAGGGAACTGGAAGGAACAACAACAAAATAAACCTAACATAAGGCCAAAGGAATGGCTGACAAGATACATCTCATTCTTTCTCCATGTTTAATGTCAACTTTTATACCTTGACTAATATCATGAAGCTATTTGCTCAAGGTTATCTTTTTCCTACCCCACCCCCATCATCAGATGATTTTTATTTATAGCTATGTTTAAACATCATAGGCACACTGGGACTTGCTGTATATGGAATTTGTCATCTGAGCAAAGATTCTTTCTCAAAATATATTTTCTTTATTCAATCTCTAGTTTTTGACAAGAAATTAAAAACTTGTTTTTTGTTTGCTTTTAACTTTTTTGTTCCAACTAATCCTCCACTCTAGAACTGAGGCCAAGCCAATTAGTCAAGACCATATTAATAACGCTGAATTTTCAGATCCATTAGCTACTTTGAGCTCTACAGAGTAAGCAAGCATTCTAGATTTATTCTAACGACATTCTGATTTAGTTATATATTGTTTATAATCATTGCTTTACTTCACTGCTTGAATGCTAATAAGAGCTTCCTAGAATCATTGCTTAAGAAGTCATGGCATCTAATTACTTGGCAGGATGTTTTAAGAATATATAATTATATCTTCCCTTCATTATATGATGGTAAGTGAACCAAGTAATCTGCATCGAGAAAATAAATAATACCTACCTTAATTGCTAGCTAGCAACAAGCTCACAGCACCTTCAAAAAACCCACTCATTATAATCTTAGCACATACAGTGTGTTCAATACTTTTTAATCTATCAAACTAACATCACCTATACATTTCTAGATAGAATTCAAGCAAAGGGAAATTATATTGACCTTGTTCCATATTTTAGTCCTTGGAGGTCTGTTGTGTGAGATTAGGACCTTGCACTTGGGAGAATGAAGTTTTAAATCCTGATCACTACCTTGGGCAAGTCCCTTCTCTTTTCTGAGTGCCCGTCTGCTTCTTGCTCTATAAATCAGGTACAGGGCAGTACAAGGCAACCTGAAGAATAAGGCAGCACATCGGACAGGTCTTTATAATCGTGGGTGCCAAGTGATGATTTTTCCCTCCTCATTCATTTCAAATGGTCTTAACTCTTACTCCTCTATTATTTGGGGATGTTGATTGCAAAACATTAGTCAGACTTTGAGCTAAAAGAGCTTTCCCCAGACTAGTAAGTTACGTATAAGCCTTTGGGGGAGTAGATCTAAGGTGTACTTTCTTTTGGGCACACTATTGGGAAGTAGGAAGGAAAAGCAGAATTGCAATTTCCAGCCCTGTAAGACCAAGCCAGTCAGCCTGGCCAAGCAGGTTGTTTTGGATGAAGAATTTTCAGTTCCGCCATTGGCTAATCTATGCCTCCAAGGTCCCCTTCCGCTTGTTGGTCTGGAGGACTGGCTCAGAGTTGCAGTGAGCGCTCTCCTCTGGAGGTAGAGGGTGTAGAAGACAGGGAACTAGGTTCACCTCTTGCCTTATGCTTTTAGGTTGACTGTCCTTTGGAAAGCTTCTCTCAGGTCCTGTGGACATTATATCTCTCTTCTGCCTATCTATCCCCTGACCATTTTAAGAGTACTATTGGGAGAAGACAAGCTCCATCAGGGTAGAGTACTTTTGTCTATTTGGATGACCCCTCTCTCCCAGGAATGGGATATAGCATATAGTTAAGAGTCTAAATATTTTTGTGAAAGCAGACAGTGGAATGTGGAAACATATCACAAACCCCAAAGAGATTCATAGCCAGACCGAGGTCTGATCCTAAAGTATCTGGTCTTTAAGTGCGATGGTAGCTGTTTCTATCTCCACCGGGCCGCGTCTGTCTCTTTCAGCCCTTCCCTCTGGAAGGCAGCACAAGGCGGGCAGGGGTGTGTGTGTGTCATACCCAGGAGGAACCGGAGTCAGAGAAAAGGGCACACCTGTGGGCGGAAGGCAAAAACGGGCACCACAGCGAGGGGTGCATGAAAGCTAGGCAAGGTCGGAGGCCCAGAGAAAAGCCCAGGCTTCGGCCCAGCCATCGCGCCCAAATAGACACCTAAGCCCGGTGACAGATGTGTGCCAGGGGGAGTCAGATGCACTGCGCGACACTCCCCGGCAGGTACACCTTCATCCGCCTACGTGTGACCTAATTACAAAGTGTGAACTAGCGGCGGAGGTGGCCTCCGAACCAAGCTACCACTGGGCGCCCGTTCCTGACACAAAGATGCGGGAATCCCAAGCAATTCCACCGTTGTTGTATCTTGCAGGAGTAGGCGCCGTTTCCGATCTGGTAGAAGTCGCCAAGTGGAGCCAAGGATAGCCCCTTCGAGAAAATGTTTCTAGCGGCTAGGCCTCTCCCGCGAGGACTGCGCCTGCGCCAGGTCCGCGCAGTGTAGGACCTAGTGCTCTGGGATTAGCCCAGTTACCCCGCTGCGATCACCCCGCTTGCTGGTACTCCGTCCGCTTTTTCCCCGGGACCTCACCCTTCTGAGGCACCGCGCCCTAAAACCGAAGGTGCCTCAGTTACCGGCAGGCTACGCTGCGCCTGCGCCTTGGCCTCCGGTTTCCATCCCCTCTCGTCTGGCGGCGGGCCAGGGCCAGCTTCGCAGTTGCGCAGCTCGCGCCCCGGCCTTTCTACCGCTCCGCACCCTGCCGCCTCCTGACGCCGGGCGTGACGTAACCACGCCGGCGGCCGCCATTACAGAGAGGCGAGCTTCGGGGGAAGAGCGAGTGGAGGAGGGCAGCGGCCTGTGGCCGAGCACTGCGGGTGGAGCCAGCCGGCCAGCGCTAGCGCCGAGCCACCTCCAGTAACCACAGAAGTACTTGGGAAACCGGCGGCGGCCTGTGCGTGTGGCCCGTGTGCGGGCGGCGGCGCGGGAGTAGCGCGGAGGGGCAGCCGGTTCGGGCGGGTGTCATCATGGACGAGAAGGTATTCACTAAGGAGCTGGACCAGTGGATCGAGCAGCTGAATGAGTGCAAGCAGCTCTCCGAGCCCCAGGTCAAGAGCCTTTGCGAGAAGGTAAGCTACATTCCGGCTGCGGGAGCCGCCGTGGGCTGAGCCCGCCGAGAAGGAGGCGGCCGTGAGGAGGGCGCAACATGGCGGAGGCTGCGGGCCCGGGCCTCCCGAGCCTCTCAGACCGGTGTCCGGCGCCGGGCAGCCCGCCGGTGATTCCCAAGCGACCCGGCGCCCCCTGCCTCTCGCACAGAGATTGGTTGTTCCTGCCACTGCCGCCTAAAATGGCGCCTTTCCCCCAAGTCCAAGGCTTCGGAGCCTCCCGGCCTTGGCATCGGGCGGGGTGCTGTGGGAGCCGAGACCCTGGGTCGGGGACGGTTTTGAGATCCGGGTAACAGGACTTGAGTTCTACGGCCTGGGAATGGAGCCTGGGTCTCTACTGTGAGTGGGGAAGAGGGTTTTTACTTGGACTCAGGACTAATTCTTAGCTCCAAAGCTGTCCAGAGGACCCCCCAAAAAGCAAGCTTGTATGCCAGATCCCAGGACCTAGCTAAAGGTCACAGAGCTGTAGTGCTGTCTGGGTGATTTGTGCTAAACTCACCCAGCAGTCTTTTCCAGAGACTTTTTAAAAGCGCTTTTTAAAAGTATTTAAAAATAAGTCTTTAACCTAATTTCTACGAAGGTTGTGGTGGTGGTAGTTATAGGGAGGAGAATTACTTATTTTTCATAGTTGGAAGAAATGGAGAATTCGGTGAGTCATACTATATAAGGAGTTTTGAGATTGGAAATCAATGTCAGTTGAATTTATGATTTATATGCTGACTCAAGTTGGATAGTGTTGAAACCCTCGTCTAAGCCTAACGTACTAGGCATTTTGCCACTTATTTTTTAAATGAACTACATGAACTATTAGAGCAGCAAATTTTTTATTCTGCCTCGTTATTGAAAAGTTAATTGTATTTTTGTGGTTTTAAGTAGTAATAGTAGCTGTCCATTGGGCCTTGACCGTATTCCAGACATTGTGCTTAGTGTTTAATTTATCTTGCAGGTGCTGAAAATAGAATCTTGTAGTCCATTTAATAAGTCCATTTTAATTTCCCTTTTCAAAATTAACTGCAACATTTTATTTTAATACAGAATTGTGGAATATCGTGTTAGCATTTTGTATTAGTGAAGAGAGTTATTAGAGAACAATTATGCTGACTTGTTCTGTGGTTTGATGTGAAAATTAGGTGCATGAGTTTGGTGTATATGCTCCTAAAATAGGCTTTTTGAGAAACTATGCTGTAAATAATTGCAATTTAAGTGAGTCAAATTAAGATTTATTTATTCCAAGCTTGAACAAAACTCCTAGTTGATGAGGTGGCAAATCATCTATTGGAGCTGCATTTCAATGGTAACTTCCTAGCCCTTAATTCTCTTGCATCAAGTGAGGATGGTATTTGTTTTAAAGGTTTAGAAATAGGTTTTTAAAAATTATTTAATGTACATTATGAGGTTTTAATTTCTAGATACCATAAGTGATGATTTTAATGACTTTTTAGAGTTCAGTACTTTACATAAAGATTTAGAGTCAGCCATTGGCTAGATGATTAGTCTTTTGTATAGAAAGTACATGGCCATGTTCCCGGGTCTTTTCTAATTTGAGATTATACAATTTCATTTTAAATTAGTGCTTTGTGTTTAAATATTGAACACCTACGAAGAGGAATGGAAAGCAATGCAGAAAAATCATGTTTATTCTCAAGGAGCCTCACTCTAGTTGGACATCAGTAGTAAATGGGCCACAACATAGAGGGTTTGTGTTGGTCACTGTAGAAGTATTGGATTCTAAGGAGGGGTGTCTGAAGCTTGGTGCCTCTAGTCTTTGTAAAAACTGAGATTAATCAGTTTATGCCTAGACCTCCATTGCTCATCCAGCGTGTCCAGATTTTAGTTCTTAGAGTCAAAAAGATGGAAATAATATTTGGAGTTAGGTTTTGGAGGGTGGGTGGGTATCATCACACAACCTTCTGTTTTTTTAGCTCGTGTTTCAACTTTTGGTATTCTATTAACCTTCCAGACTAAATTAATTTGAAGGCCACTTTTTAGGTATGCGGGATGAGTTAGGATACATGATTTGAAATGATCTTTTGTACAAGTTTTTCTAGTAAAACACAAGTTTTCTTTTCACTGTTCATATTTGTATGGCCAATAACACATCTGGTGAAAGCCACGTTTTGAAAAATCTTGAGGGAAATTTTTCATTAGTACAATGGTTTTCTCTCGTTTAAGAAAATATAGTTGTTGGTAATAGTGGATAATTTCTTTGGTTATGAGAAGGAATGCTAATTTTAAAGCCTTCTATATACCTGAAAATGCTTGATTTGAATGAAATATTTAAAGTTAAATACAATAGTAAAGATTACCATAAGAGATTACTGTAATTAAAAAACGTAGAGGCTGTTATTATGGTATCCCATCAACAATGAACAGTGTTAGGTGTTCAAATGCAGAGGATCCAGGTGTGTATTTATAAATAAGGGCGAACATGATTTTCATTTTATTAATTAGTTGTTCCCCCCTACCCCCCAAGATGTGATTACAGTTTATATCAAAGCCAAGGTTTTTGTGTGAGTGCAGTATACCTTGTAATGTGGGGGATTCTGATTTGTTAATTGTTTAAAATTTTGTGGTGAGTGAGTGCAGTTTTGTCTCAGGCACAGTTCTGTAGCCAGCAGCATTACTACATATGCTAGCTGGACTGGTATGTTTCCATCTACAGATTGGAAGAAAATATTAGTGTCAAATTGCTTTTGCATTAACTGCAGTAAACAGTCTTTTATTATATGACTTCAGCAATGGTTTAATTTAGGTATGACTTTTGGCTTTGCACTTTCAGGCCTTACCAAACTTGTGAAGAATGTTGTTTGATAGCCAGATTTTTTTCAGAGCAGGTATGCTGTTTTCCATTACTCTACAGCTCTTATAAATAAAATGCAGTCATTAAGGCTTTACTTAGTTGTAACATTTTTTGAGTAAAATAAACCCCTTCTTTTCTCATTGGATGAGCTGCAAAACATTCTGACCAAGGATAAATTCCTTTATGAAGTAATATGCTTTTGCTAGTCTGTATATGTTTGATTTAAAACATTGTTTGATTCATTTACATAATTTGAATATTGAGAACAGTTGGCAGGGAAGCATGATACAGATTATGTTTATTATACTTTCACAAACACAGTTCTCTTAAGTTTATGAGACAGTTATTGTCCTCACAAATAGAATGCACAGGCTCAGAAATGTAAAGTAATTGACTGCAGGGGCTAAATTGAGGTTGCCTAGGCTTATGGATTCTAAGAGCAGTTTTCTAGCCTTGCTTCACAGCCCCCCCTTTTCATTTCTAAGATAGTGTTAATAATTAAAGATGCAGGTGAATTGGGGCCAAATTGAATTATGGAATCAACAGCTCTGTAAAATAAAGCATTAATTTTATTTTGATTGCTTGAAAGCTCTTTATTCCTGTCACATACTGTTGCTTCACTTTGTCCTAGAGGAGTAAACAATAATTATTCTTAAGTTTTGGGTATGGCTGCAAATCTTATTTGCAGATAAGATTAATGAGGTGAAAACTCCAGTTTATTTTCTGTGTATTCTCAGATAGCATAAATTGAGATCCATATAGACTAAGTTCTGCAGTACTCCAGTAAAGCATACCTGACATTTATAGTGTTCATTACAGCTTGTAAATGCCTTTTTTATCCTCACAGCTTCCTGTGTGTGTTTCGTGATCTCCCAGGCATGAAGCAGTAATAGTTTTGAGTTGACTTAATGAGGAAACGCCAAAAAGGTGGACAGTCCTACTATTCAGAGACACAGGTTCCCCAACTCTCCCTTTGTTTTCCCAGAGTCAAGAGCTCTGTGTCTGCAAATACTGGCAGTGAGGCGAAGGCGAAACTCAGGCTGTCGAGATTGATGAGCACTGCAGGGGTGTGCGGGATAACATTCGCTCTCCAGTCTGTGCTCCCCCTTTTTATGACAGCAAATACTTCCCTATCTCATTGTAATGTCATTGTAAGCCATGTGGAGTATTTGTTTAGTTGAGAAGAGAGAAATTAGGAAAACCAGGAGACATTGGGTTTGGGTTGAAGTAACGGTGGACAGTGATTTTCTTTGAGGGTGCTGAGGAGAGATAGGAAAAGTTGTGTGTCAGGAAACCCTCCCCCTCCTTTTTTACTCTTTCTACTTTGATCTGGTTCTCTTATTTACACTTTTTTCCTTTATTAATTTCTCATAACCATCCTTGTCTGAAAAAAACCTTCAACGTGTACTCTGCTACGCAAGTGAGATCTGAATTGGACTAGAAGTAGAAAGGGGAAAGCTTTTCTTCTGTTTTAAACAGTTTTTCCTTCTGCTTCAGAAACAAGTTTAGAAGAGGCTGAAGTAGAGAGTTCTGGCTTGCCAGTAAATAGCTGGGGTCTGAAAAGTACAGAATATCAATCTGGGCTTAATTTCTTCACAGTACCTTGTTGTCTTCACCATTGCCTAGTTGTAGTACATTGATATTGTGGCTTAGAATGAATGAACAACTGCAGTGACAGAAGTGTGTGTGTCTAAATTGTACATGACCAGCTGGCCAGTTGCTGTGGCACTCCCTGTACCCACCTTAATCATTTAGTTACTACTACAGATAGGAATTTTTACAGTGCTGTTGTTGGGGGGCTGCAGGGAGGTTGAGAAGCTTTGTTCTAGAGTGCCCCAGGTAAAGTGTTCACCTAGCTAGAGTCCTGTATAGAGTGTCATCGACAAAGGTAGTGGAGTGTCATTGATGCTGTAAACTGTGACACTATACTTTTGTTTTTGGAATTCATTCAACCAAAATTTATTAAGCCCCTGTCACATGCATTACTAGTTCTCAATATTTATCTTTGTCTAAACAGCATTATCATTCTTAGGGATTTGTTAGTTTATTTTGTGTTCTTAATTGCAGGGTTTCAGACCAGTCAAGAGTTTGAATTTGTAAACACTAGATGGGAAAGGTTTTAGAACATCTGTGCTAGTGGCGATAGAGGGAATTCTATTTCTCTTGTCACCTGTCATTTGTAAACTAGCAGTAATGCCCACCATCTATTTTATTGAGTCATTCTGACTTTTAATAAAAAGGCTTAAAAAGTGCTTTAGGATGGAGTAGAATTTTAGTGTTGGCAGGAGTCTTAAAGACCTTCTAGGCCAAGTTCTCTTTTACAGATGGAGAAGGAAACAGGCCCCCAGAGGGCTTGAATCTAGTTCATGATGGATTGTTGTGGTGAGAATTTTTAAACAACTATCTATGTAGCAACATTTCTTAGTTTAGTAATTTATGTTTTTTTCCCCTATGCTGGAGTGTTTAGTTCATGCACACGTGTGGGATGGCTGGTAAAGATTGAGGCCAGTATGTTGCATGAGAGACACATGGCTTTAAAGAAAACAATCATTCATTTTGGTCAGAGATGAAAATGATTATTTGAAGCAAAATCATTCAGGTTTTAATCAAAGAAGACCAAATTGTTTCGTAAAACAGAGGCATCTGTTATGTATAATTAATGAAAGATAAGTAGTATGAAAAAAGGTTTTATAATTGAAGAAAATTAGCTCAAACTTATTTGCTTCTACGCCTAATAATATGCCCTACTTTATGTGTCACACCAAAATAAAAATCTACTGTATATATTAATTTTGTCATAAACAGCCCTGGCTGGGGATAAACCATAATTTTTTGCTGAGTTAGAAAAACCAAAGAAACCTACCTTATTATCTTTCTAAAGACAGCAAAAACAAAAAAGAAAGTGAAATTCTCTTAGGATATTGAAAATGTATACTTGCTTGCAAATTTAATTAAAAACTTTAAAAGTTTTTAAATGTCTTCAGTTCTGTTTAAACTGAAAAGTAAAATTCAAAAACCAATTTTCTTTAGCTTCTCTTATGCCTTTATAGCTATATTGGTGAAGATGTACTCAGCTATGATTAGAGTATGAAATTTTAATTTACTCAAACTAGAGTTCAATGAGTATTAGAATTAATCAGATTTTTAATAGAAAAATACATAAGAACATCATCCAACTCTGACTACTCAAAGAATACTTGTGGACATTTTGTATAAGAGGAGAAACAACTAGTAAATAAACATGGAATAAAAAGTTTGAACTCAAGTGAAAAGTGCCGGTTAAATCAGGAGATAACATTTTATATCTGAAGTAGCTGAGAATGGGTACATTCTCCCATTTATTATTGTATAACAAGTTGGGCATAATCCAGATTTTGTGTGTGTGTGCGCTAGAACTGTTTTAATAGTTATATGTATCTGCTAAATACAAGAAGAAAGGTTTATGCATATAGTGTATAACTTTTCCACTTAACATCTGCAAGCATAAACAACAATGATCTCAGTTTATAAATTTATCAAGGCTAGAACAATTGACTAATGTCTCTTTACTGGTAGGCTTACCTGCAGTAAATTACAGATGAATGTATCCTTTTTTTCTCTCTTCTCTCACTCTCCTTGTCCAGAGACATTTTGATATAAAGTTGCAGTGCAGCACCTCCAGCCAAAGGTAATCTTTTAAGATAACTATTCGGTTGCTCTGAATTTTACTTATAATTATAACCTATTTAATCACAGAAGAACCCCTGCAGGGGTGGAGTTCAAGATTGCATACAATAACAGGTGATCATTGTTTTGAAGTCTAGCTCAGATTAAAAACCACAGGTGTACCATTTATACGAGACATACTGATTGTCTCAAACTGTGTATTGACTCCTTATGAACGTTTTAAAAATAAAGTTGTGCATCTAGGACAGTCAGTTGCACAATTCACAAAGCCCTAAAATTTTTTCCAGTGCCAGCTAACAGTTGGTCATGAAATGTGAGTAAGCTTGAGACACTGAGCATGTTTTAAGATTCAACCAAGGATTGGCTAAACCATTGGAATACCTCTGCTACGAAGGCTATGTCCTTCCCTTCTTTCTCTCACAATTTAGTTTTGTTTAACTTTTGGTGGTATTTGGTTGCACATGGCTAGAATGCTTTTGATCTCTTTGCAAATCAGGAAAACCAGTGATCTAAAACTATGACGGGATCTTAAGTTAATTGGTTTGTCCATTTCAGGTTGCTGGTTGGTTGGCCCCCCTCTAAAGACCTTCATTTTTTCCTTGTATGCCTCCCAGAATGTTGACTAAAAGATGGGTCTGAGCATCATGCCATCTCTTTTAACCAGTGCCTCTCTAAAACTGGAATGTCCAGCCCAGTATAGTTAAAAATCACCCACAAAAGAACAGGTTCTGCAGGTCTTCACAAAACCTAGAATTGCCACAAAGATGGCTGATCTTTTATGATCCAAGCAGTCAGCATTGAAATAAAGCTTCCAGGAAGTAGGTTGGTCCTTATAATTCAAGCAGTCAGTGATTGAGTTGAAACACAGTCTTGAAACTCCATATCCCTGGGTAGAATGAGAAGCTGGGGGCTGATTGAGATGGCTGGTGACCAATAGGCTGTGTGCCATCCCAGGTCCAGGAAGCTGGTGGGGCAGAGGTGTCAAATAAGATTGACAGTCCATATCCCCAACATAGGAAGTTGAGCCAGTATATTCTTGACTACAACATAAAACTTGAGTATAGGTTATGGGGTATAGGTCATACATGCAGGAAGAGGAGGTGGACAAGGGACCCGACAGTGGGGAGGTGGAAGCTGGACTTCAGAGGAGCACTGCTGCTGGAAATGGCTGGGACTGAGGTGCTAGAGGGGTGAGTGAATTGGCCCCTTCTCCATCTCCACTCTCTGAACTCACTTCCCAAGCTGGACGTCTTTTTGGAAGGTCTCACTTTGTTTTGGCCTCCATTTTGTTTGTTGCTGCTGCTGTAGGTGTATAGGTGATACTTAGCTTTTTTATTCTTTTTTTTTTTTTAAGAGTTGGGGGAAGGGAGGGCAAGAAACTTCTTACATGGTGAGAAACGTTGATTGGTTGCCTCCCTTACTGTGGATCAAACCTGCAACTGAAGGTTGAACCAGGAACCTTCAGCTTTGCAGGACGGTGCCCAATCAACTGAGCCACACCAGTCAGGGCTCTCTTTGATTCTTGAACTGTACTCGGGTAGCCCACAAGGGCTGTAGCAAGTCCGCACCAAAAGTGGTCAGGCTCAGCCCATTGACTGCATGAAGCAGTTGCATAAGATAAGAGATCGTAAGGCACAAAGTCAGCCCAAACAATGGGGTCAAGGGGTGTAGGATCCAGCCAGAGGTCTTGCTTTGCCCAGGGAGGACAGATTCAGAGTCCTTGGTGGGTGGGTTTGGAGTGGTGGAATGAGGGGCAAAGCAATAAACAGTTGCTGGTTTATTGCTTCAGAGGCAGCAGCAGCTCTCCCATGTCCCACCACTAATATGAAACTAAAAAATGCTCACACTATTTCCTCTATAATCCCACCATTGAAAATTTTCCAAAAGGAAACAATACGTGCATAGATCTGTTCAGGAGAATATTATACAGCAGTTTAAAATAATCACTGTAATGCTGTAGGAAATTGGGTTAGTGAATATGAAAATTGGAATACAAAACAAGACATTCACCACTTGAATACATGAGGTCCATATTCTTAGTTTCACCACCAAAATAAACAATATCAACATTTTAATGTTTTTCAGTCTTTTTATACAAAGAATTTTTCTATAGTCGTGTTGTATTCTTAAATGTTTGCTTGATAAATAAAACTGCATAAAAGTGTTGCATGTCCTTTCCTATGATACAGATTAACTAGAAATGATATCTTTATCGTTCACTCTTTAGGAAATTAATATACAAGTGGCTGGTAGATCTGTTGTTGGTTCATGTATTTTTTTCCTCTTATTTCCTTGAAAAATCTTGGCTTGAATAATCTGTGCAGTCTAATTTAAGTCCACTTTGTTTGTTGGTAATTTCATGTTACGGTGGTTAGGGATGACCTATATCTAAAAATGTCAAACAGATTTGTAAGGTCGTTCACCTTATGCCTGATTGTTCTATAATAGGTTGAAAAATAAAGTGTGATTTCTGAACCTGAGGGGATGTTGGTAATGAATTAATATCCCCAAAGGTAGCTTTCCTTCAAGTGACTCCGAATTGTTTGGGTGTTAGGATGGTATAAAATTTTAACTTCACACGGTTAGTTGTGATAAGCTCTTAAAAATGGAATAGCCTATTTACATTTTAACCATGTTCTAGGAAGTTTTATGTCACATATTTTTTCCTTGAATTAATTCATTTCAGTCTTTACCATTTGACTGAATTTCAGTAGGGTTCCAATAAGTAAAAAATTAGTATGGTGCTAATTACACTTAAAAAAAAAAACCTTTGATCTTCATTTATTTTCAAATGCTAATTAGCTGAGACATTTGAAGGTCTGGAAAAAATGTTTTAGGGAAAGCAAAAAGGAAAAAATACATTGGGTGGTGTGTTTTGCTTTTGTTTCTGTGTATAATTCAGGTGACATGAGGCTTTAAATTATAGCAGTCAGAAAACCAGAGAACGAAAACGTAGTTATTAAAAATAAAAAATATCTAATCTTAATTGTGACTTTGAAAGTCTAGTTCTACAGTATTAAAGAGTCAAAGTTGTAATGGCTGATGAAGGAAGGCCTGAAGGCTCTGAAGATAACTATTAGAGGTCCCATTAGGTGACCCATTGCCAGGTTCCTTTAGGTGCTTCTGGGAGTTACAAGGACTGACTTTTTGTGATAGCACAGCTTCTCTCAGACCTCTTTTTCTGTGATTAGTTTTCCTGATTGTAAAATAATCTTTAATAAAGACATCTGCAGCCTTTATTATTCTGGTTGTGATAGTGTATTTTGGTATAATGATAATCTGAGAGCTGGTAAATTGAGACAAAAAACAACAAAGTGTATTTAAAACTGGTTCTTTGTAAGCATGATTTTTTGTTACTATATACTTTATTGCATCTGATACATACTACTGTTTTTTCCAGGATTTAATTATCATTGTTGTGGTCTGAAATTTGGTAGGAAGGGAAGAAAGCTTTAACTTTCCCAGGTTTACAAGTTAAAATGTTCACTTTATAGATCATATCCTTTCCCTTTTGGAGGACAGTTTGGTAGTGTCAACATAAATAAGTGCAAAACTACTAAATATAGTAATAGGTCCACTTCATATTATCTTCTTTCAGGAAATGTGCCTGCATATGTGTGCAAGGGAGCAAATACTAGGATATATATTGCAGGCACCTTTCCCTTCCTCCCCAAGTATTATCATTCCCCAGGGAATACTCTACACCCACTATGAGAAATTAACTAGGTCTTTATATATGCATTCTGAACTCCAACATATATATTTTTTTCCCCAAGGATAAATTGTAAAGGAGAAAAGCAGACTGCTGAACAATATTGTTTCTAGTTTAAATATACAATTATGTTTCTTTAGGTATATAATATACTATGTATTCAAATGTGTAAACAAGGTTTTGAAAGGATATACATCAGAATGCTATTGGTGGTTACTTTAGGCCCAACGTGGCTAATGAGATTGTGGAGAGTGGTCAGTAACTTTTGCAAATTTCTTTGGTGTAGGACCTGTCATTTCATTCACGGCTATTTTCATTAGTGTGTAGTGGGTGCTAAAAACACTAGATGTGGTATTAGTGCTAAACAGAGTTAGTAATAGAATATGCCTAATTATGCTTTTCAGTAAGAATAAATCAGGGGAGGTTGGAATTACACTAGACATATCGGTCGGCAGCCGTCCGTCTCGAGAGACGATGGTGTAGCTTCTTAAGAGTCTATCTGCACCGCCGAGAATGGCTGTGCAGTCCGACTCGGGAGTGACATGGTATCTGTCTCCTCCCGTGTTGAATCGACATCTTGTGATGACGCTGAAGCTACAGAGCCTGGGCAGGGTGATATGGAGGGTCTGCTGTTGCCCATGCAGCAGACCCCCCCTCTCTTCGCAGCTGAAGGGTCCAAGGGAAAGACGGAGTCGATACAGCTTGGGTTCAGGTGCGCCGCAGGAGTTGCCGGTGTTGACTACAACGTCAAACCGCCTTAGGGACTCCGGCTCCAGATTTTCTGTCGGGGTTTACTCCCTTAGCCTTTCCCCAGAAGAGGTATGCCGCAAGGCAGCGGAGGTTTTTTGGAGTCAGAGTTTTCCTTCTCTGATGTACCCTGACTGGAAGATCGAACCAGCGACACTTAGCTCGCAGGCCGACGCTCAATCCACTGAGCTAAACCAGCCAGGGCAGACACTAGACATATAGATTACATGTATTTCTTAATAAGTATCTTTTTGAGACAGTGGATATTTTTTCTACATTGAAAACGTTAGCTCAGATTAAAAGTTAATTTTAGATGTTAGTGGTTGTGAATGTACTGAAATAGGCTCTCGTGGAGACTTGGAAATAGTGGTTTCTTAAAGTTGGCTGCACCTGCGAGCACTCGTGTGGGGTGGGGAAGGGAGACTTAAAATATATATATTGATGCTTGGATTCTATCCCCAGATATCTGACTTAATTGGGAGAGGGATAGCCTGGACTTCTTGATTGATTGATTAATTGATTGATTTATTGATTTTGGTTAAAAACAGCAAATGATTTTTAATGTATGGCTTACCAGTTCTGTCATATTTAGTTGTCACTTGAAATAATAATGAGCAAAGACTCAACAACAATTTTCTGTGGTAATTTCACCCTGTGCTGCAGTGTTTTGCCTTTCCCTGACCCAGCCTCGCAGCGTACATTCTGGAACACCATTCCATTCCATGATGCTGGTCACACACAGAGAGGGTACTTGGTAAATGTTCTTTGAATATATGAAGTAAACACCTTCAACCCAGTCTCAGGACAAATTTCTTTTGCCTTCATGGCTTAACTGAAATCTGGCTCTCTGAGGAAGTCATGTACCTTCTCTGGTAGCCCTCCCTGATGGGTGGATGCTGCCTCCTGCTACTCAAGGATAAAATTGCCTGTGTTTTTCAGGCTTCTGTCCTCCACCTAGATGTCTGGGCACCTTTCTTTACTGCTGTTACTTGTTTCTTCATTTCTCCAAAGAACTCGATACCAATTTCCAGGCCTGTACTTCTGATTTCCTGGGAGATAACCATGGCTTTTTCTGAAAATGACCTTGGTTTGAGTTCTTGATTCACTTAACAAATATGTGTGAAATGCTCTGTACATCTCAGGCATTGTTCTAGCAAGGTACTATGTACATAGTTGTGAATAAAATAAATCTGGTGAACATTTTTTAAATTGTTGCTTTGATCGTTGCATTGAACATAGATCAGAGGCAAGAAAATGGGACAGGGAGTTCAGTGTGGAGGCCAGCACAAGAATCCAGGTGAGATGATGGCGGCTTGGTCCAGCGTAGTAGCAAAAAAGATAGAAGCAGGTGGATTCGATGTTTCAGAAGGAGACTAGGCAAGACTTGTCTGTGGATCGGTCTATGAATACTAGTGGCCTTTAGCTCTACTCCATTGATATCCACAGTCATAGCTCTACCTCTGAAATACTAAATTCACTCATCAAATTTTCTGCCTCTGGATCTTTGTTCTGATACCACTTTGATAGACTTGTTCTGTATGCATCCATGCTTCATTCTCTCCCTTCATTTTCTGTTTGGGGTAACGAACAGTCATGGTTTGCTTGGGTGCAGCTGAGGCATTTCCTGGGATGCAGGACTTTGAGTGTTAAAACCAGGGTAGTTAGTTACACTAACCCCACCCCCAGTCCACCCTCTTCTCTACCCCTGTGTGTTGTGTTTCAGTCCTGTTAATTTTTCCCTCTTAACTCCTAGGACATCTGTACATGATTGCATCTGCCTGTATTGGACCTCCTCCCATTTGCTATTTTCATCCCCTTTCTGTAACTAGTTCATTCTTGGGATCTCAGGCAGTTTTCTTAGCAGTCCCAGAAATTGTGATACTGGAACACTGCTGCTTACTCCAGCTTGTCTTAGCACTTGGCCTTTTCTTTTGTCATGATCATTTTGTTTTCTGCCTCTCTTGCTTTATTCTGTGCTTTTGGGGCTGTCTTGTTTGTTGTGGCCTGCAGCAGTTACTCTCTCCCTTTCTTTCATGGCTTTAACACAGTCTGTACTCTGTTACTAAATTATTTGCTTGTGGGCCTTCACCCAGGGAATGACTTGGCTTGTTCACTGTACCTCCAGTGGCTGGCACAGGGCCTGGCACATAGTATCATTCAGATAATTCAGCAAAAGGATGATTATTTCCCAGTGCTCTTCACAATTTCTGTCATAAAGTAAATGATTGGTGTGTGTTGAATGAATGAAAAGATACTGAGAGATATGCTACCTTTAAAGAAATGTTTGAATTTGTGACTGGAGGAATGCATATGCGTCAAAGAATTTTCTAAAAGCAGCATAAAATCCATTTATATTGAATAGTCACAATTGTAAAACAAGAAGCTTGTATTTTTGGCATAAAGTATAAAAAACATTAACATACAGATAATTTCAATGTATTTCAAAAATTAAAGGCAAGCAGAACTAAGAAATTTCCCATAGCCTGGAATTCTGGAGTGCCAGCATTTAAAACTAAGTAACTAGGTATCTGAATGTCTTGCATCATTTTCATTGATCTCATATAGCTGCTAATAATATAATATCTGTGGTGTTTACTTGGATGTCAACTGATTGGCATAAAAACTAATACTGCTGAGAGGGGAGATAACCAATGAATAGAATCTGGACCTCTTATTTTAATGGGATCATAATTGTCTACAGTTTCATCTTATACTGAGTTCACCCCTTAAGCTACATTAAGTTAAATAAACATGTTTGTTAATGTTGTTTAAGGTCAAATGTATTGGTTTCTTTTTTTCTCCATCTGTAGGCTAAAGAAATCCTGACAAAAGAATCCAACGTGCAAGAGGTTCGATGTCCAGTCACTGTCTGCGGAGATGTACATGGGCAATTTCATGATCTCATGGAACTGTTTAGAATTGGTGGCAAGTCACCAGATACAAATTACTTGTTTATGGGAGATTATGTTGACAGAGGATACTATTCAGTCGAAACAGTTACTCTGCTTGTAGCTCTTAAGGTAATTTCAATTTTTATGTTTGGACATTTTAAACTGGGTGAAAGGGTCTTCTTGGATGTTCTTTTTCCCAGAGATTTGTGGTTTTCTCCATTCGAATGTTAGGCATTAGAATGAAACTCCAAATTTAGGGATGCAAGTATTCAGGTTAGGGGCTTAAAATCATAGGTCTATCTTCATTCTGAGTGAGGTGATGGTACAAAATAAAAACAAAAAGGTTATTCTTTAAGGAAGAGAATACCTCTGATTATTTGAAAAAAAATATTGGCTGGTCAGGTAGAAATTTCATATAAATTGGGTGGGGTATGGAAAGGTAATATAATTACCTTTCTAGATACTTTTTAGGTTTTTTTTTTTTTTTTTAAGTATTTTAAAGGAACAAAACACATCAATTATTGGAACATTTATATCCTGTGACACAGTAATTTTATAATTTCATTGAGGTAGAAATTCAAGAGAAAAAGAACTTTTTATTTGAGAACATAAATCGCAGCCTTGTTTTTAATATCAGAAAAAGAATTGACCTAAAAATCCAACAGTAAGTGAATGTCTAAATTATGATTTATCTCAGTGGACTAGTTTGCAGTCATTAAACATGACATGATAATCTAGAACAATGGAAATGATAATTAAAGAAAATGAGTTGCTTTATACCAGTTATAGCTTTGGGAAATGTTCAGAGATCTGAAGGTGAAACACAAAATGGTAAATAGCTTTTAGAGTGGTAGGCTTCTGTCTTTCACTTAAAAGAAATAGCTTGCCTTTACCTTTTGGGGAGAAGAGTTTATTAAATAATATACAGAATTGTAAAATGGCTGCCAGAGACTTCTAATAGTATTGGAGAAGCAGAGAGATGTAGTTTTGGCAAGAGATGAATTTTAGGCAATTAATACAATGTACGTGTTTGTGACGCTACTAGTCTGAATCGTGTGAAGTGCTACAAAACATTTTTGGAGGTCATTATGTTCTGCATCTGTAAAATAAAAGAGTTACATTAAATGATGGAAAGTGTTTGCAGTGGCTCTAGGTATTAGGAGAGCAGCCTTACAAGCTAATCTATACTTAAAGTCCAGGATGAATCCCAGTGCTGAGAGAGGAATGAATGTGTTAGGTTTAAGAACTCATGTTTCAGGCTGTTATGGGCTGAATTGCACCGTTACCACCCCCAAATTTCTTATGTTGAAGACCTAACCCCCAGTATCTCAAAATGTGACTATTTTTGGAAATAGGGCCTTTAAAAGGGTAATTAAAAGGTAAAATGAGGTCGTATGGAGGAGCCTCAGTCCAATATGACTGGTGTCCTTATAAGAAATTAGGACACTGATGCAGAGGAAAGGTGATGAGAAGACTTGTGGATAAGATGGACTTGTACTAGCCAAGGACAGAGGCCTTCAGTTATAACTAAAACCATGCCAGCTTCTTGGTTTTAGACTTCTAGCCTCTCAAACTATGAGGAAATAAATTTCTGTTATTTAAACCACCCAATCTGTGGTGCTTTGTTATGGAAGCCTTAGCCAACAAGGGAAGGAAACTTCCACATAATGGTGATGGAACGGTTGGGTATCCATTTGCCAAAAAAAGAACTTAAAAGATACTTCATTCCATACAAATGGATCAAAATTGATCATAGACCTAAATATGAGAACTAAAACTATGAAACTTCTAGAATAAAACATAGGAGAAAAATCTTTGTAACCTTGGGTTAGGCATAGACTTCTTAGCTATGATACCAAAGACACAGTCCATTAAAAAAAATTAATAAATTGGACTTCATCAGAATTAAGATTATTTTTTCTTCAGAAGACATTACTGAGAATAAAGTATTTGTAGTCATATTTTTAAAAAACCTGTTATAACTAAGATGGCATAATTTAAAAATGGACAGAGTATTTGGATATTTCACCAAGAATATATTTGAATGGTCACTAAACATGTGAAGAGATGCTCAAAATCATTAAGCATCAGGGAGATGCAAATTAAAGTCAATCACAGCCAATTGAATGGCTGTCATCAATAAGGATGATGATACTAAGTGTTAATGAACTTGTGGAGAGACTAGAGCCTTCATACATTGCTACTGGGAATGTAAAATGGTCCAGTCACTTTGAAAAACAGTTCATCAGTTTCTTGAAAAGTTAAGCATAACCCTGTCATATAACCCAGCAATTATACTCAGGAATCTACCCAAGAGAAATGAGAATATATGTTCATATAAAAACTTAAATGCAAATCATTGTAGCAACATTATTCATAATAGCCCCAAACTGCAAACAATCCAAATGTTCATTCAGCTGGTGAATGGAGAGACAAAATATGGTATAGCCATACAGAATAAAAAGGAACAAACCACTGATCCATACACAGATTAGCCTCAAAAAATACTCTGCTAAGTGAAAGAAGCCAGGCACAAAGGACTGTACATCATATGATTACATTTATATGAAATTTCTAGAAAAGGCAAATCTTACTAGAAAGTAAATCAGTGGTTGCTGGAACTAGGAGTTGGGAGTGACTTCAAATAGGCATGAGGACCCGGAGATCTTTTGGAGATAATGGAAAGGTTCTAAAACTGGATTATGATGGTTGTTGCATAACTATAAATTTTACCAAAAAATTATTGAACTGGGGAAAAAATCATGAATGGAGTTTTATAGCTGATAATTATTCTTGGTGTAAAGTTAATGGTAGCAGAAGTTTGATTTTAGATTCACAGGTACCCCATGAACAAAAATGTCTGTAGATGTGTGGTTTCAGTTCATTGTGATATAAGGGCTTGGGATTTTTATTTTTTTAAAAAAACCAAATTGGAACTCTGGATTTCCCTGTAGAAGTTTTGCTGAATTGTTGTTGGTGTTTGAAGGAGCCAGCATTTCATGTTTTCCATTTTGTTGTTTCAGGTTCGTTACCGTGAACGTATCACTATTCTTCGAGGAAATCATGAGAGCAGACAGATCACACAAGTATATGGTTTCTATGATGAGTGTTTAAGGAAATATGGAAACGCAAATGTTTGGAAATATTTTACAGATCTTTTTGACTATCTTCCTCTCACTGCTTTGGTGGATGGACAGGTATGTAGGTCGTCTTAAACCTTACATTGACAGTTACTTTCAGTATTCTGCTTTCTTAATGTTTAAGTGCCAGGAACTACGTTTCCACCCTCCCATCCCTCTGTGAAGTGCCTTTGTATCAGGCCCGGACCTATATGTTAGGACCACAAGGATGAAAGATAAAACCCATTCACTTTCTCAGACTGTTGCAAGAAAATTCTCTGAGAAGGAGGATAATAGTCTGGTGAGGGTAATGTCAGAGAAACATTCTTTCGCAGGAACTGGTTGACTGGAGTCTGCATGAAGTAGCAATGGTTTATCAGGAAAATGGGAGTGTATTTGGTAGTGTAGAGTGGGCTGCAGAGACAAGCCTAATTGTGGCAGAACACAGATACCGGTGCGGACAAGTAATGTGGGCTACTGCCTGCACCTTAGTCCAGAATGTTACAGGTTTCTTTTAGGCGAGGTTAACATTATAAACCACTCTTTTCAGATCTTCTGTCTACATGGTGGCCTGTCGCCATCCATAGATACACTGGATCACATCAGAGCACTTGATCGCCTACAAGAAGTTCCCCATGAGGTAACTGTCTTTTATTTGGTAATAAAATCATTTTAGCAAACTTCTTAGGAGAAATTTAATTGTAACCTAGTTCATTGTATGTATTCTCTCATTTAATTCTCAAAATGACCCCATGTAGTGTGAGTGCTCTTGTCCACTCCATTCTTCAGAAGAAGCCAACGTTAAGGAACTTGCCAAGATCACAGCAGTTGTGGGACTGGGCTTAGGACATAGGGTGTCTTTAGAGTCTCTGCCTTGGTTAGTTAACTGTACTGCCTAAGATTGAAATCTGCATGCTATGTACAGATTAATCATTTAGGGTTTGTTGTTATTGGTGCTCAGTGATGTAGGCTATTCCTCTTAAAGACATCTGGAAATAGTTTGTTATTTACCTGTTTGACACAGATGTTTGACTTTGACTAACTGTAAATCCTTTTACAGTTTTCAGCAAACACCACTTAAAAAGTGTGGCTTAATAGAGTGCTGCTTCTAATGAGTTACTCAAATCATGTATTAACCATTTTTGCAAGAGTCTGTTTTAAACCTAACTTGTTTTTAGGGTCCAATGTGTGACTTGCTGTGGTCAGATCCAGATGACCGTGGTGGTTGGGGTATATCTCCTCGAGGAGCTGGTTACACCTTTGGACAAGATATTTCTGAGACATTTAATCATGCCAATGGCCTCACGTTGGTGTCCAGAGCGCATCAGCTGGTGATGGAGGTATGTTCTGTTCTTTGAAACCTGATTTGCTTTCCAAATAAGTGAATGATATTTGAACATTCCATGTATTCCTTCTGTTTGCCAGTATAGCCTGCACATGAGCATTTATTGGGGTGACATTGGTTAGTAACATTGTGTAAGTTTTGGGTGTACAATTCTGTAATACATCTCCTGTATGTTGCATTGTATACTCACCACCTAAAGTCTAGTCTCCCTGTGTCACCATAAATTTGACAGATTAATGACTGGATTGTGTTTGGGATTTAAGAGCGGGATTGTAAGATTCAGGGGGCAGGAGAAAGGGGAATGTAATATTTTATGATCCCAGTTCTGTTAATTTATGTATTTAGTGAATGTATGAAGGAGAGTTTGGGGAGAAATAAACCAAAATATTTTAAGTAGTCCTTTGGATGGCAGGGTTATAGGTGATTTGAAAGAAGGAAAAGGAGAAGTGAGCTCAATTCTTAGCATAGAACGTTTATTTAGCATACTTATAAAATTAGGGTCCTATTTAGATTAATTTTAATACAGTTCTGTGATTATCAGTAAACTCTGATTTTGCTAACGATAGGGAGAGAAATTGATGAACAATATTGTAAAAGTAATTCATGCAATCAAATAGTCTGAGAGTGAAGCAGGAAATCCTAGAGGTTTCTATCCTTTTTACCTGGGCGGTGACCAACTTGGGGACCTTCATTTATGACTGAGGAGAAAAGTAGTAAGGTTGTAGTCTCCTAGGAGTAGTTCCTTGTTTAGAACCACTGCAATAAAAGAGGCCACATTATTTAAGAAGCATTTTATTCTTTAGTTATTGGTGCTATTATTTTTTAAGTTGTACAAAGTACAGAAAATTATTGAATTATCCAGAAACAGTGTTGATATTTTTCAAGTCTTCTTATGAAAAGGGACTTTCTTGAGTGGAGTCACACTGAGTTACGTAGATAAGGGGGGTTTTATGTCTTTTCTTTTTCTTGTAGGGATACAACTGGTGCCATGACAGGAATGTAGTAACAATTTTCAGTGCTCCAAACTATTGTTATCGTTGTGGTAACCAAGCTGCAATCATGGAACTTGATGATACTCTAAAATACTCTTTGTAAGTATCTACGCCTGAGTAGTTGGTTGCCATTTCTTAAATATATATATATATATAGCTTTTTATGGGAGATTTAGGAGTTGAAAAGTTCATGCTAAATCCATTCCAATTTGCTGTTTAAGTTTCCTTTGAAACAGGCCTATGGTATGTTAAGTCCATCAACAGAAACTTGTGATATATAGACCCTAATATGAATTGTAACTTTTAAAACTGTATTTTATTTATTTGATAGTGCCCGTCTTTCAAATGATTTTATAAGGAAGCCCAATATATAAAAACATATCCTCTGTAGCTGAAGTTACCTTGGCTCTTTGAGGAGGTGTTCACCTAGAAGACCCTTATCCTTAAATGCATGGTTAGGTTACAGTCAGGTTTCTATTATATTAAGGCAAGCTGAAATTGGATAGGAAAAATATGTGTAAAGTTTGAAAGACTAATATCCTTGATTTTGATTGTCAATACATTGATGTCTTACAATATAAACAACAAATGTGTCTTGTTTTTCAGCTTGCAGTTTGACCCAGCACCTCGCAGGGGCGAGCCACATGTTACTCGTCGTACCCCAGACTACTTCCTGTAATGAAATTTTAAACTTGTACAGTATTGCCATGAACCATATATTGACCTAATGGAAATGGGAAGAGCAACAGTAACTCCAAAGTGTCAGAGAATAGTTAACATTCAGAAAACTTGTTTTCACACGGACCAAAAGATGTGCCATATAAAAATACAAAGCCTCTTGTCATCAACAGCCGTGACCACTTTAGAATGAACCAGTTCATTGCATGCTGAAGCGACATTGTTGGTCAAGAAACCAGTTTCTGGCATAGCGTTATTTGTAGTTACTTTTGCTTTCTCTGAGAGACTGCAGATAATAAGATGTAAACATTAACACCTCGTGAATACAATTTAACTTCCATTTAGCTATAGCTTTACTCAGCATGACTGTAGATAAGGATAGCAACAAACAATCATTGGAGCTTAATGAACATTTTTAAAAATAAGTACCAAGGCCTCCCCTCTACTTGTGAGTTTTGAAATTGTTCTGTTTATTTTCAGGGATACCGTTTAATTTAATTGTATGATTTGTCTGCACTCAAGTTTATTTCCCTTCTCAAATCTCAGCCTCATGTTGTTTTTTGTTATTGTCAGAACCTGGTGAGTTGTTTTGAAAAGAGCTGTTTTTTTTCCCCCTACTGTAAGACGATGTTACTGCACAAGAGCACTGCAGTGTTTTTCATAATAAACTTGTGAACTAAGAACTGAGAAAGTCAGATTTTAATTGCATTAATGGGTAAGACTGGTGCTGTTTATTTAAAAGATACATCAATTGATAAATTTTAGAATTTTTAGAATTTTAGGTAAAGAAAATTAAAAATCAAGGCCATTACATAATTTCTCTTAACTCTTTGGCATTCTCCAGATGAATTTCATGACTTATTTGTAGTTTAGGTAGAACAATTTATCAGATTGACAGTGTGCTCTTTGTGGGTTCTTCCTGCATATTAACTTGTCTGCAAGAAAGGAAATCTGTGTGCTACTTCAGTGAGACTGGATTGTAAAACCATGTAACTTGAGATTACATTTTTGAGGTTTTGTTTTAATAAAACAGCATGTTTTCAGGTAGAGCTTAACAAATTGTTTATCAGTGCAGTTTCTGGTTATAAATATATTGTTATGTAATATGGACTCTTTAAGATGATCAGATTGATAAGTTCTTAAATATTTGTACATTACATGTCATGTGATCTAAAGTTAAATTTGACTCATAAAAAAGCGGCTGATGCATTATCCTGTATTAAGCTCTTTAAGTGATACTAGCTAAATCAAATAAGAGACTATTGCTGGATCATGGTTTAGTACTGATGTACATTCACCCAAGGACAAAAATGGCATTTGCAACGAAAGGCAGTCCTAAGTACTTAAGAGTAGTCCCTCCTCCCCTTCATCCTTTGAATAGGATTTGAAAGTTAAAACAGTTCTCCTGTGGAAACTAATACTGGATAATCTTAAACTATCGGGGTAAACTTCGGGACACTTAATCATTATCTGTGTGAGTGTAGTAATAAAAGTTTCTTTGCTTTGTACTGTGTTGAATTTGGAACTGACAGGAGGTTTTCACATCTCTTTTCTAAGTTTTTGGGAAATACCCATACGCAGTATGTATTTTTTTGTTTGTTTTATTTTTAGAGGGGAAGGGAGAAAGAGGGAGAGAAACATCACTGTGTGGTTGCCTCTCACTGGCGCCCCTGACTGGGGACCTGACGTGCAATCTAGTCATGTGCCCTGACTGGGTATTGAACCAGCAACCCTTGGCTCGCAGGCTGTATTTTTTCAATGGTCCATTTTTTCTGATCTAATTGAGAATACTTTTGTTTATTTACGATTTTATTTGTTTATTTATGGGGGGGGAGGGACACATGAATGTGTGAGAGAAACATTTATCAGTTGCCCCTCGCATGCCTCCAACAGGGGAGCTGGCCCACAACCCAGGCTTATACCCTGATGGGGAATTGAACCAGTGACCTGTCAGTTCACAGGCTGGCGCTCAATCCACTGAGAAACGCCAGCCAGGACAAAAGAGTACTTTTGATGGCTTATGGAGTTAATTCTCCAAAGCAAAATGCCCTTAGTTTTTCTACATGTTTCCATTTCACTTTATTTATTGTTTTGTGCTTTCACAAGAACATCTGTCTCTTTTTGCCTTCTCATTTTATGCCCGTTCTCCCTGATTGAACAAGTAGTTTATCAGTGCCACAGTGTTAGTCCAATGGCCATGTGCTCTAGGTACCAAGCAGGTGTTTTTCAGATCCTGTGATATCAAAATTGACTCTAAAGGAAATGCAGATTTTGTAATTACATGTATTGTCATCCCAGTACATATTCTGTTTGTAAAGTACATCTTTGTGATGTCAGAAGAGGGGTTGTGGCCAGAATGGCTTGGCTTTAGAATGATTACCAGAGTTTGAACTGTCTAATTGTAAAGACTATGGGTTTCGGCCATATAAATCAGAAAGTGTTAGTAACCTACCTGATTATGAAGTAAGTAAAGAAAATGCGTTGGTAAGTACAGTAATTTCCTTTAAAAATATATAATTGCTGTTGTTAGTTTCTCAACTAGTAACAGGTTAAGATCAATTTTCCATAATATTTGTAAAAGCTGCTGGTTCAAAAAAAGATCAAAGACTTGTCAACTAAAAATGAGTATTTTGAGTACACTGAGGACTTGCAGGAATTTGCTTTGGCACTTATGGGTAAAATGATGGGCTCATTTCTTAGGTTCAGTATACGAGTATATATTTTAAAATTTATTTATTGATTTTAGAGAGAGAGATGTTCCACTTACTGATGTAGTCGGTTACTTTTTATTTATTTTATATGCTTTATTGATTATGCTATTACAGTTCTCCCAATTTTTTTCCTTTTGTTTCCCTACACCCAGTGACCCCCTCCCTCCAGTTGCCCCTCCACTTAGTCCATGCCCATTGGTTGTGCATATAGTTCTTCTCAACATCTTCCTATCTACTCCACTCCCTCCCACTATGCTTCTTAATTCCTGTATCATCTCCCTCCCTTTCCCCCCTTCCCCCTCCCTGCTGACCTCCCCTCAATATGTTCCCCATACCTATAGTTCTTTTTCCACCTTGTTGCCTACTTAGTTTGCCTTTGTTTCGGTTCCCTAGCTCCTGTTGTTGGTTGTTGTGATACCGTTTTCATTTTAATGTTCATAGTTTTGATTCTCTTTCTCCTAAACAACTCCCTTTAACATTTCATGTAACTGGTTTGGATCTGATGAACTCCTTCAGTTTTACTTTATCCTGGAAGCACTTTCTCTGCCCTTCTATTCTGAATGACAGCTTCGCTGGATAGAGTAATTGTGGTTGTAGGTTTTTGTTTTTCATTGCTTTGAATATTTCTTGCCAGTCCTTTCTTGCCTGCAGAGGTTATTTGGAGAAATCAGCTGATAGTCTTATTGGGACCTCTTTGTATGTAATTCTCTTCTCTCTTGCTGCTTTTAAGATTCTCTCTTTATCCTTAATTTTTGACATTTTGATTATAATGTGTCTTGGTGTGGTTCTCCCTGAGTCTGTTTTTTTTGGAACTCTGTGCTTCCTGGACCTGTAAGTCTATTTCCTTCCCCAAGGTAGGGAAGTTCTGCTTCATTATTTTTTCACATAATTTTTCAATTTCTAGTTCTTCACCTTCTGGCAACCCAATGAATCGGACGTTGGCCCACTTCTAGCTGTCCCATAGGTTTCTTAGCCTCTCCTCATTTTCCTCACTTTTCGTTTCCTCTTTCTGCACTGGTTGACTATTTGTTCCTTCCCTATGTTCCAGTTTGTTGATTTGATCCCTGATTCTCCTTCCCTCACACTTGTTTCATATGTGTTGTTTTTTTTTTTCATTTCAGCAGGACTAGCCTTCATTCCTTTCCTGTCTTGTTTAAGATCTGCTGTCAGATCTGTAAGCTTTCTTATAACGAAAGCTCTGAACTGTGCCTCAGAAAGATTTCTTATCTGCTGAGCCGTTAGATCATATACTGTATTTGCTGTCTGGTCAGCTGTGTGATTGGGATCTCTATTATGATTCTTGCCATCCAGACAGTTTTGTGTTTACCTTTGCTTCCTGGGTGGGACTGTCACACCTCCTAGCTATAGGGGGTGGAGCCCTGTGCACTCGTCTCTACTGGGCGACCCTTCTCACCATACTGTGGCGTTTTGTATATGGGGGCGGGAGTCCTAGATGGATCCTTGCTGTTTACACTGGGAGCTTCTTCCTCTGTCCCCACTCACTCCGGCCTTCACAGTCCAAGGCAGTGGGGGATCTGCTTTCCCCGGTGTTGGAATCGCAAGCTGATGGGTCTGGTCTGCAGCCGGGGGTGTTCCGCAGGTGCTTCTCACCTCTTTAAATATGGGCGTCCGTGCTTGGTACCGCCAGCACAACTTGACCTCTCCACCCAGGCTTTGCCCCTCCTGCCCATCCAGACAAGCACCACTTGTTTATAACTTCATAAGTTGGACTTCATGTAGCTTTATTTTCTGAAACTTATGATGAGTTATTATGGTTTTGCGGTAGATGTATTCCTTAGTTGTGGAGGGAGACAGAGCGTGTCAGTCTAGGCCTCCATCTTTGCAGGAAGTCCTCTGGTTACTTCTCGTATGTGCCCTGACCCAGGATCAAACCCACAACCTTGGTGTATGGGTATGGCACTGACCAACTGAGCTCCCTGGTCAGGGCAAGTGTGTTTTAAATGGAAGTGTAGCATGTCAGAAAGATTCAGATTTAGCTTTTTATGAAAACAGTGTTTTTGTGGTTTTCAACCTTGATGCCTACAGAGGTTCTGATTTAAATTGTTTGGAGGAGGAGGGCCCAGGAATACATATTTTTAAGTTTCCTGAGTGATTTTAATTTACATGTTGATTTAAGAGCTCAGTTTTCCTACTATACGTTTAAGAAAATTGGGTTTTGGTAAATAATTAGGATACACCATGTGGCTCTATTTCAGCAGTGACTTGAACCTGTCCATATAAGCAGTCCCTTAATTTTAACTGTAATACGTTCCTAGGAATGGGCCTTAATGAATTGTAACAGGCTTGTTTTGAGGTGGAATCTGTTCCCATGAACTAAAACTTTTTCATTAAAGCTTTAATATTTCCGAATCTTCGGTTTTTCTCTCATCACAGTTAATACGTTTATTCTTTTGAATAACTATGAAAGTTGTAGATGTATTATTTTGGGCATGCCTGATCATCTCGATATTTGTTTCGATTATAATTTTGTGTCTGAGGACTGTTAGGTACATTTCATTACTGCTGCTGCTTATATATATTTGATTAATTGCACAGGTACTGCCATGAAGACAGAAATGGCTCTTTTGGCTTGCAGTCCTAGTCTGTCCTGTAAATAGGCTATAGTGTTCATTTATCAGCTGGTCTATAAATTCCAGGGAAGGAAAAGAGGGTTATGGATATTTATACTGTACAAATTTCTTCACAAGTTGAACATAAAAAAAATCAGTGATACCTAAAAACGAGTAGACAAGGCAGCAGACTCTAGGTTTAGGTCTCCTGTCACACCTGGACCAGAGTTCCTTTTCTAGGAGCTAAAAAGGAGAGTTCTAGTTAGTGATTGAAGCCTTGGGGGGAAAAAAAAACACCTTTTTTTTTTTTTTGTAATGCAAATCAAAATTCTCATAGCTGATGTTTAACTAAAGGAGTTTGGATCCTAAACAGGTTGAGGATAAGTAGGTCTGTTAACATTTTCTCCACCTAAAACCTAAAACAAAAAACCTAAAACGCTCCTAATGTTAACAAACCATTTCATGTAGCTCATTTTTGCTACTTAGACCTCTTAGGAATTTCTCCTGAAGGAGCCCTAGCGAACCAGCATATTGTCATTAGGGAAGTCCAGTTAAACTTTAATGAACTAACGGTGTGTTCTAAGAGATTATTGAATGCAGTGGTAGACTGCAGTTGACCAGCAAGTCCGGTGCCTGTTGATGGAAGTCAAAGACTGGAATTGTATTAGAAAAGGAAGTCTGTAAAGAGCACTCACTCTGCAGACACTTGAAGAGCAAAATGGAAAGTTAAACCTCTTGGAAAGGCCAGAGGCTGCTGAGTGCTTGTGCCTCAAGGCTTAGCGTGCTTTCTGAGCTCTTAAGGAAACTTTGTGATCTAATTTGGTGTTTAGTATTTTGCAGTACATAGATTCAGAACTGCTGTAGCATGGCAGTGGTACTTAGAGGGCAAGGATCAGGGCTAGTGGTTAAGTTTTGTGAGCCTGGTCAAGGGTGGGCATCTGGACTATGAGGTCAGGTATGTGCAAGCATGTCTGAGGAAAAAGCCAGCTTACAAGGTATGGTGAATATGCAGAGGAGTTGGAAGGGAAGCTATGTAATGTATTTGGTCTTGAGCATTCTTTATTTCCCAGAGCCACATGCAAAAAAAGTGTAATCGCTACCTTGGTTCGGAAAAAACTGCCGTTTTATTTTAATGCTTTCAGTGATCTGTGACTAAAAGTACACCACACAAACAAACCCCAGTTCCCTACGCCTACCCTGGTTGTAAAGGGTTAGGGAGATAGACATTCGAATATGAATCAGGTTCTTTTGAGGTGGCAGTGCAATAGCTCAGCAATTTCCAGCAGGTGTGCCACAGAATACTGGTGTGCTGCAAGAATTTTTAAAACTTGCATTACCTGTTCAGTCAGGGGTACTGACCCCTTTTACTTTAGATTGTCAAGTTTAATGACGACAGCCAACACAATAGCCATCTAGTGTGAATAAGTCAAAATTATACCTATGTTTTGCCAAATGAGAAAAATTTTTTTGATGTGCTGAACAGTTTTAGTAATTATGTGTGCCATGAGATGAAAAGGGTTGAAAGTCACTGCAATAGCTCATCACCTCTGAAAAGGTCACAGTAATGAGAGCGATCTGGTTATGTGTGCGTCATATGAGGCGGGACCCCAAAAAAACCAGAATTTATAAAAAATTGTGTATTCTTAACATGTTTAAACTTCAGTTGCCTTTAAAGTACTCTCCATTTGATACAATACACATCAAATTTTTTCCACTGCTCCAGTTTTAGAACATTGTTGATTTTTATACCTTTTAGTGCTTTTGATGTTTTTTGTTTTGTTTCGTTTTTTACTTCTTCCACATCAGCAAAACATTTCTCTTGGAGGACTTTTTTCATCCAGGGAAACAAAAAAAGAAAGGGTGAATAGGGAGGGTGGGGCATGGGGCTCATGCTGTTTTGGTCAGAAACTGCTGAACACTCAGCATTGTGTGGGCAGTTGTGCTTGTAAAACACCCATCACAAAATGGGCAAACACAGTGAAAGTCTTAAAAAAAAATTCACTGAAGCCAAACGCAGCCTCACAATGCCAGCTGGTAACAGTAGTCCTTCTCTATATCGCCATTCACTTATTGCAGCTGCACTGTATCGCGGGATTTTGTGGTACTGTATACCTATGTTAAAGTTATGTAGGCTTAAGAGTAGAATATGTTTTAAGAACATTAGTGTTTATAAAAATGTGGGAAAGGTTAATAAGGGACTGGGAACGGTTTATAGTGTGTGGGAAGGGTTTATAAAGCCTTAAAATATATATAAATACTAAAATAAACTGGGAACGGTTTATAGTGTGTGGGAAGGGTTTATAAAGCCTTAAAATATATATAAATACTAAAATGTAAGGTTCCTACTTCACAGATTTTCACCTATGGGGGGGTGTATCTAGAACATAATACCCGCGATAAGTGAGGGAATACTGTACACTGTTACAGAAGGGTTCCTAGAACACACCTAGTAGGGGAAGCCAGTAGTACATATAAGGGACCCACCCTCCAGAAGATAATTCTGGTTTTTTGGGTGGGTCCTGCCTCATATTTTGTCTTTGGCTATGGACTTCTTAAAACAATCTTTGTTACTGTGTTGTAGGCCTTTGGGCTTTTCCAACTTCACCTTAGATCCTAGGTGGGAAAAATCCTTACTCTAGAAAATCAGACCCCAAGATTTTTTAAATGGGGCTGGGAATGTTGATAGATGATGGGTTTTTATAAGGAATATTTGTTTTAGCCACCTCTTGGCAGTAAGTGATATGTGGCTTCTGAAATGCATAAGTTTGATGTTGTAATCCTAAAAGATTTGATATTCTGAGCTAGGTTAGGGTTCTGGTGCGCTTGGCATTTGGGAATGAGAGTAGTGCTGAAATGACCGTTACTGTAAAGGGTTTAGTTGAATTCAGAGTGACCAGGACAGCAGTAAGTATTGGATGTTCGGTCCTTGAAATGGCAGAAATAGCTAATAGTAACTCGAATGCAGCATTTCACATGTGCCAGGCATTTTACGTGAATTATTTTATTAAGCTGTTTCAACAGTTCAGAAGGGAAGGAAAGAAGATAAGGTGATTCAACAGTCTGACCCCAGAATCCCTGACTCAAAACATTTGAGTTCCCTTTCATTTGCTGAAATTTGTATTTAGTGGCCTTTGAAGGCTGGGCAAGAGCCTACACAGCTTTGGGTGTAGACTAGTAAGTGACGTGTGTTCCTAACCCCTGCTTCAGGAAGTCAGTTGTGTGACAAGCCCTTTGGAAGGTGTGTTTGCACATTGGCCCTATTGAATGTTGGACCATGTCAAGTATCCTGGTCACTGCATTTCCAGAGCTTGTGGAATGACTTGACTATGTCTCAAGGAAAATTATATGAGACAGATTTGAAAGAGAAAAAGCTAATCAAGAAAATTATCAACTCGGTAACCTGCCACCACAGCCTAACTATTGTTGCTGAGGGTAAAGGAACTTTCACAGTGGACTTAAATTGACAGGTACATTAGAAATGAAAAAGAAAAACAGATGGTTTCTTTTAAGGAGATGCATGGAGTAGGACACCCCATCCTCAAGTTTAAGAGAAGTATTGGGTTCACAGCAAAATTGAGAAGGTACAGAGACTGCCCATATTCCCCCTGGCCCACATATGTGTACCCCTCCACCCCAATTATTAATATCCCTTACCAGAATGGCACATTTGTTAAAATGGATGAACCTACATTAACAGTCACCCAGAGTCTATAGTTTACGTTAGGATTTACTCTTAGTGAACATGCTATGTAAACCCGTTCTGTTGTACATGGCTATCCATAGTTGTGCGTGCTGTAGGTTTGTACAGGTAATTACATGTGTTCACCATTATACTGAGTGTTTTCACTGCTCAGTGTTTTACCACCCCCCCCACCCCATATGTTATATCTCAATAAAATAATTCCTCCTCCCTGTAAGCCCAATTAATTTTGGAGTATTCTTGTAGCTGAAGAATGACCTTGGTTTTTTAGGCTCCAGTAAACTTCTGGTATTCTGTATAAGACTTAGAAACTAGTTAGCTGTTGAGGCCGTAAGCAGAGTAAAGGGAATCTCGTGCTAGCCCTTCATTGCCTGACCATCTCCCCGCCTTTCTGAAAACTTACCAATATGGCGCTCTGTGCCTACATCTTGTAGGTATAGAAAGCCTTTCCCACCCTCACTAACTTGGCAGAATTGAGGCTCTGCTTTGGCTCTTACGTGGGTTCCTGGTGAGGGAGTGAGGAAAGCAGTAGCTGGATGCATTGGCAGACATCAGTCTGAGTCCTAAGTTCATCTGTTGCTTGGCCTGGGTGTTTCTTGAGTCAGCAGGAACCCGTATTTGATTTAAAGCCTGCCGACACCCAACATTCCTTGCGCAATATTCATGACTTTGTCTATGACAAATGTTAAGGCAAAGGACAGATGTTTGTTTAAGGAGGAGGTCAGAGGTAAGACTAAATTGGCAAAAAGGTATAGGTAAGTAGGGGTTGTGTGTATTGGAGGGGATGGGGTGTGTGATTCTAGCAAGAGGGCATAGTTTCCTCAACCAGAGTGTAGTTAGGGGCTGCTGGTGTCTGGGGAGTATAGCAAATGAGTTGACAAGAAGAGATGTTGCCCTGGCGTTGGAGTAATGTGCATAGGAGTAAGCAAGCCACTGCCAGGCACCAACTGAGCTGAGTGGTTTGGCAGAGTGCTGGTCGTGGCTGGTTCAGGTAACTTGAGTCAGACAAGTGATTGGATGGCCTGGGTGGGCTTGGGAGCTATTTTGACTTCATTGCAGCTCAAAGCTGTGTGCTTGCCTCCTAAGAACCATCGTGTATGCAAAGGAAGCAGGGGGTAGTGTGGCCCCAATCCCAGGTGTATTGTCCTGGGTAATTGTAGCTCTATAGTTTCTTCATTAGCCACTTCTCTGTGTTAGCCAGGAGCCTTTTAAAATGTGACAACCTTTAAAGGGTAAACGGAAAGAAATGCCTTTAAACACCGAACAATTACTTATGGAGCACCTGTTATGTGCCAGATGTTTTTAGGCATTGGGAATAATACAGTGATGTACAACACCAAGTGTCTGTCCTAGTAGAGCTTATGCTTGCAAGACACATGGTCGTCGGCAGCCGTCCGTCTCAAGAGACGATGGTGTAGCTTCTTAAGAGTCTTATCTGCACCGCCGAGAACGGTTGTGCAGTCTGACTCGGGTTTGACACGCTATCTGTCTCCTCCCGTGTTGAATCGACATCTTGCGATGACGCTGGAGTGTCCTCTCCAGTGAAGCTGAAGCTACAGAGCCTGGGCAGGGTGATATGGAGGGTCTGCTGTTGCCCATGCAGCAGACCCCCCCTCTCTTCGCAGCTGAAGGATCCAAGGGAAAGACGGAGTCAATACAGCTTGGCTTCAGGTGCGCCGCAGGAGTTGCCGGTGTTGACTACAACGTCAAACTGCCTTAGGGACTCCGGCTCCGGATTTTCTGTCGGGGTTTACTCCCTTAGCCTTTCCCCTGAAGAGGTATGCCGCAAGGCAGCGGAGGTTTTTTGGAATCAGAGTTTTTCTTCTCTGTTGCAAGACACAAATATAAATGGAATTATGTGCTATGGAGAGAAATAAAGCAGAGTAGAAGGCAAGAAGGTAAAAAGAAGTACCCTTTTAGCCAGAGCTGGTGGTCTGCTGCACAACTCCATTAGTTTGTGAATTATGACCATTTTCTTCCTAATGGGAATAATTCGTTTTGAAGTAGTGGCTTTTAACTTCTTAAGTTTAGATACCTTTTAATTAAATTTAACAATGCACTACTTGTGCGAATAGTGACACTGGTGGTTTCTGAGGGGTGACATTGAGCTGAGACTTAAAAGCTATCTTTTTTCACCTGCCTGTATCAGACACTATTACACTAACATTTTAAAAGAAAAAACTGAAATATAGTTTGTAGAGCAGCACTGACTGTGACCTGCCAACATCCAGAGATTTCTGCCTTCAGCTACTGTGGGCTGGAGGTCAGGGACAGCAGGAAGGAAGCCGCTGGATAGGAACCTGTTGTGGCCCAGGCTGGGGTTTTCTGACCAGAACCTGATGCCTGCACCTGAGCAGCAAAACTTGGCCAGAGATACAGGCACACTCTAATGATAGGCACTCATTTATACAAATGTCAAAGACACCATCGTTACTGCCAGACAATCCCCTCCACTTCCTGAGATTCCTTCTCAGACTTCAGGACTGATTCACGTGGTCTCCTCTCAGATTGCTGGCACCTGCCCTCCAGAACTTGACAACTTGGATGGCCTTGTCTGTTAATAACTTCTGAGTGTAATCAGACAAGATCTCTTTCTTTCTGCCACCACCTCCCGCCAACTTCTCTGCAGCTGTACCTATAACATTGACCTCCTCAACTGGATTATTCCCAATAGCATACAAACATGGTGCTAGTACCTTTAACCCTAAAACTTCTTTGACCTCGCAAACCCTGGAAGTGTCTGTCCCTTTTCTATGCTCCTTTTGTTACCAAACTTGAAAGAACTGCTACCTATTCTCTGTCCGTCTTCTATTATGTTCTCACTGGGCCACTCCATTGAAGTAGTTGGCTTTAGTAAGATGATTTTCCCATTGCCAAGTGCAGTAGACATTTTTCTCACGACTGAGTTCTAGTTTTTAGGATTTGAAGCGATTGACCAAAACGACTTAATGGAAATAATTGGTTTACCATTACACCAGACGCGCTTGTTTTTCTCGTCTTTTTGACTGCTACTTCTCAACTTCCTTTGCTAGTTCTTTCTGACCTCCAAATGTTAGGGTGACCCAATACTTAGGTCTCTCTGTGTCTCTCTCCTCTACCTCATCTAGTTAGTCCCTTTTATAGACTGAAGAGTCCCAAGTTTTTATCCTTAGCCTCACTTCTCCCCTGAGCTCCAGAATTATGCCCCCAACAAACCGAGTTCCTGATGTCCCACTCAAACTCCTAGGAGCACTGCCATGCATGCAGTTGGTTAGTCCCCACATGGACTTCGTTAGCTGGACCTCCAACTATAGCTTTCTCCTCATCCCTACAGACCCTGCGCGTGTTCAGGCCTCCTGAAAGATCTTACTGCTTTCCGTCTCCCCCCCACCTACAATCTGTTCTCCACGCAGTCAACGAGAGTCATCTTTCTAAACCATAGATCAGATCATGCCACTTGCTGCTTTTGAGCTTGCCAAATGCCAATAGAATAAACTCTAACTTTCTTAGGGTGCCCCCCCCCAAAGCTTTTCATGATTTGGTCCTCACCTCCTTCTCTGCCTTCATCTCTTCACTCTCCCCCATTTGCTAATGATGCTGGCCTTGCAATTTCTAGGACTTACTGAGGCCATTCTTAGCTTAGAGCCTTTGCATGCACTCCACTTGAACACCTCTCCCACCTCTTTCCACAGCTGGTGCCTTCCTCAGCAGGTTTCTGCTTAAATATACTTTGCCTCTGCCCCCCACCCCTTTATTTTCTTCATAATACTTATATACCTAACATTCTCTGATTTGTGCTTATCACATCTAACCCACTAGAAGACAGACTCCCTGAAGATAGAAGCTGTTTTTTTATCTTGTCTACCACTGCCTAGGACATGGGTGGAGAGGATATTTGATGAATATTTATTGATTGATTGGCACAGACCATACTGGCAGCTCTCTGAGCCAGTGACTGGGCCTCTCAGAAATTCTCCTTGGTAAATCCTTGCTACTCAGTGGCCCCTTGGCAGACAGGCAGGCCTTCCTGGGGGAGCATTCAGCATTCACAAACTAGCACTTGGCTTGTAGGACGTACTGAAGTCACGCTCACCTTCACCTTACTGACATCTACCGGAGCCTGGCTCCTGAATGCTCAGCATCTCAGGGCCTGGCCTGGAGCAACACGGGCAGGCAGCTGGCAGGCCAGGCTGCAGTCCTTTCAGACAGATTGCCCTCTCTGGTGGTCTTCCCCAGTGTACTGGTTCCAGATGCCATGTTGGGGCTGGGGTCCTCTGGAATCCCATAGAATCAGATAGATGAGAAGGAAGGAGGATATAGCCAGAGATGGTAGGTCATGCCTGTCATAGTTTGTCATCTGCAAAAGACCCCTTGATTCACTGAGCCTGCTAGACCCTGCTGCCTGGATTTGCTGTGTGTGACCTTGATTTCACAAGGGGACACTGACCCACAGGGCTGGAGGCTACCTCCAGGGGCACACTGTGGACTTATGATCAAGCTGTGCTGGCACTCAGTCTGTGATGGCCAGACCAGGGATCTGGACAGAAGTCTGGGACCTGGAGAGGAGAGAGGGCCACCTCTGGAGGCATCTCAGGGAGGGGGCATGATAAAAAGGGCAAACCTGGGAGGGGCAGGCCGGTGAAAAGGCTCTCTTTGGATGGTCATTGACCCTCTGGCACCATCTGCTGGCTGGAGCGTATCAGTGCTGATAGTTCTTGGGGACTGGCCAGGATCAGACTGCAGGCAACCCTGTCTGTCTTTGCTGGGTCAGGCGTGGCCACTCTGAGACCGCAGTGGGCACCCATGTATCCCCAAACTTTCCCTCTGGGGGAGGGGATAGAAAAGAAGGTAGCCCATGCTCTTCTGGGAAGCTTTGACTCATCCATGGTGAGTCAGACCTAGGTTCACATCCCACCTCCCCAATTCCCTACTGTGTGGCCTGAGGCAGTTCCATAATCCATCTCAGCCTCATGCACAGGCCCACTCTGACAACCTTCCAATCCAGTCGGGGCCCACCATTCTCTGATGGTGATGAGTACAAGTAGACAGGGATCAAAAAGTGTTCTCCTTTACCACTGAAGTGTGGATGCCCTTCTGCTTAGAGCTTACATAGCAGCTTCCCAACAGGAGGGGGAGTGGGACATAGCTCACCAGGGGTGGCACTGCACAGGTTGGCTGAGGTAGAAGCAAAGAAGCCGATGAGTGTTCCTTTCTGCAGCTTCGTCCAAGGCCTCAGTTGGACTCCTGGGCACAGGGGCCTTGCAACAAGTCCTACTTTCCTTCCCAGCAGCTTCCATTGCTCCTCTGTTCTTGGCTGTGAAGGGTTGGGCAGCCATGGGAAGGAGAGACTACAGGGACTCAAAGTTCCTTCAGGAACTGACACTGGCATCATGCTAAGTATGCAACATACACGATCCCATTTTTTCACACTCCTCCCTTTTTAAAAATTGAGTTATGATTTACATGCAGTACACAAGTATGATTAGAGCTCTGTGAATTTTTATATTTGCACATACACATAGAACTACCACCTAGATCAAGAGAGAGAATTTCTAGCATCCCAGAAGCTTTCTCATCAACACCTGCCTCCCTGCCAAAGGTAACCACTATTCTATCATCTCTGACCTAGTCGGGGTCTGCTTTTGGTCTTCATTTCACTGGACTCACACAGTAAGTACTCTTATGTCTAGCTTCTTTTGCTCAACATTATATCTGTGAAACTCATAGTGTTGTTTATATCAGTATCTTTTCATTGCTGTTTGGTATTCCATTGTATGAATACACTGCACTTCATTTTTTCACCTTATAGTTGATGGATTTGTTATTTCTATTTTTTAAATTTGAAGCGACTTTATTTTATTTATTTTTTTTCATTGTAAATATCTAGTTTTTTTTCTCTTATAAATAAAGTTGTAGTGAACATTCTTAAACATATATTTTGGAGGACATAGGACTTACTCCTGTTGCGTATTTGTTCAAAATTGGAATTACTGGGTATACATATATTTAACTGTGCTAGATACTGTCCGTATAATATTTAAGCAATCCTCACTGGAGCCCTGGCTGGTGTGGCTCAGTGGATTGAGTGCCGGCTTGTGAACCAAAGGGTCGCTGGTTTGATTCCTGGTCACGGCACATGCCTGGGTTGCGGGCCAGGTCCCCAGTTGGGGGCATGTGAGAGGCAACCACACATTGATGTTTCTCTCCCTCTTTCTCCCTCCCTTCTCCTCTCTCTATAAATAAATTTAAAAAAATTTTTTTTAAGTCCTCACTGGAGGACATTTTTTTCATTGCTTTTAGAGAGAGAGAGAGAGGAAGAAAGAGAGGTAGAGAGAAAAACATCAATTGGTTGTCTCCCAAACAAACCCACAACCTAGGTATGTGCCCTAAAGGGGAATCAAAAGTACAACCTTCTGGTTACTGGACAATGCTCCAACCAACTGACCAAACCGGTCAGGGCAGTACTGTCAGTTTTTTGAAGTATATCAATTTACATTCCACCAGTAACATGTGAGAGCTTCAGTGGTTCCACCTCCTTGGCAACACCTGGTATTGTTACTCTCTTAAGTTTAGCCATTCTGATGACTAAAATGTTAATTTTCACAAAAATCCTGTGAGGTAGGTACTGCTATATGCCCCATTCTACAGACAAAGACTGAGGCTAGGGAGAGGAAGTCACCTAGATCACACAGGATGTGGCAGCAAGTGGGCAGTAGCAGGTCTGCATGATTCTTTGTCCATCTGTGGCTGTGTGAAATTTTAAAGTCAGAAAACTCAGGTGCACTCAATCTCTTGAGCTCACCTGTGCCTTTCCTCCCCTTTCTTCCCTCAAGGCATGCACCTTTGCTTTCTTTCTCCTGAGCTCCAAGGGCCCTTCTTTAGCCTCTGTAACTTGCTTCCTGGGTCCACACAGCCCTGCTGGCTCACTTCTTCCATGGCTCACTTCTTCTATCTCTGTGCCTTTCTAAATAGACTGTTGCTTGTAAAAAAAATAATAATAAAATAAACTCAAAAAACTCAGGTGTGCCAAAATGATAACTGTCATATTTTCTTAATTACGTTCTATGGCACCTATTTCCATTTGATAGCAGAAACACAATCTGGTCACTTCCTGGTGAATTCAGTCAGGTCAGTGTATGATCACTCAGTCATTTCAGGGGCACCCTCAATCAAGTTGAGGGTTCTGTCCCTCTTCTGCTATCCAAGATCACAGCTACATTCTGCAGAGCTTATGTGGTCACAGTATGGAGCAGGAGGTGAGGGGCTGGCTATCTGGTCCCTGGTCATCTTCTGTCTTCCTCTCCTGCTCACGGAGCCAGGCAGACATCACCACGACCAGGCTCTGAGCTGTCATCTTCAGTTCCTATTGTGGACACAGGTGTCTGCCGTTGTGCCATGGTCTCTGACTTGGACTGTCTAGGTTCATCTGCTTTCATGCTCCTTTTACTACATCCCCAGAAGCCCCTTCCTGGTCACCTACCTCTTCTTTGAGCAACTTTCATGCTGTTTTAGGGCCTCAGGAGATATTTTAATGCTCCTTGGAATACTCGCACATTAGGCATGACCTGAGATACTTTCAGGCCCACTTGCCTAGGTGCGCCCAGCTGCCAGGTCTACTATCGTACCTTCTCATGATGAAAGATTATAGACTTACACCTTATTCACAGATTCTCTCAACTCTCAGTCCCTTCTCAGAGACCCACACTAGTAGCTAACTGCAATGCTTTCTTCTCTGCCTCATTTCCCCCCCATCTCCAGCCTTTTGAAAATCTGGCTCTCACATTGTCAGATCTCCTTCCCAACTCTGCTGTTGCTGGTATAAAATTTAAGGTTTGAGTCCTTCAGCCTCTTTTTTTTTTTTTTAATTTGTTTTTAGAGAGAAGGAAAGGGAGGGAGAAAGAGAGGGGGGAGAGAAACATTGATGTGAAACTTCGATTGGTTGCCTCTCACACACGACCCAATTGGGGACCAGGCCCACAACCCAGGCATGTGCCCTGACTGGGAAATTAAACAGGCAACCTTTTGTTTGTGCGATGATGCCCAATCCAACTGAGCCACACCGGCCAAGGCTCCTTCAGCCTCTGCTTTCAGTGTTCTAAAAAACTTTCTTGCTCTAAAAAGCTTTGGGTTTCAAGAATCCATTTTGCAAATCAGGATTCAAAAATTTGACTCTTGTTTTTGCATTCAGCACTCTTTCCTTGGAATAAGATGCTCTGATTTTAGGTGGGAGGCTAAGAATTTGGCAAAAAGGAGGAAGGGGGTGCTCAGCAGGGGAAGGTGAGGCTCACAGAGGAGAAATAACTCACCCAAGATCACATAGCAGAGTGGCTATGCTTACCATTCTGTCAAGAGAGCAAGACAAGAAAGTTGACACAGCAGCAGAGTGCAGCCGGATCTCTGGCCATGTGAACTGTATTACTACTTAGCATACATGTTGCCCTATGGGCTGGAACACACATGCAGAGTCTGAAATCCAAAGTCTGTCCCATGGGTGTTAGGTGCCTGAGAAAGGAGGTGTGAACTGAATTCTGGGCAACAGAGTCCCATTTTAGATGCACTGAGAGAGCTGGTCCTTGTAGGAATTCTCCTGTAAGCCCTTTACAGCTAACGAAACTCTATAAAGAGAGATCATCTCTGGAAATGAATTCACCATAAAAACCAGGTTTTTCCCACCTGCTCTGTTTGAATCCAAGTCCTTTAGCTTCCCTGGAGGTAGTATGCTGGAAACGGTTATAATTCAACATGTGGGCTGTGGTGGCAGAGGCATAGCTGGGGCCTGAGCCTCAGCCCTACTCTGCCAAGGCTGTGAGACATGGGAAGAGTCTCTTCCCTTTGGTTTCATTTCCTCCCTCTATAGAATATGGAGATTTCTTCATGTGGTGTGTGGAGTGACTGAAGTAAGAGTGACACTGCAGCTGTCTCAGGGCCAGCTCTGGAACCAGAGAAACACCCCTTTCTCCAACATACACCCAAGGGACAGTAGGGAGGTCAGTCCTTTCAGACCTAGGCTAGTGATTATAGTTAATGAGTGGGGGTGAGTAATCCATATCCTGTACCCTATGATCCAGCAACGGCCTTGTCCCTCACTCCTGGGTGCAGGGTTTGAAAAGGATAAGGTTGATTCAGAAAGTAGGGAGCTAAATGAGTCACCTTTGACCGATATTGCTGGCCCCTTTTATCAGTGCTTCATCACTGAGTCCCTACCACAGAGGTTTTACAACTAGCCCTGGACTTAACTATCACTTGGAGGTCAAGGTGGAGGCTTAGGTAAACACAGCTTGCTTCCTCACACAACCACATCAAAATTACAACTAAACTACAGAACAACAGTCACTCAAAATGATCAGAAATTGAGTTGAATGGAAGTCTGACAACTACAGAATTAAAGAAACCACATCAGACCAGAAGGGTAGGAGGCCTGGAGATGGAGAGACACAGAATGAGCAGGTCCCACACCCACGTGTAGTGGATAAAGATTCAGGAGAGATATCTCAGGAGCAAGGGGTCCCAGCCCAGGTTACCGGTGCTAGAAAGATAAGCCCCCATGACTTCTGGCTGTAAAAACCAGTAGGGTTGGAGTTAGTGAAAAAAAACGACTGGAGTTCCTGGCAATTCCTCTTAAAGGGCCCACTCTGAAGATACCCAGACACACCCCCTCTGAATGCCTGCACCACCGGGGCAGCAGCTTGAAAGGCACCAGTGGCATACTGGGAGGAATTGAAGGGTTTGGCATCAGAGTCAGAGCTGAGGGACAGTTCTCTCCCAGACAGAAAGGCATGCAGAGGCCATTGTGCCTTCTCTGAGCCTTCCCTCAACAGAGCCACAGAACTGGCAGTGGGGAGCCCATCTGATTCTTATAGTTTGCCCCACCCTGGTGGTTACCTGAGGCTCCACCCCACCCAACTTACAGGCCCACCCCTAGCCCTATACCTCTGACTAAGCGGCTTCAGGCCTGGCACTAGCAGTAGCCAGCTTTGGATCATAGTTTGGCTACACCTGGGAACCTCCAAGCCCAGCACAAGTAGCTCATGCTGGGTGACCCCAAGCAGAACACAGGTGGTATCTGACTCTGACCTGCACCACCTGGGAAACCCCAGACCTGCGCACCCGGTGGACAGCTATAGACCATGTCAGAGCACCACCACCCTGTCCCTGCACAGCTGATCCTCCATGGAAGGCAGAGTTGGGTGGTCAGTGGTCACAGCCAGTCCTTGCCACTGACTGGCCTGGATAAATCCCTCCCATAGACCTGCCAACAGCAATCAAGTCTCAACTACAAGAGGAGGGTGTACTCAGCTCACACAGAGGGCACACCTTGAGTACCCAGCATGGGTGATAGGGAAGGCTGTCCGCTGGAGCCTATAGGCCATGCCACCAAGACAGGGAGTCATAGCAGCTCAGCCTAATACACAGAAACAAACACAGAGAGGCTGCCATAATGAGGAGACAAAGAAACATGGCCCAAATGAAAGAACAGGTCAAAACTCCAGATAAGAACTAAACAGAATTGAAATGAGCAATCTATCAGATGCAGAGTTCAAAACACTGGTTACAAGGATGCTTAAGGAACTCAGTGAGTATTTCAATAGCATGAAAAAGAGCCAGGCAGAAATGAAGGATACAGGAATGGAAATGAATAATTCACAGGGAATCAACAATAGAGTGGATGAAGCTGAGAATAAAATCAATGATATGGAACATAAGGAAGCAAAAAAAAAAAAAAAAAAAAACAATCAGAACATCAAGAAGAAAAAAATTAAAAAAATGAGGATAGTGAAAGAAGCCTCTGGGACAACTTCAAGCAAACCAACATTTGCATCATAGGGGTGCCAGAAGGAGAAGAGAAAGAGCAAGGAATTGGAAATCTATTTGAAAAAATAATGAGAGCAAAATTCCCTGATTTGGTGAAGGAAATAGATGTGCAGGTCCAGGAGGCACAGAGTCCCAAACAAGATGGATGCAAACACGCCCACTCCAAGACACATCATAACTAAAATGCCAAAAGTTAAAGACCATGAGAGAATCTTAGAAGCAGCAAGAGAAAGAAGTCCCATAAGACTGTCAGCTGATTTCTCAAATGAAACTTTGCAGGCTAGAAGGGACTGGCAAGAAATATGCAAAGTCATGAAAAGCAGGGACTTAAAGCCAAGACTGCTCTACCCAGCAAAGATATCATTTAGACTCAAAGGGCAGATAAAGAGCTTCCCAGACAAGAAAAAACTAGAGGAGTTCATCATCACCAAACCATTATTACATAAAATGTTAAAGGGACTTATTTAAGAAAAAGATCAAAACTATAGATAATAAAATGGCAATAAACACACACCTATCAACAATTTAATCTAAAAAACGAACCAGGCAAACACGAAGAACAGAGACAGAATCATGGATACAGGAGTGTTTTGATGGTTGCCTGGTGAGAGGGGGTTGTGGGGAAATGGGTGAAGAGGTGAGGGGATTGAGAAGTACAAATAGGTAATTACAGAATAGCCATGGGGATGTAAAGTACAGTGTAGGAAATGGAGTAGCCAAAGAACTTATATTCATGATCCATGGACATGAACAATGGTGGGGGGATTGCCTGAAGTAGTGGGGGCTGCTGTGTGGAGGGGGCAAAGGGGAAAAAATTGGGACAACTGTAACAGCACAATCAATAAAATATTTTTTTAAAAAATCACTTGGAGATTGGTTTAAAAGGCAGAAAAACCTGTCCCTGGGGGAGCTGAGTCATTAGATCAAGAGTTGACTCAGGAATCTGAATTTTTCTTGGAAAAATTTTTTAAGGAAAAAAATTTTGACATATGTAATACATTCATACGGATTAAAATCCTAAAGGCAGAAAGGCTATAAAGTGAAAAATCACCCAATTCCTGTTCCCCAGTCACTTAGTTAGCCTCTCCTGGGGCAAACAATTTCTTGTGTACTTTTCCTGAAATAACCTATGCATATAATAGTATGTATGAGTAAATGAGATCTGTATGTTAAAAACAAGCATCTTTTCTTTTTGCTTTGAAAACATTTCTTTATTCATAAAAATAAAGCAGTTAATAACAGCATGCAATGGCCCTGAGCAGTGTGGCTCAGTTGTTTGAGCATTGCCCTGCAAAGCGAAAGGTCGCTAGTTGGATTGCAGTCAGGGCACATGCCTGGTTGAGGCACGTGTGAGAAGCAACCGATAGATGTTTCTCTCCCTCTCTTTCTTCCTCCCTTCCCCTCTCTAAAAATAAAATCTTTTTCAAAAAATTGCATGCAAAACACATTTGCTATGACAATCCCACATCACTATATTATTTATTATTTCACTTATTTCAGTGGAATTCGTGGGGATTAAGTTAACTTAATATTTACATACTTATGTGTGAGAGAGAAAATACTATATAAACGATCATTGTTGAAATTCAGTGTTTTCAGTATTTATAACACTACATTAAGGCAACATTTAAAAGAGAGAAGTCATTTTTTAAATAAACCTAAAAACAAGCATCTCTAATATTGCCCCCGACACCCACCCCCGACAGCTGTTGTAAAAACATACAGTTACTTTATGCCAGACCCTGGTCTGGCTATTTGGGCTAGACGTGTGACCTGGCACTGCCCGGTCCTGCTTAGGATGCTCAACAAATGTTGACAAGGTGCCCCTTTGTATGCCATGTGCAGGCGGGGCCAAGGGGCTCCAGTGGGCCTTGCCTGGGGGACCTGGAGCTCAGCTGCGAGGGCAGGGCTGTGTTACGGAAAAAGAGCATGAGAGCCGCAGGTCCTTTCATCTTCCTTCATCAGCTGTGGCACCTGGCAGATACTGGATACCCCTGCTCAGAGACAAAGACCTGGTAACTCAAGAAGCTGCTTGGCCTCCCTGCCCATTCCCATCCCAGAACTGTAGACTTCTGATTTCTTTAGACGGCCTTGTGTGGAAGTGTCTTTTGTCTCCCTGGCGTCAGGACTACATCATGTGCCTGTTGGTTAAGTGAGCCTGGCGCCTCAGTCTCCTAGGGAGGGGGGTGACATTGTTCCCTAAGCAGAGCAGGGTAGAGCCAGGTAAAGTCCCGGACTGGGTGGGTGGGGGTGGGGATTTCAGACCAACCCTTTTCCTTTAGGGTTGGTTTCATCCTAGGGACCCTATCACAGCCTTCAGGGAGCAAGCACCCTTTTAAGAGTTCTGGACCCTGGCTGACCGACTGGTTCACTCCGTATCCTCAGCCCTGTGCCCGGACACACGCAGGAGCTCAACACTCGTCCCCTGAAAGGATGGCTATCCACTGCCGGAGAGAGGCCTCTTCTCTAGGCTTGGGGTTTCCTTGCAACAGTGGTTATTTTGGACCTGGAGGCCTCGGCAGAAATCGATGGTAGGAAATAAGGGTTAAGAGCACCAAACCGTGGAGTAAAGATCACATACTGGCTCTGCCACTGAGCCGTTCGGAACCTGTTCCTTCACATTGAAAGGAGAAAAAGAGCATTGCTATTTCACCTCATGGGTTACTGTGGACAGTGAGCTAAGTCATGTTAGGGTCAGTGGAGGGCCCGGGGGCCGGGGCAGAATCAGAGCGGTGACTGTAAAGCCCATTTGCCTTCTTTCTCCGAGCCCCAGTTTTCCTTTCTTGAAAGGAGAGCCGAAACACCTCGCAAACACCTCCAGCCGCGCTCCACCCACACTAGCAGTTTTTAGGCTTTTCAAGACTGGGGTCTTCAATTAGGCTTAGGGCAGCCCCTGCCTGAAAGACCCTTGCAGGTCGCAGAGTCCAACCATTCAGTTTCCCTTTCTCTCGGAGAACTGCGAGCCCCGCTTTCGAGGGTTGGGATAAGAATCAAGCCCCGCCCTGTCGCTTCCGCCGCGCCTGCTGTCTCTACGTGCGGCCCCGCCCCTCCGGTGACCTGAGGCCGCTCTGCCGTTCTCCACCTGCCGTCAGGCGAACTCGACGGCCAGCCCCTCCGGCTCTGTGACGCACCAGCCCTTGGGTCCTCGACGCCTGCACCGCTCCTATAAAAGTCGACGCCGCACCGCGCTGTTGAAAGGACGTTGTTCTCTGCCTTTCCTTGTGGCTGCTGACGCTATCCCTCTCTCGTCAGCCTCGGCCCGCTCTCTCCTTGAGACTGAGCACCGTGAGTAGCAGCCGACAGGGCTGGACGGGGCGGTGGCGCTGCGAATTGCGGGCAGGTGGCCTCACCACTGCGGCTCTGGCCTGCCCGAGGCGGGAGGCACCTGGGCCTGGCTTGTCCTCAGGCCTGGTGCAGCCCGTTTCAGACCCCGTTCTCCCACTTTGCCCCATCACTCGACGAGGCCTACTCTGGCTTCGCGTAGTCAAGACGCCCCATGGGCGCCGGGGCAGGTGGGAGAAGGTGCGAGCCGACCCCGGGATTGGGCCTTCTCTTCTCTGGGCGAGCGTCAGCCGGCCCAGAGCTTGGTTGCAAGGCCCAGGCTGCGGCCCGGGGCCTCCCTTGGTGTTGAGCCTGCCGGCCTTGGCAACCCAGGGCGGGCGTGGTGGCGGAGTTTGTAATGGAGGTTGGCCCCTGGATGTCGTGAGCGTGGGGCTGTGTCCGTGTTGTTTTGGTGTCGGAGGAAGCGTGGCGGTGATAGGCCGGGAGCTCTTGACTGGTTCTCATCCTTTCTCTCCCGCCTCTGGCGTCATTAGTCACCGGTTCTCTCGCCAGCTGTGCTGGGGCCGAATCTTTGCAGGTAGCCATCTGCTCCTTTTGAAATTTTTATTTTTGCTACAGCCTGCAGTTGGTGAAACAACCGTTGTAATAGTAGTCACAGGGTGTAACTTTTAGGAACCCTAACTCTGTAAAACTGCAGATATCTGGCTGTTAAAAAGGGATACGACTTTCACCTGCTTTGGTTCACTTTTTAACGAAGACCTCAGGTTTGGGTTTTTGGGTCATGATTTTTATTTATTTATTTTTTTGGTCAGCGTCACAATAGAATGGACCTGTGTTGTAGAGCAATGTAGACTTGACTCTGCCCTCCGAATAGAGGTGTCAAATTTCGAGCCACTTAAAACACGATATTTTTCTTTATGATGTTGGTGGAACCCACATCATGACCGTCATGGAGAGTGATTTAATTTCCAAGTACAGGAGCCCAAAGAATTGAAGGAATGGCCTTGGAAGCATGTCAAATCAAAATTTCGTCCATTATTATCTGAAAATTTTGCACAATTCCAGTTGTAGAACCCTAAAAAAGGTACTCTTTGAATATTAAGTTTAGGATTACAAAGTGCATTGAATTACAGATTAGCCAGCTGACTCTCTGCTATTTAATAAGACCTCAACTCCCTTAAGAGTAACCTAATACACGAATTTGACTATGACTAAGGATCTTGTTATTTATTGAGCTATTTGAAAGAAATATGAAATGGTCGTCTTAAAAGTAATTTTATCAACTGCATTGCCAGAATTGTAATTCTGTAATGTTTATTCCAGTATATGTAACATAAAAAAGAACACAGAATGTTTTGTAGTTAAAAATTGGGCTCACGTTAAAATATTTCTTTTGGAGATGCTTTTTGTTATTGCCTTGTCATGGGAAGGTCCTCTGCATTATTGGCAAACACTAAGCAACATGGAGAAGCAGGCATAACTGTGAATTGAAAAGTGAAATTTGATTCTTTACAACCATGGGTCTGTGAGAGCAGGATATTTCAGTGCCTGATTTAAAAACATTTAACCTTCATGCTTCCTTTCCCTAAAGCTTGTCTGTTTGGGGGATAAAGATAATTGGGAAAAGCTGAATGAATATTTTAACTGATGTAGTGGGTCTCAAGTCTTTAAATTTAAAGTAAGTGCAATGAATGTTTTAATTTTTTTTTTAAATTGATTTTTAGAGAGAAAGAGAAGCATCCATTTGTTGTTCCACTTGTTTATGCATTCACTGGTTGATTCTTGTATGTGCTCTGACTGGGAGCTAACCTGCAACCCTTGGCTTATCAGGACAGTGCTCTAAACCAACTGAGCATCCTGCCAGGGCCTCCATTGAATGTTTTAAGTGCCAAATTCTCCACTTTCAAGTTAATAGTGACATCACAGAATTAGGAATATCTCAGAAGCATGGGCCTTTGAAATCTGTACTTAAATTTGAATAGGTCTTGAATTTTTATAGTCAGGTATTGCTGCCCTTCCCTCCCCCCCACACACTCCCCCTAAGACTGTGAAGATGGTATGAAATTGCTGGCTTAGAACTTTTGAAGTTATTTTTTTCCTCCAGAATTCAAGTCCTTTGAAATTAATTGCTTAAGTTGTATGTAAGAGGTGTCTTTTTCCTAATGACTCATAATTAATCAGTTAATAAATACATATTTGAAGCAAGGAATAGTTTATTACTATGAGGATTTTGGCAGGTCTCAAACCTGGTTACCTGGACAGTCAGTAATGAAAGATAAAAAGGACTCTGTGCAATTTAAGTTTCTTACTTGGCTTAGGGAATTTGATCGACATCTGCTTATCCTTAGATCTTTCCTGTTACATGATCTTGCATTGATCCAAACATAAATATGTCCTGATCATCTCTTTGGATCTGAACTCATTTTAAGTCTCACTAGGGGGAAATTACTCTTATTTGGTAGCTTTGTTTTGGACTGACCTCCCTCAGGTTTGCAGATGGTTATTGTGGCAGTTAACTATGCAAATAGAGTAGTCAGTATTCACTAAGCAGAAAGGCAGGCAAAAAGAAAAAAGTCCATTTAGATATATTTTGCATCAAAAGTATAGAATGTAACTTTCAGATTTATACCAGCAATGAGTTCGGTAGGGCAGGCCTTAAAAGCTTCAGTTCCTAGGAAATGTACTTCGAAAAAATTTTATAGAAGCATTTGTATGTTAGCCTGTGAATAACCACTCAGTGTTTTACAGGGCTTTATATTATAGGTCCTTAGGATTTTATAGTTATTAAGTTATGAAGTGCTTCTAACAGACTGTAGTTGATTAAATGTCTTATAGAATTAATATTTCTTCAATTCAAATTTAATATAATGCCTTGTTTTTAGATGCCTTCAATTAAGTTGCAGAGTTCTGATGGAGAGATATTTGAAGTTGATGTTGAAATCGCCAAACAGTCGGTGACTATCAAGACCATGTTAGAAGGTAAGTATTTTAAAACCTGGGTCAGGGGAAAGGGGAAAAAATAGTTTGAGATAACCTGTGAACATTGAATTATACAAGTAACAAATCTGACAAGAGTGCCCAAAGAGTATGAAGGGGTACAGTTCACATTAAAAAAAATTTTTTTTCCTTGATTTTAGAGTTAGAGGGGAAGAGGGGAGAGAGAGAGAGAGAGAGAGACGTCAATTTGTTGTTCCACTTACTTATGCATTCACTGGTTGCTTCTTTTATGTGCCCTGACCAGAGATCAAACCTGCAACCTTGGTGTATCAGGACAACGCTCTAACCAGTTGAGCCACTGGCAAAGGCTTACATTTTCTTTTTTTTTTTTTTTAAGTATTAACTGCATTTTTCTAATACAGGTCATCCTTTCTGCATTGTCTGAATTAATGAAGTTTTATTCCTTATTAAATAGATAAGACCATAAGCTGATATTGAAATGTTCAATTTTTGTTTCAAGTAAATTTAGATTCACAATTTCTAATGACAAAAAATTAAAGCCTTTGGAAAAGAGATCCCTTGTATAAGGTAGCTAAATAGAGCGCCTTGTTTCAACAGAGGGAGTAAATTGAGTAGATTGTAAACCGAGTAGATGCCTTTCTTTTTTTTTAACCAAGTTTTCCCTTTTGTCTAGTTTGTCATTCCTCTGAAACGGCTGCAAAGTATATGTGCAGCACAACAAAAAAGTAAGACAGAAAAACAGGTTCTGAAACATTTTGAAATTTCTGCTAGTTAAAGTGGATCTCTTAGTATTATCAGTAGGCTGGTGGACATTAATGGTATATTGGAGACATACAAATCAGTTTCAAGAATTGGTAATAAAAAAAAAAAAACAACTTTGTAGTAATAAGAATGTTCTTTATTACTCAGATATCAGATGTTTTTAATACAGGGAAGATCTTAGTGATACTTAAGTGAAGAGAAGTTACGTGCCAAACATTAGCTATATTCTGGTGAAAAAGAAAGTAAGTGGGAAATGGTCTTTGCTCTTGAAGGATTTTTAAACCCGGAAGGGAGACATACCAAACAAGTCAAACTTCACGTGATATAATTAGTGCATTAGTAAAGTTGTGTGCCAAGTGGTGCTGTGTAAATGTCTTGGCTGATGCTGTTCTTCAGACTTGTGGAGAAACTGCAGTGTGTAGTCTTAGTGAGGTGATATTTCAAATCTAGTAGAATTAGGATGCTTTGGGAGATTGTTCTGAGGTAGAGAAGATATGTTAGAGAAAAGTAAAATCGAGGTTTTTAGTTGGGGTTTTAGGATGAATGACATTGTGATACTACAGTTGGTAAACCTGAAGAACGGGTTCGAGAGGAATGGAAAGAAAATGGCTTGTGCTTGAACATGTTATATATATTTGAGATTTCTTCAATAGATCTTCGTAACAATCTATAGGCAGTTGAGTATGTGGTTCTTGGTCCCTGAGTTGTAGGCTCCTGAGATTAAAATAAACTTACTTTGTATGGTGGGTTAGGAGAGTATATATCTGTGGCAGTAAATGAGTTGGCAGGTGGCCATATTGGGGCAGGAGTGGAGAATTCAGAAGTGGAGAATCAATGAAGAAGGATTTGTGGAAGCCAAGGTAAGAGGGAGGCATTTTGAGGGAACCAGAGGGGTTATCAAATTCATATACTGCAGACTGGTAAATTAGCATCTCACAATTAGTAAGTTAAGAGGACTTCTGATAGTAGATACTAGGTGTGGTAGAGATAGAAGCTGAATTGTAGAGGGTGTGTCTTTTTCTTTTTTTAGTACATGACTTCTGTTTGCGAATGAAAGCTGAACATATAAGCACTTAGATTCCTGTACCCTGATAACTTACTTACGTAGATTGTTTCTATTAAGTTGTAAACCCCTTGGTACATCCCAAATTCACTGTCCATCAAGTACCTGTTGATTGAAGAACTGTGGTATGGTCACTAATAAAAGAGTATAAAAGCTATCCAAGTGTCCCTGAAGGCAGGTAAGGCCTTATCTAGAAGATGTAGAAACTGATCCCACAATTGCTGCCTGAATACTTGCTTTGGCAATGAAAATGTTCTTTATTTCATCTTAGTTGGTGCTTGGCACACCAGTCTGTCTTGTGCTGCTTCAAAGAAGCATTTGCCAATGTAAGAACATAGGGCTCCTTGAAGGTTTTCCACATCGATTTTGATCACTGAATCAAGTGGAATGATAGCAACAATTAAGATTCTTTTCTTCCATAGCATTTGGCTTTGTCTTAAGTACCAGTGGTTTATATAGAATTCTAGGCTCCTGATGACTAGAGTCGATTGATTCCGACAACTCGCTGCTTTCCTTGTTTTGCATCTGTAGTATGTCTAATTGTGGGGGTTTTGTTTTTGTTTTTTTGTCTCAGTGACTTAGAAAACAAGAATAAAACCTAATCACATGACAATCTGAAAATCTTGACTTGTGTACATGTGAATTGACTGATTTGTTCAGGTACAGGGTGTGGTATCAGGATACAGGTGTCTTTCAGAAGTCCTTGAAACAAAATAGCTTAAAGGAATAACTTGTTACTTATGCATTCAATCTAAAAGCAAAAAACATTATAAATTCTTAATTTAAATGCAAGAGAAGTAATCCTTTACAGCCATAGGCCATTATTATTATTATTTATTATTTTATTTTTTTAAAGACTATTTGAGAGATGGGGGAAGAGAGAAAAACATTGATGTGCAAGAGAAACATTGATCACTTGCCTCTCGCACACCCCTAGCCACGGACCTGACCCACAACCCAGTCATGTGCCCTGACTGGGAATTGAACTGACAACCTTTCAGTTTGTAATACGGTGCCCAACTCACTGACCCATACCAGTCAGGGCATTATTTTTTTTTTTTTAATGCTCACCTGAGGATTTTTTTTTTAAATTGATTTTAGAGAGAGATGAAGTGGTGGGAAGAGAGGAGAAACATTGATCAGTTGCCTCCTGTATGCACCCTGACCAGGGATTGAACCCAAAACCTAGGTATATGCCCTGACTGGGAATTGAACCCGCAACCTTTTGGTGCATGGGATGATGCTCCAAACAACTGAGCCACCCAGCCAGGGCCATAAGGTCCATATATATATATATTTTTAAATTAATTTGTTTATTTATTTTTATTTTTAGAGAGAGGGGAAAGGAGAAAGAGAAACATCACTGTGTGGTTGCCTCTCACTCGCGCCCCCAACTGGGGACCTGATGTGCAACCTAGTAATGTGCCCTGACTGGGAATCGAACCAGCGACACTTGATTCGCAGGCCGATGTGAGCCACAGCAGTCAGGTCATAAGGTCCATATTTTTAATGTGACTTAAGTCTTCTTCCAAATAACATTTGGATCTAAATAACATGGTCTTTTGAATTATGTTTTCTCTAAATCTTAATTCCCCGAACACAAGTATTTTACATAGTAAAACTTTTTTATCTCCCTTCTGATTAAAAATATTTTATATTAGCTCAGGAAAAGGTAAGTGGCTTGATCCAGACTGTGATATTAACATTTTATAGTTTTACTCTGGGCAGAGATGGGATCAGGAAAAGGCATTAGGGGAAAGGAGGAGAGGGGAGATAAGTAACCCTAACCCATATAGGAAAATAAGATACTTTTTGAGCCTACACTCCACTGGGACTTCTTGTTAAGCTCAGTTACTTCCATGTTGTCAAGTGTATCATCTGTTTCATTTCTGATCTAGACCTGTTGACAGCATTTGACAGTTGATCATTCTCTTCTACATTTGGCTTCCAGGATACTTTACTTATTAGTATTCACAGCTTTCTGTCTTCCTAGCCCAGGGTGTATTTAATCACTGGACCTCTTCACTATATCTGTACTGATTCATTGCCATGGTCATCTCATCTAGTCTCAGTGTTATAAACTATCTATATACCTGTTTCCAAACTTACCTACAGTTCCCATATCTTCTTTTGATATTTAGACTTGCATATTTAACCCTTATATACCTAATTGATATATCAAACTTAAGAAAGTAGAGTTCTTGATTCTCTGCCCTCCAAAATCAGTTTTCTGACAGTGTTTCCCATATCAGTTAATGGCAACTCCATCCATCTAGTTCATCATGTCTTTTTTTTATTTATTTAATCTTTATTATTTTCCACTACCATTTGGTCCCCTTATACCTCCCTCCCACAGCAATCACCACATGGTTGTCCATTTCCCTGAGTCCTTTTTCCTTTTTGCTAAATCCCTCCACCCCTCACCTCCCCACCCCCTACTAGCTAATCAGCCTGCTCTCCATCTATGAGTCTTTCTCCTTTGCTTGTTAGTTCAGTTTGTTCATTAGATTCTACATATGAAATCATATGGTGTTTGTCTTTCTCTGGCTGGCTTATTTCACTTAGCTTAATGTTCTCCAGGGCCATCCGTACTATCACAGAGGGTAAAACTTTTATGGCCGAGTAGTATTCCATTGTGTAAATGTCCCATAGTTGGTTTTTGTTTTGTTTTGTTTTTAAGATTTTATTTATTTTTAGAAAAAGAGAGGGAGAGAAACATCAATGTGTTGTTGCCTCTTGTGTGCCCCCAACTGGGGACCTGGCAGCAATCCAGGCATGTGCCCTGACTGGGAATCGAACTGGCGACCCTTTGGTTTGCAGGCTGGTGCTCAATCCACTGAGCCACACAAGCCAGGGCCCATAGTTTTATCCACTTATCTACTGATGGACAGTTGGGCTGCTTCCATATTCCATCGTGTCTTAAACCTTAGTCTTCTCTGATTCTTTTTCACATTCTACTTCCCATCTGTTGGCAAGTCCTATTGCCTCTGCCTTCAAAATACATATAGAATTAGATTATTTCTTTCTTCTTCCATAGCTGTAAACCTTGTGGAAACCACCATCTTGTGCCTGGATTATTGCTAGCCTGATCATTGGTTTCCCGCTTTACCCTCTGCTCTTGATCATCTCTTCCCAATACAGTAGCCAAAATACAGAAGGCCCTGCAACTAATAAACCCCCTGTTATTTCACCCTTGCCAATCCTGTTCTAGCAATGCAGATTCCTTAGTGATTTTAGAACGTCAGACACTCCTGTTAGAAAGCCTTTGCATTTGCCATTCCCTCTGCTTAAGTGTTCTCTCCTTTAAAATCATACTAAAATGTCGTTTCAGTGAGGCATCCTTGATCTCTAAAAGTGCAACAATTCCTTCCATCCTGTATTCATTGCTCACTCTCACCTGCCTAGTACAGCACCTGAATATATCAGGGACTCAGATGTTTGATTCAACACTGACCGTGTCAACATAACCGTTACTCTGCTACACCAATATAGTAGAGTAGTTAAGTTTTGGCTTCTAATCTTGGTACATACTAACTAGTAAGTATTGGGTTAGCCAAAAAGTCTGTTTAGTTATTTCGGTAAAATAAAAGACACGTTTTCTTATTTTCACCAATAACATATAGATTTGGATATTTTGAATATGTCATCTTATCTCCCACGTGGTATAATGTTGATCTCAATTAATTTCTTGATTTGATTGCTCTCAACTCCAACTGGTCTACCTGATAGTGGAGCATCGTCCAGCGAGAAATCTCTAGCACAAAACTTTTGTTTGACACGTTTGATCAGTCACAGCATTTTCTCCATACACTGCACAAATTTTTTGTATGTCAGTTGCGTTTTTACCTTTGTTGAAATAATAAAGCATAATATGTTGAAAATGTTGCATATTTTCTTTCCCCTTCAATATTAAAATGGCTACACAAAAATTCACCAATTTGATGTGGTGAATAATGCACAGCTATTATGATACAGTCTTTTAACAAAATTGTTTCAAATGAATTTTAAGGCAGCTAAGTGCTACTAGAGCCATCTTCTGGAAAACCGAATGTACTTTTTGGACAACCCCGTAACTTTGGCAACTTTTTTAGTCTTGTAAAAACTGAAGGATAGACCCATTTGGTTTGAAAATTAAGTTTTGTCTTTGGAGTTTACCAACCACTTTGAGAATCTGGAAGTTAGGCCTTTTTTACCAGGGAAACTTACAGGTTCAGAAGTTTGTATGTATGTGAGAAATAACACTAAAGGTATACCCTGAAACATTCTTATTCACTTACCTAGACATTATATTTTTAACAATTCCTTATGTATCCTTTGGAGAGATATTTTAAATATAGATATGTAAGTATATTCCCATTTTTTATTCAGGTAACATGTATCTTTTTTTACCTGGCTTTTAAAAACTTTAATCTTCAAATTATACCAATATGTATGGAGCTGCCTGCCTTGTTTTTGTCAGTAGCTGCATGATCCGTTGTATGTGCTGTGTGAGATTGTTACAGTTATGTTACTTGTCACTTATTTTTCTAAATGCAGTCCGTCTAGAGTTTAGTATAAAGAGTAAGGATAATGGTTTGGCTTTTTAAAAATTTTTCTAAATGGCTACCCTGTCATCTCAATCCACACTTATTAAATCATTTTCATCCTATTAAGAACTCTTTTGATACTGTATTCCTATATTCACTTATTATTTAGTTTTGGGTGGATCATGGACTTCTTGTTAGGAACCACCAATTTTAAATGCTGTCAAAAGAACTATTCTTAGTAAAGTACTTTTTATAGCCTTTCAGACATGTCATGCAAGATACTTGTTTGAGAAATAGCCCGGTTTGGTATAAATGTTATAATAGAGTTAAGAAATAATTGCAATTCTGTTCTTGTTTTGTCAGATTTGGGAATGGATGATGAAGGTGATGATGATCCAGTTCCTCTACCAAATGTTAATGCAGCAATATTAAAAAAGGTAAGCTAGCAAATCATATACGTATACATGTATTTTTCTTTTTTCATTCCACAGTATCCTTTCTATATTGATGAGATAGCTTCCCTTTAAAAAAAACAAAGCCCTATGTAGTATGATTGACTCTAAATATTTGTCGTAGTTTAACCAAACCCTGTGAATATTTGAGTTGTCTAGTCTTTTTTCCTCTTCTTTTTCTTCTTATTGATTTTTTAGAGACAGACATCGATTTTGTCGTTCCACTTATTTATGCATTCATTGATTGTTTCTTGTATGTGCCCTGACTGAGGATTGAACCCAATACTTTGGTGTATCAGGACAATGCTCTAGCCAACTAAGCTACCTGGCCAGGGCCAAGTTGTCTAGTCTTTTCATTAACACATTTAAATTACTTAACTATAATAATGTGATTAGCAAAAAGGAAATTTTTTGTATTGTTTGTCCACTGAATGGGTATGCCTCAGAAGGAGCTTGAGAACAAGAAATGTGCTTTTTCTTTCTCAGTTCATCACCTTACCTTGTATCTAAGCAGAAATGGCTCTCCACATTGAATAGGATTTTAGTGTTTCAGGGCACATAGTTCCTTAACAGAACAAGCTATTTAAATTCAATTCTTATTTGAAAAAACAGCAACCAGTTTCCACATTGGGGGAAAAACTGGCTAGGCTTAGAGAAGGGAATGGTTTACTCCAGTTGGCCCCTTTCTAAGGGAATTTTCAAAGGTCACTGATCTTGTGAAGTTTCATCTTTTGCTTTCTCTTTACTGTGGTATATCTGATATAGCTGCATTGCTTATGTTTCCATACTCTTACTCGATGGGCCCTAGACTGGGTAAGAAGTAATTCATCTCTTAAAGCCTGAGCATTTTTTACATGTTATCGGCCATTTATATTTTCTGCATTGTCTACTTTCCTTTGCCCATCCTTCTAATGGTCTTTTTGAAAAAAATGTAAGATGCATAACATGAAGTTTTACCATTTTTTCTAAGTGAACAATTCAGTGGCATAAAGTACATTTACATTTATATTGTTGTGCAGTCATCAAGCCATTAACCATCTCCAGAACTGATTGTTCTGAAGATCTTTTCATCATCCCAAAATGAAACTCTGGACCCATTAAACAATAATTCCCCATTACCCACTCCCTCCAGCCCCTCGTAACCACTATTCTATTTTCCGTCTCTGTGAATATGACTGTTCTGCATACTTCATATAAATGGGATCACACAATATTTGTTCTTTTGTGTCTGGATTATATCACTTAGCATAATGTTTTCAAGGTTCATCTATTTTGTAGTCTAATGGGCTTTTTATAGGAGTTCTTTATATACTGTTTCTGCCAGTCGGCTTATCTTATGTCAATTCATAGTATTTATGGATTAGAATAGAAGCTTTATATTTTATTTAGTTAGATCTCCTTTCTGGCTTCTGGGTATTTTCTTGTAATTGACATTTTACTTTATGCTAATGTAAAGTGCTTCTAAAAGGAATTTTACTTGCATTCATTCAAATACCAGACAAATTTTAAGTATTGGGGGAAACTTACGACATAAGAAATATGTGAGATGGAAAAGCTATGGATTATAAGTGGGTTGGTAGATGGATAGTTATTTTAAAAATAAAAATGGTCAGGAAATGCCTTACTAAGAAGATGGTCTTCAAACAAAGACTGACTGTGTGAGGGAAGAGAATTCTGGACAAGGGAAGCAAGTGCATTGACTCTGAGACAAGAGCATGTCCTATTTTTTGAGGTGGCTAGAGCATAATAAACAAGCAAAGAGACAGTATAGTAGAGGAGGCCAGAGCTGATGGGCTGGGTGATACAGAGCTGCCTCTGACAATACTTTTTTTAACCTATTTGCGTTATTACTTATGAATGTTTAAACCTTAAGTATATTGAATAGTCAATATAAATATTGTTATATATGATAAAACTCTTTTGTCTTTCATCTGACCAGAAACCTCTATAAGTAATAAAAGTAATAATCAAAATTAATTACATATCCTTTTAAGTTTTTTAATGCCTATATAAGCAAATATTGTTTTTCTCTCACAACTGGAATACTTAAAAACCTATTGTTTGTTTTATTAAACCCATTATGCTTGGCTTTTCCTTCTAGAAAGAGTTCTTTCCCATTTTTGCATCCTGGCAGTATAATTTCTTGGCTCCAACATTTTTTCTCAGCACTGGTTTTCCCTCCAATATTAAACTATGGAAAAATTTTAATCATACAGAGAAGTTGCATTAAATACTTGCAAACACCCGTTTGCCTTCCACTTAGATTCTACAGCTTAATACTTTTTAGTTTTGATTTTGGTCTTTAAGAGGGTGCACATAAGTGTAGCTGATCAGCTTCCTGAAAATTTAATTATATATGTTCATGCCCCTAGTGAGGGAACATTTGGGCTTTTCCTGCTTTGTTATTACATTGAATAGTCTTGTGTATGTGTCTGGGTATTTAGAATTGCTTGGTGGTAATGTATGCGCACCCTCAGTTTTACTAGATATAGGACTAGATTCCTTTTCAAAGGAGTTATTCCAGTTTATACTCTCCAGTAGAAAAGTTTGTTACCCTTACACTGTTGCCAATGTTAGTATCAAAATCTTTATCTTTTTTTTTTTTTTTTTTTTGGCAATCTAAACTAGTTGCATCTATCTGTAGTGTTAATTTTGCATCTCATGAGGCTGAGCATTTCCTCTTTTGTTCAGATTTCTTTCGTAAATTATCTGTTCATATCTTTAGCTTATTTCTTTGTAGTGATCTTTAAGATCTTATATTCTGTAGGATAATCCATTCCTGGTATACATGTTGTAGGTACTTCCAGTTCTTGTCCTGTGTATCTTTTCGCATAGAAGCTTTTAAATGTGGCTAAGTATAGTAATCCGTCTGGAGGATTTGATCTTATCTAAGAATTTCCACCCTCTTAAAAGTTATGAAGATTCCTTAAGCTTCATCTTTGCCTTTCAAGCTTTGCTGCTAACTTTATTATTCAAGTCAACTTGTAGCTAGTTCTTAGCCCAGTACAGTAGTCCCTCTCTATATCGCAATTCACTTACCGCGGCCTCACTGTATCGTGGGATTTTAAAAAATATTATATTTAATTATTTATCGCGGATTTTTCGCTATATCACAGGATTTTGCAGTACTGTATACGTATGTTAAAGTTACGTAGGTTTAAGAGTGTAGAATATGTTTAAGAACGTAAGTAGTGTTTATAGAAGTGTGGGAAAGGTTAATAAGGGAGTGAGAAAAGTTAAGGGACTGGGAACGGTTTCTAAGTGTATGGGAAGGGTTTATAAAGCCTTAAAATATATATAAATACTGTAAGGGTCCTACTTTGCGGATTTTCACCTATTGCGGGGGGGTGTGTGTGTCTAGAACGTAATACCTGCGATAAGTGAGAGAATACTGTATAGGAATAACCTTACCCCAGAAGTGGAATGAATACCTTGTGACAAAATACCACGAAGGAACGAACTTTTGTTTTTGTTATAGGTCATTCAGTGGTGCACCCACCACAAGGATGACCCCCCTCCTCCTGAGGATGATGAGAACAAAGAAAAACGAACAGATGATATCCCTGTATGGGACCAAGAATTCCTGAAAGTTGACCAAGGAACACTTTTTGAACTTATTCTGGTATGTTTTTAATGACTACTATAAAATATCTCTAGTTCAGAGTCTTTAGCACTTCCTACAGAGTTAAATTAATTGATACTGAATTATAACACTGTCTGTACTCAGATGAATCCACATATCAGTAATCACATTAAATGTAAATGGTCTGTACACCACAATTCAAAGGTAGAGATTGTTACATTGGACTAAAAAGAAGCAAGACTCAGCTATGCTATCTACAAAAAACTCACTTTAAATATAAAGACACGTTAAATTTAAAGGACGGGAAAGATGTTATACTAACATTAATTAAAAGATAACTGGAGTTGACTGTATTAAAGTAGCTTTCAGGGCAAAGAATATTACCAGTATTAAAGAGGGTCATTGCATAATGATAATGGAATCAATTCATTATTAAGAGGGCATAACAATTCTAAACATTTACCTGCCAAAATGCAGAACTTACAAAAAGTTAAACAAAAACCAATAGAACTGAAAGGATAATAGACAAATCTACACTCAGATATTTCCACACCTGTCTCTAAATAATTTATAAAACAAGTATAGAAATCAGTAAGGATATAGAAAGCTTGAGTAACACTGTTGATCAACTTGTCTTGACATTTATAGAATATTACATTCAGTGACACCAGAATATATATTCTGTGTATGTTGAAGTTTATACTATCAAAGTAGACATGTTCTGGGCCATAAAACAAGTCTCCAGTTTGAAAGACTTGTTTTATGGCCCATACGAAGTGTGTTTTTTCTGGTCACAATGGAATGAAATTAGAAATCAGTAACAAAGTATCTGGAAACTTTCAAATATTTGAAAACTAAGTATTTCTCAGTAACCCATTAGTCAAGAAATGAAAAGAAAAACTAAGAAGTATTTTGAATACAACACATGAAAATCTGTAAGATGCAGCTATAATAGTATGAGAGAATTGATAGCACTAGACACCTATGTTGGAAAAGAAGAAAAGTCTCAAATCAGTGATCTAAGCTTTTACCTTAAGAAACTAGCAAAAGATGAAATTAATCCAAAGAAAAAGGAATTGTTAAAGATAAGAGTAATAAATCAATAGAAAATGGGAAAACAGAGAACATCAAAGAAGCCAAAAGCTGATTCTTCCAGAAAATCAATAAACTATAATGCTATTACTGCTTATGTTTGAATTCTTTAAATGTTTTGTCAAAGTTTGACATGTGCGCAAGCATGCACACATAGTGGCCATTCTTGAACATTTGATGTAGTATGTAGATTACTTAAGGCAGCACCAGGACTCAGTATTAGAGGTAAACAATGAAGGGGACGTACAAATATCTTTCACATAACTGGTCTGATTTACTCTTCATTTAATTTCTTAAAATTAACTAGCATTTTAAGCTTGATTAGATATGGATTGCCAGCCACTAACTCTGGATTTAGTTTAAAACTTCAAATACACTTTAATGAAAATAATCTCTTTACAGGCTGCAAACTATTTAGACATCAAAGGTTTGCTTGATGTTACATGCAAGACTGTTGCCAATATGATCAAGGGGAAAACTCCTGAAGAGATTCGCAAGACCTTCAACATCAAAAACGACTTTACTGAAGAAGAGGAAGCCCAGGTAGGTAACCCACAGCTTGTTCTTGATCACATGCTTTTTAAAAGAGAAGAAAACCCTTAACATTCCAGGAAAAGTGCCGGTATCAAGGAGTCTTAACATTATTTGAGATATATAATAGGTACCATCTATGTTCTAAAATGAGTCTAAACACTTGAATGAGTCTAAATACCTGAATGATACTGCTTTGCACACGATGTTACATTTCAGCCAAAGGTGTTCTTTGATACTTATTCCTTAGCAGTTATAGTTTTGGCACCTGGGATCTTACATATAAGCCATAAGTGACTTCAGAAAAGCAGACCCTAGGGATGGTTGGATGCTAGGATACTTTAGAGCAACTTAGTGAATGGGGAAGAAATGAATGAATAGATAGAATGATTTTGTTGACACAGCTACAAACTGAAATAATGTGAATGAACTGTTTGGATTTGCTCTGTTAGCTCTGGTAACCAAAGCTGTAATTATTCACTACCTTTGCTTTTTTGATAATTTCAGCAGGGCAGAATGAAAAACCTAGGGAGGCAAAGAAGGGTGACTAGGAAGTTTACTATTAACCTGATGTTTCTCCAGTTTTTCATCTGTTTCTTTTTGACTTTCCTAACAGATTATTGATGAATTGTTAGGTAGTAGTCTTAGGAAAGACTAAAGTTAAGGTACTTATATCCATCTTTTCTTCTAGGTACGCAAAGAGAACCAGTGGTGCGAAGAGAAGTGAAATGTTGTGCCTGACACTGTAACACTGTAAGGATTGTTCCAAATACTAGTTGCACTGCTCTGTTTATAATTGTTAATATTAGACAAACAGTAGACAAATGCAGCAGCAAATTAACTGTATTAGCAAAGTATTGTCCTCATTGCATGTGTCGTTTGGGTACAGATTCCAAAACTATGGCTGCTGAGTTTCTTCCAGTATGATCAAAAAGTTTCTTTTCTCTTTGCTCTGAATAAAACTAAATTGTGGGTTCTCTATAGTGAGTGGCATTTTGGGCTTCCCCTCTTTTTGTAAAGCGATTTCTGCCTAGTTTATTGTCCAGTTAACTTTAGTTTAGCGACCTTTTAAAAGTTGGCCGTTGTAAATAAAACAGCTTGCAAAAGTTTTCTGAAATAGAAAAGGGCTACTTGAGGTTAATGTTCTGATTTGAGTTATCAGGATGTCTTCCAGCTCCCTGAAATCAAGGAATACCACTGATACAGATTAGCCCATATGTAGCAGGGCTCCCTTAATTGGATCTGAGGGTTTGTTTTTGCATTTTTGATCCTCTCAGCTTTGAATATGTTGGCCAGAGACTCAGTTACTACTCATATTGTGGTTTTGGGGGAAATATAATTAGTTAACTTTCCAGTTAAAAAAGACAACCCTAGTGGTATGTCATCTTTTTATAATCAGCGATCCTATATGGGGAAAATTATTCACATTATGTGCATGTAAAGAAATTTTAACCTTTAACATTAAAGCCTGTGACAACCCAGAAAGCATCCATCATGAATGCAAGATACTTTAAATAAAAAGTTAAGTTACATAGTAGGTAGTAAACAGTTTGCTTTTGTGTACTTAAACGTGTCTCTTCACTTAATATTAAATGAGTTAAATGTATATACAGTTTAGCTAGAAAAGACTTGGAGGCATTCTAGTTCACTGGAGGCTGCTGACATAACAGTAGGGTTCTGATAGACTTTTATCTCTTCTTTGTCATTGGAGGGTTGGCTGGAGCCAGTGTTTCAGTTCTTAAGTGGTGTGCTCATGTGCACAGAACTGCACTGCCATTGTTTCCAGCCTCTCCCCTCCCTTACAGTAGAAGGAAGTTTCCTTGATGGCTTGAGATGGCTCACAAATTTTTAATTTTTTTCTTTCATCTGTTTCCTTTTTTCTTCCTTTCCCAATTAGCATCATCTGTATTCACAGGTAGGCTTGTTGTATTTTCTTTGTGTTTATACTGAGTTGTTCTGGCTCAGATTATTGACAGCAGTTTGCCTCTACTTCACCTTTTATTTGCCCCAAATCTACTTTATTTAATAAAGTTCCATATGCTGTATCATATGAATTCCCATTTGTTGACTGTACCAGAGATAGCAAACTGTAGCCTATGTGGCTGAATTTCCGCTCACAGCCTGTTTTTTGCAGTCTGTGAGTTAAAAATTATTTTTACATTTTTAAAAGATTGTTAAAATTTATATACATAGAGACTGTACTTGACCAAAAGCCTAAAATATTTACTCTCTGACCTTTTACACAACAGGTTTGCCAACTCCTGTGACTACTTCTGAATCCCTGATTTCCTTTACTCTAAGGGAGTAAGCTTGTTTTCCATTTATCCTGGTTTTAGTGGGGAATGTAGCAGAGTTCCATCCTGGCTGGAGTGTCTCATCTGATAATTTCTGGTATAATGGTCAACTCTTAGAAGAAGCTTAACCACCCCAAGTATATCCCTAGCAATATGACAAACAAATCTTTACTGAAAGCCTAAGTTTCTTAGCAAAGGCTATGTTTAATTTGGAAATGAAATAATAGCTTCTAGGAAACAAGAGCCTATTACTATTAGCTCTTGATCCATATAATCCCCCAAAATTGTTAGAATTACAGGACTAAATAACCTCACTGCCCATATGTAAAGGATACTGGGATCTTTCTGGGTAGCTAAGATTGAATGGACGGACAATATAGTAGTAGTTTAGATTTTTGTTCCCTTTCTGATTTTTTGTAGATTATGGCCCTAGTCTTTATACAAACAAAAAGGTCCTGATAATCTTAAACTCTTCATGTTTAATATAGATCTGACAGCTCATTCAAGAGTAAATAGGCCATTTGTGGATATTGTGTACCCAAATAAATCATAGACATGGTATTGAGACCCTTCAGGCTGTCTGCAGCACTCTTCTACCCTCTTCCCCTCTTCCTCACTATATGCTATTTGTTTAATAGGTCTACCAAGAGTTTCCACATTCTCATCTTACTCAGGCAAAGTGAGTGGCCCTTTCTCATAATAGCTAAACCTGCCTTCAGAGATACTCCCACTCCTGCCTATCCTCTCACTTCCCAACTTTTCTAAACTAGTAATGTGGCATGAAGTCATACTAGGAGACTGGAGTTCTGCCTCTGCCTCTTAGTGCCTACATAGCCTGGATGACTTGGAAATAGTAGCTACCTGTTGGTGATGAAGACTCCTCTGTGGTAGTCCATTGGCTTTTCAGCTTTTCATTGACTTATGTCACTTGTGATGGAGAAGTACACCAAACTTCTTAATACGTTCTCCCTGACATTGCCATGGACTAAGGGTGAGGCCCCTCGAGTGGATTCTAATAATTTTTAAATTGTAAACGCAAGTTACCTCTTTCGAGCCAGGCAGACCTTGTTTTCTTGCATTTTGCTTTATGGCACCTAATAAACACGTGTTTTACAAATTGAAGGCAAGAACCTCAACCAACAAAAAGATTATGGCTTGCCTTGTTGCAACACTTGCTGAACCCGCAATACCCTGAAGTATGTCAATGTTTTATTAGCTTGCCTTTATAAATCTACCTTTAACAACACACAAGGTGTAGGTATTGCTTTACAGTTTTTATATTTTCCCTAAGATTCACAAAGGCATCCCTTTAAGTTATTAGATGTCTGAGTGACATAACTATGTGTGTTTATTCTACAACTGTTCGAGCACACTAGCTGCTGGAATTATCAGTATATATTCAAGTGGGAGGAACCCAAGGTTTTCCCTACAAAGTTGCTTGAGCTTTTATAAAAAGATGATAATCTTCAATTATTTGGATCTGTGTGAAAACTGATTTCCAGCTAGGAAAGAAGGGAATAGAGAGAATAATGTGCAAGTAAAGGGAAAGCATATGAAATGGTTGAATACCTAAAGTGTAGTTCCTGGCTTATACGTTGTAGGAAGTGTAAGGCACAGTTGCCTTCTTGGGAGCTCTTGGAATAGTTGAGGCAAAGCATAAATAGTGCTGGGAGAGGATGAATAACTTTAATAAGAATTTTCCTGGACAGAACAAGATTAATGAGCAAATTGGGGGCTAAAGGGCTAGAAGGATCTAGGAAGGTTTCATGAGGAAAAACTAGTTTGAAAAGTGAAGCTGGATTTGGTTGGGAATGGAGGGATGCCAGGATGAAGGGGAAAGCAGTGCTCAGCCTAGAACTGGCAGCAGGTTGGGTGTTGGCAGGTCTGCCAGCAAATATAGGCTGGAAAGTGATAGTAGACCAGATTGGTGACAATTTTTATGACACTCTAGGAAGAGTACTTATCAGATTCATGTTAGGCATTGCTATTTTTAAGTGTTAGAACGGAAACTTTATAAAAAATTACTAAAGTATTCTGAATATTGGGAGTTTTATAACTAGTCCTTGTTTAAAAATCACTCTTTAAAAAAAAAGCTGAGTAAGGACTCGATGTGCATATTAAGACAAAGAATGATATAAGAAGTAGTTTAGAACGTGTCCCTTGACCCAAATCTGAGCCATTGGGACACCTAAGCAGGATCTGGACACTTGGTCCTTCCTGTTGAGTTGTCCTGTTGTCAGTAGTTATGAGCATTATTGGTGGCATATAAAGGTGTTGAAGGTGCCCTCATTTGATAGATTTCCAATGTGGGACTTTGTTCAAGAGATTAACTCATGGCTGACTGCTATCTTGCAGAATTTTGCACTGCTGGATACAGCTGGCTTGTTTGCCAATAGAGAGAGGCATTTTGTGGGAGAAATAGTTGCTCACAACAGTATCTGCTTCCACTTCTCTAGTTCTCATGACCTGATACCACTGAACTTGCCATTTTCAGTAAGTCTACCGAGCACCCAACCCGCTATATGCCAGCCTCTTCTTTCACTCTAAGGATCAGCCTATTCCATAAAAGTGCTCTCAATACTTCCCACCTGTGTAGTGCAAATGTATGTGTCCTTTTTGTGCTGAGTGTGCCATTTCACCACCTCAGCCTCCCTTCTTTTGCTTCAGATGGTTTGCAGTTATTTCTGTCTCAGGAGGCTTACAGGATGGGTGGGAATAGACCTACAGTCTCAGAAATCTGTTCAAGAGGAGTTTCCAGAGTGGCTTTTGGGGTGGGGGTGGCTAGTGAAACAAAATTCGTCCTTCTCCGTATTTCTTTCTCCCTCCCTTGACATTGACTGCACATGTCTGAAGGAAATAAAGACTTCAGATAAAGGAATGAGAAAACACCTGAATGAAAAAGTAAACCCTGGTTCATGGTGAACCTCTGATGAACTCTGAATAAGTGTCACCCTGAACTATTAATTAACTATGTCCCATACAATTCATGGCTGTTGAAATATCCCTTACCTTGTATTGCTAGTGACCTAACTCATGAGTACAGCTAGGGTTAGGGTAATTACTTTCAGGACATAATTTGCCCTTTCCGGTTAACTCTGTGCCCAATCCCATACTTCAAAATCTCTCCTGACCTGAGCTGGGTTTTTATTCTAGGGAACTATGGGAACATCCCTGTCTGTTGTTTTGAAACTCCCTGCAGTTTGAGTACATGAAATTAGGGCTCTTCTCAGACCACCATGCCAATTGTGTACAAGACCAGTGAAAGTCTTTATTAGCTACTCCGGACCAGTGGAGAGTCCAGAAGCCTGAATTACGAGTCCCATGGTGATTTGACATCTCAAAGTGATTGGAATATTTGGAATTGGGAGCATAGACCCAACCTAGGAACCAGAGTCTGCTTGCATGGGCAGTTCAATTTCAAGGACTCGTGGTGTATTACTCCATACAAATGTTCTACTTTGATGTATAAGCCTGGCAAGTTCTGTGATATTTTTCTAGAAATGCATGCAGTAACACCTTCAAATTGGAAGACTTGGTAAGTCCCTGCTAGTTTGCCAGGCTGAGCCATCATATCCTGAACACAGTGGGAACAGCTGCAGTAGGGGAGTGCTCAAGATCTGTATTTCAAGCAAATCTACCAGTTGTGTGGGAATGTGTAGGGAGGTTATCTTGTCTCAGAAAACAGGGCTGATTCTTGGCTGGCAGTGAGGTGGGACTGGTGTGGTATTGGAAGTTGAATTGGGGGCTGGCTGCACTCAAGCTACCCTGAGAACTCATAGGAATGTGCTGGTGTGACCTGGGAGGTTTGGAGTTTCTTTGATGAATATATTTTTTTTTTAAGGCTGGATTTTAACAATGTAGCCAAAGCCCCCCCCCCCCCACATGGACAAAGAGGGCATTGTTCATGTACCCAGTGTACTCTAAATAAGACACCTAATCAGATGCAGCAGCAGTCTTGCATAAGCCTTGGTTAGAATGTAGTTTTTTGAAACATCTAGGCCAGTAGCCAGAGCGGAATTCTTTAAATGGGACAGATGTCAAGAGAATGGCTGGTCTAGTACACTTCCAGAAAAAAGCAAGTCTAGGATTACAACTTTCAATGGCCTACTTTAAATAGACACTACTCTGGAAGATGACTTTATTTATAAATATTTTAAAACAAAATCAAAAAATATAACTCAGTGAAAATTAACAATGCATCATGGTGGCCCAGTGGCTGCTTGTTTGTATACAGTTCTTGCGTGTACTTAATAGTTAATCGACCTATTGAGGTGGCTTTATGACACCTTTTACATTCATGATGGGTCTCAAAGTTAACAGTGAACTTGAATGTGATAGAAACTGCTGTGTAAGAAGTAGGTTGCAGATTTATCGGACTTCCTATTAAGTACCTTTTTGGATTTTATACCAGTATATAAAGACTTATTTGCTTATTTTTCTCATAATAGGATATGTACTTACGGAGTGGTTCACTTAACCTCAACCCTCAGAGAAAATGGAGCCTAGTAGTCATGTGCACCTTCTTCTAGCTGGTATGTTTTAGGGTCTGTGGGTAGCAGTTTCCAATCCACTCTAATGGAGTGGGGACAGTAGGCAGTGTGGCCTGTGCCTGCATCAGTGGTTCCAATTGGTGGGGTAAGATCAAGGCTGAAATGGAAGCTTATACCCAGCATGAGCCCAGAAGGGCCCAAGCCCTGTAATGGGAGATTAGAATAATCCTGGGCTTCTGTAGGTTGAAAGTCTTAACATGTATACCATAATAAGAGTATCAAGTTTCATCACTGTGAAGAAAATAGAGTATCATACTCTTCTTGAAACAGCTTATTTCTCAGGGTCAAGCTTTGGGGGGAAAAGAAAACAGTAAAAAGTATCTTTATTCTCATGTTTAAAAAGTTTTTCTGATGACGCATTAACAATACAAAAATATTTTTAATACTACAATGGTCCTTTTTTCTTGAGACTTCCTGTAGCACTACACTAGAATATATGATCTTTGGAATCAGAGAAGCCAGTGGCTAAAGTAGGAACTAAAGGCTTTTGTTGATGGGTGTGTGTGGGTACAGGGACAGCCCTTTTTCTTTGGATTCAGGCTATGTACAGTGAGGAGGCAAAAAAACATGTTACATTAAAAAAAATTTTTTTTAAGGCTCAGGGTTGAAGCTTGGCTCAGAACTGGGTTAATTAGGCTGTGGCAAAAGCCCAGGCTACCACTGGAGGTTTTCTGGGCTCCTTGCTTTGGTTGTAATGGTCCTCCTTCCCAAAGCCCCGTAGGGAAACTGAAGCCGCCCTGGTTTTGTTTGCTCTCTCACCACTGCCCAAGAGCAGGCTAGACTGAGGTGGATAAGCTGGACATGGGTCTGTGAAAAGGATTCTCAGAATGGAGAAGGATGCAAACCAGATTTTAGGCCATGACTTCTTTGAACTGTTGACTACAGCCATTAGTGACAGGTCTGGGGCTTTGTTATCAGGACTTCTTAGGCAGTTGAGTGTCTCAGGAATCATTTCCAAGTAATCTGAGCTAGAGCCAGAAAACCCCCACCACCCACACTTGCCCGATAAAGGTAGTGTCAGGTTTTTCTGTTGCCTAGGGTGATAGGCCTAAACTTAACCTAGTCCATTCCCCTTCACTCACAAGCTCCTGAGAATGTGGCAGGATTTCTGTGGTCCAGCATATAAATGGCAGCTGGTTTTCTGTAAAAAATGGCTTTTCTAGGACCTTAAGAGAAAAGCATGGTTATCTTAAGCTTTGTGGTTGTGACCAAGCTCATGTGTTGTGTTTGATAAACCAGCTTGTTCTTGGTCCATGAAGTGCCTGGTATGGGGAGCTTGTGGCAGTTTTTGGGGTGGGAAGGCAGGGTAGGGAAAGCAGCTGAACGCACCTATGACCTATAGCAGAAAAGGAAAGGAGGCAGCGGCATCTGGCTAGCAAGACAGATGGTAAAAAGAATAGATGCAAGCTGCCACAAAGTACAGGAGATGCCCTTCATCAGAAGACAACACAGATCTGGTGCCCCGCTCAGAGCAGTTTGAATTGATGGCCCCAGGCTCAGGCAGAAGTTGTGCAGCCTCTGAAATCGCCAGCACCTGGACCGTCAGAAGGAGTTAACAGGGCCCGTGGCTGGTTTCCACATGCTCTGTGGCTTTGTCGCTGCTTCTCAAAGAGTGGGTCCCTGGAGGTCAGGTGTCCTGTGCATGCTAGGCTGCCTGTCTCTGAAATTCCTGTTGCTGTACCTGTGTACTCTGCAGGGCACTGGTGGGAGCCTGTGGGGGCCCACAGGGCTGGGAGGCTGAGAGCCGCTGAGAGACCTGGTGACGTAGGCGCTGGCTCCGCAGGGCTAGCAAGTAGTTCTGTGGGGAAGTGGGGCAGCAGGAGGTATGAGGGTGAGTCCTTGGGGGCTGGGGACCTGGAGCAGCCTAGAGTACTGTCATCGGAAGGAACGGGGCTGGGGCAGCGGCCTTCTCCGGGTAAGTACCGAATGCATTTCTTTTTCCTCCTAGGAATAGTGAAGAGAGTTATCTGTAAACAAGAGGGTGAATTCATAGTCATACACCACAACCAAAAAATGCTGCCCTTGCACAGGCCCAGCTGACCTCTTGCCCCTCTCCCCAGGACTTGGGTGATGTGTTTATGCCTTCAGACCTGAAATCAGCACTGCCGCTCTGCTGGGCCTGGTGAGACCTGGGACAGATGCAGTTCCCAGCACAGCCACACAGTGGCACAGGGACCTTTTGCAGCTGGGCCTGTGGGCTGCCTTGTTTTCCAGGGTAGCCATCTCCTAGACTGGGTCTTTGAGTCTCTGTTTCATGTGTGTTTGTGTTTGTGGGGTTCATATCTGCATTAAGATAAGGGGCTGCAATGCTTGCGGCTTCTTGAGCTGAGCAATCCCAGTGCAAAGAAGGGGAAGAAGAAATAGGCGTGACTCTTCTTTGGAGTTCTCTGGGTAGAATTAGGACCTCCTCTGAGGATCGAGTTGCTTCCCATCATGTATACGTACACATATACATACTCCCCCAGATTCCTTTTTGCCCATGGACAGAGAGCATGGGTAGAATTAGGACCTCCTCTGAGGATCGAGTTGCTTCCCATCATGTATACTCCCCCAGATTCCTTTTTGCCCATGGACAGAGAGCATGGAGGGAAGCCCAGCTGAGTCAGTGAACTGTCTGGAGTAACCTCAGCCTTGGCCCTACCAGGCCCCTTGTGAACCTGAACTAGACACCTTTTAGCCACTTGGTAGGTATTATTCTCACACACACGAGCATTTTTCTGTTGTACGGTGAAACACAGATTTAGTGCTGAGCCTGCTCTTTGCCTTCCTCTAACCCTCTGGTGTGATTTGGCTACTAGTGAGGACTGACCAGCTAGGCCTAGTTAACATCAAACCATCATTACCTGAGGACCCTAGGCACCAGAGCTACCTTCTTGAGTCTGCCTTTCCTTCCCTTCTAGAACATTATGTCTTCCCCTCCTTCCAGTTAGACCCAAGTGATTTTGTCTACAAACGGTTCAGTGTTCATTCCCATTCTTAGGAGGCATGGGCTCCACAATCTGCAGGTATCTTAGGGGGCTGGGGGAGGGGTGCAGCAAAGGTAGGCTACAGGCCCAGCAGAACATGTGCAAAGTCAGGGAAGCAGCTTGAAGCACAGGGAGGGTGGTGGTGGGGACAAACCCACCTGCACGGACCACACCAATCCGTCTGCTGGTTGAGGCCAAAGCGAGCACGGCATTTCTTAGGCGAGCCAGGGTCTGCTCACAGCCATGCCAGAGGGGCAGAGCAGGGCAGAGGGCGAGCAGGCAGGCAGCAGGGCAGAGCAGGGCCCAGAAAGAAGAGTTAACATCAGTGTTAGCCAGTCACAGGTACCCCATAGCCCCTGCAGACAGAGGCCTCTCCATGGCACAGCCAGCCCCAGTGGAAGCCCTAGGGCCCAGAGCCAAAGTATTAGGAAAGGTGGGTTTGGCACCCAGTGGGGCAGAAGAGGCAGTGGGAAGAATGGTGAAGGAGAGAGAGGACCCTATCAGGCTAGCTCCTTTGGCTTGTGGGGCCCCTTGCAGCATGAGAGCTGTGGGAGAAGAGCCCAGGGCAGCTCTTGGTGATCCAGATCTAGCCTCTTCTGCTTTAGGGCTGTCTCCACCCCTAAATTCCCTGCCATTTTATCCATTTTTTTTTCATTTGTGCCAGCACCCTATCTGCCTAACCCATACCCCCTTTGCTGTAGCTTAAACCTACTATACACACTTCCAGATGAAAAGAAGAACCCATTCTTCAACTTAGAAAAAGGGCTGAGGCTTCTCCTGCCCCAGTTGAAGCGTGGATCAGAGTTGGGTCAGGAATCTACCCACATGAAGGACACTTGCAACACAGTGTGGGCTCCCTGGGTCTTCTACACAGAGTACTGCCATGAAAAACAGGGTGGGCGAGGGAGGAGGTGTTAAGAAATTGCCAGGCACCAGCCAGCAGGCTGTGTGACTACTGGGCCTAGGCAGGTACTGTCCACCTCAGAACCAACCAGGGTGCAGTGTTGAGTTTTGCAGGGATCATACAGTCAGTTCCTCACTAACTTTCCCCGACAGAGGCTAGCTGTGAGCAAGGCAGGGCTAGCAAAGGTGATGGGCTGTGTGAATTGGCTTCTGCTAGTCTTCCCTGGGACTTAGTGTAACTTCCTCAAGTGGGGATCTGGCGCAAGTACGGAAGGTTCATGGCTCAGTGTACTCTGCCTCTCCCTCTGGGCCAGAGCAGTTATGCTTGTCAAATGGGGACCTGGAGAGGAGCCTCCACTACTGCTGAGGGATGGTCTCACCTGTGTTGGACTCTTGATGCTTTTCCCTGGACCGCCTCTTCTTCTTCCCCTGCAGGAAACAAGGGAGAGAATCCTTAGATCTAGAAGGTGGACACTAACCCCAGTGAGAGTGTGGCACACCTACAAACAGTCTCTTCCTACCTGGCACTCTAGCATTTCTTGATTGCAGCTCTTGCTAGGTAAACCATGAGGCAATTAAGGGCTCTTCCTCCCTTTCCCACACTGGTCTCTATTTTGAATGGAAGAGGTAACTTCCAGGCTCCTTCCTCCCTTCTGCTCATGAGCCCAAGTCAAATACAGGGCAATAGCCCCGTGTGGAGTGGGAGTAGATCCTGGGTGGAAAAAAGGATGTGGGCCTGCCTTAAGGGGCAGCTCCCCTTACGTGACCATTTTCTGAGCTAGCCATGGGAGGCCTTGGACCCTCCAGTCCAGCACCGCCCCTCATCTGTGCCTTCGGGACAGTAGTCCTGCTTTCCTTGCTGAGACTGTGCCCTGGGGCATGGAATCTTAGAGGTTCCCCTACCCATCCCTACTGTGTTGTTGACCACTCACATAGTTGTCACGCGCCGACCAGCCTGGGTATAGCTGCATGTGCAACTGCCTTTCCTTGCGGGCCAACTCATAATACTTGGCCTGCTCTTCTCGTGACAGTGCATGCCACTGCAAAGGAGAAGGAGGGGCAGAGGGGGTGCATCAGGGAGTCGGCAGGCTGTGCCAGGGTGAAGGTGGTCAGGGGCTGCCCCACAATCCCCCCTGCCCGTGGCCTCACCCTGCGGCCCAGGATCTGGTTGATGGCAGCACTCTCCTTGAGTGTGCACTCTGCAATGACCTTGGCTCTCATCTCCTTCATGTACAGCATAAAGGCATTGAGTGGCTTCTTGATGGTCGGCTTCTTGGTTTCCTTCTCTGCCTTGGATTCTGCCTGTGTCTTCCTGAGGGGCACATATCCAGATCACTTGGGAGCCCCCACGATGCCCACCTAATGCTACCACGCTCCTCTAGTGTGTCCAGTGCATGTGTAAGTGCATGGATACTTTGACTTTTGTAAATGGAATCTTTTTTAAGCTGCTCTAAAATTGGTGAGGCGAGTTAAGTAACTATTCCTTACAGGCAAATTGCAGCTAATTAAGAAAAGCATGTACTGTATAAGGACTTTTCAGCCCCTTCTATCTTAAACTAAATCTTTGTTTCCCACTCCACCCACTCCCTCCTGCTTCTGAGGCTCAAAAAAACTGATCAGTGGCAAAAGCCACAAGACAGTTTGACCAGAGGCCTTCTCCAGTAGTCCTTGGAACTTCCAGACAGCAGGCCTTCAGTTTGGTGGAAGAAATGTGTATCCTGGCTGACAAAACAGATGGGAGCCTGAGGTCTGCTCACCAGATCCCCTCCCGCCTCCCCGCTGTGTGCCTTTTCACTCACAGGCTGCGATCATAGGGCTGCAGTTCCTGCTTCCCTGAGGCGGGCACAATAGCTGGGTGGGGAATGGCTGCTGGGTGACCAGGTACCCCGGAACCTAGCATCAGGGACGGGTGGGTGAACCTAGAAGCAGGAGGAGAGTTAATACTGAGCCAGGTGTGTGCAGGTCAGACCTTGGGAGACACAGAGGCCCTGCACAGTAAACGAGGACAAGTGAACAGATACCCCACCCCCATTGGCCTGCATACATACACACTGATACAAATACCTGCTCCCAACACAGACAATGCTGCACGCTGCAAAAATCTTGTATGCCATTTAGGTGATTACTAAGTTAAGGCCCAATAGTTTTTGAATCTCTCCCCTTGTTACCTCCTGCCCTCACCATCTCAGTCTTATGAGCCTGTGACTGCCTTGTGGCTTCCTCACTCTCCTGATTGACTCCCCTAGGACTCTCTCCACACAACCTTTTAAAAGCACCTGAGTGCTCCTGGCCACTCTTGCTGAAATTCTCCCACTGCCCACAGCCCTGCATGACCATCTCTGCCGACATTTTAGCCCCATCTTTTCCCCCGTTTTCCATCACTTCCCACCCCCAGCCATCCCCAGCTACCGCTGTTCCCTTTGTGCCCCTCACTAAGGAGATGTTAACCCTATTCATGGAGCTCTGTGACACAGCAGATCTAGCTGGGGTCTCCTTGGGGCTTCCCAATCACCCATATAGCATAGCTCATTCTACTACTGGGGCTCCTATCCTGGACTGTGAGCTCCATAGGGCAGGAAATGTCTGCTGAAGTCCTTGTTCCATACTTAGCATGTATCTTTCACTGAGGGAGGGAGTAAAGGGACAGACAGATACACCTCCCACTTTCTTTTCTGTTCTATGGATACCCCTCTGCCCCTTGCTGCTTACACAGGTGTGGAGTCCCTAAGCTAGCCAGAAGTTGGAGACACATGTAAAGATGGTGCCTCAGCTTGGGGGGAGCTCAGGGAATGCCCAGGGGAGTCCTGTTTGGCCCTTCCCTCAGCAGGGATACAGAACAGAGGTGAGTGCATAACACACCTGCACATGGACTGACACATGCATAGAGGCAGGAGCAGGAGCACACATGTGCATGCACTGGCCCTGGCTGCTCTGTGGTGCTTAGTTGTAGTTTGGCCTGGGCTTAGGCCTCTTGCAGCCCCACTGGCTTCATTCTCAGGCACAGGGCAGCAAGAGGCTGCAGAATGACAGACAGACAGATGGACAAATGACTAGTACAGGACAAGCAAAGGCCTAGGCATGGCCTTGTGTGGGCACTGAAGCCTGGGCAACAGGAAGCAGGAGCCTGGCTGCAGGGTAGGGGACTCACCTGGGGTAGGGGGCGCCAGGGGCTGCAGTGGGGGCAGGGAAGTGCTGTCTATATCCGCAGGAAGGGGACAGGGGGTAGAGAGGAGGGCTGGGCCTGTGGTTGGGAGAGACAGCTGTTAGCAGTCTTGCTACTGGCCATATGTGGAAAAGGAATTCCCTCCATGCTCCAGCCTGACCCATATAGATTGTGAGGCAAATTGGCTTCTACTTGGACCACTCCAGTGTGTGTTTTAAGCATCGGCCACCAGAGGGCAACCACTGCTGCACCTATTTCCCTCTGCAGACTTGTACTGTTGCTTAAGGCATAGAAATGGCAGCATTCTCCTGGGAGCCAGCTCAGCAGGCTCCCAGATCCCCTCCAGCCTTACCTGCCCTAGGGCCTTTGCACCCAGTACTACTGCCCTACTCTGCCTGCTCCTGGTCATCCTAAATGACCCTTTCTCTGAAAAGCCCTGGAGATCCCAAGCCAGATGAGGTGCCCCTCTGGATTCCTACAGTCCCTAGTCTAAAAGCACTGCTAACAGTGCCTTGCCATTGGCTGGCCTCTTGTCTGGGTGGTGCACTAGGCAGACTTGAGTTCTGCGGGGATGGGGACCTGAGGATCAGCCAGCTTCAGCAGTGCTCTGATGCCCAGATCCTTGCCTGGCACACTTAAAACCTGGGGGTACTTGTGGGAGTAGTTCTGGTTTGTATGCAGAGTGGAACTTTGTCCAAGGAGAATCTAGAAATAGAGGGATAAGCTAAACATGGATAAAGGGCATGTGGAAAGGGACAGGCAGGTTCCTAGGTTGGTCCTCTAGCCTGTCCTGCCTTCCTGGGAAGCCAAGCTTTCTTGCTGTTAAGTGACTGCTCAAGGCCAGAGAGGCTGAAGACTTGCTTAAGTCACACTGCGGTTGCTGAGCAAGGGCCAGTTAACCAGCTGAAGACAGGCCCTCTGGCCCACTGTTGGGCCCACTGATTTGGGGTCCATCCAGGCTGGCTTTTCCTGGCTAGGGGCTTGGGCTCAAGCAGGCACCATAGGGGCCAGGAAGGGACCCCACCCCTTAAGCAGCTCAGCCAAGGAAGGGACCAGCCAGCAGCAGGCATTGAAGAAAGTGGGAAGTATCCTGCCCACCAGGTGGCTAAGAAGCAACAGCCTCTCTTGTGGCCATTCTTAGTTACCTCCCTGCTCAGACCTACCTTTTCTTCTTCATATACTCATACAGCCCTGAGCAGCCCAAGCTTCTCTCATTCAAGTCTCAGACACTGAAGCAGAGTTCAAGAGCAACAGGGCTGAGACTGCAGCCTAGTCTCCTGTCTTCCCAAAGAGAGTATGTCAGGCTACCTGGGGACTGGAGAGAGCTGCTGGCCAGCCCTGGTGCCTACATAGAGATGGCAACTGTGTTCAGCACAGGACGGAGAAGGAACACAGAAGGGCAGGTATGCGTCCAATCAGCGGAAGGTGCCCCTTTCCCATTGGGCCCCCACTCACCAGCTCACAGTGTGGGGGAGCTGTCCCATGCTGCCTGAGGTCAAAGAGTAGAAGCCAGAGAGGTCAGAGGTCTGCAGAGGCCTGTGAACTACAGTGGAGAAGGGCCGAATGAGCTAGCCTGACTCGGAAGCCTCTTTAGCTAGTTACTGCATCCTAGAGCCTCCTGTGGGAGACCTCTGAAATCCCTCCCTCCTTGCTACAGTACCAGACATCCGGCTTTGTTCAGGACTATCCCACTGTGACAACAATGCGTTACTTACAGGCCAGGGAACCAAGGGCAGAGGAGTTGGATGATTTGCCCAAGGACACTGGCTGGTCAGAGGCAGAGTTGGAGTCATTTCAGAATGGGACACTTAGCCTCACCACCACTAGTCTGCAACTGGGGCCTCTCTGCTGGGGCCCCCCTAGTCTGGGGGAACCTGGCCTGTGGAGCCAGGGTTCCAAACCACCCCTCACCCCCCTTTGAGTCAGCAGGTTTCCCACAGTCGACAGTGGCTGATTTCAGAATGACTTTGCCTGGGGCTGAGGTGAATCAGCCATCACAACCACCACTTTCCATTTTCTCACTGGGGGAGGGAAAGGCTGCAAGTTTTATAGTTATCAGCTTCACACCGATGCCTGCTCTCACACTGGCATTAGGAGGTTCGTACCTCAACCCGAAGTCTTCTGATTTTCTCCTGGCACCACGTCCCCCAGCCCTCTGGTACCCCCAGGTCCCCGGATCCATCTTTCTGGAATTTGGCGGGGGTGGGGGGTGGGGGTGGGATCCTGATTTTGCACAGCCCCAGGTTCTCCAGGAGTAACAAGGACCCAGCCACCTGTCTCACTGGGCCCCTCCCCATCCCAGGTCTGTACCTTGCTTCTGGTTGATGTCAGCCGGTGCAGGTGTGGGGTGTGGGCTGCTGAAATGTTCATAGAGAGGAGAGAGTTGGGGAACACCATGGGCAGGCTGACTGGTCTTGTTGTGCTGAAAAAGGAGGAGGAGGGGTGAATGTAGGGAGAGACCTGAGGGAGGAAAGCACAGGGCTTGGGCTACATACAGGCACAGCCCCAAGAGCCGTGGGTGTGGGCAGCCCAACTGTCAAAAGAAAATGGGGGTGGTCAAAACCACAGGCCTCACAGGAGGGGGCACCACTCAAACCAAGCTGTGTCCAGTGGTCCAGCCCTCCTGCCCCCCACCCCCAGGCTTGGCTCAAGCAGTCCCACCTCCCAGAATCTCAGCCTCTGGGGCTTTCTTTCCTCCTCCAGCCCCCAAACTAGGGGTCCTGAATCTGACCCCCTGTCCCACCTCCAGCTTAACAAAATTTGTTGACACAGGGAAGACCCCCTCCTTGGCCCTCTGACTCGGGGGGAGGGGCCAGACAGGGCGAACCTGCCCAGCCCCACACTTCCTGTTTCCTCAGCACCACAGGACTCCTACTTTTCACACTAGTCACACGGGTCTGTCATGAGGTGACTCAGGCTGCAAAGGGGGCTCCCCATGCGACCCGGGCACAGAGAGCTGCTGCTCAGGGCCAAGGCCCAGCTTTGCATATCCTCAGGGCACCTCGGTGTCGGCCAGGGCCCTGGAAACTGCGACTGAGGCTCAGCTTCCACTCCCTCGTCCTCTCCCACTCACTACACCCAGGACTTCCCATGGGTGCTGCAGCCTGCAGCCTTCTTCTGCAGTTTCTCCAGTGGTAGTTTGTGCCATCTAGGCTTGCTGACCTTTTCATTGACCTCTTCACTATGGGATCCTGGGCCAGTCTGCCCCTTGTAAAATGAGGATGAGCATATCACCCTGCCTATCTCACTGGTCACAGATTCAAAAGTCCTGCTTTATCTCCCAGAATTTTTGGGAGCAGGAGCTGAGGGCCATGAAGGTAGGAAGCTTCCCAGAAACCTCTGGGGACTTTTTATTGATTGGTTCCTAGGACAGCGGTAGCCAGACAGCACCAGCCCTGGGCAGGCTTCATGGCAGCCAGGATGACTGAGCCTCAGGGTCCACTTCCTCAGGAACCTGGGACCCTTCACTGCCTGAGGGCCAAATGCCTGGAGCCCTGGCCCACCCAGTGGAATGAACACCCTCCACAGGCCCATCCAGACCACAGGGGACTTCTGAGTCTGAGCTCTTGCTTCAGAGAAGACTGTGGCATCCAACCCTGGCTCTGGTGCTTTGGCCCTCAGAGCTGTAAATCTGGATGCTGGGTGGGTACCTCTGTCCCTGGGAAGTCTTAGCAGCAGAGCCTGGGGCCCAAGGTGCCAGCTGCAGGAAGACAGTCCCAGAGTCCCACTCTACTCGGAGCAAGGTCGGGCAGGGACAGATGTTGGCCCCACAGCAGGTTTCTCAGCAAACCACCCTCCCTGAGGAGGGCTAGCTTTGGCCAGGAGGCCCTGAGGGAGGGCTTGCCCTGGGCCAGGCTGGTGAAGCCACCAGCTCACGCCAGGCCTAGGAAACCGCAGAATTCAGCTTGGCCAAGTACGTATGTGTGTGACGGCCAGCAGGGTGGGGTGGAAGGCGTTGCCTGGTGGACAGAGGGTTCACCCTGCCTACCAGCCTTCCCTGGGAACTGGGGAAAAGCCTCATTAAACAGGAGTCTGCAGTCAAAGCACAGGAGAGGTGCCAGGTGGGCAGGGGTGGAGCAGAGAGCCTGCTGGCAGCTGGAGGCCCTGAGGTGGCCAGGGGTGCAGGGCAGGGCACTGAGGGCCTGGCCAGGCTTTCCCACATGCATACGGCTGCCCTTCGGCCTCCCTCTCCAGCCCCTCTCCATGCCAGGTGGTGGTAGCCAGGGGATCTGTCTGGCACAGGCCCAGTGCACACACCCCCTCCGGCAGTGGAACGTCCCGCTCCACGGCCTCAGCACAAGGCTGTCCCAAGGCCAGGTTGCCTGGACCGGACGACAGGGTGGGTTGTCTGAGGCTTGGTGTGTGCATGAGGAGCCCAGTGATGGGAGCTCCCCGCTCCTAACCCCTGGTGGTGAGTGCCCCGCCTCCAAGGGAAGGAGCTAGGTGGATTTATCCCCCCTAGTCCCTGAGCATCACCATAGCACAACCTCACCTTTCTTTTTAGAGATGGGAAGGGAGGGAGAAAGAGGGAGAGAAACATCGACCAGTTGCCTCTCACACACCCCCAACTGGGGACCTGGCCCACAACCCAGGCATGTCCCTGGACTGCGGATCGAACTGGCGACGCCTGCATTTGCAGGCTGGCTCTCAACCCACTGAGCCACACCAGCCAGGGCAGAACCTCACCTTTTTTACCTCTGAGGGCAGGGAGTTGAGCACAGCGGGACACTTGTTAAGTGCTTACAGCACGGTGGGATGTATAAATGGATGGAAGACTCAACAACAGTCCATGGACCCCTGATCTTTGCCTTTGCCTGCAGCACCCCCCAGAACCTCTCTCCCACCCCCTTCGATCCACGGTGGGTCCAGGACTCAGACTCGTCCTGCTGCTGCACTGCTTTTACTGCTCTTCCCCAGGCCGAACTCAAGAGTCTGCTGTCCCAGAGGTGGTCCTCATGCCTTCAGGATATCTCCGTTAGCCACGGCTGGAAACTCCTGCCGTGGTGCCCTGGCATGCCTCCTCTGCTTGAACAGGCTGCAGCCAGGCAGGGGCCTGAGGGCGGGGTTGGGCAGGAGGAGGTGGAAGTGAGGGACTCCGGAGGTAGGTCTGCTCTGAAGTTGAGCTTGGGCCTGGCTGGGCTGCCCCCCTTCCCCTCCTTAGACACCCCCCAACTTCCTGCAGGCTCAGGTGAAAAATAAACAGTCGGCATTTTCCCGGCAGACCGCAGCGGCCTGCTCACAGCGCCCAGAGCCCTTGCCACCGCCAGCGGAGAAACTCCCTCGCCTCTGACAGTTGACTCTGAAAACCCCCAAACGCCTGAGCCCCATAACACTTTCCCAGAGAAGAAAGTTGCTGCTTCCTCTGGTCTCAAGACTGGGGTTGGGGGAGCATGTGGGGCCTGACCAGGCCCTCCCAAGAAGGCCTCCCTGTGGCAGGGGACTGTGCCCAGAGAAGCACCCACCCAGCCACCATCCCCTGCCCCACCTCCCCCCAATACACACACAAGGACTCTCATTTGGTCGTTATCAGCAGACACATTCAATCAGTATGTATTTACTGTGCTCCTACTATGTGCCAGGCAGGGGGAACAGCAACTGTTAATGAGAGCTCAGTGTTTACCACTGTTGCTAGGCATAGCTCTGGGCACCTTACAGAGTCTAACTCATACTCCTAAAGCAAATCTATGATATAGGTGCAATTATTATTCCCATTTGATAGATGAGGAAAGTCAGACACAGAGAGGATCTATACCTTGCTAAAGGAGACACAGCCAGTCAGTGGCAGAGCTGGGCTTCCACCCACTGTACTACAAAGGCTCTGTAGTTATGACAAGACAAGGGGGAGCAGGGGAGGGAGTCCCAGTCCTAAAGCCACTTTTCTCCCTTCTCCAGGCTGGCTGGTCCGAGCTACCAGAGCCAGCACTTCCCTGACAGTAAAAATGTTCCAGCAGGTTCTGGGACCCCCGTTACTGGTGTTCTGGCCACACCGCACCTGCCTGCCTGCCTCCTGGCGATTTCAGGGCATGGCCCCAGGGCCCCAGCCCACCTCTGTCCTGCTCACTACACACAGCCACACCCTAGCCATGTCCAGCCACTCAGGCCTGTTCTCCTGCCAGGGGCCCAGCTCTCCTCTCTCAGTGCCTTCCCAACCCCTTCCTCCCTCCTCTCCCAGCTTTTCACATTGCCTCCTGCTCTTTGCCAGGCTGCCTCCTCATGCTGACCTCCGTCTAAGGACCGTGACCTGGGCTGGGTTCCATTAGCCTAGCAGGCAGGGATGCCCACCTGGTGCAGGGGTCAGCCTGGAGGTCCTGGAGAGCAGAATCAACTTGCTGGTCATCTCTGCCCGTCCAGGTTCTGAGCACAGTCACTAAGGCCTGTTGAACGAAGGCCTCCAGCATCCCCGGTGCCAGAGAGCCGCTGCATGCCTCACCCGCTCGTCTGCCTGTGGCTGACTTCAGTCTCTCAGCTGTGGGCTCCTGGGGGTTCCCAGTGCCTGTTCTGCAGCTAGGGGGCGAGCCCCCAGAAGGAGAAGCAGATCCACACCTTGAGCCTCTGTTCCTTCTGGGGCAGGGCCTGACCAGACAGAGATGGGCTATTGATAATTACTGTTCTCTCCACCAAGGCACAGCAGTGAAACAGTATTAGAAATGTCACATGTGGTTGAGCAAGTTGCCTACAGCCAGTAGCTCCCCATCAGATCAGTGCAAGGGGACCCTTTGTGGGCTCTCAGGGAAGCCAGACAGTCACTCCCACCCCACCCCTCCTCTCACTGTGCACCAGCCACTGAGGGCTGTTGGCCAAGGGCCATGCTGTCCCCTCTGCTGGAGAACTCCCCCACTTGGCTCAGCCAGTTCCCTTCCACCTTTCAGGCCACATCATAAACGAGACTTCTTCCTAGAAGCCTTTGCTACCCTCCCCGTAGGAGCAGAAGTCCCCTGCGAAGGCCCGCCAGCCGTAGCCCCAGCCCGGCGTGGATGTGTGTTCCCATGTCTTCATGCCTTCCCCGAGGTCTGAGATTGTGCCCTGCAGTGTTTGTTACATACATGAAAGCTGGGTCTCTGGCAATGTGGGTGGGTTGGGCCTGCCCAGTCTGAGCCAGTGTTCAGTGAGAATGTGGCAGCACTGGACAGGGCACCCTGGCTGGGGCTGTGCACAAGGTCACAGCAGCAAGTTGCTCAGGCCACTGCTCAGAGCCAGGGACATCCTGCCCAGCACCTAAGACACTGTGCCGCCTCCTAACCTGTCTCCTGCCTGCCTGCAGTACCTCCTGGAGTCAGAATGACCAGACAAAGCCAGGCTGCCACTAGTTCAAATGGTACCTCTGTGCTTGTTAGAAGTACCCCTTCCTCTGGACAGGCACCCTGGCCCATGCCAGGACACGTGGCTTGGAGGGGAGCACAGTGCTGGCTGGGTTTCAGTTCCTTGGCCCAGAACCCCTGTCACCCCACATGGCGATCCTGCTCAGAAGGCCCCCTCCCGTTCTCACTTCTCTTCCCCACATTGCCAGGAGCCAGGCTCCATCCACACCCTGGCCCTGAGCATCTACTTTGGCCTCAGTCAGTTCCTCCAGGATCCTCTCCAGCCCCAGGACCCCCCAGCCCCACAGCTCCCTCGGACCTCAGTGTCTGGAGCTGGGGCCCATCATTCAGCACCACTGGTGCTTAGGTGCTAAGGAGGCTGGCCAGCTGCTGAGTGGGAGGCTCCCGCAGGCCTGGGACAGTAAGAGTGAACTTCTCAGAAGGAAGCAGACCCCCCCAAATCTTCCAGAGGAGACTCGCTTGCATATCAAGTGGGCCTCAATTTGTGGGCTCCTGCAGACCCTACCCCTGCAGACATACCCAGAGCTGGGCTCATGCCCTTTTATTCCCAACCACCACGCTGAGCCCTGCTGCCCAGGACACGGCGCTCTCCAGAGGATGGACCCAAAAGCTCCCCGCCCACAGCGTGCTGGACACCTTGTGCCAGACGCCCACCCAGAACTCGAAGCCGTGGCTGAGCTGGAGGGCTGGGGGTTGGCAGGGCCACACCCTGGTGGACCAGGAGGCTTTGGTCCTGCCTTCCAGCATAGGACTGTTGCCATGGCTGCAGAGCCCTGCCAGGTGCGTGTGGCCAGTCGACCAGCTGCCTGGCCTCGACATCAGATAACGGGCCCTGCCACACCAGAGATGAGGACCGGAGTCCCTGCATGCAGCCCTGGCAAACCACAGGCCTGCTCTGCTCTAGACCCAGCCCAGCCCGAGGCACCCCTGAGCAAGCTGAACCTCACTGCACTGAGTGGCCTGCCCCACGGCCTCCCGTGGTTTCTATGCATTCGTTTGTTTTCCTTCCTCCTCTTTGAGGTGAACGCCCCTCAGGACAGGATGTTTTTAGAGGAAAATACAAGCTTCCGGGAGCTGCTGCAGCAGAGCTGCTGGTTGATGCTACCGACACACAGTCTGGGGACTGCAGCAGCCCCATGGCTAGGCAACCGCCCCCTCACCCCCAGGCAGTCGCTCACCCAGTGCCCAGCTGTGCCAGAGCCCCTCGCGGGCTGAGGCAGGCCACGACCTCAGAGCTTGGCCTGGCTTTGGCAGTAGGGCAAGCGAGGCTCGGGGAAGGAGGCATTTGAGGAGTTCAGAGGTTTTGTTCCCCTGGAGCAAAGCCATAAGGCTTTGTGGAAAAGGCAGGAGGAAACCAGCAGGGGTGCAGACTTAGAGATGGCGGCCCCCACTACTGAGAGCCCACCTTGTGCCGAGCACCCTGCAGAGTTCCGCCCCCCCACCAGAATCCCACCAGTCTTCCCCACCACTTTGCAGATGAGCATGGAGAAGTCTGGAGAGATAAACGGCTTGCCCAAGGTCCCAGCGAGCAGTGACAGATGCAGATTTGAACCCAGCCCTTTGGGGTTCCTGGCCAAAGATCTTTATCACCCGGCAACAGACCTCCCAGGCTGGCTGGTGGTGTGCCACCATGGGGACCAAGGAGCCAGTGGCTCCCAGAGTCCCCCTGCCCCCACGATGAGTCTCCAGCCCACAAGGGGGCTGGGACCACCAATCTTGCCAGCAACACCTTGCCAAGGCCCTTTCTTGGAACAAAGTCTGGCAGCATGGCTCTGACCCCCACCTATGTGAAGGGGGCCTTCACCATGTCCTTGAGATGTTTTTGGTTCTGTCATAAATGACTAAAGGAAACGAGAGGTTCCCTCCCACAGGGTGTAGCCTGTGCTGTCCCCTCTACACGCGAGGAGTGGGATAGCCACCAGCACCTGGGGTGGCTTTCTGCAGGACTCGTCCAGAGGGAACTGCTGCCTAGGAGTGAGAGCTGACGGTCTGCAATGGCTCAAGGGTGGGGAAAGAGACTTGGAGATCTCATCCCCAGCCCCGGATTCACTCCAGCCAGCTTCTGAGGAGCAAAGACAAGACGGGGGTGTCAGAGCTGCCAGGCCTGTACCAGCCCCAGGAGGACAACTCTGCCCTGGGGCCACAATCAGGATGCTCACTCAGGTCTGACACTTGCAGCTATTGCCAGTTAAGACCCATGCGGCTCTGCCTGGATTGAGTTTAGTTTATCCAAAGGGAAAGAAAGCAAGGTGTGGGAGGATCTGCCAGAGGCTTCAGGCCCTAGAGTGCTTCCTCCCAGGCCCCTCATGCCCAGTGTAAGTGGGGAAGGGGGCAAGGCTGCCATGGGGCCCTCTCGCAGTGGAGCTCCCTAACGAGGCTGAGTTAGGGGTCCCGAAACCACACCCAACAGCTTGCAGATATACACCTAGGTTTACAGTATAAAAATACAGGGGACAGGGTGAAATGCCAAATTCCTGGGAGTGAGGAGTGGGGAGGAATGAAACAGGGTACCAGGGGGACCCAGCTGTACCTATAAAACCCATTTTTTCAAAATGAATGGAGAGATACATTGTGTAAGAGGCAAGGAAGCATGGTGGTTAAGGGCAGTGAATACAGAGGCAGATTCCTGGGTACAAATCCCTCTTCCAGCACTTACAAGGTACAAGTCCCTCCAGGTCTCAGGTAGCATGTCCATACCCCGTTGGACTGATGTCAGGATTGTGATCATAATGACAAAGGCAAGTGTGTCCCTGGAGCGAGGCTTTTCAGGAAAGCCATCCTTAGTGCCAGGCCAGGGCTGCTGGCCTTCAATTTCCTTTGGACTGTGGCCTGATTGCTATTGAGCCAGACTGCTGAGCTCCTGACTGGCCTTCAGTGACCAGAGCAGGGGGCGGGAGGCAGAGGCGGCAGCAATAAAAAAGAAACTGCTCTCTAAATGCCGCAGCAGGGCTGGTAGTTGGCCCTGGTTCCCAAACAGCTTTCCCTCTGGGGGTGGGGGTGCACTCAGGGACACCCTCAGCTTCCTCAGCCCAACAATTCTCTGTGTCTCAGTCTAGGAAACCCTCTAGCCCCACCCTGGACCACACAGAGGAGGGCACCTGGGCCCAGAGATGTCCAGCAGTGAGCTCCAAGCTAAGCCAGGACCATGACCTGTCCTTGCATCATGCAACAGACCTGATTCAATCTTCAGTGTCATCTATAAACACTTTTCCAGGGGACATTTAGTTTGGAATCCCTGGGCTCCTGCCTCCAACTAAGACACACAGCCCTTTTGGCCCCAGGAGCCCTGACCTTGCCAGGCATCCAGCAAGGGAAGGCTCCAGCCCGGACCCAGGCCCGGAGTGAGGAGGTCACACGCAGCAGGGGCAGTGAAGGCCAAATCCTTCCTTGGGGCCAGAGGAATCCAGCCGGACCCAGCTCACGAACCCAACAGGAGCAGGGGAAACGCTCGGCTTCTCAGCCTGCAATGCCCCCATCTCCATATAGTCAAGAGCAAAAGGGCAGGGCAGTGTGGAGCACAGGCTCTGAGATAACACAGATGTGAGCCCGAGTCCTGACTGCTGGGTACGAGCACGTTCTCAACTTCTCTGAGCCTCAGTTTCCCTGTCTGCAAAATGAGAGCAATGGTAGTATTTACTTTCTTGGCTTCTTGTAAAGGTCCTGATGTGGGGATTAAAAGCTCCTGGCACAGGCCTGGCATTACTGTATTGCTGCTGTTATTCTTTCAACAACTGTTTACTGAGCACCTACTGTGTGTCCTGCCTTGTGCAGGGCACTGAGGTTCCATCAGTGATGAGGACAAATGTGGCCCTCGCCCTGTAGGTCCTCTCTGGCCCTTTTTTGATCCAAACCACTATCCCTGAAACCTCCAACTCGACATGGCCATCAATCCTTGTGGCCTCAGCAATCTCAGCTTCATCTGTCCCCACACCCTGTGGACTGTGGTCACCCCCAGCTCCACCCATGGGGTTGCCCACCACAGCTGGGTGGCTCCCGGGCTGCATGCTGATTCAAATCCTGCCAGCAAGCTCTGGGGTGGTGGCCACAGCCTGGCACACACTCAGTGGCCACGCTGCCTGGACCCCCGGCTATACCCACCAGAGAGAGCTCACTGCTGCTGCTGCAGAGCTCTCACAGGCTGCCTCCCAGCATCCCGGAGGGCCCACCCACCCTCTGCCCGCCTGGCCGCTGGGCCAGCCACAGAACCATCTGATTTGAATGAAACTTCAAACTTAATGACTTTCATGCTGGTTATTTAAAACGCAATGTAATTTTCTTAAAACACCCTATTATTTCCTTTGATAGCTACAAAGCTTTCCCCAATCCCATAAGCATGTTTATTTTTAGGGAAAAGAGTGGTTTGCAGTTGGTCATGGGGACCATAGGGAAAGGGAACCCACAGAAAGCAGGGCAAAGAGTCAAGCCTAGCAGCCCAGAGACCCACAGCCGCCCTCCCTCCTGCTGGAGCAGGCTTTCCACTGACACCCTGGGGTGCTGGGCAGGCCCCCACCCTCCTCACAGAGCACCTCAGCCAGGGGCCCTCCTGTCTGCCATCTGACAGTTAAGGCCCCCTTTCTGTGCTCGCCTCCACAGGACCCCATCCTCACCTGTAGGATGGTTCCAATGGCTTCCCCATGAGCTTCCCCACAGACATTCCAGACATGTACGGCGCTGGGGAAGGGTCTCGAGGCCACCAACACACCCTCCCCTGCTTTCTCCTGGCTCCTCCAGACATGCTGCCCTGGGTGAGGCCTTGGGGCCTGAGGCTTTGACCAGCTGGAGATCGGTGCCCAGATCAAGTGGTCCCAGGCAGTGGCTGCCCACACTGGGAGCACGGGTGGGTGTGGTCCCACCCATTGGGGCTCCCTGGCACAGGAGGTGGCCTGGTGGTGGGTGTTCGTGCAGAGGTCAGCTGAGCCTCCCCAATGCGGGGTGTCTTCTGGGAGTGGCTATTTTTAGATCCCAGGCTTTCATGTGGCCAAATGATGTGGAGTTTACAAAGCATCGGTAATGCGTTTCAGATGGCGGCACAGCAGACCAGGAGGCTGGGCCTCCTGCCACCAGAGCCAGGTCAGAGTTAGTCAGAATACCCTTAGCCTAGGCTCCCGTCACCTGTCCATCTCCCCACGATCCCTTCTTGTCTGGTGGGAGGCTGGCCCTGGAGCAGTCCTTGCAATGCCTAGCAAGCCCCACCTGAGGCCTGACCAAGCAGCGGGCCCCTCCAGCCAATACTTCTCTGAACCTCAGAAATCCTCCAGGGTCAGGGACCCCAACCCCATTTTAGAGGAGGGAACAGGCCTATAGAGGTTAACAGATTTGCTCGAGGTCATACAGCCAGGAGGAGGTGGCCTTGGTCCCTCGGCTTCCTTCCTTCCCCATCACAGGTCGCTGGCTCACCAGCAATGGGGCTTTCTACTGCCACCCCAGGCTATGTGAGCCCACCCCTGCAGCCCTAACTATGCAAACCCCAAAGCCCACTGCCCCCTGGAGCCACAGCCTTCCTGTCCACGCCTGCAGTCATCTGGAAGCAGATAGTGGGGCCCAGACAGCTCTCTCGTCCTTGGAGACAGGAGTTGGTTGTTTTGATGGGAAAGTGAGGGGTCAGGGGGAGCTTATTTGGCGGCGCATCTACTTCCTCTGATGTCTGGGGAGCTGTGGCTGTGCACATGGGCCATGGTGTGCCGGCTGTGTCACCAGTGTCCTCTGGGCCCAGGCAGGCAGTCTCCAGGGGTCGGACAGGCTACAGAGGCAGCCTCCCCAGAGGGCCACACTCACACCCGTCTCAGCCCCACCCCAGGCCAGGGCCCCTAACCAGCAAGGGATAGTCTCTTCCCCCACTAGGGGACCCACAAGGAGAGACCCACGTTCCAAAGCAGGACCAGAAGGGGCCAAATCCTCTGACCAGGACAAACCCATCCGCTGCAGCTGAGATTTCATGCACGCAAAGGCCGATGTTGGCCACAGCTTTTAAGGAACAGAGGTGGCACCCAGGTCCAAAGGAAGGAGCAACAATGTCCTGGGTTCTCAGAGACCCCCACCCTTCCCAGACTCCTGGGACCTCAGAGCCTGCTAGAGACAATGCTGCAGAGAGGCGCTCTCAACACGCAGGCTAAATCACCAGTAAGTAGGATCTGGCCTCTGTGGTTCAGTTCTCCTTGGTAAGCAGGGGGCCAAAATCCTGGACTCATGATCCTAGAGAAACTGAGTCAGACACAATGACACAAAAAATGGAAACTTTCACTTCTGGGGTACTCTTGCTGTGCATGTGCCAACCAGCTCGGGTTGCCCCGAAGCCCACCCTCTCCCCAGGCCCTGCTCACACTGCGTTCACACCCGTGCACCCACCAGTGGCCATCCTGTGCCAGATGCAAGCTCTGCCTACCTCACCCTCCACATGCGACTCAGATCATGAGCTCTGGAACCAGCACTGCCTGGGTGTCAAGGCCACATGCTCGGCCATCTGGGTTGGACCTTCTTCTCCAGCTTCACCATGTGGCCCTCTCGGATCTGGGCTTTGGGTCGCCCTTCCAATGACCAAGAACGTACTGGTTTCTGCCTTGCCCCTCTGCTCAAGCTGTTCCCCCACCTAGAGTAGCACTCTCTCACACTCTACTGTGCAGGTTCCTGGCCAGCTGGAACCTGTCCTGGCTGCCCCCACTGGCCTCTATCCCTCGTCAGTGCCCTTTATCCAACTCAGGTAGAACCTCAGAACTGAATCTGAGCCCCCAGGCAGCTTTGCCAGGACGGAGCTCTGGGAGTGCAAAGGCAGCTGCCTTCTCAACGCTGAGCTGAGGCCAAGTATACAAGTGGGAGATGCTCAGTAAATGCCAACAAGGGTCTGGGCTAGGATTCCAGATCCAGTGGGCACCATATCATCGACCAGCTGAGGGCCCGGGGACCCGGCGGGCAGAATAGCTGTCCTCCTTGTACTGCCCCAGGGGAGCCGAGCTGAGGGAGAGCATCACCGCTCCAGTCCAATCTCAGCTTCAGGGACATTAACACACTGGTTTCCACTCATGAAGCACCTACTATGTGCTAGGGACCCCCCCCCACACACACACACTCTCAATCCATTCCACAGTAACCCATGGAGGTAAAACCCTCATTATCCTCGATTGTAGATGAGGAAACTAAGATCAAGAGGGGTTAAGTAACTTACCCAGGGTCACTCAGCCAAGAGGTGGCAGATGTATTTGAGGGGGGAGATCTTCCAGACTCCATGCCTTCCCCTTCCACTCCTCGGGCTAGTCCCTTCCCTAACCTGGTCTCATTGTCCCCACCTGCAGAACGAGGGTTGTTACTGGAGAATCCGGACACTGTACTGTTGGGGGAGGGGGGCCCCTATGACCTGATAAAGCACCTGTTTCCTCCAACGGAGTCTTGTTTGTACACAGTGGCAGGAAGCAGCCAGTCACAAGGTATGAGGGAGTGTGACTGTATGTCTTCGAGACCGCAGCTTCCTAAGGAAGCTCCCCTTGCTCCTCCATGTGGTTGTGCCTGCCCTGATCCAGCCTCGCCTCAGCAGTTCTGACTCAAAGCCAGTGCCCCTAGAGCCCATCCTTACAGCTCTGCTAAACCTTCTCTTGCAAGGAAACGGGGTGGGGATCTCAGGAGACCCAGGAGGGCATGGCTACCTGCAGCCTCTGAGAGGTAGCCATCGAGACCTCCCTTTAAGCCCACTCACACCTGAGTCTCTGGGCAGCTGGGGAGATGGGCAGAGCAGGTATGGATGCCCCCATTTGCTGGTTGTGAAAACTGGCTTGGGGCAACCACAGCAGGGCTACAGGAAGAATGCCTGGGTCCTGGCAATGAACCCAGGGCTCTCTGTCAGCCCTTCCCCTTGCTGAGCTAGAGGGCAGCCCTAAAACTGCAGGCCCTGAAGACGGGGCAGGGCAAGGGTCTGCAGGATGGGTCTTCCTCGCCCTGAAAGGCATCAAGGGGGCACTCTGAGTGAAGTCTGACCTTGGGAGCAGCTGGGGGGAGGCTGCAGACTTTCCAAATACCACAGCCAATACCACAGGAAAGAATGCAAGTCAAAATAGCTTCTAAATCCCATTGCCCACCACAAACCTACTCAATGAGTGACAAGAGGGAAGAGTCCACGTTAGCCATTCATGCTCAGGCCCTGCAGGACCCCCGAAGTGAACTGGGATGACAAGGAAGCAAATGCTGATTCTTCCTCCCTCTTGATCCCTGATTTTCCTTGAACACTGTGCTCCAGGTAAATAAACAAAATGGCAATTAAGGACTAATTTGTGCAGAGCGACAAATTACTAGAGAAGGCAGCCTGTGAGCACCCTGGAGGCCGTGTGAGACTCAACGTGAGAGATAAACCAGGAAGCAGCAACAGGCACTTTCTGGGGGTCTGCAAGCATGCACCCCACACCAAGGGAAGTGTTAGGGTGAGACATGGTAGTTGCGTGCAAGGCCAGCCAGGTGAGGAAAGATCTGAGGATGGCTCAGAGTCTAAGGACCATGTGGATCTTCTCCCTTTCTTTTTTCCTTACAAACAGCGTAAGCCCCTTTCATCCTGTGTACAAGGGTTCTATCTGGCTGGGGAAGGGGGGGCCTATGTCAGATAAACCTTTGGGGTGGTGGGAGAGGATTCTCAGGATAAACTGAGTGGCCCCAGGAATAGCACATCCAAGAACCCCTGGGGAAGGCAGGGCAGTGAGAAGGGGTCTGAGAACTGGTGTCCCCACCTTAGGGCTGGCCCCTAGGGTTCAGATCCCCAAGCCCTTGCGGCCACGGTGGAGACACAGCCCTCCAGATGGGAGTCCACATGGGCTGACCAGGGGGCCCAGCACTGAGTCCCGATGGTCCTAGAGGAGCCAGGACAGAAGGGGAGAAAGCATCAGTCATGGGCAAACGCCACCGTCCCAAGCCCAGCACTTTCCTGGGCACTTTCCTGGGCACCTCCCTGGCACTTCTGCCTCCTGTCTTCACTCCAAGTGCTGGCAGGGGGGCTCACCACTGCCACTGTGCCAATGACACTAAGTGGGACACTTCTGACACCTGGGCTATTTTTGATCCAAGCATGGCAAGTGCCTCATAAGGCAGGGCCAGCCGCCTTGGCCTGAGGAGCCATGAGGGTGGGCAAGGTGGCCACGGCCCAGGGCCATGACGGAGGGTACCAGCTGATGGTCAGAGGAGGTCTCTCTGAGGTGACATTTGAATTACGCCCTGAATGAGGAATGAGAAGGTGGCGGCTATGTTAAGAGCAGGGAAAGAATTCCAAGCTGAGGGGACAAGTGCAATGGTCCTGAGGTGGGAAAGTCTTGTTGGTTGTAAAACAAGACGCTGAGGGGGCTGTTGTTTGGGGAGAGAAGGGTCCAGTGCCAACAAGGGGGGGTGGTCAGTAGGTGCTGGGCACACAGGTTGCATGAGTGGTGTGGACTTCACCCCAGGAGCAATGGGAAGCCGCTGCAGGGTTTAATCAGGTGAGAGATGGCATCTGATTGTGTTTCTAAAGGACCCTATAGGCACGGTGTGGAGCCTGGAATAGGGGTTAGAGTAGGTGTTAGGGTGGGGGTAGGGACAGAGGGACCCTGGAGGAGGCTGTTGCTGCCACCCCTTTATGCAGGATGGTGATGCTTGGGCTTGAGGGTGGACACTGAAGTGGAGAATTGGAAAGTCTGGGGTGTCTGGAGGGGAGACCAGATGCCTACCAGGCCCCTTTCTCCACCAGTCAGACAACTGCCTTTTTGGGAGGCTGCTCAGCAGACCCTCCTCCTAAGCCAGCTCTGCCCAGGATGCCCCCCGCTGGGCCTTTGTGACAGCATGCCTCTGCCAGAATGCCAGGAGGGAGTCCTCGGCCAGGCGCTCCTAGAGGCAGGCACTGGTTCTGGTCCATCTAGTGCTCAGCCCGGATCCAGCCTCCCTTCTAACAGGCTTCACTCCATCCAGAGCTGGTTACCAACCGTCACCAACCCTCCCTAACAAGGCCCGAGCTCTCCTGAGGGGTGCGGAGGGCTGGGTGGGTGCATCTCTGCACAGCTCCGCTGAAGAGGCTGGCCATGTGTCAGCAGCACTTCCTTCCTCTGCTTAGTCTTGTTCACGCCCTCACCTCCTGCTCCCCCAGGGCTTGTCTGCACAGCCCTCACCTGAACCCCAGACCCTGGAGTCAGGGAATGTGAACCGGATGGCCGGGAGCCCTAGCAGGAGCCCACTGCCTCAACTGGGCTCCTCCGCCCTGGAGCTGATGCCTGCTGCCCCCCGCCCCACCCACCCCTGCTCGGGGAACGCCCGGGTCCCAGCAAGGCTGTGGATCTCAGACACAGGCAAAGTGCTCCAAGTCCCAACAAGAGCCAAAAGCCTCATTTTTTCCCCTGTATTGAGATATAATTCACATATCATAAAATTCTTCATTATCATGTATACAATTCAGTGGCTTTTAGTATAGTCAAAGGTTGTACAACCTTCTCCACTAACTCCAGAACATATGCATCACCACAAAAAGAAACCCCATTAGTCACTCCCTCTTCTCCCAGGCCCCGACAACCCCTCATTTACTGTCTGTCTCTATGGATTTGCCTATTCTGGACATTTCATGTAAACGGTGAAAGGCTCGCCCTGGCCAGGTGGCTCAGTTGGTTAGAGCATCGTCCTGTAACTAAAAGGTTGTGGGTTCGATTCCCGGCCAGGGCACATACCTAGGTTGTGGGTTCCATCTCTGGTCCCAGTGCATACAGGAGGCAAGCAATCAATGTTTCTCTCTCTCTCCTCTTCCTCTTGCTCTAAAAAGTCAATAGAAACATATTCTTGGGTGAAAAAAAAAAAAAAAATTTAACTAAAAAAAAATTAAAGATTAAAAAAAAAATGACAAAAGGCCCAGCAGCCTTCCAGGCCACAGGTTCCAAGTGGACCCCATGGAAGGGGCCAGGAGAGCAGTGTGGCCTCCTGCTCTTTTTGAGATGAAGATTTGCACCAGACCATCAATCAGTCCCACCATTCAAGAGTCTGAGTTTCCCTAAGGAATGATGCCTTACTTATCATCCCAGAAGCCCCTCAAAGTCCAGTCCAGGACCAACTCACGCCCCTCTACCCCCACCCTCAGCTCTCAGAGCAGGGAAAACAAAACCAAAATGAGGAGTGGCTACTGCTCTAGGCCAGTAACTGTCTGCAGGCCCACAGGAGATGCCTGACAAACATCAGCCATGAAGTCAACTTTGCCCTAATTCCCCTTCCCCTAACAGAGTTTACAAGAAGCCAAATACCAAAATAAAACAGAACTTTTTTGGAAAAAAATTTCTCTTTGCCCTGTGGCAGTTGCTCCTGGTGAGGCTTGAACCTGCCTGTTTCAAGGTTATGCAGTGTGGCAGCTACATGGACAATCCACCCATGCATGGGCAGTGGAGGTGCCTGGCAGGGGTTTCCCCACTGTCTAGGCACTCAAGGGACTGGTCTTGAGCTTCTCAGCACAAGGCTAACCACTTGGATTCTCTCAGAGAGGGCTGGGGGGCTCGGTCTAACGCCCATGGGCAGGGGCCAGGCAGCCTTCACCTGTGTGGTGGAGGGAGCTCAAGAAAGCTCCGCTTTGAAGAAAACCTCCCAAGGCGGTTTTTCCCACTTTAAGAGAATCTTTTTGATTCTAGACACATGAACCTTGAGTCACAATGATAAATGTGCTCCTAAAACACAGGATCAATTAAATTTGCTTTTTAAAACCCAACCATATTTTAAATGTCTATATAACTCTAGTAATGCAAGCAACTACTCTTATTTGCTATTTGCTTATTACTAATCAAGCTTTCTTAAAAGAAACTCCACTACATTCACATATATCTTTCTCACCCGATGTCACCCCTACTAAGGCCCTTGCCTCTGTCCTTGTCCCCACCCTCTGGAACAGCTGGCACCAGGGCACCGAAATTCAGCGCCAGAGCGTGCCCTCCTTCTGTGTTCCCAGAAGCCTGGCAACAGAAGGCTGTAGCTAAGTGGGGAGGAGAACCAGGGGACCTGCCCTTCTACGAGAGGGTGTGACACAGAGAGATGCATCTGCTGTGCCTTGAGAAAGACCCTTAAGTTGAAAGAAAGGAATGATCCAGGCCAAGGGAGTGGTATTATGCCTGACCCTCTGCACTGCAGGCCCCTCATCCTTAGTGCCGGAGCTGGTCATGCATCCACCTACTCTTTGACCAAAGTGAACTAAAGGACACCAAATGGTCATCACCACGCCCCTAGAGAGAATGAGGCCCTCCCTCTCCACACACCCAGCCACGACTTGCCCAGGCCATGAAAGGAAATCAGAAACACCGCTTTTAAACCACTGTGCAATCACCAGAAGCAGGAGGGGAGCCTGCCTTGATAGGCCCATGCTTGGCATAGGCCTTTGGTCTAGTCATTGTTACCACAGTGACTCCAGTTCCTGACCAAAGAAGCAAGCAACTCACCTGCCAGTGGTTTGGTAGTGCTAGGTTATGTCAACTTGGCCCAAATCGAAGGGGGCCCCAAAAGTGTCTTTGTTAAGCATCTGCTGTTGGGAGGTGGAGATCTCTCAGGAGAGCTGCTAAATCGGGTGGCAAGGCCAGTGTGCAGGCCCGCACCCTGCTAGACTTGAAAGGAAGCAAACATCTAGGTAGAGCCACCCCAGAACACAAAGACCGACAGAACACTCATCCCACATGCTCCTCCTAGAGGTGAGAAAATGGGGGTCCAAAGGGCAAGGAACTCATGTCCTGAGTCAGCTGTCTACAAGGTTTTCCACCCTGAGTTTCTGGAGAGGCCTCAACCAGTCTTCTCACCTCCCACTACCTTCAGCATGAAACAGCTCTCTGAACCAACCCTCCTATTCCAGATCAGAAACAGCCAGGCAGTCACCCTCCTCCCTCAGGTGACCTCTGCCACTAGCCATGGGAGCCTCCCACTCACGGGCCCCACCTACACTGGGCCTACATTTGCACCCAACGGGCATCCACCAGAGACCCCCAAACCTTTCATGTACTCTAGGAGTGCTAACCTCACCCCAGCCTGGGCTACCGGACAACTGAAACACTAATCTGAATTTTTTTTAAAGTACAGCTTAACTGCTCCAAAGCCCTCAGAACAGGCTCTTCACATGTGAGGTCATCTGCTCCAATGGGCAGAAAAGCATGGTTTGTAATGATCATTAAATCTTTTCAAAGCACTGGGTTCTTCCTTAAACATACTGAGTTTACAAATTCATTAAACAGGCCCCTTACCAACACTACTGAACACCTCGGCAAACCCTTTGTGGTGCGTTTGAGACCAAGCCAGCTTCATTAAAAACCCACTTTCCACACATGGTGTTCAGGGTCTTTCCCTGGCAAGGGTGTGCTCATGCCAATAAAGACAGAGCAAGTAGAACATCCACAACCAGGAGATGTGAAGCCAAGCAGCGTTTCTGCGGGTTCCTCTAAGCACCAAGGCCTGGTTGGGGCTTCAGGCTTTAGGGAGAAGGCTAACTACAAAGGTCACAGCTCAGACCACACTATGTACACCACCCTTGGGAGCCAGGGAGTGGGTCTCAGCTCAAAAGTTCTCCCTAGTACACTCCACCCCAGCATCACCTAGCGCCAGGATAACAGGGCCTACACCTGCTGAGAGCAAGCTGGGAAGACAAAAGCCAACAGCTAGTGGGAAGTGGGGTGCCCAGGGCTGTCCCTCCTTACTTCAGCAAGGTTCTCTGCTGGTTCAGATCCTACTGGGCATGAATGGGAAAACAGACCAGAACAGAGTTCTCACGTATCTATCTGTTGTAAGCAAAAGTTACTTCTTGCCCTGCCTCACCTACCTGGTCAAGAAGATAGCTGGCACCGGGCTGGGCTGTTCAAGCCACTTACCAGTGGGGGTTGCGGCTGGGGGTGCTGTCCTGCTCCCGAGGGGGGCGGGTAGTGCATGAGCAGATTGAAGGCGGAGTAGACGGTGTCTTTGTACATGCCGCTGGCGCACTCCGGGGCCTTCAGGCCTGGAAAAACCACAGCGGGGTCAGACTCGACAGCCCGGGCGGCTCTGGCTGAAGGCTGTCTGCTCTCTAGAGAAAAATAAGACTTGCCAAGGGGTCCCCTTCCAGATCGTGACTTGAAAAAGAATGGAATGAGGGTGCCCGCAATGCCAAGTTTTGATGAAGAACCCCAAGTCCGGGCCTCCTCTAGGCGACCCCTACCTGACTCCCACCCCGTTAGCAGACCGAGGCAACTTGGCCAACGCTTTCTCCCCAACACAGGGGATTTGTCAGTCACCTGGGCAGGAGGGGAGGCGGAGATGGCGGGGGTCTGTTTACTCCTATAAAGGTCAGGGCACCGGAAGTGACTCGAGCCCGGAGGCGCCCGGGAAACCCGCCCCCACTCCCCCCACCCCCCTGGGTTTTACCGCCTCCTGGAGCTGCAGCTGGGGGGAGGCACCCCTTCGGCTCCCTCCCTCCCATGAAGGCCTGGGCCTTAACGGGTGGAGGAGAGCCAGGCAATGCAGAAACTCACCGTTCTCCAGAGATTCTGGAAGTTTGTCGGGAAAAAGTCTCTGCGAAGTGTGTTCCCGCCCGAGCGCCTGAGGGGACAGAGGGGCCGTAAGGGGCGCAAGAAAAGCTGGGGACTCGGGGCCAGGGACAGCCGGGGCTCTAAGGGATGGGGACCCCGAGAGCCGCGGAAGGGAGGGGCCGCGGCCCTCGGGAAGGAGCGGGGCACTGGTCGACGCTCACCTCGGCCCCGACCTCGGCCTCGCCACGGGCCCCGGCGCCAGCCCCCGGGACCCCCGCGCCGCCCGCCGCGCCCTCGGACTCATTGACCAGCGACGACTTCAGCTCAGCCAGGTCGCGCTCAGGGCCCGCGGCGCTGTCGCGGCTCTTGTCGTCCTGCTCCTCGCCCTCGTCTTGGAAGGCCAGCAGCTCGTCGGGCGCGCCGAGGTCGTCGCCGCCGCCCGCGCCGCCCCCGCCCGAGTCCAGCTGCGGCATGGTGCGCTCTGCCCGGTGGGACTCGGGGCGCAGGAGTGAGGGGCACGGAGGCGGCGAGCCCGGAGTCCGGACCTCCGAGCCCGGAGTGCGGCGGGCGGACTCGGCCTGGGCGGGATGCGGGAGCTGGGCGCTGGGCGCGGGCTCCGGGCTCAGCGGCTACGGGAGCTGGCGGGTCCGAACATCAAAGGCGCCGCCGGCGGAGTGCGGGGGGCGGGGCGGGGACGCCGGGGGCGGGCCGGGATGGTGGGCGGAGCCAAGTCGCTCCGCCCCGCCCCCCTCTCCGGGGAGCGGTGGGGACGCGCCCAGTGGATATAGTCTTAAAGGGCTCGCTCTCTGTTGTAACTCGAGTCAGGCGTTGGAAGACCCTGAAAATCACCACCCATCTCCTAAAATGCTGGGACTTTAAAGGACTCCGACCCTGCTTCCTCATCTAGCGATTCCCGCCCCGCGCCTAGATGTACCCTAGATTCTTTGGGTGTCTTGGAACAGGATCCAAGGTGTGAACTGCGTCTGTACCCCCCGCGCAGGACGTTCTGGGCTTGAAACTGGGGATTTCCTCGAGCTTGGGGCTGCTCGGAGACCAACCCTGGGCCGGCAGGATTAGGCCTCCTCAAAGCCTCATTCTCCAAACTTAGGCCAATCAGGTCGCTCACTGACTGACAACGCTAACGTATGCATATATCCGCCCCACATTTATTGAGCGCCTGTTGCACGTGGGGTTCATACATCACAATTGTCACGGCCTCTCAACCCTGTGGTGGCTCCGAGGCACGAACCCAGCCTAGAGAGGAGAAGGAAGGACCCCGCCCTCCCCCCCACCATAGGGATCTCCAGTCACACTCTTTCCCTCCCACGACTGTCCCAACTCATTTCCACGCCTAGAGCCTGAGTCCCGGTGGTGCCACGCTTTGGGCAACCACGTGGGCCACGAGATTCCAATGAGGGTTGGGTCGTACGAAGCAACTTAACTCGGGAAGTCGCATTCCGGTGGAGCTCATTGACTCCGAGCCTGGCACACGCGGGCCTTCGCAGGATCCAGGCTGCAGAGTCTATAATAGGCCGGGAGGAGCGCAGGAACCACCAGTTCCCATCGCATCTACAAGGCACCCAGGGTCAAGTCCACGCAGGTCTCTACCGCACGCTTGGCATCAGGTCAGCACTGCGTCCAGGCCCCTTTGGATCACGGTGCAGTGAACCGCAGCCCCCGGCATGTTCCTGTTCTGAATTCAGTGTAGACGTTCCCATTTCTCCCGGGAGCAACTGGGGCAGAACGTATTTGGGAAAGGGAGGGTGTCTTGGACGCTTCTCGGACACTAGTCTCACAGGACCCCTGGCTGCGGTGCAAAGTCGGGCCGGAAGAGAGCCGCGCCGCCCCTCCGGGTCCTGGCCCAGCCTGCCTGGCTGGGGATCAAAGAGGCCCGGCCGTCTTCTCCGAGTTCAGATCCTATCTGCGCCCGCCCAGCGGGACGCCTCTGTCCTGCCCCCACCCCCACCTCAGGGCTGGAGTGCCCTCTTTCCCTCGCTTCCGGGGGGCCGGAGGAGGGGTGGGCATGGGGGGTGGGCACTAGTGCTCACTATGGTGATGGAGATGGGGGGAAGACCTTGCCCATTAAGTACCCCCAGTCAACTTTCTTGGTGTGAGCTAGCTGCCAAGTCTCACCTCATCCCCTCTAGAGTCGGGGAAGAGGCTCTAGCCAGACGTGGTACAGTCCCAGGGGAGTGTGCTGGAGGAGGGGCCCATGGCCTCCCCCCACCTCAACCCCTGAAGTTGTATGGTCTGACTTTGGGATGAGCCTCCTCTGCTGTAGCTGAGGGGAATACGGATCTGCCTAACCCAAAGGCTTTGGGGGTCTTCCTGCGTTTTTCAGGTGACCCCAGCTTAGCAGGAGCCTCTTCCAGTACAAAGTTCCCCAGACCCCTGAGGTCCCGGGGGACACAGGCCAGTGGAATCTGAAGTTTTCTCCAGTCCATGGAGAAACAAGAGAAGTCAGGGCAACAGTGAGTTTGTTTTTCTCAAGAGGGATAATTTTTTTCAGCTTAAAGTATTAGCCTTTAATCAGAGATTATGACCTTTCTGCTTTATTGGTGTGAAAACAGCCTTTCTTTATTGTAATGATCAGTGAGAATTGATTTGTTTTTTAATGTCCTTATTTAGCAAAAGAAAAACTTGACAGCTCTCTGTTCACTCTTCCACCCCTAAATTTCTTTGGACATTTTATAAGACTCTGAAGTCCCAAAGTCTGGGAACCACTGTTCTTATGGCATCATGGCTCCAACCCCTTGCCCTGCTGGGTGGAACCAAGGAGGGAGCAGGTGGGTAGAAAGAATAGGTGTGTGAGGAAGAGTAAGGGAGGGAGAGACAGGCTGAGTTCCAGACATCCACAGCCACACTGAAATCAGCCTGAAAGCCTGAGTACCTAACCCAGAGCTTAGGCTGTGGGGAGGAGAGGGTCAGAGGAGGCCACTGTAGGAGGAGGCATTGGCTGCTGGAAAAGCTGAGAAAGTATTAGAGCCAAGTTTGTTTCTGGATTAGTTTATATGAACCATGGGCAGAAGGAGCTCAGATACAGTGAAATCAATGGAGTTGGAGTGATCAGGCTGGCTTCCTGGAGGAGGCAGACTTCATCTGGACCTGGAAGGTTATGTAGGGCTTGGAGAGATAGGAAAACGAGGCTGGCCTTGTCCCCACGAGGCAGGTGGGGGTCCTGGTTCAGCCCCTTGTCTGATTAGCACTGATCCTGCTGTCCTCATCCACATACTGACTTCGTATTACTGAGTGATTGCTATGTACCAGGCATCACGTCAAGAGCTTCATACACATTATCTTAACCACCATACCAATCCTATGACATCGGGACTACTCTGCCCATTTATGAATGAGGAAACTAAAGCTCAGAGAGGTTGAATAAGTCACCCGAGGTCTCACAGCTTGGAGGAGAGGTTTCCGGAATTCAAAACCAAGGCAGTCTGACTCCTGAGCCAACACCCTGACTTTTGAACCCTAACTAGTGTTCCATTATGACCTCTACAATTTCAGCAGGGTCCTTATCTACTTTGTGGTCTTGGCAGACAAATACTGATGAGTGAGCTGTCCCTAATAGAGTTCCTACTTTCTGGGTGACTCATGCTGTGTGAAGGGGCCACCAGGAGGACTGGGGAATCTTCCTGGCTAGTCTGGATAGGGTGGCTCAAGCCCTTTGCTAGGTAAGAGGGTCCAGAGCATCTCCCTTGAGTCAGAGTCACGTCAATCTGTACCATCTGTCCCCTGGGCCCACCCTAGGCTGCCTGCTCTGGGCACTGACTCAGATTCCATGAGACAATAGGCTCTGGGGTTCTTCCATGGGGAGGTGAGTAAGATCTGCTATGGCTGCCCACTGGATGTGACCAGGGGAGTTTTGGGGCCAGGGCCAGCTGCAGGGAGGCCCCAGAGTCTCATGGACTTGTTAAGGCCAGGTCAGATCTGGAGGTTTAATAAGGCTTCATCTTCATGCAAATAAACCAGGTGACCTGTGCTGACCTCAGATGCCGGATGTAGGACAAAGGGCTCTGCAGCGCTGAGGGTTGGAACAAGAGTTTTGGCTTTGGACTTAGGCAGACCTGAGATTGCCCCCCTGCCCTAACATTTACTAGCGGAGGGCCTCCAGACAAATCACTGTCCCTCTCTGAGGCTCTGCTTCCTTATGGGTAAGATGGGTGTCACGCCTGAAGCTGCCTCTCACTGTGGGAGCGAGCTTGAGATGAATCATGTATCCTAGGAAATAACTTAGCACAATGCCTGGCACATTCCAAGTGCTCTAATAAATGGGTGCTCTTGAGCTAGAAATTTTTCGGAAGTTGTTAGGCTAATTGGCTCTTCATGTAACGTCATGTAAATCATCTAAGTGTTCTCATGGCCTGAGCCCACTTAATCACAGCTAAAGCTGAAAATATACATTTCCTTTCTTTTCTTTCAAGTTCCTTTAACATGAAAGGCCCGCATGAACTCTGACCTTTTCTAACAGGGAGACCCTTGAAATGTAGCCTTTCCAGAAAATGGCTCAAAGGAGCCCCAGATGGATTTGGTAAATTACAGCAGGGAGAGGTTCAGAGTGGCGTCTTGTCCTGCCCACCAGCCAGCCTGGCATCCTGCTGGTGCTTGCCAAGTGCTGCCTGGAGGCCGGGCTGCCGGCTGGGGCAGGAACACTTCCCGTGGTGAAGCCTTCCCTCTCAGGGCAAAGCCTGGTCACACGTCCTGGAGGCAAGCTGTGGTCTGTTACTAGAAACACAGTTTGCTCTCTGGAGACTCTGTGTAGTTTCACTGCATGTCTGTGTGTGTGTGTCCCTGTATGTGTGAATGTGGGTGGTTTTGACCTGAGAATGACAAAGACACAATTGCTACGATGCCACTGCTCTGGGTTTAGACTTGGCAGCTGCCTTAAAATGAAGCAAGAAGGGTTTGGGGTCCTCTTTATAATCTTTAGTGAGTTCTCTCCCCTACACCCACCCTACATACTACCCCACCCCCAATTTTGTGTAATAGCCAAGAATTGCTCTTAAAATAAAAATTTAGTGATACAGCTAGATGTTAGCTATTCCTGATGAAACCCCAAGGAAGTTTGGCCAAATTGGCTTGAGGGGTGGCAGTAGTGAGATTACAAAAAGCTGGCCCCCAGCTTCAGAGGGCTTGTTATGACAATTTCCCATAGTGCAATAAATGGGGCTGGGATTTACTCACCTAGAGAAATAAACAGCCCTAGGTTTCCACAGGAAAGGGTCTGGAGTCAAAGGCACCAAGGTATCAGCAGCAAAGGCAAGCCAGGGATGGCTGGTATATGCCAAGCACTGTGCCACCAGTGCACACTGGTCCCGCGGGAACTTGGTAGTGGGAGGCCTGTGTCCTGGTTCCCAAGAGGACCTGAGCCAGATGCTGTAGTCACTGTCTGTCCGCATGTTCACAGCCAGCAAAGACTCTGAGAAGTCCTGCCCTAGAGAAATCCCATCTAGCTTCCTTCAGTCAAGTGTCTCCCAAACTCATTTGACCATAAAACTATTTTTCTGCATGTTACTTTCCAAAGAGCATGGCTCCTCTGCAAGTCCTTGGGGGAACACTAGTGCCCCTGGTTTCGGGAGGTAGGAAAGGGTGCTCTTTATCCCAGAATATATTGGTTTGTGTCCTCAGTATGGAGAAACGTAGCAAGAGTTACTTTCCAAACTGGTCATCACAGCTCTTGTGAGGCTTCATTCCTGCGTTGCTGGACTCCCAGCTTCTTGGGACGATAGAAACTTTATCTGTGCCCTTGCTGAGTACTAACATGGACCATTCATACTATGGTGCTTAATAAATGCCTGCTGCCCATGGGATGGAGCGCTGAGGTAATGGTTCAACCCAACTCTGTTCCTCAACTTTCCTGGGGGGCTACTCCCATGGGTGTGTTGGCTGGGAATACTGCAGTGTCTGAGATGCCTTGCTTCATCAAGGCTCATCTGTGGTCTCTGCCTCACCCAGGAAGCCTTTCCACCTTCTCCCATCTGCCGAGATCTCTCTTCTTCCAGACTCTCATGGCCTTTAGAATTGGAACCACTCAACATCATGAGCAATTCAGTCTCTGTTTCCTGTGAGTCTCCTGTCCTTTGACTGCTATCTTTGTCGTCTGATGGTCAAGAGCTGGCCTGGAACCTCACAGTCTTCGTGTGAACTGGGGCTTCTCCATGTACTCATTATGGGTGGGACCTTAGGCGAGACGCCTCCTTCTTGGAGCCTTCAGTTCCTCATCTGTTAAGTGAAGGCAAAAAGAATATTTGTCTCAAAGAGCCGGGAAGACAGGATGAGTCCCTGCTGGTAACGTACTTAGCGTGGTGTCTAGTGCAGAGTAGGCGCTTGCTAAGTGGTGACCGGTGTCAATTATTACTGTCCCCAGTCAGCATGGCTGTGCTTGGGACCAGGCCCTTAGAAGTGCTTGGCAGAGGCTGTGCCTACAATCCTGCAGCCCTGCTAGTCGTGAGGTGGAGAGCAGGCATGGGGGGCGTGGAGGGGGAAGGCTCCAGGAATCCTGCCTTCTGAGACTTGGCTGAGGCCACCAAGCATTCAGGCTAAGCGGGGACTCCTGCTAAGTGATGGCCACCTCCAGATGTCTGCCAGCCTGAGGGAGCCGGCTGGCCTGCGGGGCCTGAGGGCAGAGACAGGACTAATGGGAGGAAATGACACCACGGAGAGAGCTCAGCTTGAGGAAGCACGTCTGCCAGTCAGAGCTGGCCACCCGTGGCCCGCCCAGGCCGCTCTCCCTCACCAGAGGTGCGACAGCAGAGGCCTGGGGCTCCCAAGGGAAGGAAGCCACTGACGGGGTTTCTGTCTCAATGTTTCTCCAAGGCTGTGGGCAGTCACTTGTACTTCCTGTGTGGCTCTGCCCCTCACTTGGTCCAGGCGTCTGCAGGCGTCTGAGCAAGGACAGGCTGTGAGGTGAGTTTGAAGGCAAAGGCTTGGATGTCTCTGGCTCCAAATTGAAGCTGGAAGCTCAAGGGGAGGGTTGATGTAACAGGCCGATCTGGCAGCCGGGGTGGGGGTGGGGGGTGGTTCACTAACAAGATCACCTTTTGGGGAAGAAGCTTAGTGCAAAGGCCAGCAGCTTGGGGCCCTAGCCCATTCTATGCCCAGGCACCTGCTCAGGCCTGCTGGGGTTGGGGCAGACAGAGCTTGGCTGTGGGAGGGGGCTCGTTCTTAAATCAGCCTTCTCTCACTTGGTTCAGGTTCTATAACCAGGGGCTGGAAAGAGAACGATGGGAAAAAGCAGGAGAGGAAAGAGCCTGGGTTTCCATTTTGGCTCTGCCACTAGGTAGCTCTGTGACTTTGGGCAAGTCACTTACTCTCTCTGGGCCTCAGTTCTCTCATCTGTAAGATGGAATGATAATAATACCTATCAATGGGTTTTTGTAAGGCTTAAACGAGTTTGTGTTTGTAAAGTACTTGGAATAGTTTGTGGCCCACAGTAAGTGCCATGTAAATATTAAGTAGACAAAAATTAATTGAGGAGCTCATCTATGCCTAGTCTAGTAATGCGCAAGGGGCTTTACATCAATCACCTTGTTTAGTCTTCACAAAAGCCTAATGAAGTTGAAGATACTAGTATTAGGGAAATGAATCCGAGAAAGTCAAGTTCCTTGCCCAAGGTCACACAGCGGGCTAGAGGCAGAGCTAAGGGTTAAACCCTGGCTGGTCTGGCTCCTAGACCTGGGCTCTCTCTTGACCACTCAGTGCTGCCACCTCAGGAGTTTGCGGCAGCTCTGGGAGGTCAAGTGCCCACAGGAGCAGGGCTACAGCAGATCAGCGGGCAAGGGGGACTCAGAGAAGCCCCATTCTCTCTCCCCACCCCCACTTTCTCAAGCTGGAAGCCCCCTCTCCTTGACTCCCTGGGAGAAATTCCTCTGACTAATTTGTGGAAATGTCGGTAGGTGATTTCGATTACAAATTGCAGTCCTGCTTCCTCCAGATGAGTGATCTTCATTGTGGGGCCCTGGAAGCAACCCCAGTCCTGGGCTGCTGTGTTTGCTTGATGGTGACACTACTGAGGAACTGGACCACCCCAGACAGCCTCCAGAGACAAGGGACACAATCTCTCTGGGTGGGTGTGTATGTGTGTGTTGGGGGGGGGGGGGAGCTGTGGGCCTAGGGTGTCCTCCTCACTTTCATGTCCTCTTCTGTCCCAGCAGGAGCCTTCTGTCTTCCTCTTGACTGTGTCCCCTGGACTGAGCCAGGGCCTGGCAGAAAGTGGATGTTAAATAAATACGTGTTGGACCCAAGAATGTCTCCAGACACTTGCACTGTGCTTTACTGTTTACAAAATTCCTTCCCATCTGTTATCTCATCTGATCCTCCCACCAGCCCTGAGAGGTAGGTCTTTTAACCCCATCTTACAGATGAGAAAACTGCTCAGAGAGAGTAAGTGACTGGCCCAAGGTCACATAGCTCAAAGTCTGGTCTCAAAGTCTGGGCACCAAATTAACTCTAGCTCTGCATCCCCTGGAGATATCTCCCCCTTCCTTGTGTGAGGACAGTCGGGGGACAGAAGGAACCCCTAGTTGTCAGAGGCTTCCCATGGCCTCCTTCAGCCCAGAAGTGCTCCTCAGAAATGGTCAGGGGACAGAGTCATATCCACCAAGGCTTCTAATGGGGGGAGGGGTGCTCAGGAATGCTGAGGGTCATTTATTGAGGAAGCAAGTTCTCTCTAGCCTCTTGGGAGCCAGGATAGACAGACAGGTCCACACCCTCAGGAGATCTGTGCGGGGAGGGGGTGGGGGGCAAGTCACTGTCCCAAAGATGGGGCATGGGAGCTCCGCCTCTTTAGGGGGAACAGCACTCTGGTTCCTGGAGACTGAGTACGAGGGGCTGGTTGGGGTTACCCCCTTCTCAGGCCCCCAGCTGCCCCAGGACTGGGAGCCAGCCTGCATCCTGCAGGGGTGAAAGTGCTTCTCTGCACCTTTGGGTCACTGGTGGCCTCACTGATGACTGCAGTTTTCCTTGTCAGCTTTGCTCTTTTTACTTTTTATTAACAGCTCTGTTATTACTGATACCTTAAGGGGTTTCCCCTTCTGGTCAAGCTTTGTCTTTTGTTTGTATAAGTTTAGAACTTCTGTCCTCTCCCTCTCATCTCTTCTTTCTCCTCTCAGCCCATGGTTTTGGAAGATGCTGAAACAGGAGGTGGGTTGGGGGCAGGTTCAAAGGTGACTTCCCCCTACCTCTCTCATTGCCCCTGGCCCTGCCCTCAACAGGTCCTAGGGACCCCCAGGGTGGACCTAGCTCTGCAGGTGGCGTGGCTAGGGGCGGTAGTGAACACCTTTGAACTGGCAGCTTCTCTAAATGGGAGCTTTGGTGCCTCTAGCCCTGCACATCAAGCTCCCTTTGTGCCAAGCAAATCATCTCAGTTTGGGGGGCCTGCAGTGCCCTGGGAAACATGGCAGAGACTGAGAAGCTGGAGGATGGGGCCTCTGCTCATCCTGATTCATTGTGGGACTAGGTCTGTGGCCAAAAATTTCCTTTCTGAAATTCACAGCCCCTCTGATCTGGGTGGGGGTTTCTTGGTTGCAGCAGGCTGGGCCACAGCGACTGGCTACTGTAATGGATTCCTGGCTGTGGGACAGTGCTGGGCCGGTCCTGGTCCTTCCATCTTGGCTGGGGTGCTAGTGCTTGATGACTGGTTTCTGAAAGGACAGGTCTGTAGAGCTGAGAACCACCAGGTCTCCGAGGTTAACTTAAATTCTTACTTCTGCCTGGGAGGTGCTCCCTGTCTCCAGCCCAGCCCTACACCCAGGACCCCAAACTGGGGAGGGACACAAGCCCCAAGCTCCTGCCCCCCATAAAATAGTAAGGGTGGGACCTGGCTGATGCTGAACTACTCATGTTTGTCAGGCTGAGCTCTAACATTCTGTGTTAGAGGATGAGAGTCTGATCTGCAGGGGAAAGCACTTAAAACCCCTTTTCTTGCTGAAACTTGTACATGAGACAGACCCACAGCAGACTGCACCACAGCGTGGGAAATGTTATCTTGGCCTTTCCTTTGCACTCACAGAAAGTCCCAAAGGCGCCCCAGCACCAGTTCTCAGGCTAGTCGGGGAACTGAGCTGTGATGCCTGAGCAGGGAGGGCTGGGCCTGCCTTGCTCATTGCTGGCATCAGAGCCCAGCAACTGTGTGAGCGTGGGGGAAATTAAAGACTTACACCATATGGACAAGGACCTCATGTAATTACGTGCCCAGGATGGCAGACGTGAGGTTGTGCAGGCTCTCAGAGGGCGGTGTTTAACAGAGAACGGAACTTCCATGGCTCAAAGTCTTTAAAACAATGAAAAAAAAAATTTTTTTTTTATTAATCTGAGAAAGAGAAAGAGAGAGAGAGGGAGAAAGAGGGGAAACATTGATTTGTTGTTCTACTTATTTATGCATTTATTCATTGATTCTTACATGTGTCCTGACTGGGGATAGATCTTGCAACCTTGGTGTATCAGGACGATGCTCTAACCAACTGAGCTGCCTGGCCAGGGCTGAATGCCTCTTTAAAAGAAAGGGTTTATCAGGTGCAACCAGTAGCAAGAAAAAAGACCAAGCCCAGAACATGAAGTCTAAACCTTCAGCAGCAGGGATGGATGGAAAAGTCAATGTGGCCACCGTCCTGGCATGGAAGGGCTCTTTCATATATCAAATAGGAGGAAGAAAGATGTAAGTTTTGCAAGGAAAATATTCGGAGGTATTTTAGGTTAAAAATACGGATGCCAGCGAGTGAGAGAAAGAGACAGAAGAGTTAGCCTGTTAATTGCCGTGGACCAGCTCTGACAAAAGACTGCTCACATTCCTGTGTATCTGTTGGAATTTAGGATTAACTTCCAGGTGGCTATTTCCGAGATTATTCAAAGGAGAGAATAGCCGGGTGCCATTGAGCCCCAGGAGCCTCTGCTTCTTATTTGCACATGAACTTCCCAAACTGCAGGCCCACAGCTAATCCACAGGGGACACAGCTAATTCACAGGGGACAACACACCTCTTCCTGTCGAACCCTCTCTGCACCTGTCCCAGGACCAGCCCTGTTTCACCTTCTCCAGTCCCCCCTGTCTACAGCTAATGTAAATCCTTTTAGAAGAGCTTACATCTTTCTCCCCTTTCTCGGTGAATAAAAAACTCCAGGATGATGGACATGTTGCTTTTCCTACCTAGACATGCTGCTGGTGGTTTAGACTCTGTGCCTTAAGACTAGTCTTCCTTTTTCGCTAGCCATGACTTAATAAACCCTTTCTTTTAAAAAGATTTGCAGCCGGTGGAAGTTAACCTTTATTTTTTGTTTAAGAGTTGTTCTGAAAGAACTAACATTGGCTACAGATGAAGCGGGTGGGAGGTGAATCAGGGCTAGTTCTGACAGGCGCAGAGCCCTAGGGAAGAAGTGTTTGCTTTTTAGGGTTGGTCGTGGGCAGGGGTCCGGAAAAGGTCATGTACATGCAGGATGCATTCCCTGACTAGCCCCACGGAAAGCTCAGACTTAGGAGATCAGGTCACCAGGAGCCCCAAACATGCAGACAAGGGAAACTGAGGCCCAGAGAGGTGGGGATCTGCCTGGGTCTCAGAGGCCATTTGAGCTCCTTCCTCTACTCCATAGTACAAAGAATTTAAAAGCCATTTGCCCTAAGCTCAGGAAATCTCGAAACATGCAACAAAACAAAACAGACAAAAATCCAAAGCACCCATTTAGTGCACTGAGCATGAGTTATTTTTGTAATATTAATACACAAACAAACCATTTAATGTTATTTTTTTAAATGCAGGTGAAAATAAAAACGTTGGGGGCCGGGCGCGGCTTGGGAGATAGCTCCATTAGAAGCAGCAATTCAAGCACTCATTGCCCTGGCCCAGGTGACCAGGTGGCTCCTGATTCCGAGGGAGAGCAGCGGGGATGCGCACAGGCGCCCCCTGGTGGCCCGCTCTTGAAAAGGCTGTGTCTGAATTGCAATGATGGGAGGAATGGTGGATGTTGCTTGGTTCCCGGGTCCTTGTCTCCCCTACAGCTGCCACCACTGCATACTAGATGGTGCCAGTGGATGTCACTGCAGGATTCATCTCCCTCGGTCTTCATGGAGTTGTACACGATTCTCATCTGGGCTCTGAAGCAGGCCTGGTAGCCAGATATGCAGGTTCAACAGAAGCTCTTTTAGAACAGTCATTCACAGGGGTCCTAAAGGGAGGGTGACAGGCTTTGTGAGAGCCTGGCAGCCTCCAGTAGTTCCTTAGATTCATGCCCGAGCCCTGCCTTCAGTGTCAGTGACAGAGCTGTGACACACGGCAGGGAGGCCACACAGTGAGGGGCAGTGGAAGGTCCCAGAATCCAGGCTCTGCCCTGGCACAGGTGCTAAGCTGGGAGGATAATCAAAAAGCAACATTGGCACTGACAACATTGGCTCCCGTTGACTGAGGGCCTCCTGTGGGCAGAGCCTCACAACAGCACTATGAGACAGGGGTCTTTGAAAAAAAATTTTTAATGAAAAATCTCAAACAAAGGGATAGAGAGAATAGTGTGATGAACCACCACATATCCCATTATCCCAATTTTACAGTTAGTGAGGTTTTGCCATAACTGTTTAATTTCTCCTTTCCACTCTTCCTTCTTTCTCTCCCTTTTTTATTCTTCAATTGACATTCTCTCTCTTCTTAGTTAAATATTTTAAAGATAAACCCAGACAACTTGTCATTTCACCTCTGCATACTTTAGTATGTATTTCTAAAACTATGGACATTTTCTTACAGAACCACAAAACCATCATCATATCCAAATAAGTAAATAAATAAATAAAGTGAATAACCATTCCTTGGTGTTACTTAACAACCAGCCTGTGAGGCAGGTACTCTAACTGCCTCCATTGTACAGATAGGAAGCAGAGACTCTGAGAGGACAAGTCACCTGGCCCAAGGCCACAGAGCTTGTTAGTGCTGGAGATGGTACTTGAACCCAGGGTGTCTAACTTAGGAGCCTTCCCTCTAAGTCACTTTCTCTGTGCCTCAGTTTCCCTGTCTGTAAAGTGGGGAATAATAATTGCTTTCTAATGCATGAGTGTACTATGTTATTATTAATTTTTAATCCTCACCCGAGGACATTTTTCATTGCCTTTAGAGATAGAGGAAGGGAGAGAAAAGCATCAATCGGTTGCCTCCCATGTGCGCCCAGACTGTAGGATCACAGGCTCCCAGACCAGGGATCAAACCCACAACCTAGGTATGTGCCCTGACTGGGAATCAAACTCACAACCTTTTGGTTACAGGATGGTCGCTCCAACCAACTGAGCCACAATTACCATGTTATTCTTGTAAAAATAACAATGAAAATAATAGTGAAATAAGCAATCATAAGAATTAATAGAAAGTTGGCATAATAACAAAGAAATAAGACAATTCAAGGAAATTAAGGTTTGCTGAGTCCCCATGTCAACTTTTGCTTATCTCATTTAATCTTTACCCCAGTCCTGTGTTTTTTAATTAACAACTTTGTTTTACAGGTGAGGAAACTAGGGGCTCAGAGGGAAGATGTGCCTCCCCAAGATCAGGCCACTGGTAGCCAACAGGAGCAGGATTTGGAGCCAGGCTGCTGTCCTGGGGGTGGCAGAAAACCCTGGGGTATATCTGGAGTTGCAGGTGGTCTTTGCTAAGGGCTTCGGGACATCCTGCCATCACAGGGATGTGCCACTTAGTTACTGCTTGCAAGCAACAGAAATCAGCTTCAGTGGTCTAGGGGAGAATAGGAGTTTATTGAAAGAGTATGTATTTGCTCACACAATGGATTGGAAGGAGGGAGCCAGGCTGGGAAAAGATGAGCATGAAGCAACCCCGGGGCCTGGAAGGCAACAACTGCTCAGAGGTCCCAGCTGGGCTTCCCCTGGGATGAATCCTCTTCTGCCCATTTCTCTGCTTAGACAGATTTTCCCAGATCTAGAACCCTGGGCTGGGGCTGGGGAGGGCAGCATCAAGAGACCCAGTCTGGGTGACATGACCCCTGCGCACCATAACTAGCAGAGAATGGCCCTTTTTTGTGGGGTTCCAGAGTGCTGGGCCACAGCAGGACTTTTTACAGGAGTAAAATGGAGAGGAACCTGAAGGGGGTTCCCCAGAGAAGACTCAGCCAGCTCTGGCTTTCACACTGTAATTTTGCTTCTGGCCCTCGGTGTGTGAGTCACACGTGAAAGTGTCTTGTTTTGTGAGGCCTGTGTCTGCTGCTGCCACCACCTTCACAGTAGCTGCCATTTCGAGGCAGGAGTCCCAGACCACAGGCAGAACCTCCTCTCTGCGCTGGGTGTTGCAGCTTGAGGGCAAAACATTAGGGACTATCATTTGGGGCCCTGTGTTGGGGTGATTTTCCATCCTTTGCATTATACCAAATAGGATGCAAACAGTATGCAGATAAGGGGGTGCCCTCAAAGCCCAGTGGGTGGGTGAAGTGTGCAGGGACTTGGCTCTGTGTCTTCCTGAAAATGTTTAACCCACCTCCTTCCAGGGAGAGCCCTGACCTCAGGGAGATCCATTTCTCTTCCTCCTGGGAACTTGCGGGGCCTCTGGTAGGGTCTGTACCCCTGGGCACTTAGGACTCCCCTACTCCCTGAGGGGCCTCAAAAATCCTTGACAAGTGGGTGTGGCAGAAAGTCTAAATTAACAAATAAAAAGTGTTCAGCTACTTCTGTTTTTCCCACTTGTGGCCTCTGCACAGGGCTGGACACACAGGGCCTGCCAGACAGACCCACGGTTAGCCAAGGGGCCAGGCTGTGGGTACCTGCTGGACGGACCCAGGGTCAGTGAAGGGGCCTGGGAGACCCAAGTGGCTCCTTTCCCACTCAGTCTCAATCTTGGGCCTGGACAACGGACTCTGTCGAGACCAGGAAGGTGACTGGGAATACCTGACTCTGTGCAGGGAGCGTGGGGGCCCTAGAGACCCCAGATGTGATGCCCTGCTCCACCCACGCTGTGCCAGCCTGTGTGGGTGGGGAGAGGAGCCAATGGGGGAAAGGAAAGGGGTGAGAGGCACACGGGCGCTTCAGCCTCCCTGAGAAGCTGAGGGCTTAACTCCTGAGAAGTTCAAGGACTGTTCCCATTGAGGGGTCACTTTATGGTGACTAGAGAGCAGGCCAGAACTGTTCCAAACCAGGCCCAGCCAGAGGCTGGCTTTTACTGGTGTTCCAAATTAGTCCCCTGAAAGCCCCTGGTGCAAGAATCTGGGCTGCCTGAGGCACAGCAGACCCTGAGCGGGTCCGTTTCCGTTCTGTCTTTCCTGCCTGCTGTCCTTCCCTGCCCCCTGCCCTGCTCTTTGTGCTCTGCTCTTCCTGAGGCTGTTTCAGAATGTGCCACCCTGGCATGCAGATTATTTCCAACTGAAATCAGTTAAAGCCCCCTTTTCTTCTTAAAAAGGCTCAGATAGAAAAACCTGCTCCAGGAAGAGAATCTTAGCATAATCACCTCAAGCATTTTCACCTTAGTATCAGACAGGAAGGCTCCGAGCAGGGGCCTGTTGTGGGATGCCCCTGCCTCCCATTGTGTAGGAGGGCCTGGTAGGGATGCGTTTGCCATTCTCTCAGCTACCTGCGAATTGCCCATTTCCGCTTTTGAAACCTAAAATCCCCTTCCCTATTTTTCTTCTTTGTAAAAAATGACGTATTTCTACCCCATGGCCTCACTATCTTTGGAATTTTCATGCTTATTGACTTCCTCATGCGCATGTACTAAAATTTCATTTTCTTTTGTTAATCTGCTGTGTGCCCTTTGAATTGTTCAGCAGTCAGGGGGAAGCTTCCCAGGCCCTGATACCCCTCCCTGGCTCCTCGTGCTGCCGGATCGGAGCCTGGAGTCCAGCCTGGCTTGCCCACTCTTACCGAGTAGACAGACTCCGGAATCACAGGCCTTCAGACCAACTCTTGAGTCCAGTGCAGTCTGGAGGGATTGTTTTCCTGTCCCTTATGGACTAAAACTTGGCCCCTTTACACTTCAGTCCCTTCCCTTTGCTCCAGTCCAGAGGTGAGGACAGGTGCTGGCCTGGCCCTGGTCAGTGTGACCTTAACCTGGGGCCAAGGGTCTTCACGTGATGGAGGTGGGGCACCACCACCTGTCCAGGCACAGAGGGATGAAGGGTGCAAGGGGAGCAGTGCCAGAGGCTGGCAGGTGGTGGGTCCAAGAGAAAGAAATCCTGGTGTTTGCAGCCTCCTTCTGCACCAGCACAGACATCAGCTCCTGTCCTCCCCACCCACCCAGAGGAGCACCATGAGGCCCAGTCCCCAACAGCCACTCCACCATAAATGTGGGTGTGTCAGCGGCAGGGACCAAGCACCCTCCGGACAATGGAATGACTGAGGGGCTGCGGGCTTCCAGGAAGAGGTGGCTTTCCTATGCCTGAGCTCAGCTGCGACTGGAAACACACACTCACTGTTTCATCATCTGAAGATTTATTTAAAAGAGTTTTATGTTGTGGCTATTCTTGGTGAAGTTCTTGATGATCTGACTTAAAAGCTGCCCCCCCCACCCACTTTAAGTGAGTTGCCATAGCGATGCTTTAGGGGCAAACGAGCTCAGAGCTAATGAGCTTGGCTGGGCCTTTTGTGTTCCTGAATGTTTTCCATTCTGAGCCCTGAACATGTAATTAGATTATTTAGCATGGACTTTTCCTTTTATTGTAAATTAATTTTGAGACCAAGTTTTGAGGTCAAATAATGACTGTATTTGTTAATTAATCCAACTTGTGTTTCCCTCCAAAAGAAAACAGGATGCCATTGTCAAAATGGTGGGAACAGGATGTCTGAGAACTTGGGGGTCTCATGGATGGCAGCGATGTTAACCTGACAGGCAACACAAATCTGTGTTGATGTCTTTTTATTAGACTGGGATGTGCTTTGGACATGCTGGTGGGGTGTGTGCTGGGAACTGAGCGCCTGAGTTATGGGCTGGGCCCCAGGAAATTCACAGCTTCCCGAAAGGGGCCGTAAGCCCCTCACCTGGCTTCAGTATGCCTGCTGGTGAGCCCCTCAATGTCTACCCAAACATGGTGAGGTGGGTGAGAAGGGTTTGTCACTTAGGCCAAGGGACAGGCTCATTCTGCCTGCGGGGCTTCCTACCTCCCAAGCCCTGTCTCTCCATTAGAGTAAGTGCTGATGTTTTTCTCAGGGTTTCTCAATCTTGGCATTGCTGACATTTTCAGCTGGACAATTCTTTGTTAGGAAGGCTGTCCTGCACATTGTGGGATGTTTGGCAATAACACCAACCTCTACCCACCAACCTCTACCCACCCCCACCCCCCATTGTAACACCGAAAGTGTCTCCAGGTGTTACCAAATGTCATCTTGGGGACAGAATTGCTCCCAGTTGAGAACCTCTGAGTTCAAACATAATACATACTCATTGTAGAAAATAAGATAAAAATAATCTCTAATTCCAGGATCCAGAGTAAATCCTGTTAAGTTTTTGGTGTACTTCTTTCCAGACCTTCTTTTTCCTACATATATGCATTTTTTTTAGAGGGAGGGTTTAAAAAAATTTCTTTTTATCCATTTGTTTTTAGAAAGAGGGGAAGGGAGTGAGAGAGGGAGAGAAACATCAATGTGCAAGAGAAACATTGGTTGTTTCTTGCATGCCCCCAACTGGGGGTCTGGCCTGAAACCCAGGCATGTGCCCTGACTGGGAATCAAACCAGTGACTCTTTGGTTCTCAGGCTGGTGCTCAACCCAGTGGGCCACAGGAGCCAGGGCTAGAGAGAGGGTTTTTAATTTTTTTTCTGTTTATTAATTTGAGAGAGAGAAACAATGACTTGTTGTTCCACTTATTTATGCATTCATTGGTTGATTCTTACTTATGCCTTGACCAGGGACTGAACCCACAACCTTGATGTATGGGGACGATGCTCTAACCAATTGAGCTATTCAGCCTGGGCCATATATGTGTTTTTGCTTTTTCATAAAACTGAGGCCGCACAGAAAGCTGTTTTATAACTGGCACAGTGGACATTTACCCTTATTGCCAGCTCTACTCTACTGTACCCTTTTCTGAGCTGCGTTGGAAGCACCCCTCTTCAGGAATGACTGGCTGGGTGGCCTGGAAGAGTAGGTTTCATCTTAAGCTTTAAGGGTCCAGGGATCAGTCTGGTCATTCACCCAGAGATGATGTGCTGTGGGGACTGACTCACACTCACATTAGTGCACTGCTCACAAAAAGTCACCCAGACCCACTTGCTCCCATCCCAGAGGGTGGGTTGGCAGTGCCCCAGCCCTTCCTGGTCTGGGCAGGAGCCCAGCAGTGGCCTTTGGAGCCTCATCACCATGTGCTCTGCCCTGGACATGGCAGCTGTGGGGCCAAGGGCAGCTCCACCCTGCTTTGCCCATTGGCCGTAGGACGTGGGCCATGGGCCATGAGCCACTTGGTGGAGAGCACAGAGGCAGCTGCCCCTTTTCATGTCTTTTCAGTCTTCCACGGTGTTGACTGAGCACAGAGGCTGGACTGGGAGGAGTTCTGTTGTTGCTCCAGTATCTGAGCTGGACCCTGATGAGGAGGCAGGAGAGCAGGGCAGGTATCTGTCAGGTGCTCCTTCCACCTGTTCAGGTGGCCAGTTTGGAAGTCAAGGCCCAGAGCCAGCTGGGACTCACAGCCCTGCAGGCAGGATCCAAGGGCCCTAACTGGAAGCACTTTGTGTTTGCTCAGCCCTGTCTGCCTTTGCACTAACCTAAGCAATGGGGCAGAACAGCCCACCCAACTGCTGCTGGCCCAGCCAGTCCCACTCACACAGCCTGGCTCTGCAGGGCACCACGGCAGGCTTGAAGCTGCAGATCGCAGGAAGGTGACAGTTACCCTTAGGAGCGGCAGGGAATTCCAGCGGGGGACTTTCAGAGATGACCCGCAGTGCTTCCCAGAATAAGGAACGGCCAACATGAGAGGACTGGACTTTCCACGTGCTCTGGAGGGTTGAGGCCCAGCAGCTGGGAAAGGCTTGGTCCTCCAGGCAACAAGGGGTGCCCTCACCCCTCCTCCTCCCAGAGCTCTGGGGGCACAGGGCTCTGCCCTGCATGGACACACAGTACGTACATGCTGGGCTTCCAGAGCACAACTCTGGGTGCACCACTCACAGGGGACACATGTAGTTGTGCTGGGGACACATGCAAATGTGTCAGTCTTGTCACCATGCATACCTTCCCCTCTACACCTCAGTGCTCCCCATACATGAACACCCAACTTGATTAAAAATAGGCAGTGACCTTACCCACCGCAGAAGCCACTAGCTTCCCCCAGGGCATTTGAAACGGATTCCATTTACATCTAACTTGTCAGCTCTATCCACATCCAGCTCTATCTATCAGGTGAGGTGCACCTGTGCTTCAGTGACTCACAGGTACATTCAAGCTTGCCAAGGGCCGGGGAGCGGCTGTTCCCAACCATGGCAGATCACTGGTAGATTTATGACTCTGGGTCAGGAATCCATAAACCACCTTTATCCCCTGAAAGGATGACTATGCATTCACTCAAAAGAGGCTATGGCCATACATATCTTTGGCAAATCCTGGTCAAAGCTGGGAACCACCAGACAAAGACATTCCAGTAGTTCTATTGGTCCCCGAGAAGGGGCAAGGACCACAACCAAGAAAGGAGACTTGCATGGCAATCCATGCTAACCTAAAGCCCAGCAGTGAATTTCCTGAACTGTGCATGCGTGTTACGAGTAATACCTCCAGCCCATGGGGACAGGGTCCACGGAGGTCTGTGGGGAAATCAGGATGAGTGGGAGGATCTAAAGTCAGCATTGGAGTTTCCCCAGAGGATCCTGCATATCTTCTGGGTGAGGAAATGGATCCAGAAATGTCAAGACATCGCCCCAGGATTGAACTGCACGTGAGGGACAAAGCCAGGACCCCAACTGTGGTCTTTTCAGCCTGGCGCCTGTCCTGGAGCCTTCTCACACGCAGCTCCCTCTTCCAAACAGGGAGAAGCCCAAGACAGTGACTCAGAGCCCCTTGGCAGTTTTGCTGATAGATTTTTTGGTTTGAAGTAAGATCTGCCTCTATTAAAGTCTTTAGGAAATTATAGTGATTTTGATTTTTTTTTTTCAGACATGTTTGAATTACTCATAGTCTGGAATTCCCATGCTGGGAGTGAGGCCCAGGGAAGCTGCTGAGGAAGTTCAGGGCATAGGATTTGGGGTCAGCTGAATCTGAGTTCAAATCCCCCCTCTGCCACAGGCTGTGTGAGTTAGCTGCCCCAAGCCTCCGTTTCCTCATCGGATTTTGGTAACTAACACCAGCACGTAGTTCAAAGATTGCTGGGGATCAAATGAGCTAACAAGCAGAGAGTGCTTGGCCCTTAGAAGGCCTGAGTAAGTGGGCGCTGGAGTTATTCCCTGGGCCCCTGATCAAGCAGGAAGGCCGGGGTCTTGCTGGGAAAGCACAAAGTCCGCCTGAGTGGAGGCCTCAGACAGAGCCTGCTTAGCCTTATCATTCAGGAGCAGGGCTTCCTTGGGTTCGAATCTAGCTCAGTGATTGATCTGGGGCTAAGGGATTTCCCCTCTCTGAGGCTTAGAATGGTGCCTGGCATACAACTGGTGCTCAAGATGATCATTTTACCACCTTCCCTGTTCTTTCTGCCTGTACCTGCATTTCCGGCATGGTGGCAACAGCTCATGTGTCTGCAGAGCTGGTGGGAGAGTTTCCAGAGCCCTGTTTCTGCCAAATATGGTGTGAATTTGTGCGTTTCTTGTTCAGTATGCGGCTGAGCCTTTGCCCATGCTGTTCCTTCGCCAGGAAATCCCTTAGTTCCTCATCCCCACCCATCAGGATCCTCCGAAGGCCCAGAGCACCAGTCAGAAACATTCATTGGAAGTTCAATGAATGTTTATTGAGTACCTACTCTGTGTGAGCACCGCACTGGCGTTAACCTCTCCATTCTTTTTTCCCAGCCCGTTTCTGTACTTGAGCCGTTATTTGCTCCATCCTTTCCTATAGCATTAATTTCTCTCTGAATTTCAGACAGTGAAGGGCCTTATGGACACGCAGAGGGTTTTGGGGCCAGTTTGTGCCCTGGCAGCCACTCTGTCCTGAATTTTTCTCCTTGGCGACAGCTCTCCTCAGGGGCAGCTTCGCTCTCTGAGCCAGCAGCGGCCATCTGAGCATGCTCAGAAGCACCACGGGGGTACCACCCCACAGCTGGGGGTTCAAAGTCTTTGAGAGGTAGCCCCCAAAGGAATATGAAGACTTTCAACTGTTGTTGTCAGTGTGTCTTCTCCTCCGTGGGTTGCGTGGAGATCAAAGTATGAAGGAAGTGGAAGGTTGCTCTCTGACAAAAACACCGTATTTTTAGCAGCACTCGGCGGTTTAGGATGTTTGCCCCGACACTGCCTTTCAGCGGCAGGGTGGGCTAGGGGCGGAGGCCTAGGGCTGCGACCTCCCACCGAGGGTTGGTGGGAGTGGGTTTCCGGTGAGTGAGGGTCCCAGGGGGTAGATTGGGGGTGGGAGGAGAGTCTATCATCACATCTCTTTCCTGTGGACCAGAGCCCCCAGGCCATACACTTCAGGGCCAAGGAGGGGATTGAGGGAGCTTGGCTGTATTGCCTTTTTGCAGAGATGAGAACACAGGGGATCAGAGAGGCCACCGCACCCCCATTCCCCATCTGGGTTTTCGGGACTTGCACACATGGGACCTTGGAGAACAATGCATGCATTCTGCAATCAGGGCTAATTGGTGTGGTTCGGAGGAGGAGGAGGAATGCGGGGTGTTTAGGGGCAGGACATCAGTGGGTCTCTGAACCAGCCACTGAGGAAAAGTCCTTGAGAATTAGAATAGCTCCTGGGGTCTGGGGGATCTTGGGTAGGTGAGAGGATGGCCCAGCGACATGGGCCAAAGCTAGGACACAGGAACCAGCTGGGCCTGAACATGGGGAATGATGGGAGCTTGATGAGACAGGAGGTGACCTGTCCCTGCTCCCAGCACTTTGGAGCCTGCCTCACTAACTTCCACAGACCGTCATGTTCAAAGGTGCCTGGGAGAGGTGAACTGGCTACTCCCTGCACCCAGACGGGAGTCCGGAGAGACATGTTGGGGGGCTGCCCAGCCCTGCCCACCTCTCCCTAGTGCCTCTACCTTATAATCAGGGTGGCCTTTCCTTCATGTTTATGCCAAGATGTCAAACAGCCAGGCTGTGATGGTGAGCTATAATTTATATCATTTTTCATATGGGTTATAGGCTCCAAAGGCTCCGACTCCTTCAAATGGGAACCACATTGGAGAAGGGGTAAACCGAGCAGGCGGAATGTTAGGAAATCTGGTCCCAGGAAGCCACCTGCTTCTCATTTGGGATGTGCCTGGGTTTATTGTTTGTTTCCAGTGCCCAGCTGGTTTTTGGAACCGGCAGGGCAGCCATGGATCACTGCCCTGCCCGGCGTCTGTGCTGAGGCTGGGGTAAGCTAGTGTTGGGGGTCCTCCCAGCCTCCGGGGTGCCCCATGCGAACTCTGCGGAGGCAGTTAGGAGCACACCGTCTGTCTTTGCCCCCCCCCCCCGCCCCCCAGCAAAGCCATCTGGAAACAATTGAGTCTGGCCAAAGCCCTACAGCCTGTGGGAGGCCAGGTGCCCCAGGCTGGTTCAGGGGACCGAGGGCTCTGGACTCACCAGGCACTGACTCTGGCAAAGCAGCGCAGTGCACCCGAGAAGTCCAGGAGGCAGGCTGCAAAGCTACACATGATGTCATGGCTGGATCTTAAACACACGGTGCTGGGTGAACGAAGCTGAAAGAATACGGATCTTTGATTCCATTCACATCAAGTTCAAAACTAGACAAAACCATTCTGTGGTGTTAGGGGGATAAAGCCAGTTAGGAAGCAGTCGTCCTAAAAGTTGATGTAGTGGTAACCTTTGGTGAGAAGCGAAGGGGAGGGCTTAGGTGGGGAGTTTCAAGGGGGCAGTCCATGGTTTAGTTCTTTTTTTAAATTTTTTTATTTATTGATAAAGGAATTGAGAGAGGAAGTGAGAGAGAGAGAGACATCGACTTGTTGTCTCACTTATTTGTGCGTTCAGTGGTTGGTCCTTTATGTGCCCTGACCAGAGATTGAACCCGCACATTGGCGCATTGGCCGATGCTCCAACCAGCTGAGCTACTCAGCCAGAGCCATGTTCTAGTTCTTGATCTTGGAGGTGGCTGCAGGAGCATTCACCCTAATAAGTCATTAGGCTGTGCATCTATGCTTTATGTACTTTTCTGAATGTTATTTCTCACCGTAAAGAAGGCTAAGAAAACAGAACCGGAGGGACATTGACCAGCTGAGCGTGGCACTCAATGCCCTCCCCGTTTGCCACTTCTGTCCAGCTCACTGCTGCTCCAGGTTCCTGGAAAGCCCTTTTCTTCTCCCCCACGTGATGCTCAGCCCCTCCCAGTGGTCCCACCCAGCCTGGCTCAGGCCCAGACCTTTCTTGGTGCGGGTGAAGTCACAGGCTAGAAGGGCTTCCTGACCCCCAGAGAACCCTGCACCCCAGAGACACGTTCCCTGCCTCAGAGAGTCCACACGGTCCCTCATCAGGTCAGGGATTGGCAGGGCTGCTTGGACTTCCTCTCCTGGGTTCCTGCAGAAATGGCCACAGGCTGGGGACATGGACCAGGGGACCTCTGTGGACAGCCAGGCCAACGGGTCGCCTCTGGCAGGAGGCCAGCCTTGACAACATCCACTCTCTCTGAGGGATGCCCTGGGGTACCTTTTCATGAAGAAAAGGCTTATCTTTAGAACATGAAGATTGTTTTTGAAACAAAAAAGAAACAAAAATCTCTGATCTTCAAACTCCTGTTTGCTCTTTTTATTTTCTTCAAGGAGAATATCGATAGATGCAGGCAGGTATTTCCCTTTAATGGGTAAAAGGAATCCCTCCATGTTGATGTTGAAGAAGCTGTGGGAGAAAAAGGAAAAGTGGGGGAGGGGGGGATGAGGGGTTCCTAGGTGGGAGGGGGCTGGTTTCCTTCTCACTCCCCGTTTCTGGGGGCAGATGAGTCTCCCCAGGCCCCCAGGCCCCCTGGCTCCTCAGAGGACCTTTCAGGTGAGAAACTTTCCATTGTTGTCTATCTCGTGGCAATCCGCTTTGCCTCCTTGCAGCGACCACAGGTGCACGCAGATCTGAGGCCCTGATCTGTTCCATTCTTTGTGCCAAGCAGGGCAGGGGCCACGAACCCCAGCATGAAACGGCGCCCACAACCACAAGGCCCGGTGTGCGCCCTCTGAAACTGTAGGTAAAGGCAATTACCGACAATTTCCATAGCATGGTTTGTTTTTTGTTCAAAGGCCATGGAGGCATTCTCAGCAGCGGGCCCAAAATACATAGTATTCCCACCGCATGCCGCCCTCATAACTGTGCGATAAAAGCTGTGGTCGCTTTGTCCTGGCTCTTACTTTTAACAGTCAAACCTTCAAGTTTGATGTCGAAACTGCTTTTTTCTTAAAGTGTACTTTGATGGCTTAGATAACGCTCCACGATAAGGGACTGCCTTCAAAACCACTCACTGTACCTCATGCTCACCATTAGGATGCACGTCACAAGGGAAAATCAGGCACCGAACTGATGAGAAGTTGGGTAGGAATGTGCTGAGTCTGTGAAATTCTCCTCTCTGCCGTCTGTATTAGAAATTTTGTATTAAAAAAAGAAAAGAAAAGAGAATGAGGAACATATCAGAAGGGGATTTTGTGAGAGGAGAAAATGGTGGGCAATGTCCTAGAAAGAGCCGTTTCCCCCCCACGGTGAAAGTTGCTGAGAACCTGTGTGTGCATACCCATCAGTCTTTAATGGAAAAGTCTCTGTGAGGCAGAATGGATGGTAGCCTGGTGGAGCAAAGCTACTCCCACTGACATTTTCTCGCCCATCTTTTATATTGAAATAAAAACAAATTCACAAGGAAAAAATGAGAGAGAGAGAGAGAGAGAGAGAAAGAGAGAGAAAGAAAGAAAGAAAGAAAGAAAGAAAGAAAGAAAGAAAGAAAGAAAGAAAGAAAGAAAGAAAGAAAAAAAGAAAGAAAGAGAAAGAAAGGAAGAAAAGGATCCCGTGAGGCTGATGTCAGCTGGCCCCAAGAGCCTGGGGATGCTGGCTTTCCTGGGGAGGTCTGGAGGCTCTTCGAACATCAGCACTGTCTCTCCTGCGGTTGAGTTTAAGTGCATCAGTGCCTGCAATCTACCAAGGGCTGCCCACACCTGGAGCCATTACATCACAATAGAAACAGACCTTGGTGTTGTGTGAGCACTGGTTGCCTTTTTCACAGCACACGTGTCCATTATCTCATCTCCCATTCTATGGAGGTTGGCATCAATATGGCAGCAGTGGTAAACCTCAGTAGTGAACGATGCTCATTTTGTGGATAAGAGAAGAGTGACTACAGAAACAATGGCAGAAACTAACCCAAGGCCAAGGGAGGGGTTTTTGGTGAAGATCCCCTAGTTGAGTCTGCAGGGACCAGGCATTTGCAAAGACCTCTAAGCTTTGGACCAAAATTGGTGGCTTCCCATGTCTCTTAGGAGAGACCATCTTGGCTGTTGACTTCATTTTTCGCTTTGCCTTGTGTTCAGGTACCCCAGAGATCCTTAGCCTGTGAGGCAGAGTAATTGGAGCTGGCTTGAATCGGAAGAACTGAGGCTTGAGTCTGGCTTACCAGCTGTGTGGCTTTAGGTGAGTTACTTTACCTCTCTGGGCCTCAGTTCCTTCATCAGGAAAATTCAGGTGTCATAATAAAAGCTCTTTAGGATCCCTGCCGTACATGACAGTCCGTAATCTGGTAATTCTATGAATTACCCTGGATTTGCATAAGTATAACATCATATAGGTTTTGAAGTACTTTCACATACCTTTCACCATTGTATCTGATCTTGGCCACAGCTCTGTGGGGTGGGCAGGCAAGCATGTCATGTTTTCACATCCACACTTGAGCGATGGAGAAATTGAGGTGCAAAAAGCTGAAGTGGCTAGCCATAGGAACCCTAGCACGCTGGTGGCTGGCGCGGACCTGAGCAGACCTGTGGGGATTTCTAGAATGTCTTGTAGGCAGCTCATTCAGTCAGGGATCCCTCCTGTGCCACACTGGAGGGAACTGAGACATGGACCAGAGCTGCAGGAGTGGGTTTGGAGTGCCTGGTCCTCTGGACCTCCTTACCATGTGCGTCTCTGGTTGTTGGGCCATAGGACCCACGTAGGACTCCTGGCAGCGTTCCAGCAGATGGGCTCATGATCACTGCTCCAGCAGACTCTTTTCCCCTCAGCTGTTTTCTACGTATCCACACCCAACACCTTGGATCACGTAGGTTCCCCTCCTGCGATCCCCTCATTCTTGCAGCCATTCGAATTCCTAGCTATCCTTAAAGCCCAGACCAAAAAGCCCTCTTCTGAGCCAAGTACACTGCCTACATTTTATTTAATCCTCTTTGCTTCCTCATCTGTATAATGGGAATAGCAATACCCCCTGTAACAGCATTTATCCCCCATTTTGCAGATGGGAGAACTGAGGCTCAGAGCGTTAAGCCACATGCCTGAGATTACACAGTTGGTAGCATCTGGAGCCGTGATTTGAACCTCATGACCTAAAAGGCCCAGGACCTTATGCATGGAAGGACACTGACTTCTTTGTCCCATTCACAAAGCACTTGGGGACCACCCCTTCTTTTTCTGAGCTCTCCCAGCCTCAGAGAAGTGTGTCTCCTGTGGGTCTCTCCTGTCTCCCTCCCTGGGCTCTAAGTCCTGCAGGTCAGAGGCTGCATCTGGTTTGGCACCATCTACTCCACACACCTGTCTGGCACACAGTTGGTTCTCGGTAAGCCCTTGCTAGTTGAGGCTCAGTGAGGCAAGACACCTGCTGTGTGGAGGGGAGCCAAGGCCAGGTGGGGCCTATGAGCCTGGGGGCTGCTTCTTCTTCCAGCTGGTCCACCAGGGCCAGCTGCTGACCATTCCAGGGCTCCCTGGCTGAGTGCTTAGAGCACAGCGGTGCTGTGGGATGACCCAGTTTGTTTTTCTCACACTGATGACAAACTTGGTCCTGACTCTTCTAAACAGGTAGAATAATGTTCTATCTAAAAGCACAGGGTTAGGGTTGGACACTTTGCCCAACTATGTGACCCAGGGCAAGTGACTTCATTTATTTCATGAATCTAAGACTCTATCCCTTTGTAAGTTCCCACCAAGAAAGAAGAAATATCAACTGTAAGACATATCTCAGTATCACAGATGTTAAAGATTTGCATAAACACTTCACAAAAAACAAAATACAAATGGCTGATAAACACATGAAAAGATGCTCCACATTATCAGTCATCAGGGAAATGCAAATTAAAACCACAGTGTGATGCCACTGTCATATGCATCAAAATGGCTAAATAAGAAAGCAGGCCAGACTGACCATAGCAGATGCTGGCGAGGATATGAAGTAACCACACTGCTGATGGGACAGTGGAGCAGCTTTGGAAAACAGCTCGGCAGTTTCTTGAAAAGTTAAACAAATACCTATTATATGACCCAGACATTCTACTCCTTGATATTTACCCAAGAGAAATGAAAACATATCCACACAATGACTTGTACAAAAATGTTTATAGCAACTTATTTTTTTAGTAGCCCCCAAACAGGAAACAGCCCAAATGTCTACCAATAAGTAAATTGATAAACAAATTATAGTACATTGTTTTCCATAGAGTGAACTAGTACTGAACGATTAAAAGAAACTCACTATTGCTATTTACAACAACAGGGACAGTTCTCACAATAATTATGTTGAATGAGAAAATCCCGACAAAAGAGTACATACTATATGATTTGGTTTCTAAAAATTTTTGAAAATGTAAAGGAATCTTTATGGACAGCAAGGCCCTGGCTGGGTACCTCAGTTGGTTAGAGCATCATCCCCATATGCCAAGGTTGCAGGTTCGATCCCCAGGGTCAGGGCACATACAAGCATCGACCAATGAATGCATAAATGAGTGGAAAAACAAATCAATGTCTCTCTCTCTCTCCCTCTCCTCCCTCTCTCTAAAATCAAATAAATACATAAATAAAGTTACACGGACAGCGGCAGCTTGCCTGGGCCTGGGGTGGAAGGAGGGAGGGGGATGGTGCACAAAGAGGCATGAGGCACCTTTGGGAGGTGATGGGAATGTTTGCTGTGTTGATTGCGGTAATGACTGCATGGCTATAAACATGTCAAACCTAGTCATTGGACACTTTATTTTATTTTATTTTATTTTATTTTCATTTATTGATTTTAGAGAGAGGGAGGTGGAGAGAGAGGGAGGAAAAAACATTAATGTGGGAAAGAAAAGTTGATCAGTTGCCTCTTGCATGCACCCTGACCAGGACAGAACTTGCAACCCAGGCATGTACCCTGACTGGGAATCAAACCTGTGACCTTTCGGTTTATGGGCCGACGCTCAACCAACGGAGCCAACTGGCCAGAGCTGTTCACTTTAAATATTGGCTAGTTTGGTATATTTCAACTATTCTTCAGTAAAGTTGAAAACTATGTATGTTTTTGAGTAGGATGACTTCCTTGCCTTCGACCTGAGAATAGAGCTGTGAGGCTTACATGAGATAAGAGTGAGCCCAGAGTCTGGTAATTTACCTCTGGAGATGGCCTGCAGATTTCAGTCCTATATGAGGTCCCTTTACAGACAGGGGACTGGGGTTGGGACAGGTTAAGGACCCTGCCCCAGGTGTCCCAGGGAGCTGGTGCAGTGCAGGCCAGCATTCTCAGTCCTTGAGTCAGTCTCCAACCTGGGGGCACCTTGCACTGGCCTGACCCCAAGCAGAACAAAAGGAGACGATCTCAGCCTACAAGGACATGGGAATGGTCTGGCTTTTGGGAGCCTGGGTAACTGGGCACTGTGACTTGAGAATCCCTTAACATCTGATTTGGGGGGTCCTTATCCAGAATGATCGACTACAATGAGCACCGTAAATTGTCGCCACCCATTCTGTGATCTGTGTGCCTGGTTCTACCCAGCCTGCCCCTGCCGGGCCCCAGGTGCCCTGCAAGCAAATGATTCAAAGCCACTCTTCACAGCAAGTGTGAGAAGCCCCCACCGCAGGCTGCCTTCGGGGCAGGCCAAGATTCAGACATTACTCACAGCTTCCAGTACCTGCCTGTGTTCAAACAGGAAGCCTGGTTTTTCCTCTTATGTCAACAACAGCCTTTATTTCTCTCTTTCTATTCTGGCCTCTGGGCTCTCTTGCCGAGTGGGTTTCTTGAGCTGAAAGCCTGGGAGACGGTGGCCTTTGGGGTCCCACCAGCAGATGCCTCGGCCAGAGCCCCCTCACCTGGGAAGGCCCAGGAGGAGATTGCTTTGTGCGGCTGGCTGTGGAAATAGCCTTGCTCACCTAGGGCTCTGAAAACAAAGGGAGCAAGTGTCCGGGCACGTAGTAGGCCTTCTCTACATGTTTGTTCAACTGATCTAGACTGAAATGTAATATGTCCGCAACAAAGGCAGCTCCTCCTCAGTTCCTGGCTCAGCAATACCACCTCCACCTGCTCCCCTGGGCCAGACACATGATCCCTCATTCCCCAATCCGTGTGGACACTAAGTCCATCTGCCCTTCTTCCTCAGTGTTTCCCCGACCCACCCTTTTCTCCCCACACTATTGAGCACTGACCTATTTTCCCTTAGATTGTCAAATAAAAAAATAAGAACAACCAACTCAACCATATCTATCCAGCGTGAATGAATCAAAATTAAGCCCATTTCTTGTCAGATCGACAAAAAATATACTTTTTGCTGTGTCACAAAATGTTAGTAATCAGTTTATGTGTGCCATGAAATGAAAAAGGTTGAAAATCACTGCCCTAACGCCCTGGCTGGGTAGCTCAGTTGGTTAGAGCATCGCCCTGATACACCAAGGTTGTGGGTTTGATCTCCAGTCAGGGCACATACAAGAAGCGAACAATGAATGGGACAACAAATCAATGTTTTTTCTTTTTCTCTCTCCCTCCCTTCCCCTCTCTCTCTCTCTCTCAAATCAGTAAATAAAATACATCTTAAAAAAGAGTGAACATCACCACCGTCCTGTAGGTTAGGTTGACTTGACCTGACTAGCAGCCCCCAGGCACCCACTGGTACTGTGTGTTGCTTCTTCCCTCTTATGAGGTTCAGCTGGTGTTCTGAGCCCTGAGCAGAGCACTGGTGCCTGACTCCCCCAGGCTCTGTGTCTGACTCCAGATTTTAGGACATCCCCAACCCAGCATGCTTGCTTCTCAGTTTAAGCTCCTTTCTTAAATTAGATTTTATTTCAAAATTTTTATTCATTCTTTGAAATTGACTTTTAATTATGTAAATAATACAGATATTGGGGAAAAAATCAACAGCCTCGTTACAGCTAGAGTTCTCTCATCCGGGTCCCCCTCCTTGGGGTATCTTCAGGTGGGTCTTCTTCCAGTCTGTTTTCAATGCAATTTCATTTATATGTATGTAGATACAAGGATAGATAGTTTTGTTTGGTGTTAATATGTCTTTTTATATAAATCTGAGTTCTTTGTATTATTTTGTAACTTCCTCTTTTACTTAATGGTATATCTTAGAGATCTTTACATATCATTCTTTTTAATGACTGCATAGTATTCCCAGGTAGATATTCCCATAGGTTATTTACCCATTCTCTCATTCATGAACATTCATTCACATAGTTTCCAGACTGTCACCATCACAAGCAAACCCTTTTATGTGACTCTCAGCCTGGTTCAACTCAAGGATAGCTGTTTTGGTTAGTGATGAGATCTTCATCAGAGGTGGTATTCAAGTAGAAGGTGAAATAATGTCTTCCTTACTCCAGAACATTGATGCTTACACTTCATTGTGTATGAGAATCACTTGGAAAGCTGTTTTTTTGTTTTTTTTTTTTAAGATGTTATTTATTTATTTTTAGAGAGAGGGAAGGTAAAAGAGGGAGAGAAACATCCATGTGTGAGAGATACATAGATTGGTTGCCTCTTGCACGCCCCAGCTGGGGACATGGCCTGCAACCCAGGCATGTGCCCTGACTGGGAATCGAACCTGCGACCTCTGGGTTTGCAGGCTGGCACTCAATCCACTGAGGCACACCAAACAGGGCCTGGAAAGCTTTTAAAGATATAGGTTGCTGGGCCAGATGCCTGCAATTTCTGACTTAGGAGGTCTGATGTGGGCCTGAGAATCTGCATTTCTCATAAGAACCCAGTTAGGCTGCTGGGTGACAATGATCAGGAGAACTCACCCTGGGCTCTTCTTCTGATGAGGAGTGGCTGTTCTGGCATCCTGCTGGGAGGCGGTGCCCTACAGGCCACAGGTAGTGAGCGAGCGGGTCCAGAGATCTGGCTAGCAAGGCTGTCTGGCAGATATTCCAGCCGGGCCTGGAAGCCAGGGTCCTGTTGCCTCAAGACATAGCTTGAAGGACCAGCCTTTTCTGGGCACCCCCACCCCTGCTCTTCACCGCACTCTTCCTGTGGAGCCTGAGGAAGGGCTCTGAGGCTAGTGCTGAGCTCTTCATACAGCACAGTTGGAAGCGCTCTGAGGTTTTCATAAAAGAAACAACAGGAGACCACATCCCCAGAGAAAGGCTTCTAAGGTCTGAGGTTTCAGGACCCAGAGGCACTTTGTTCCCAGCTGGACTTGCAGGAGGTCGCACGGAGGCTGCGGGAGAGTGTTACTGGCATGGGAGTCAGGGAACCTGGAACCTGGACCACGGGAACTGAAAAACATCCCCCCTTCCCAGGCCTTCCTGTGGCTTCGAGAGCAATGGTTCTGCACCTGAGGATGGTTCCGTTGCAGACTGAGGGCCAGACCTCAAGGGACATTTGGTCAGTGCCTCCTCCCGGAGCTGACTTTTGACACCTGGCAGCTCAACAGGTTCCTTGCCCTTTGACCTCGAAGGTGCTGTCTGTGAACCTTAGCAACCTTGATGTCAGAAAGAAGCTGCGCCCGGACTGCTGGCTTCTTCCTTTGTTGCAGGTGTTAGAGTGGAGGGAAAAAGCCCCAGCACCCAGGGCACAGTGAGGGATGCGGGTGCCTTTCAGCTCAGGAGAGCAGCTCCAGGCCCCTCTCCTTTCCTGAGCGCAAAGTTTGTACCCACTTCTCATCTGGTGCAGGCATGTTTGAAGCAGGCTGGTGCGCCTTTTCCCTTTGAGTTACTGCTCAAGCCTTGAATGCCTTATCTGATTTTTCATGGTTGTAATCTCAGCACCTAGCACATAGTGAGACTCTAACAGACCCGTGTTGAATAAATGAGAAATGAACAAATAACTGTCCTAGAATGCGTCCGCAAGAGGGGCTGGGACTGCTGGCTCCCTGGATGTGGAGGCTAGACCCAGGGCCAGCTAGTCAGCTAGCCGAGACCCTTTCTGCACCGCCTCCAGCGGGGTGCTGGGTCCCGCCACCAGGAACAGCCTCTGCACAACCTCGGCTGTGAAGGGGACCCTGGGGAAAACTCTGCGTCCTATGCAGGGGTTACCAGGGGAGGGAGGGGAGTGTGGGGAGGAAGGGCTGGGGTGGATGGCCGAGCCCGGCCCCAGGTACAGCGGCTGAGCTCAGGGCGCGGCTGCGCGCTGTCCGGGATCCCATCCGTCGCCCACGCCTCCTCCCGGCTTCACCCGCGCGCTCTGCAGTAATAGTGGAACTGGGGGGAGATGAGGGACTATTTTAATCCTTTCAGACTCAAAACTCAACTTCTCATATCATTCAAGACGCTAGCTCCTAACCCAAAAAGCGAAAGTCGGGGCTGGGGGAATTCTGCTCGGTGGAAAAGCTCGGGGTGTTACTTCAGGTCTGGGAGGGGCCGTACCCAAAGTGTCCCCGGCTAGGGGCGCCTAGGTGTACGGATCGGGTCCCTGGGTAAGGCTGATCCTGGGGGGCCGCGGAGAGGGGGCTCCCCCAACCCAGGCCGGGGGAAGAGAACGTGCCCACCCGCCCAGCGCCACCGAGCCACGCGCGCCCCTTCCGGGACCGGTGGGGAAAGGGCGCAGTCCTAGGAGGCTTCCCTTTGTGGGCGTGTGAGCCCAGCCTCTTCCCCTGATGGCCCCAAACGGAGCGCTTTGAAGTGGCCGCGATGGAGCCCCTGCCCAGCGCGGTGTCGCCCCCGCAGCGCCCGCACCTTGACAGTGGCGTGGCGCTTTGCATGGGAAAGGGCCCGGTGTCACCCGCTGGTCACTCTCGGTAAAGTCATCCCTCGGAAGGCCCGGTCCAGGGGCTGCTCCGGGGTAATTCTTCACCCGGGTTGCAGAGCCTGGGAGTGTGGGGTTAGCCCCGCAAACTTCCGGGGTTAGGGCGAGCGGGTCAGAGCCCCCACAGGTTCCTCTGGAGCAGGTGGGCTGGGCGGGACCTCCGCACCGGGAGGTGCCTTGCGGTGGGGGATGCAGGAACTAGTTTTCAAGGAAAATCCAACCAGCCATTTTGGCAACATGTTTGTACCAGCAGTTAAAAACCGTGCAGACCTTGGACCAAGCAACTGCATCGCTGCTGAGAGAGTAATCATACATAGGTGTGCAGAGATGTCTGTACGCACAACACATTGGAGCTGTGTAGACCTGGGGACCTGGGGACAGACACATAGGTAGTGGGGATTGGTTCCATTCTTTAACGAGATACCGCCGGAAAAATCCACGACTTCAGAACATTAGCAATGATGACATAGATGAATATTTTATTACCAAAAATGCTCTTGGTATTAAATTAAAGTAATAACTATATGCACCTGTATGGAAAAAAAGAAAAGACCGGAAAGTACAGGATGCCAAAAATTTTAACACTCTTTACCATAGTCGTGTATTTCAAAGTAAATTTTATTGAAATAAAACTTCAGTTCTCAGAATATAGAACAGAATTTTACCAGGTTTCTCAATTTCTGAATTGGAATGGCACCTGGGAAGACAGTTTAGCACTTCTTTCTTTTGTTTCCAAAACAGCCTCCAGCCTGTGGGGTGGGTGGGCAATGATCAGCATCCCCTTCCCATAGGAGAGGAGGCTGGCGCCTTGGGAGGTGCTAGGTGGCTTGTAGGTGAGAGGGAGAGCAGGGCCAGACTCTGCCTCGCAAGGACACAGAGCTCCTTGCAGTTTGCAAAGCATGCCTGGAGTCAGGGTGGAAGAGGGGGTGCAGAGCAGAGCCCTCCTGAGCAGGCTCCCCTGGGCTCTGCCCACTGCAGACCACAGGTCCCCTTCAGGTGTGGCCAGGACCCAGGTATTCTTGGCTTCCTTGCTACCTTCAGCATGACACCATTCCCACTGGAACCCAAATCCTCAGCAAGGGAGCAATGAGAAGGCTAGAAATGTTGCAGAGCAGGAGCATGACCCCCAGACCATAGTCTGGTCTCCCAGAGGCCCTGGGTCTGTTTTTTATTCACTGGGTGCTACTCAGGAGCCCTGGGGTGGTGGTGGGAGCTTCTACAGGACTTGGACTTGTCAAACATTCTGCTTTCTTTCTAGAAGGTGGTGATTACCTAGCTGTGGGAGGGTCCCTCCACCTCTCTGGTCACCATCCCCCTTCCACTCCCCACGGATCCATTCATGGCTGGCCCATCACGTGGTTGAGAACAGTCTTGAATGATGAGGGCATGGGTGGTGGGACAGAAGTGTTGAAGAAGGTCTGATGTGTTGTAATGTTTTCGGAGGGCTTGAGCCCAGTTGAAACGCTATAGTCATTGAAATGGGCCCCTCAGTCTTTACCATACTGGTTAGAGAACACTGAGAAAATTTCCCTTGTCTCTAGTTAGCTTTGGTGATCTTTTGATGTTCTTGCTTCTAACCTGGCAGTTTATTACTCTGTCATTCTATGCTTCTGATTTCTTTAGCATTCATCTTAGTTTTCCTTTGAAAGCACAGTAAAACCTTGGGGGTGGGGCGCTGGCTGTGTGGGTGGGAGTTTTCCTGCCCCTCCCCCCAGTACTGGTACTAAATAAAATCACCTCCCAGAGAACGGTTTTTGTGTGTGTGTGTGTGTGTTGTTACTGTTCTAAGTTCACTTTAGATGAATGTACCGAATCAACATAGAGTTTTTTAACAGATTGAAAATAAATGAGAAAAACAGACCAATACACCCAGGCTAGAGTAAGCAGGTCGAACATCTCTAATATGAATTTCAGAAGAAGACAATGGAGAGAATGGGAAAGAAGCAATACTCAATGGCTACTAATTTTCCAGAGCTGATGGATACATGGATTTTTAGGCATAGTGATTTCTGAGCAGAAATAGATAAAACACTCCTTATCTTGCTGTGTTGTACTGAAACTTCATGACACCAAAGACAATGAGAAAATCTTAAATGAAACCACAGAAAAAAGACAAAATTACCTACAAAGAAATGATCATTAAACAACTTCCTCAGCAGCAGCAAAGGAGGGGCGCATACTATCTTCAATGTGCGGAGGGAAAGGAATTGCCATTCTCCAATTCCACTCTCAACTACATGTTGTTCAAGAATGAGAGCAAAGAATACACAGAGTCAACCAAGGACTGAGAAAAGTTTGCACTTACATGTCCTCACTGAAATCTCTGCTGAAGATATTCCTCAAAAAGAAAGAAATTTCACCTTCCTGATGGAAGGAATGCAATGAATGAAGAAATACTGAGAAAAAAAAAAGTATATGTGTAGGAAAATTCTAAATAAACCTTGTATATAAAAAGCAACAAGCAACAATAATAATGGCAACTAAATGTGGAGGGTTTAAAACCAAAACAGGAAAAGTCTTAGGCAGCCATAATAAATCAGGTGAAATGGGATCATGTGAGTAAAACATTCTATGATTCTTTTGTTGTTTTGGGAGCGAGCAGTGCAGAAAGCGAATTAATTTATCAGGAAGCTAAGGAAGTGTAAGCTGCAGGACTAGTCTGTTTTCTTAAAGAAGGCTCCAAATTGAATAAGTTTCTGGTCCCATAAAACCTGGATCTGCCTCAGGAGTAGGGTTGTGTTTTATAGTTAGATTTTATTAAAAACAGTTATGTATGTAGAAAAAATGTAAAGACTACTAAAAGTATAAGAAGCAGAATGTATAACTTCTTAAAAAATTTTTTTTTCTTTTATCGATTCTAGAGAGATGGTAAGGCAGGGGGAAACAGAGGGAGAGAAACATGGGTCAGTTGCCTCTGGGGGATGGAACTGGCAACCTTTCGGTCTGTAGAATGATGCCCCACAAACTGAGCCACACTGACCAGGGTGCAAAATGTATAACTTCTAACTTGGTAGGGAAATTAAGATAAGACAATTTGATCAAACCAGTTAAAAGCAGGAAAAGGTCGGGGGAGGGGGCAAAGAAAAGACGTTATAAATAGAAAACATAACTGGAATGGCAAATGTGGCCAACATTTTCACCTGACCATTGATATTGGGTCTCCTTTTCTCACATGGCAATGGAATTTTTAGCCATACTGATTTAAAATCTACATCTGTCATCCTTCCTTACAGAGTGATGTGGCCAATGGTATGTGCCCAGAAGTGGTGGTGCAGCTTTTGGGATGCATTAAAAGGAAAGGAAATTCTCTTCTCTTTCCCCTTTGCTTCTTCTAGTTGGCTGGAATTTAGATGTAATAGCATGAGCTAGAGATCATCCATCTTGTACCTTCAGATAGTAGGATGCCTTCTGAGGATGACAGAGCACTAAGGAAAAAGGGGTTGGCCCCTGAGAACTTAGTGCAGTGGCGTCATATGTGTTAGAACTTCTATGTGAGATGTAAAAATTCCCATCTTGCTTAAGTCATTTTTAATCTGATATCTTTGCAAAAACATCGGAACCAATATACTCACTTATTTAGTAAGTATGAGTATAAATATGTTATAAATCACAGTAAAAGTAAATGGATTAGACTCATCGGTTAAAAAACCATGACTTCAGGTTAGAATGAAAGAAAACCAAACCAGAATAAACATAGCCCCACTCATCGTTACATGTAGTCTATAACTGCATTCACAGTATACTTCCAGAGTTGACTAATTAAAATAGAGACTAAATGGCCTACAAAGTAAAAGAAAATGACTACTTGATCCTTTACAGAAAAAGTTTGATGGCCCCTGAAGTCAGTCATAAAGCAAATTCTAACAACTATCAAAGGATAGCTATCATACCGACCATATTCTCTAATCTTAATTAAATAAAATGAGAAGTCAAAATCAAAGAGAAAGCCAAAATAACCCTATTATATTTGGAATTGTGTCTAAAGAATTCATAGGAAAAAGAAGAACCCATAAAGGTAATTACAAAATATTTGGAAGTATAGGACATTGAAATATCATATTAGAAAATTTGTGGTAATCAGCTAGAGCAATGGTTAGAGAGAAATTTATACTTTTAAAAATACATTTAATAAAACTAAAAAATTCATAAGCTAATTATCCATTAAACATTAAAAAAAAAAAAACAGAATAACCTGAAGAAAGTAGTAAAAAGGGAATAAGAATGGACATGAACAAAATAAAATTTAAAAAATGTTTTGAAAAAACCAAGACAAACTTCTGACAAGATGGAGGAACCAAAAAAAAAAAAAGAAAAGGAACAAATTAATATTAGATTAACTTACTAAATTAAGTTAATCAATGAATTAAAACAATTAAAAAGTAAAGTAACAAAAATACTGGAGAGAGATTAAAAAAAAATTATGTGTGAATACTATAAGCAGCTTTATGCCTATAAATTTGAAATTTCAAAAGAAATGGATGATTTTCTAGAAACATGAGAAACATGTAAATGTTTAGAAATGTATACAAAAACAGAAAACTTTTACATCCTCTGTATCAGTTACCTATTGCTGAGTAACAAAATCACCCTAAAACATAGTGTCTTCAACAACCATTTTATTTGTTCACGATTCTGCTGGTCAGCAGGTTAGCAGGGTATCATCACAAGAACAGGTCTTCTGTGGGGCTCACCTGGGTCCATTCAGACAGTGGCAGCCATCAGCAGCTCTGATGGGTCTGGATGGCCCAGGACGGCCTCCCTCACGTGTCTGGCAGTGGATGGTGACTGCCAGCTGAGTCACGTGTCTCCACTAGGTTATTCTGGGCTTCTCATGTGAGCAGAAGCAAGCCGCAGAATGGGGCAAGCCCCAGTGCACAAGTATTTTCAAGCCTCTGTGTGTGTCACGTTTTCCAATGTCTCTTTGGCCAAATAACAACAAATATTGGCCCAAGCGAGTCACTGAATTGATGCGGGAGGCACCATACAGGGTAAGGATACAGGGAGAGGCATCATGGGGGGCTGTTACTATAACAATCAACCAAAGCTATTAAGTAAACATAAAAATCAACCCTCCATATATATAATGTGGAATTCCACACTGGGTGCTGGAAAAGGACATTGTGTTAAAACTGGTGAAATCCATACAAAGGCTTGTAATGTATCAATCTTAGTTTCTCATTTTGACAAATGTACCATGGTTATAGCCTCTGATATTAGGGGAAACTAGGCGAGAGGAATAGGGGAACTTTCTCTGCTATCTTGGGAAAACTTTCCCGTAAATCAAAATTATTCCAAAATTAAAAGTTTATTTATTATTTTAAAAAAGCAACAACCCTCCAACATACTGAAAAACTGGCCCTGTTGTATCAGTGATTTTTGCCAAATTATTCAAGGTACAGATATCCTCCTTTTATATAAACTGTTACAGAAAATTGAAAAAGAAAGAATGTTTTCTAATTAATTTGATGAGGTTAATATAACTTTGATATGCAAGCTGGTCAAGGACAATATGAAAAAAGAAAATTATAGGCCAATTTCATTTATGAAGAGGCAAAAATCCTAAATGAAATATTAGCAAAGTGAAAATAAATGTATATAATTGATCCAGCAGCAGTACAAGGACAGTGTAAAATCAGAACACTCGAAGTAATTTACTGAACTAACAGAGCAAAGAACACCCATATAAGCATATCAATAGATGCAAAAAAGAAGTATTTGATAAAAATTTAATATCACTCATTATAAAAATTCTTGAGCAACTCAGAATGGAAGAAAACTTCCTGAACGTGATAAAACAAAATTTATTAAACACCAACAGCAAATTGTATTCTTGCTGGTGAAATATTTGAGGCATTTCCTTTAAAATCAGAAAAGAAGAACCTCCTGCTATAGATGATACTATCTAACATTGTGCTACGTGTTTTTTTTTTTTTCTTAAGATTTTATTTATTTACCTTTAGAGAGAGGGGAAGGGAAGGAGAAAGAGAGGGAGAGAAACATCGATATGGATCAGTTCCCTCTTGCTCACCCCCATTTGGGGACCTGACCCACAACCCAGGCATGTGTCCTGACTGGGAATCAAACCAGTGACCTTTCCGTTCTAGGGCTAGTGCTCAATCCACTGAGCCACACAAGCCAGGGGTCGTGCTACATGCTTTAGCTGTAAATTAAGACAAGAAAAAAATAAAAAGAGTAAGAATTGCAATGGAAGAAAAAAATTGCTGTTTGAGGTGGAGATGACATGATTGTCTACATAAAAAATTCAAGGAAATCTACAGGTAAACTGTTTGAACTGAGAAGGGTTGTTCAGTAAGACTGGGGGGGCTGGGGAATGTGGGAGTGTCTGGCTCCATTGTTATAGCACAAAAGAGCCACCTCGTTCCTGCAAACCCTGGAAGCCCTTGCTGCCTTGCCAAACCACTTAAAATGTCCAGGGGATGTGTCGATGCCCAAAGGCCTGAGGTGTCAGCTCCCATTAGTGCGAGCTTTGCACGCAAGGCGGCTCCAGGCCCTGGGTGGGGAGACATCTTGTGGGGCAGGGGTGTGCCTCTCGGGGCCCAGCACCCAGAGGACAGGGCAGGCGCTCGGCACCGGACCCTCCTGTAGTTTCAGCTGGAAGATACAGGCTTTGAAACTCCACTAGACTCTGATACTAGCCAGTTTCCTTTTGGTCTTTTCCTGGAGCCGGGAGAGCTGGTCAGAGCACGTCCAGGCCTTCCTCTTGGGTTTGCACCCCCGAAACTGGGCCTTGGCTCTGTGGCCTGGGAGCCTCCCACCGGCTGGCTGGCAGGGAGGGAAGCTGTAAGAGCGCCCAGGCGGCTGCTCCTGTCCGGGCCTTTCTTTCCCCATCGCCCCAAGCCTAGAGCTCCACAGCTCCCTGCCAGTGTTGCCGCTCACAGGCTGGCAGCGCCTGCTGGATGGAAGGCCTGTAATTTGTGACTCATGGGCAGTGCTGAGTCACTCGGGCTTGCCTGAACTGCCGAGGGCCGCCAGGAGCCCAGCCCGTCAGAGGCCCTGGGGCAGGAGAAGCCCACCTCTGGCTGCCCGGCAGAGCTGGGGGTGAGCCCCAGAGCCCACCCATGGGGGCTGGCTGGAGAGAAGCTTTTGGGGAAGACTTTGGAGCCCAGGTCAGTTCTGCCCAGGTCCCTTCACTGTCTGGGACTCTGTCCCCTCATCGGCCCTGCCTGGAACAGGCCTCACATGACTACAGCTGTTGCTTTGGGTGGTCTACCCAAGGTCTCTCAGGGTCCCAGGTCACCCTGGGACAGCAAGGCTGCTGACCTGGGCCCCCCAGCCACTCACTTGGCCTTCTTTTATTATTTTCTTGCCTACCAGGACAGAAGTAAAAACAGAGAGGAGCGCCTTTTAATTTTTTTCTGCTCATCAGATTGGCAAAAACATTGAAGTACTAATACTACCCAGTACTGAAGAGAATGCAGGGAAGCAGGTGCTGTCACATGACAATGACAGGGGTCACGGGGCCCCAGCCTGTTTCTGAAAGGCCACATGGCAATATTTGTTAACATTTAAAAGACAGATATACGTTTTATACTTTTTTTTTTTACCCAGCAGTACATTTCTGAGAACATTTTATGTAGAAAAACGTACACGAGGATCAAAAACATTTTGCAATTTCACATATTCCTGTAAGTGTATATAACAAAAAAGTTATGTTCAGGAATGTTACTGCAGCTGTGTTTGCCACTGTAGGAAAAAATGGCAACTGCCCTAACGTCCATGGGGAGGGTGGCATACAAATAAGCCTGACTCTGCACTTGTGAGTGCTTCCAGCTCTTCAAAAGAATGACATAGGTAGGTATGGACCAGGCCTGTGAGAAAGGATGTAGAGTAGAAACTCATCACAGGACCATGTGTTTAATATGATCCTGTTAAACAAGCAAAGCTGGTGTGTGTGTATGTGTGCGTGTGTGTATACACACATAGGAAAAGGTTTGGAAGGATGTTAGTGGTGATTTTCTCTGGGAAGGGGCTGATAATTAAGATGATGGGAGACTTACTTCTTAATCTATTCCTATATTGTGTGATGCTTTTAAAAGTGTGCATTTATGTTTTTTTTTTTTTTTTAATGTTTATTGATTTGATAGAGAGAGAAAGAAACATCATGTGCCCCGGACTGGGGATCAAACCCACAACCTTTCGGTGTAAGAAATGATGCTCCAACCAAATGAGCCATCCACCCAGGGCAAGTGTGCATTCACTTTAAAATTTTTAAAAAGCAATTAAAAACAAAAAAGCCATTGTCCTTACCTATTATGAGGACCCGAGTGTATGTGTGTATGTATATGAGATGGGAGATGTGGGCAAATTTCCCATGCATCCCTTCCCTCAGGTTGAATCTCCTGGTGGGAGTCATGGCTGGGTCTCATTCCCTTTCCTAAACAACTTCCCATGTCTACCCTCTATTCCTCCTGGGGACTTCCCTGGGGACCTCTCTGCCCCCATTCATGCTCCCAGAACCCCTTGCCATCTCCTCTGTGGCCACTTCACACTGGTTTCTCCTCCACCCCATCCCTTACAGCTACGCCTACACTTTGGGCACCACCGAGGCAGGATCCTGCTCCGCTCTGCCCTTCACCTATATGCACAGAGAGGGGCCACATTAAATGTTCAGTGAGTGACATGAGAATGAATAGCGCAGGAACCATCAGCGGCACGCTGGGTGGGATGGGACCTCTGAGCTCACCTGGCCCCCTTTCCTACCCAATGCCCTCTGCTGGACACCTCCGGTGACGGGCAGCCACCGCCTCCCCAGGCAGCTCAGTCCCCTTCCTGAAGGGAGTAAGCGGTTTTCTTGGCATAATTGGAGGAGGGATAGTGGTGTAGGCATCTCCAAGGTCAATTTCAAGTCTGTGGCCAGTTCTCAGCAGGCAGTTTAGAAGCTTGACACAGTGAAATGAAGTGGCTCCATTTCTTGGCCCAGAGAGCCCTAAGGTGCAGGACCCCATCCAGTTTCAGCAGGGCAGCCCCACCCCAACCACCGTGCTGGCAGAGTAAATGAAGCATTAAAAACAAAGTAATTAGTACTTCAGGATAGCTTCATTCGGAAGATCACTGCACTGGGAAGGAGGTGTCTCACTTAGGACCGACTTAATTAAAAGCCACTCGGCAAATTCCTGTAACAGATGAAGACAGCACTTTCCAGAATGCCGTAAATGAAATGTTTTACTGCGTATATCAAATGGTGATTAAGTCTTTAATATCATAGTTCCTTAAGAATGCCATTGTCAGTGACAAAGAGCAACCCTTGCAACAAAGGACCCAATTGTTCCCTCCTCCTGGCTCCACAGCCCACAGGAAGGCATAACTTCTCTGTTGTAATTCGTTCTTTGCATTTTTAATGCCTGTGAGTAAATGCCAGCTCGGGGAGGAATCTGCCCTAAAGATAAAGTAAGGGGAAGCCCTGTTTCTGACTGGTTGACTTGTGAGGGGCCAGCCCTGTTGGCTGAATATCTGCCGCAGCCAGTGGGCTGGGGCCAGGGGGAGCACAGAGATGCTGAGCGACTTGCCCAAATTGTCCAGCAAAGTGGAGGTTGGAGAGAAGGCCCATCCCTCACAGTGTGGGATGGCCTCGCCGCTGCTCCTGCCCTGAGAATGTGGCCTGAGGCAGGCAGGACGAGTGCCTGCGACAGACTCCTTGATGCAGGCCACCCTGAGCACTTCCTCCTCCAGGGTGGGTGCCAGGCCTTCTCCCTGGAGCACATGGCTCATGGAAGGAACTTAAGGAATGGTGGACTGATGGGCAATGCGTCCACTGATCCACAGGAAATCGACAAAATGCAGAATCTCCCAGGCTTCGGGTGGGGTTCTTGAGGGGTCTTGTGACTAGAGTTGGGGCCTTCTTGACTTGCTGGGTGACTGGGCAAGCGGCAAGATCACTCCGTGTTTTGTTTCTTCACCTACAGAAGAGGTGGAACTGTTGTGAGGGCCTGGGTTTGGAGTCGTAGGGATCTGAGTTCGAATCCTGCTTGGGTATGTATTGTGGGATTTGGGACCTCTGTTTCTTAGCCTTGCAAAAATGGGGAGAGCAGACTCCTCGGGGCTGGGAGGTCAGGGTTAAATGAGTCTGCACGGCAGTAGCAAGCACTGGAACGGCACATGGCTGTGCTCCATAAATCCATCCGTGTTGATGGTTAATACAATTTCAGCTGGGAGGGAAAAGAGGTGGAATGGATGGTGTCATATCCAGATGGTGAGCAAGGGGGACCGACTGATGACTCAGCGAGGCTCCTGCAGATGAGCAAGCCCACAGAAAGAAGCTGGATGTACAAGACAAAATGAGAGGCTCTGGTCCTGAACCAAACCCAAGTTACTCTGCAACAGTCTTTCTGTTGGAAGAGGCTGGGTTTTCTGATCGTTCTAACCTGTGGAAGCACCCTAGGGCATCTTCTCTGGCCTGGCTGAGACCACAGTGGGTGCTGCATGTATGTGAACAGGGTGGGGCCTTCTTGGCCCTATAAGAGCAGCTTATAGATTCTCAGAGTAGACTCTGCATCAGAGCTGGATGGGACCATCAAAACTGGCTAGCTGCTCCCGTATCATACAGATGGGGAAACTGAGGCCAGGGAGGGTAATTTGGGTTCCCATCCAGAGAGCCACAGCAGCGTTGGAGTCAGGGCCCTCCTCCTGGCCCCTGGTCCAGCACTCCTTCTCTGTTCAAGGCACCTGCGTGGTGCCTTGGAGAAAACGGGAAGTTCCTCCATGCTCCTAGCTGGAGGGTGAGGCTGGATTGCAGCCTCCCTGGCTCGCTTGATCCATGCCCTCCTACAGGGCATGACCCACACACTGTATGTGGCATACGTGCCACACGGCCCACTCTTGCCGCAGCCAGGATTATGCATGCCTTTAAGAACCACCCAGCAGCCTTCCCTGGTCTGCCAGATGCCCTGGTGGCTCTTTTGCTTGGGAGTGGTAGGTCTTTATCCACTGGGGTCATGGCCCCCCATCCCTACCCCGGCTCCATCACCCACTTGCCCAAAGCCAAGTCACCAAAAATCAATATGCTTGGCAACACCTTCACTCCCAGTTTCACATGTTTCTCATATTCTTTTTAAAGAATGTTCACATCCGTTGAGTCTTTCAAAGAGTTTCTTAATCCATTAGGACAGTTCTGTCTTAACTTCAAGTCAACTGGTGCATTTTAGAAGCTTCCAAGACTAAATGGAAGAACGTGAAAGTCACTGGTGAGTAGAAGGGGCAACAATTGCCCTGCAATTAGCAAAATGCCAGCCCTCAATTTCACACTCTCCCTATTTCACATTCTCTTTTATTTCTCCCCTGCCCACAGGAGAGAGGGAGAGGGTGGTTTCTAGGGGGGGAGGGGTGCTTGGAAGTGTAAATGGGGGCCCCCAAAGGATGCTGAAGAACCAAAGGGTTGAATAATTTAAAGGTAAGCTGTACAACCACCGGAAAGCAGAATCATTAACTTCTCTGAGAAGAGAACGTGTTTCAAAGTTGGAAACAGTGGGCAACATTGGAAAAGAGAAGGTGGCAGGAATAAGGGAATAACCCACCTAAATCTCCATATGTAGAGCACAGCATAATTGAATGAAAGCGTGACTCAAAATCTTTAGAGAGACTTGCATCCTTTGAACCAGTCATTCAGCTTCTGGGGAGTTTTTACTGATGAATGGCCCTTGAACATGGAGTTAGGTTATGTGTAAAGTAATTTATTGCAGAATTATTTATGACACTGAAAAAAAAAAAAAACCCAGAAAATAACCTAAATTTGTAGTGATTGAGAAATGGATAGGTCCATTTAAAAGACTATTATGAAGTCATTTTAAATGCTGTTTCTAAAAAATGTACACCAAGAGGCAGCGATATATAACATTAGCACTATAGGCTTGTGGTCAGCCAGAGCTGGATGAGACACCCAGTGCTGCCTGTATAACCTTGGGACTTACTCTCTCTCCAAACCTTAGTTTATACATCTGTAAAATGGGGATAATAGTACCTATCTCATAGGGTTATTGTGAGTATCACATGAGATAATATATATAAAGCACCCAGCACAAATCCCTCAACTGTCATTTATATCTTCTTATTATTACTCTGCATACTATAGAAAAATTACCTACATTCATTCATTAATACAGTAGTATTTTTAAAATTTTTTATTGATTGATTTTTAGAGACAGAGAGGAAGGAGGGAGAGAGAAAGTGGGAGGAAGAGGGAGAGAGAGAGAAACATCGATTTGTTTTCTATTATTTATGCATTTGCTGGTTGCCTCCTGCATGTGCCCTGACTGGGGACTGAACCTGCAACCTTGGTATATGGGGATGACATTCTAACCAACTGAGCTACCCAGCCAGGGCAGTGCAACAGTATTTACTGAGGTCCTATTTGTGCTCTAAGTACCTGAGTTACAGGAGTAAGTTAGTGCTCAATGAAAAACCAGAAGGTATGCATGCAGCCTGGGCGCACATGTGTTCCAAATGAAAAGCCGTAAAAATACATAAATAAATAAACAATAAGTAATAACAACACAAAGCTCTTCGGGGTAAAAACGGCTAGAAGGAAATAGACCAAGATGCCAGCTGTGACTGTATTCCGACGGATAGTGAGGTGATTGGGTGGTCCGTCCTTGTACCCCGATTCTCTAGTGTAACGAGCCTGGATTTCTTTTATGAGTAGTAATGAAGTTCCTATACATTTAAGGAGTGAGAGAAAAATGATGGTGTGCGTTGATTAGCCTTTTATGCTCCCACATGTGATGTGATGCGATGCGGCCGTGCGTCTCCGAGACGCCCCCATACAGGTCGCCCTTCCCCTTGGAGCCACATCACTGCCACAGGGCACGTGCTGTCCAGTAGCCGTGCACGTATCCACGCTGCACAAAAAGGTACGGAGTCAAACGGAACACAGAGCAGCAAAAAAGGAGAGACCCTAAGGTCGCCGCCCGTGGCTGGGTCTGCAGCACCAGGAGCGATGGACTGCCTCCCGGCCCTGTGACGGTGCGGAGGCAGCCTTGGCCGAGGCGCTGGGGGCCCTGTAGAGTTCCCTCCTGTCGGGGGCGAATGGAGACCCCACGGCCTAGCGATGGGCGAGAGAGCGTCTTTTCTCTCCCCGGCAGCAGTGGGCCTCCGGGGCTGGCTCAGGACCCTGTCCCGTCCCCACTTCCTGGTTGGAGAGGCTCCAGCAGTGCTTCTGCCGTCCACCCTCCCTGCGAGCTGTGGGGACTCTCGCAGAATCTCCGTGGCTTCTCTGTGGGCACCCCGCCCCCAGGTGCCCCATAGAGTCCCCTGCCCGTGTGTCTGCAGTCAGCACTGCCCCTGTGTTAACCAGGCTTCTCCCCTGCTCTGGCAGGTGGCTTTTCAGGCAAAGGTACCCCGTTAGTCCCTTTCTAGGACCCACTTAGGTACCAAAGGCTTCATTCCCTGGGCAGTTTCAGGAAAGCAGCCCCCAGGGCAGGAGAAGGTTTCCAAGCATCAGAGGCACTGCCGTGGGCCCAGCCTTGCTGGGTCCATGTGTTCAGCAGGCCCAGGGTGTGTTGGAGTGGTAAGGTCGCAGCCACAGCTCTGACAGGGCAGCCACACTCCAGATCAGGCACATGGTGGCTCTTCATCGGCACCCCCACTTCACAGATGGGGAGACTGAGGCCCAGGGACATTAAGTCACATGCCACGGTCACCCCGCTAGTAGGTGGTGGTGGCTGGGCTGAAATGGAAACCAGGTACTGTTGACTGCACTGGATGCGGCATATTTTCAGAGACCAGCTTAAGTTTGGGGGAGGCCTCCTTCTCCTCTATCCTGAGGTGCTACGCATGGGGACCCAGACCTGGGGCATCTGAAGCCTGAGTTCTGGCCTTCACTCAATCCCTTTAGACCTTGGGTTGGTCCTTCCATTTCTGGGTGTGTTAGGCAGAAAAGGTTCTCCACCTTCCTAAAATAACCTCATCCTATGTTTTAGAGCCTGCGAGCATGTTCCCTTACACGGCCAGAGACGCTGCAGATGTGACTGGTTAAGCACCTGGGGATGGGCCGGGTGCTGGGTTACCCAGGTGAGGCAACAGTGGTCATTAGGGTCCTTCAGCGGGGCAGCAGGAGGGTCAGGCAGAAGAGCTATGGCAACAAAAACAGAGGTCTGCTGGAGATTGGAAGATGCTACCCTGCTGGTGTTGAAGCGGGAGGATGAGGTCATGAGCCAAGGAATGCCGGAAGCTTCTAGAAGCTGGAAGAGACAAGGAAAGGATTCCTCCTTGAGCCTCCAGAAGGAATGCAGCCCTGCTGACTCTTTGCTTTATGACCTCTGACCTCCAGAGCCGTAGGTAATAAATGTGTGTTGTTTTGTCACTAAGTTTGTGGTCATTTGTTAGAGTAGCGACAGGAAACGAATATGCTGGGCTTCAGCTGTCCCACTGTCAGCAAGGGCTGTTCAGATGGGCCCGCTCACTGTGCTTTCTCCAAAGGTGCTCCAGGTTCAGGCCAGCGGGGGCTGGAGTCGCTTTGACTGATTTTGTGGATTTTCTTTGGGAATTTTTTTTAATTAAAAAAATTGTTGATTTTTAAAGAGGGAGAGAGAGAAGGAGAGAGAGAGAGAAAATGAAATTGATGTGTTTTTCCACTTATTTATGCATTCATTGGTTGTGTCTTGTGTGTGCCCTGACTGGGGACTGAACCTGAAACCTTGGTGTAATCAGATGAGGCTCCAAACAGCTGAGCTACCTCTCAAGGGCCTCTTTCGGAATCTCAATCCCTGACTGTTCCTCCCTCTCCATGGGAGGAGCTGTAGCTTTGTCTCCTGTGGCCCCAGGGGGTTTAGCCTGTGATGAGGTTGGAGGAAAAGAATGCAGCTTTGCAGGGTGGGCCTTGTTGTGGGTAGCTGGGCCTTGTCTTGGGACCAGCCCCCCAAAAGGCCACCACTGCCTCTGGCTTCCATGCAGAATTAGAGCCTCTGCCCAGGCCTCCCTTCCCCAGAATGACTGGAGGAGAGGATGCCTCGCATGGCGATGGGCTTCTCGAGGACTCTGGACTCCATGTGGCCCAGTCCTCTTCTGTGTTCCCAGCACTTGGCCAGAGACTCCCACCGAGCTCAGGAAATGTGTGCTGAGCGAATCAATGATTCAATAGCACACACACACACACACACGCAGCTGAGCACATCACACCCTTCTGTACCTAGAAGCATACCTCAACAGGCTCCTGCACACAAGTGCACACACACAAACACACGCACAGAGCTGTGCACATACACGTGTTGCTGAGCCCCTGTTCTGGAGGAAGAGAGGATACTTCTGTCCCATCAAGAGAGTTGAGATGCCAGCTAGCATGGCAGGGGCTGGGAAGATTTTATGAACCCATAGGCAGCAGGGGCTTCCCTGTGGGGCCCCATGCTGAGGAGGACCCAGCAGGAAGGATGGGGCAGATCTCCACTGATAGGAGGTGGTCGCCAGCTGCTGGCTGCCGTTGGTGGGCATACACACCTGCATATGACAGGAGCCAGCACAGATGTCTGAGTCTGCCCCCCTGCAAGGGTGTGATGAGCCCCTGACATTTAGTACATGAATCACAACCCACCCTGGATCATGGGGGAGGCCCAACTTCATGGTACTTATCCTAAAAATGAGGACATGCAAGCTGAAAATGCCACTGGTGAAGAGACAGGGTGGGACGAAGTGTCAGAGCAAGGAAGGGTGCCTGCTTTCGGAAAGGCTCGGTTTGCGTCCTCATCTGCCCCCTGCCAGCTGCGTGAAATTGGGCTGGTTCCTTAGTGTCAGCCGCATCTCTGAAATGGGCTCAAGAGGGCGCCTACTTGTCAGGGCAGGAGGGAGGACTGGATGGGAGAATGAGATGGTGTGCTCAGCTCATTGCCAAATAAATAAACAAAAAATGGCAGCTTAAGAAACTGGAAGCGCTCAGTCCAATGTCTGCTCAACCCACCCTAGGCCAGAATAGCCAGGGAGGAAGTGAGGGGCCCTCCCTGTTTGGCCACCCGGCACCAGTTAGTCCCACAGCCTGGAGTCCTCTTCTGTGTTCCCAGCCCTGCCCCGGGACTTCCAAGGAGCAGCCCTGGGTGGGCTGATTCCTGCAGGGGGTGGGGGGTGGGGCTCCTGCTGACCTGGCGCTGGCTTGCTATGTGAACTTGAGAAATTGCTTGGCCTGTCTGAACCCCAGCTGCCTCATGTTCTCCAGCCCGGAGGGTTGCGAGGCTCCAATGAGGCTGTGTCTAAACTGCTAGGAGAAGTGGGGGATCCTCACTTATCTGGCCACCCCTGCGCATTCAATGTTGATGGTATCATGCTGCAGGCTGGCTGACCCACCATTCATCCTGGAGTCTCTGCCATCTGTCACACGTGGCTCAGAGGTTCCCTGAGGCCACTGACCAGATCCCACCGTGCCAGCTGGGCTTCTGTGGTCAGCTTTCAGATGCTCCCATTCCCTCATCCCGACCCCGGAAAAGCCTATGGGTCCCCACCCAGCATGTCTCCTATGGCCCATGTGCCCTGGGTGTTGAGAGGGGAGCATCGTGGTTTCTGCCCTACTGTGTGCTCCTTCCCAGAGGTGAAGGCCTGGGGGAGCCCAGTTTCATCAGAAAGCAGAAGTCCAACATGCAGGTGAGGCAGAGCCTGGGCAACCCTCATTATACACCCCATGCTAAGTGGGCCCCCATTGTCTTACCTGATGCCCAGAAGCTACCAGGGACAGGGCCCAGGTCTTTTTCACCTGTCCTGGGCACCCAACTGGGGTCTAGGGGCTAAATAAATGCAGGGCAGAGGACTGGTAGGGACAGTGAGGTCCAGAGTCACTAGTCTTGGTTTCCATTGCTGTGACCCATTCTCCCACCCCCACCCTCCAACATGTGCTAAGGGAGGAGGTCTTCCGCCAAGTCCTTACGGCCCAGGGGGGCTTCCGGATAGTTATGGCCCGAGACCCTGTGCGGCCCTCTGACCTCAGGCCATCAGCGCTGGGCCAGGGGCGGCTGCATTTCCGAGAGCACCACACCCTCCCTTGACTCATTCTGAGACAGCATTGCCACAAGGGTTTCTGGCCTCTGAATTCACCTTTTGGTTTGGTTTCTGCTCGGGCAGCTCAGAGCAGTTTTGTTTTTAAGAGCAAACCCACAGAGCTGCTTTCCCCTTTCTCTTATCCCCCAAAACAAACAAAGGATGTTGGTCGGCATTTTGGTTTGTTTTGAAGCTGAGTGGAAAGTGAGGGAAACGGGTCACCTCAGGAGCTTCGAGGGTGGCCAGGCCGGTCAGAGGAGTGTGAGGGTGTCTGGGGAGGGGTGGGTGGTGGACAGGGTGGCACCTCCCTTTCTTGGAGGACAGGCCAGCAGCCCACCCTGGGTGGGCCCTGTTCCCATGGGGTTCCTCCATCATCAACAGGGATGCTTGGAACTGGGGACTCCTCATGGGGCCAGGGGAAGGCCCTGCATGGGAGGAAGCAGGCCTGCATCTGAGGCCTGGCTCTGAGGCCTCATGCTGTGTGATGTTAGGAGAGGCCTCCTCCTCTCTGAGCTTCAGTTTCCCCCTGGTAAAATGAGGCTCTGGGCTCTGTCCCACCCTGTCTCTGCTCTCCTGCTGGCTGAGGGTTGGGTGGCACCACCGATTTCAGTGCCACTCGTGGGTCTGGCTCCCAGGGCCCACCCTGAGCACCAGTTTTGGGTCCATCAGAAAAGCAGTTTACATCTTGCTGGGGCCTGGTCTTCCTAAGCCCCAGCTTCCCTCCTTCATCTTCCCTCTTGTCAGGTAGAGACCCCCCAGTGCCTGGGGTCCATGATCCATGGGTGTGCCCCACCTCCGCTGGGCCTGTGACCCCTTCCCCAGGGTATACAGATACCTGAAGTAAAATATCTTTTTTGATACCTTTCAAGGAAAGGCATCACCTGAGCAAGGTGAGCTCCCTCACACCCAGAGCCTGCAAGTGACCCCAGATATTTAGGAGGAGACCCTGGGCCAGCCAAGTCCTCCAACCACCAAGGGCAGGGGGGCCAGCAGTGTTTCCCCTTCAGGAGGGCTGTGGCACTGGGGTGAGCAGTAACTGGATACCCCAAATTTTAAATTTCTTTATTAGAGTCCATCTGTTTCAACAGTTCTTAATCATTTATATTTTTTTTATCTTTTTAGTGAAAGCTACAGACTTTCTCCTAGGGGGAAAGAATGCACACACAGAATCTTGCACCAGATTAAAGGGGTCCATAGCCCTCCGTGTTAAACTCTGGGGAAGTCAAGGTAATCCCTGGAGAAATGACTTCCCAGGGAATCCGTCTTTCTCTTTGGGAAGTAGATGCCATTGGGTAACTGGCTTTTTCTTCCAAGGGCATTCTGGGGAGATGTAGAATCAGTGGCTTCTTTCAAGGTGAGTGCTGTCTGCTTAGAGGTCTCTCTTTTGGTTGCCAGAAGGGGAGGCAACTTTTTGTGGGCCCAGGGACCTGAGGTCTCCCACCCGTGGGCCCTGGGAGGAGCCTCTTTTGGTGTTCCTGGACTTCTGGCACCTGAAGGTGGTGTGCCGGCAGCCCTTTCGTTTTCTTAGCTGGCCACATCACAGGTGCATGGAAATTTGCTCTGTGTTGTGGGGGTGGGGGATGGAGTGGGTACTGCTTCCGGGACCCCCTGCAGCCTACTAAGGTCAACCAAGGCTCCAACCAGGAGCAGCCTGGAAATCTGGGGGAAACACCTCTGGTACGACATCCCCACACCCTTAGGGTGAGGAAAACCTTGAGTGGCCAGAGGCTGGTGACTGGTCGCCAATACCGAGAACTCTGCCTGCTTCCAAGAGACTCCGCCGGGTTTGAGAACTGGCGGGGCAGGCAGCCCATCGACATCTTTGGGCAGTTTTTAGCGCCACCTGGTGGCTAAGCCTCTAATAGCAACCGGGTCTCCTTGTGGCTGCAAAGGGTGCTCAGCCCTGGCTGCACCCGCAGCCTCATCAGGGGAGATTTTCAAAATAGATGTCGGGGGCGGGGGACGGGTCATCTGTGACTAATTAAATCACCGTCTCTGCGGGGAGGGGCGGGGGAAAGAGCGGGCAGTATCAGTGTTTTTAGAGCTCTCCAGTGTTTCTAATCACTTGTAGCACCGATAGGCTGTTCCCTGGTCCTTTGCCAATCAGCAAGGAAGGGGTGGGGGATGAGGAGGAGAAATTCCAGACGCTTAAAAAAAAAAGGACTATTTGTTGTTTGAGAGAGAGGGGAGGGAGGGAGGAAGAGAGGGAAACATCAACTGGTTGCCTTTGCACGCCCCCACCTGGGGACTTGACTCAAAACTCAGCCATGTGACTGCCTGGGAATGGGACCAGTGACCTTTCAGTTCATAGGCTGACGCTCAGTCCATTGCGCCACACCAGCCAGGGCATTTTTTGAATAACAAGCTTTACTTCCCTTGTGTGGTCCTGCTCCAGTGCTCTGAAAACTCAGAGGCATGCAGATCAGCGAGTCATGACCATGGCAACGGAGACCGTTGCAAATAAAGAACTGTGTCTGTGATTGGGCCTTTCTATTAGGGTCTGTGGACATCTCATCAGGGTCTGCTGGGCTTCTATTGACATTTGTTCATTTGTGTCTTATCTCAGTGATAATATTCCAGTCAACATAGACATACCTTGCATTACTTGGAGGGCTTTTAACTGACTGGCAGATCATGGACACCTGGACTTTGGACTTTGGTAATCAATCTGGCCCTGGACTTAGCATTTCCCAAAAGATATGTTGATGGACTGAAACTTTCTCAGAGGAAATGCTTATGCACTTAGCCATTCCCGAAAGATATGTTGATGGACTGAAACTTTCCCAGAGGAAATGCTGATACACTTAGCTTGATATGTTAACTAAGCTGGTGTGGGAGGGGGGAAAGCAATGAGATGTAAATGACCTACTGAATATGTCAATAAGCAAACTCCCCCCCTTACCTAAAGGTGTATAAAAAAGGTGCCTACAGAACTGTCGGTGGCGATTCCTATGGGCCCACGAGGAGGACCGGGAGCTACTTTTCCCTTATTCCCTTGCTCCTACGGGCCCACGAGGAGGACCGGGAGCTACCCCCACCCCCTCCGCCGCCGTTTCTGTTGCTCCTACAGGCCGTTAAGTCAGTCCGGGGAATTGCCTTTCCCCTTCCCCCTTCCTTTGTTCCCTCAATAAACCAGTTATCTGTTCCCACAGCAGTCTCTGGGCGACTTCTCAGAGAAGGGCTACCCTGACACTGACTCTCTCCCAAGGTTTTGGTGTCCAAGGTAGCTTTGCAACCTAGATGCCAGGCAGAACGACTTTCATTGTCATGGGCTAATTAGCAAAGGGTGAAAAGACTTAATTGGTGAAGAATGTGTTTGAACCAGGCAAAAGCCCAGAGAACATTCCAGAACATTTACAAAAGAAGGTTTTATAGCCGTTTAAGAAAGGGCTTGGGAGAATTGAGTCATCTTTTCAAAAATCTTTTCATGTTTGCAAAACAGCACTATAGTTATTCTGAACCCATAGCATCTGCCCGCATGCTGTCCCACACATATTCACATTGTGAGTGCTGTGTGGTGAGGGGGAGGGCAGGGAGGAGTCATCGCCATTTGGACAAGAAACATCAAGTCTCCATTCCTGATCATGGCAGGCAAAACCCTGTAGTCTCTGCTCCTGCCTTCCTTCCACTCTCCTCTCTCACCAGTCTACCCTCACTGGCTTCATTCCAGCCACACTCAGCTTTTTGCTGCTTCCCAAACATGCCAAGCTTGTTCCCACCACTGGGTCTTCGCACTTGCTGTTTGCGCTGCCTGGACCATACCCCCCCCACCCCACCCCCAGATATTTACGTAGTTTGTTCTCTGAGCTCTTTCAGACTTCAGCTCTAATGTCAGATAGGCCTTAACTGAATTAGGACCCTTGCCTAATCCTTTTTTTTCTGTTTTGTATTCTCTATTGCACTTTTCACTATTTCAAATGTATCACTTAAGTATTTGTTTTCTTGTTTATTGCTTGTAACCAGGCTCATCTTGTACTTTCCCTGCCTCAGCTCTGGGACCAGCTATTTCTCCAAGGAGTCTGGGTCCTTCTGTTGGAGCATCGTCGGCAGCCGTCCGTCTCGAGAGACGATGGTGTACCTTCCCAAGAGTCTATCTGCACCGCCGAGAATGGCTGTGCAGTCCGACTCGGGAGTGACACGGTATCTGTCTCCTCCCGTGTTGAATCGCGATGACGCTGAAGCTACAGAGCCTGGGGCAGGGTAATGGGCAGGGTAATATGGAGGGTCTGCTGTTGCCCATGCAGCAGACCCCCCCCTCTCTTCGCAGCTGAAGGGTCCAAGGGAAAGACGGAGTCAATACAGCTTGGCTTCAGGTGCGCCGCAGGAGTTGCCGGTGTTGACTACAACGTCAAACCGCCTTAGGGACTCCAGCTCCGGATTTTCTGTCGGGGTTTACTCCCTTAGCCTTTCCCCTGAAGAGGTATGCCACAAGGCAGCAGAGATTTTTTGGAGTCAGAGTTTTCCTTCTCTGATGTACCCTGACTGGAAGATCGAACCAGCGACACTTAGCTCGTAGGCCGACGCTCAATCCACTGAGCCAAACCAGCCAGGGCATGTTCGAGCATGGTGCTTAAGAAATCAAGGTCTGAATTCTAGATGGGCTCATTGTTACCGCAGCTTCACTGCTTCTATGCCCTCTAGTGGACAGCTAGGGAATGAATACATGTAGATATAGACAATCTATTCGCTCAATATCGAGTATACTGATCCCTCAAAATCGAGTATACTGATACCTCTGGTCCCAATACAATACCACACTGTATATTTTAACTTGCCCCCTTTCCTTAATTGTAACTTCTTTCTTCAAAAGTAACAAACCTAGCCCTCATTATCCATAAATATTTACTTAGTTGTTCAATCACGATATATACATTGTATTATTTATTAAGGTTAAGTACCCTGGCTGGTTTGGCTCAGTGGATTGAGCGTCGGCCTGCGAGCTAAGTGTCGCTGGTTCGATCTTCCAGTCAGGGCACATCAGAGAAGGAAAACTCTGACTCCAAAAAACCTCCGCTGCCTTGTGCCATACCTCTTTAGGGGAAAGGCTAAGGGAGTAAACCCCGACAGAAAATCCGGAGCCGGAGTCCCTAAGGCGGTTTGACGTTGTAGTCAACACCGGCAACTCCTGCGGCGCACCTGAAACCAAGCTGTATCGACTCCGTCTTTCCCTTGGACCCTTCAGCTGCGAAGAGAGGGGGGGTCTGCTGCATGGGCAACAGCAGACCCTCCATATCACCCTGCCCAGGCTCTGTAGCTTCAGCTTCACTGGAGAGGACACTCCAGCGTCATCACAAGATGTCGATTCTTCACGGGAGGAGACAGATACCGTGTCACTCCCGAGTTGGACTGCACAACCATTCTCGGCGGTGCAGATAGACTCTTAAGAAGCTACACCATCGTCTCTCGAGACGGACGGCTACCGACGACTTATTAAGGTTACTGCAACAAATTACCACAGACCAGGTGGCATGTATGGGAGGCAACCAATTGATGTCTCTCTTTCTCTCTCTCAAATCAATAAACATTTAAAAAATAATACCGAGGTTTCAAGGATCCTTTACCCAGTGTCGCCTAATAATGACATCTTACATTACTACAGCACAATGCCAAAACCTGGAAATTGATGTTGGTGTAATGTGTGTATAGTGCTGTGTCATGTTCTTACATGTGTACATGTGCGACCACTACCATAATCAACATACAGAACTGTTGCATCACCTCAAAGATCTCTCATGCTCCCCTTTTATTGTCCCACCCACCACTCTTTCACCAACTACCCCAACCCCTAGTAACCACTAATCTCTTTCCACATCCATAATTTTGTCATTTTGAGAGTGTTATATAACTCAAATCATACATGTGCACTATTTACATTTAAAGTTTAATTCATTGAATTAAATCAAATTCAGTTCCTCAGTAACACCAGCTGCATTTCTAATGCTCAGTAGCCACATTTGACTAGTGACTATCATATTGGGCGACCACTCCCTTGTTGCAGAAAGTTCCATTGGAAAGTGCTGCTTTAGTGAATAAGATCAGATCCACGGTTCACAACTGCTGACTCATAGACTAAATCACCCAGGAGTGTGATGCAGTGCAGGGTTCTGAGTATATGACTTATCTATCTCTGCATAGTAAGTTATCCCCAAATGCAGTGGCTTCAACAATCCATCTTTATCACCTCCCATCTTTCTGTAGGTCAGGAGTTCAGGGGCGACCCAGCTGAGTCATGGGGCTCAGAGCCTCTGTGAGATTGCAGTGCGATGTTGCTCAGGGCAGCAGGCACCTTGAAGGTGTGGCTGTGGCTGGCGCATTGGCCTGCCGGTGGCTTATCCCCATGGCCAGAAACTTCGTGCTGCCTGTGAGGGAGACCACGCATCTCCACTGGCCCAGGAGTAAGAGATTTCCCGGAATGTGGGACTTCCATTGTGAGAACTGGAATTGTCTGAGACAAAAGGAACAGTTGTTGGCAGGAGGACTCGGCTCTTCCCAGTAGGGGCATCTTCCAGGCTTGCAGCAGTGTCCTGCAATGTGGCTACTGGCTTCTGGAGGGAGCGACCCAAGAGAGAGCAGGGCAGGAGCTCCACCGCTTTCCTGACCTGCCTGGGAAGTCACATGGCATCACCTCTGCTGCACGTTTTCATTAGAAGCAAGTCACAAAATCTTGCAGTCCACAGCTGAGGACAGGGGACCTGGGGTCCACCTTTGGAAGGGAGGATTGGGAAAGAATTGAGAAGGAATTAGTGGGCATATTTTAAACCCTCCACACTCACCTACCCCTGAGATCCTGATTGGACCCCAGAAACCATCCTTTATTGAGGCTCCCTGATGACCCCTGAGATGCAAATCTGGTGTGCCTACTACCAGGTCACCTGGCCCTCAAGGTCCCTCTGCACCATGAGATAGTGTTCCTGCCACCTGCCTCAGGGGACATGCAAGGAGGAGACAGGGCAGGGCAGCTTCAGGCCAGAGAAACTGGCAAGCTGAGCATGGCTCCTGGCGCTCCATTAGATTTCTTTTTTCTTTTTTCTATTCAATTTTTAAATTATTGCTATTTTTTATTTATTGATTTGAGAGAGAGAGAGAGAGAGAGAGAGAGAGAGAGAGAGAGAGAGAGAGAGAGAGAGGGAGAGAGAAACATTGATTTGTTGCTCCACTCATTTATGCATTCATTGGTTGATTCTTGTATGTGCCCTGACCAGGGATTGAACCCACAACCTTGGTGTATTGGGACAACACTCTAGCCAACTGAGCTACCTGGCCAGGGCTTCCCAATATCCTTCATTAAAGCTGGTTCCCTCTGTATTTCTTGGTATTATAATGCTTGGTTCATGCACACATAATATTTGTCACATTTGCAAATAGGCTGTCTCTCCCTGCAGCCTTTGGGCTCTGTGAAGAAAGGTGGGGACTGTGTCTGCATTTGTCCCCCTCGGTCCCTTCAGGGCTATCACAGTGCCTTGAACATGCCTGCTGCTCAGGAACTACTACCTGAGGCATGTATGAGGGGAGGTCTGAGGGAAGGAGGAGGGAGATGCTGCAGGTGAAGGGACAGTAGGAGGCCACCCATGACTGGTGTGGGGGACAGGAGGCCAGGCACCAGCCCAGTCCTGTGACCCCTGACCCAGGGATATCTAAGACCTCACAGAATTGGATTAAATTAGTGTTTCTCAGCCTCAGCACTGTAGATCTTTTGGGCTATATAATTCTTTGTCGTGGGGGTTGTCCTGTGTAAGACCTTCAAGTAGCATCCTTGGCCTCTATCCAGTACTTGCCAGAAGTATATCCTTCTCTGTTGTGACAATTAAAAATATATTCTGATGCTGCCAAATGCCCTATGGGTGTTGTTCTTGGAACTGGATCAGATAACCAGTCCAGCACCGTAGTGGGCCTAAAATCTCTGCATGAACATGAGCTCGGATGTAAATGACAGAGAGTAATGCCTGCCTCACACCCTGGAAAAGCTCTCTGAGACTTGGTTAGAGCCTCTGGGTGATGGGCACAGTGTGCTGTCACCTATTGGTGAAAGGTGGGAGTGCACCCATGGTCCCACCAACTGAGAGCCACAGTGAAACAACTTGCTTGGCTGGTTGGCTGCAGGTTGGCTTAGGGACTCTCCTCAAGGCTGGGCCAGGGAAGCTCCAGATAAAGCCAGCCAGGGTGTGCAGAAACCAGGAGTAGTTAGTGGGGTTGGGACACATTCTTATCATTTTGGTCAAATGTTTCATGATGCACTTGTTAAAAAAATCAAGCGAACTTTATTTATCTCCCTCTTCTCTTTTACTAAGGAAACACTGTGCTCCCTCTTCTTCAGACTCCCTCTGATTTGGGACTTGGCCCTCAAGGGTTTGCATCAGGTCAGGGACCCTGAGAGCTGGAATGATGCCGATGTTCTGGCTCCTCAACCACTCCCCTTGGTCGGACTGGGGGTGATTCCAGAAGCAGCTCCTCCCCCAGGCTGGGTTCGGGGGGAGAGGCAGAAGGTGAGCACCTCCAATGGCCAAACCCGAACTCACCATCTTTCTTGACACCTTTGCCTTCTCAGTGCTCCTGGCCCCGGGGGGACAGTGCCAGCCCTCAGTTTTGCAGCCAGAAATGTCACCCCATTACCGAGTAGTCCTGCAGGTTGTACCTCCTCAATCAGTCCACTCGCTCCCTCCCTCTCCCCACCTTCATGGCTGCCCTCACCATTGTCTGTGCCACTGTCCTCTGGGCCTAGACCAGCGCAGTGGCTCAGCTGGATGGTCCTGCTCTCTCCTGCGGTGTTGCTGGGGCTCAAACCCGTGGCCACGCTTAGCTGGGAACCTGGCCAGGGTGGAATGTTCTAGATGGCTACACTCACATACTCAGTACCTCAGATGGCTGGGGATAGGGGTGATGGTGGGGAGGCAACCTGGCCTCTAAGGTCTGGGCCTAGACTTGGCACTGTGTCCCTTCCACCACATTCTGCTGATCAGAGCAAGCTCCAGGCCAACCCAGCACTAACAGGAGAGGAAGCAAACACCTCTGGATGCAGGGAGGGTGTGGGAGATATTGGCCACCGTGACAACCCACCCTGCCCACCTCCCTCAGGTCAGCCTTCCATTCAATATCCAATCACAACCCTGGCTGGGGTGGCTCAGTTGGTTGAAACACTCCCTTGCATTGAAAGGCTGCCGGTTCGATTCCCAGTCAGGGCACATACCTAGGTTGTAGGTTTGTTCCTGGTTGGGGCCCGAGTCAAAGTTTCCCTCTTACATTGATGTTTCTCTCTCTAAAAAACAGTCTTGAAAAATCCACATATTCATTTCATTCATGTCATTTATTTCTGCTCAAAAGTCACCTCCTTGGAGAGGCCTTCCCTGACTGTCCTGAGTAGATGCCCCCCTCCCATTTCTGTCTACCTTCACCTTAATTTTGCTTTAATTTTCTACAGGACACTTACCAGCACTTGACACTGCAGTCCATGTCTATTTGTTAACTGTCAGTCTTGCCCACGACATAGTGAGTACTGAGAGGGGAGGGACTACATCTTTTTAGTTCACTGTTGAGTCCCCAAACCTAGGAGAGTGCCTGGCCCATGGTAAGAGGTCAGTACACATGTGTTCAATGAATAAATGTTTCTATGAAGCTTTTCCATAACACTCATCAAAATTCATCATTACATGTTTATTTGTGTGATGATTTGAGCTAAGTCTATCAGCTCCATAAGGGAAGGGACAATATCTGTTTCTACTCACCATTATATTATATCCCCACTTCCACTTCTACTTCTTTTTTTTAATCCTCATTTGAGGACATGGCCATTGGTTCCAGAGAGAGGGGATGGGAGGGAGAGAAACATCAGTCTTTTGCCTTCCATATGCACCCCAACCTAAGATTGAACTAGCAGCCTAGGCATGTGCCCTGGCTGGGAACTGAAGCCGCAACCCTTGGGTCCACGGGATTATGCTCTAACCACCTGGGCCATACCAGCTGGGGCTATATCCCCACTTCTGAATGCAGTATCTGGACAGTTTGCGACTCGCAGTGAATATTGGTCAATGCATGAACTCTGAATAGGAGGGCAGGATCAAGGGCAAGTTGACACATCTTCCTATAGGGTCATCTCTCTTTGCAACACACAGATGCTGGATCTTAGAGAAGAGTGGTGTAAATAAAAGTGTTCTGAACTGATTTTCTTTACACTCCCCACCCCTGCCCCAGGGAGCTGGTGTTCAGAGCAGCCGCACCCTGAATTTCTGTAAAGTCACAGCATTTTTCTGAGCCAGCTGCTTGTGAAAATTCCAGGTGCTGGCCCCACCTCAGAAATATGAATGGAGAACCTTGAAAGGCAAGGCCACCACCTGCATGGACCTCCAGTCCCACAGGTGCTTCTCGTGTGCACCCTGTTCTGAGAAACATCACCTTTCCATTTCTGGGTTCTAAGTTTGGATTTTCTTGGGCTGGTTTTTCCATTGGATCACCTTGTGTCTCTTATGATCTTGGTAGCTGTAGTTATTTATTTCCCCCAGAAGACATTGTAAACAAGCAGCCTGTTCCATATCCCTGGAAAATGAGGTGTGTTTCCTTATCTTTTGGGAAGCCTGATGTTCAAGGTTATGGAGAGGTCAAGTGACCCAGTCCCCTGTGGTTGAGTTTAAACACCAGGCGAGGAGAAGCAAAAGTGGATTCTGTCCTCCTACAGATTTACTGTGTGTGGAATTCTGAGGTTTGTGTTTGGGGCTTTGGGAGGGAAGAAGAGGTGGGGTCCCTGATATGGGGGAGCCTTTTGCATGATTCAGGGGAAGCCAGCATTTCCCCAGGGGTGAGGAGGAACTGGGGAGGGGGGAGGGGTAGGTAAAGGGACTAATCATCTTATGTAAGAGTCATGGAAGAACTTGTTTTGTAATCCCAGGCAGCAGGGCTGCTAAGTTTAGATTTTAACCTGAAACTTCTGAGCTTGGAGAGGCATCTGAGGCTGCTGCTGCCTTGAGCTACGCTGGCCCTGGCAGGAAGGGCCTTGTCTTTGACTCCTCAGTCCCCTCCTGGGTAGCTGGCGGAGATGGAGGGTGTTGGAAGAAGTAGGGGCCGTTTCCAGAGAAAATCCTAGGGGTCAGCTCTTCGTCCCCCAATCTCTCCTCCTTCAAGGATCAGAGTAGGTCATGGGGTCGGGGGCAGGAGAAGCTGGGGTGGGGACAATGGCAGGGACACTTGGGCTCTGTAGCCAGCTTGGCTGCTAATTGGTTGTCTGTCTACCTGTTCCTGTTCAGTCAGAAAGAAAGTCCTTCCCGCCTCCAGGAGGAGGAGACACTGGTGGGTCCAATGAGGAAGCAACTGCTCTCCAGCTCCTGAAGGGGCATTTGGGGAATAAGACCTAGTAGGCAGGGTGGTCTCAGCCAGGGCAGATGTCTCCCAGTCTGACTGCCAGCCTTGGTCATCCAGGAGAAATCAGGAGAAGACAGTCCTCCTTGTACAAGACTCTCTCTCTGTGTGTGTGTGTGTGTATGTGTGTCTTTAGGGCAGTGCAATAGTAAAAGGCATGCAGCCCACCAGACCACCCCCACTGCCGACATGAACGGCAAGATTGGGGGTCTCCATGACCATCCTTAATTAGTAAAAATATTTTACTTATTTATTTTTAGAGCGAGGGGAAGGAAGGGAGAAAGAAAGGGAGAGATATCAATGTGTAGTGTCTCTTGCATGCCCCCAACTGGAGACCTGGCCTGCAACCCAGGCATGTGCCTTGACTAGGAATCAAACCGGCGACCCGTGGGTTTGCAGGCTTGTGCTCAATCCAGTGAGCCATACCAGCAAGGGTTGTAGGAGAAAATTTGTTATTGGTTTATTGTTTTTCCCCAATGGATTATTACTCTCCATGTCACTCAGAGTCTGGCCAGGTCTTTTCCTGGGTGATGACTGTCAGGGCACAATGTGGAAAGTATGGCCCGAGAATTTTCTTTTAATTTTAATTTTATTGATGAGAGAGAGAGAGAGAGAGAGAGAGAGAGAGAGAGAGAGAGAGAGAGATATCAGTTTGTTGTTCCACTTATTCAAGAATTCATTGGTCGATTCTTCTATGTGCCTGACTGAGGATGAAACCTACAACCTTGGCATATTGGGATGATGCTCTAACGAACTGAGCTACCCAGCCAGGGTGGCTTGAGATTCTTGACCAGAAATTCTCAATCCTGACTTTTCCTACCTAGACTCTAGTCTGGAAAATTGTTAAAAAGGTTAGGTTTTATGATAATTCAGCTTTATACTCTAATTCATTGATGCTGGTTACAAGCAGGGTATATTTTTCTTTAAAAATTGATCTATACAAACTTCTGGTCAAGATAGAGACGTAGGTAGACATGTTTAACCTCCTCATGCAGCCATAGACAGAATTACAACCAGATCTCAAAACTAATAACACCTAGAACCATCAGAAAATTGAGCTGTATGAAAGTCTGACAACCAGGGATTTTAAAAAGTCACATTCATCCAAACTGGTAGGAGGGGAGGAGGTGCAGAGATGGGTAGAGAGGCAACCTGGCGCAGAAAGGCAGAGGTGATGGCAGTGGTGGCAGCAGAATGGACAGAAGGGAGTGAGAAACCCCAGTTCCAGGTCAGACTGCACAGCCCAGGGTTCCAGTACTTGGAAGACAGACTGCCCACCCCCCTCCATTACCTCTGGCTGTAAAAAGCAGGTGGGGTTGAGGTGGCAGAAGAGACTGCTGGATTTTTGATGCTTAAAGGACCACAGCACTGTCTTAGAACATATGCAAGCCCCCTCACTCCAGGATTTGCCACTGGGGAAGCAGCTGGAAGGGCACCAGTTGCACATGGGAAGAAGGTGAAGTGACTGGAAATTGGGTGAGAGCTGGGCAAACCGCCAGAAGCCAGGTAGCAGCATTAGTGCCTCTCTGAGCCCTCACCATACAGCCACAAAGTGGTGAAGCAAGTTGTCCCACCCTGGCAATTACCTAAGGCTTTACCCCACACAATTTAGAGGTGCCTTTTCTACATAGGCCATGCTACTAGGACTGGGAGTCAAAGCAGCTCTACCCAATACACAGAAACAAACACAGGGAGGCTGCCAAATTAAAGAGACAAAGAAATATGGCCCAAATCAAAGAACAGAACAAAATCCCAGAAAATGAACTAAGCAAAATGGAGATAGCCAACCTATCAGATGTAGAGTTCAAAACATTGGTGATAAGGATGCTCAGAGAACTCCTTGAGTATGGCAAAAAAAATAAAGGAAGAAATGAAGGCTACACTAAGTGAAATGAAGAATAATCCACAGGAAAACAACAGTGAAGGGAAGGAGGCCGGGATTCAAACCAACAATTTGGAGCATAAGAAAGAGATAAATATTCAACCGGAACAAAAAGAAGAAACAAGAATTCAAAAAAATGAGGATAGGCTTAGGAACCTCTGGGACAACTTTAAAAGTACCAACATCCAAATCATAGGGGTGCTAGAAGGAGAAGAGCAAGAGCAAGAAATTGAAAGCTTATGTGAAAAACTAATGAAGGAAAACTTTACAAATTTGGCGAAGGAATTAGACATACAGGTTCAGGAAGCACAAGTCCCAAACAAGCTAGACCCAAAGAGGACCACACAAAGACACATCATAATTAGAGTGCCAAAGGTTAAAGACAAAGAGAGAATCCTAAAAGCACCAAGAGAAAAGCACAGAGTTACCTACAAAGGGGTGCCTATAAGACTATCAGCTGATTTCTCAAAAGAAACTTTGCAGGCAAGAAGGGACTGACAAGAAGTATTCAATGTGGTGAAAAGAAAGGTCTGACAACCTAGATTACTCTATCCAGCAAAGGTATCATTTAGAATGAAAGGGCAGATAAAGTGCTTCCCAGACAAGGTAAAGCTAAAGGAATTCATCATCACCAAGCCATTATTACAAGAAATGTTAAAGGGACTGATTTAAGAAAAAGAAGATCAAAAGCATGAGCATTAAAAAGGCAACAAATTCACAACTATCAACAACTGAATCAAAACAAAACAAAACAAAACAAAACAAACTAAACAAACAACCAGAACAGGAATGGAGTCATAGATATGGAGAGCATATGGAGGGTTATCAGCTGGGAGGGGGAAGGGGGAGAAATGGGGGAAATGGTGCAGGGACTAAGAAGCATAATTGGTAGGAACAAAATAGACAGGGAATGTTAAGAATAATATAGAAAACGGAGAAGCCAAACAACTTATATGCATGAGCCATGGGATATTGCTGGAGGGAAGGGTGGTACCAGGCAGAGGGGAACAAAGGGGGAAAAACTGGGACTGTAATAGCATAATCAATAAATATACTTAAAAATAAAAATAAAAATTTATATAAATTAGACCTTCAATTTTTACTTTCATAGACCTTATCTTCAAGCTCTGGTTACTTGGCAAAGGCGACATTAAGAAATCATGTTTGCCCTGGCTGGTGTGGCTCAGTGGATTGAGCACCAGCCTGTGGACTGAGAGGTCGCTGGTTCGATTCCCAGTCAGGGCACATGCCTGAGTTGCAGGTCAGTTCCCCAGTTCAGGGTGTGCGAGAGGCAACCAATCTATGTTTCTCTCTCACATGTTTCTTTCCCTCTCTTTCTACCTCCTTTCCCTTCTCTTAAAAAAAAAATCCTTATTTATTAAAAAAAAAGAAAAAATCACGAGGTATATCTGGTCCTGAAAAGTTCTATCTTGGTAAATATCTATAGTACAAGCTGTAAGTTAGATATAAGAAATGACTTCCCTAAAAGAAAAATTCTTGCACTGTTCAGCCATGCCTGTATTAAAAATAAAAGAAAAATCTCTTCATCTCTGGATGTTGTATATTTTGCTTGAAGGAACAGAACTGAGTCAGGACCTGGAAGAAAACCTAATTCAGCCTGGACTGTGCAAAAAGGAAAATTTTCAGCTCAGATAGTTGGAGAGCACAGAAGGTAGCCTGAGGCATGGCTACATCCAGAAGATAAAGTCCCTGAAGACCTGGGTTCATCTCTTTTGTGGGCTGGGTTCATTTTTAAAGTCTTTATTTCACAAGCCCCAGGAAGTCTGACTGGTTTCATTGGTCCATCCCTAGGGCCAGGGGAGGAATGCAGTGCTCTGATTGGTCAGGTGGAGACCCAGGAATGTCAAGGTCGGAGTCCGCTATATCAGATTTTGTGGACTGAGAAGAGAAGGGTCATTCGCCCAAAGGAAAATTGTTAGACCTGACCTGGTTTTCTTAATTCAAATTTATGAGAGGACTGGATTGGCAGGTGCTCACCCCCAGTCCAATCACCTGCGGCAGAGGAGCGGAGGTAGGGTGGGGGTGGGGTTGGTAAGCCAGGTAGGACAGGTTCCCCGGGCTCAGCTCCTCCCTCAGGGTTGAGGGGAGAGGGCAACACTAGGGCCTGATGGCTTCCATGTCCTAGTGATTTCTTTACCATTTTTCTGAGTGTTGCTTCTTTTTTTTTTTTTAAGTGTATTTTATTATGTTGTTACTGTAGTCCAAAATTTTTTTCCTTTGCTCCCCTATGCACAGTACCCCCCTTCCCTCCAGCAATCCCATCCCTCTTAGTTTATGTCCATGGGTCATGCATATGTTATTTGGCTTCACCCTTTCCTATATTATTCTCAACTTCCCCCTGTCTATTTTGTACCAACCAATTATGCTTCTTAGTCCCTGCACCATTTCCCCATTTCTCCCCCTTCCCCCTCCCAGCTGATAACCCTCCAAATGATCCCCATATCTATGATTCTGTTGCTATTCTGGTTTGCTTAGTTGGATTTTGTTCTTATTTTTAAAATTCAATTGCTGATAGTTGTGAATTTGTTGTTATTTTAATGTTCATAGTTTTGATGTTAAGTCCCTTTAATATTTCATATAATAATGGCATGGTGGTGATGAACTCCTTTAGCTTTACCTTGTTTGGGAAGCACTTTATCTACCCTTCCGTTCTAAATGATAGCTTTGCTGGATAGAGTAATATTGGTTGTAGATTCTTGCTTTTCATCACATTGAATACTTCTTGCCAGTCCCTTCTTGCCTGCAAAGTTTCTTTTGAGAAACCGGCTGATAGTCTTATAGACACCCCTTTGTAGGTAACTCTCTGTGTTTCCCTTGCTGCTTTTAAGATTCTCTATCTTTCACCGTTGGCATTTTAATTATGATATGTCTTGGTGTGGTCCTCTTTGGGTCTAGCTTGTTTGGGACTTGTGCTTCCTGAACTTGTATGTCTAATTCCTTTGCCAAATTTGTAAAGTTTTCCTTCATTAGTTTTTCACATAAGCTTTCAATTTCTTGCTCTTTCTCTTCTCCTTCTGGTACCCCTATGATTCAGATGGTGGCACATTTAAAGTTGTCCCAGAGGTTCCTAAGCCTCTTCTCATTTTTTCTCAATTCTTGTTTCCTCATTCTGTACTGGTTGACTGGTTCCAAATCATTTACTTGAACCCTGGTTTCCTTTCCTTCACCATTGGTTTTGTGTGGATTTTCCTTTGTTTCATTTAGCATAGCCTTCACTTCTTCCCTTATGCGTTTGCTGTATTCAAGCATATGTCAAGCCCATGAGCATTTTTATCACCAGTGTTTCAAACGCTATGTCTGTTAGGTTGGCTATCTTCTTGTCAGGTTGGCTATGTCCTTGTTGCTTAGTTCTCCCACTGGAGCCTTGATCCATTCCCTCTTTTGGGCCATACTTCTCTGTTTCCTCATCTTGACAGGCTCCTGTGTTTGCCTGTTTCTTAGGTAGAGCTGTCACACCTGTTATGTTGTAAGGGGTGGAGCCTTAAGTATTTGTCAGTATGGGTGACCCATTTCGCCACCTTGTGGTGCTGTATGTGGGGGAGGGGTATGAGAGGGAACAATGCCGCTTGCTCAGCACTCGCCCCTTTCCCAGACACTTCTCTGACTTCCATACAGGACTGGTGCCTCTCTAGCTGTTGCCCTGGTCGTTGTTCCCAGAGTGGGTAGGTCTGAGAGGATGTTCTAGGGCCGTGGGGGCCCTTTAAACAAATGGACTCTGCTGAGAGACCGGCAGTTTCCTTCTCTGCCCCAGCCCCCATTGGTCTGCACAGTCAGAATCAATGAGGTTTTATTTTACCCGGTGCTGGAACTGTGAGCTGTGCTGCCTGGTCTGGGGATGAGAGTGCTTCCCAGGTGTCCCTCCCTAGTTTTTAAAATGTGTGACTGTGCTTTCCACTGGCCTGTCCCTGCCGCCAATGCTGCCACCACCACAGCAGGTCCTCTCTGTCCAGGCTCCGCCCCTCCTACCTGTCTGGATGAGTATTTCTTCTTTATATCTTTGTTGGACTTCCATGCAGCTTGATTTTCTGGAACTTATGGTTGTCTCTAGTTTTGAGGTAGCTGTATTCCTTTTTAGTTGTGGAGAGAGATGCAGTGTGTCTGTCTAGGCCTCCATCTTGGCTGGAAGTCCTTGAGTGCTTGCTTCTTATATGACCCATTTTAAACTCAGAAGAACCCTCTGAAGTTGAAGCTGAGGCCTATTGCCCAGAGTTATACAGCCAGTAAATGACTCAAAGGTTGCTCAAGTGATTAATCTGGAAGTGGCAGCTAGGAGAGTTTTCTAAGGGACAAGAGCAGGGTGGGCGGGGGGAACTCTGCCCACATTGGGGGTGCTGAAATGGGGGTTGGCGGGGAGATGCTGTAGGGGAACATTTGGTTCAAGTGCCACATCTGGGCTTCATTGACTCAGGGCCTGGCATCTGTTCCTCGGTCTAGTGAGGTTTCTAGAGTTCCATCATCCTTCAGAGCCATCTGGTTCTGCCCTGTCTCCTTGAGGCCCTGTCCTCCCAAACTTGTGGGTGACTCTGTAGCTTTCCCTGCCTGATCCTCTCCAGCAGTGGGCCTTTGCGTGTCCTGTGGGGATGACCAGGTTGGGAAGCCCAGAGTCCTCCATGGAGCATCTGGGTCTGGGGAGAGTTCTAGCATGGGTCCTTTACTCTTCAGGACATCACGGGGTTTAGGGGTTCCGCCTCACATTTTCAGTCAGACCTGAGCCCCCCACAGGGAACACTGCCTGCACCCTCCCCACAAGCTACTTTCTTCCTCAGCACCTGACCCCCTACGGGAACACCAGTAGCTATTTTCCCATTTAAGCTGCCACTTCTTTCCAGTAGCCTGCCCTGACTGCATCTTCGCTCGTCTTAGTTGCCTGCTCCTTTAATTTGTGCTACAGCTGGTTGTGAGCTCTTGTCCTTTTTCTGTACCCCGGAGCCTCCTCTACCGGGCCCTAGACACCCCGAGTCTTGCAGAATCTTCATCCAGCCACAAATTCATTAGTTGTTGAAGTCCTTGGAAAAGTCAGCTTGAGGTTGCGCAGGATGCCATTGATACGAGATTGCCGCCTAAGCGTAGCGGGGTGACTCCAGACTCTTTAACGGAGCTCCGCGGGGAGGCAGGACTCGAGCGGCCCCCAGCTGGCAGGAACCTGCGGTACGTCGGCGCGCCGTGAGACCCAGCAGACGCTCTTGCAAAATGCAGTTTGCTTTTTTTCACTTCTCAAATGTTCCAAAAATGGCTGTTGGCAGCTTCGCTACCAGGGAAAACTGCTAATCTGGAGTGCAAACTCGGCGCATAGGGGAGTTTTCTGGGCCACCGCAGGGCTCGGCGATCCGCGCTTGGCTTGAGGAAGGGTCAGCGACGCCGGAAACAGGTGTTGAGGGCGCAGGAGCAACAGTCCGTGTCCGCTCCTCTGTTTTCGCGCCTCCCTGGGGGCCCGATTTAATGCCCCGTGCGGGCTTTGCTGGGGGTACTCGGGGGTCACCTCATCCACCCAAGCTAGGCCTCCCAGGTCCACGGCCACCCGCCACATCAACTCCGGGGGAGGGTGCTGTCCTCAGTCGCCCGACTCCGCCGTCTGCACCACCGCAGGGCATCCCCGGACACCCTCATCGAACCCCAGCACCCCCCGCCCCCACGCCCTGGATACTTCAGACCCGCGGGATTTCCGGCAGACTGCCTGGCACGGGTGGCCCGCACGCGTGGCGCTGCGCACGCACACGAGTGCACTTCAGCTCCACCACCCGTGCCCAAGCGCACGCGGCACGGTTCCTCAGCGAACCCGGAGCCGGGCCGGGACTGGGCGGTGTCCAGGGCGGGCCCTGGGGCGGAGCTCGCGGGCCGGCGCGCAGAGTCGGGGCGGGTCCGCGCCGCCGCCGTCCCGCCGCTCCGCCCTCGGCCCGCTGCTCGCTGGGCTCCTTGCACCGCAGTCCCCACCGTAGCTGCCGCTGAGCCCTCCGTCACCTTCTCTGAGGTAGGCGCAGTGGAGAGAGGCCGGGGCTCTGCCTTTGCTCCGGGCCGTGTTCCGGGCCGTGCTCCGGGCCTCTGGGGAGCGGAGGGGGAGGAGATGGGGGGCAAGGACAGGCGAGGGCCCGGGAGGGAGCGGGAGCGGCCCGCACAGGCCTGCCGGGTCAGCTGCGGGCAGAACAGGCCGCGCGGGCGGGCGGCGAGCGGGCCCCGGCGGGGGAACGGGAGACCGGACATCTGGAGGCGCCTGCGGCCGGGGGCCAGAGCCTGCGGGCACTCGCTGTTGGAAGGGCACGGGCCGTCTCGTGGAGGCCCGGCCGGCTGCCGGTCTAGGTGACCTTCTCCGGCGGCGCCCTCTGGCCCTCGATCCCGCCAGCGCGCGGGTTGGGCAGGGACGCGCCCGCCACCCACGCTCGCCGGGCGGAGCCCACGGACCGGTGCGGGCCATGCTGCCTCCGCGGGGGTGAGCTCACGGGTCGACCACGGCCCGGCGCCCCCAGCACCTCACGCCCTGTCGGATCCACGCCGGGAGAAGCCGGCGCTGAGCACTGCGCGCGCGTGCCAGCGCCATCAGGGTGGAACAGGAGGCCGAGAGTCGACTTAGGCAGAAGGGCCTGGTGCCGGGGCATGTGGTTTGGCCTAAGACAAGGAGGCCCCGCAAGAGCAATGTGGCCTCTCTGTCCTTAGGAAAGATTCCTGTTTCGGTCCGTCATTTATTAACCAAATGTGGCATTCATGAAACTGGTTCAGAGCCCTTTGGGTTTGAGGCCCGCAGCCCTACTGACTTGTCCAAGGTCACACGGCTGGGAGGATACCACACCTGTTTTCCCATCTGTGGAGTGGGAGCAATTACACCTCTTTTTCGTTGGGTTTTTGGGGAGAGTAAAATGAATGGATGGAAGTGAAGCCTTCAGAACAGTGCCTGGCAAGAAGGCCTCAGCAGAAGCGTTGACACTTACCCTTGGTGCTTTTTGGGGAGGATCTGACCTATCCCTGGTAGACATGTTTACTCCAGTCGTGTTCAGGAAAGGCGTCAATAAACGTAGCCCCTGTTAATTTAAACATTAGATATTATTAAGCATTTGTGTGCCAGGTATTCAGGAATTTTCAAGATATTCGTGAAAGCTCCTTTAAGTTTATAGACAGACAGGGTCAGGCTGGAGCAAGAAGTTGAATATGGTGCAGACCTGGGCTGAGTCTAGGCCTGTTCCACCCCAGGCACCCAACCTGTTGACAGTTCTCTCCAGAGGAGCCAGGGAAATGGGCTACTTTGCCTGACATGCTGTTGGCAGGGCCAGGGCAGACTGCCTAGGGCCTGTCTTGCTCTCTACTCCCAGCTCTGGACATGGCCTTAAGCCCTGTGCAGCTTTGTTTTCAGTGCCTGGGATGGTGGACCTGGCCCACAGTAGGGCCTTGAGAAGGCTCTGTGGCGTAAATGCGCTTGCTTTTTATCTAAGAGTTGACTCATGCTATTGACATGGTAGTTTCTGCCCTTCCAACATGTGACTTATAGTAGGTGCTCATTAAGTCTTTGGAGTGATTGAATGGCTGTATAATGGCTGCAGGCCCAGACCATAGTCCCTTGATCCTGGATAGTCTTTTTGAGGGACACACATCTCACTCCCAGAAAGTAGCCTTGCCCAGCGAGAGTCACACATAGTTACAGAGCTGCAACAGTGTGTATAGCCCTAGAGCAGCGAGAGGCAAAAATGTTTCTTATTTGGAATAACTGCTTCTTTAAACAGGTATTCATTCTGTGACTTCCCAAGTCCTGGGAGAAACTCATGGTACTGGTGTTTCTGGGCTTGCAGGGCTAATGTGGGTGAATGGGAATTCTCCTAAAGGCCTTGGGCCCGGTGCGTTTTCCCTCTCTGATGGTTTTTGCTGGAGTTGGCCTGAATAAAGAGCTTGACCTTGGGGAGGGGGCTGCTCTCAATTGGTTACTTAGTTTTATTTCTGCTGTTCCATAGGCTATAGGCAGGGGCTATTTGTAGATACAAACATGGAGGCTCAGGGGAACTTGTTTGTAGTAAGGAGTTGCCTGTGGGCCGCTAGTCCTGCTGGACACTAGGCAGGTGTGGACAGTGACCTCCGAGCTGGTGGTAATGGGTTACATTTACCCCTACCTTTAGCGGTAAAATGCTACTGAGGCACTGAGGTCCACTCTGCCCTTGATGGAATTTCTCACAGTGTGACATCTTTGGTGGTTGTGACAAGGAGGCATGTCTGTACCTGAGAGCCAGCCAAGCCTGAAGGCAGCGCTTTACTACTCAGTCGGGCTGTGGCCTTGGGCCCCCCACCAGCCTGCTCTGGTAGCTAGCTGCTGAAGAAAGGGGAGCAGCAGACCTTCAGCTGGGCTTGAGCTGGGTGCTCCAATTTCCTGCTCATTCTTGAGGGTGGAGTGGGGTGAGAGTGAATGGGAATCTCGGCCCTTTGACCAGAATTGTGCTGGAGAATCCTGGAGAGCAGATTGAACTCCCAACTCAGCTCTGTCTGAGTCATAGGGTCCAGTTCAGGTCAAGTTACTTTTCCTGTTCCTCAGTTTTTCACAGTCATTGTTTATTGAGGGCCTGCTCAGCACCGCCCTGGGGGCTTGACTGATGTGTGACAGTGAGTCCGCCATTTTATAGGCCCTGGGAGGGAGGGACTATTGCTTTCATTTCACAAGTCAGAGGCTTGAGCACAGAGAAGTGAGGTAGCCAGCCGAGGCCACACAGCTCCACAGGAGTGGAGCTGGGACTCAGGCCTGGTCTGGCTAGCTCCTGTGCTTTCACACTGCAGGGGTCCCTCCAAGGGGACAGTGTGAGGAGTGCACTGTAGAGGCGACCGCCTTTTGAGAAGTAGGACTTGCTATTCAGAGGGAAAGTTACTCTCTTACACTGAAGAGATTGAGCATGCCCATAGTTGCGTGGAGGCTAGCTGTCAGTGGAGTCACACTCACACCAGGTCAGTGGCACTGTGTGTCTATCAGAAGGGTAAGTTTTCCTGGGATGAGGTGGGAGACATTCTTCCAGGACCTGGCTGGACAATATGCAGCTAAACAATAACTTATTATAGCCAGGGAGGACTCTGGACCCTGTGATTCAGGGTGACCTTTCGGCAGCCTACACAGCAGCCCTTATTATAACAAGAAATACATAAAATGAAAGCCTGTAATAAAATACCTGTGCTTGTTGCATACCTATCAGGTACCAGCCATTGTACTAAGTGCTTTATATTAATCTACTTTAGTCTTCACAGTGATGCAGAGTTGGGTACCCTTTCCCCATATTGGAGACGAAGAAAAATTGAGGTGCAGATAGGTTGTGGCTTGCCCCTGGTTGCATATCTAGAGGGTGGTAGAGTGGGATTGGAGCTCAGGGCTGCCTGAGTCCCGAGTCCACCTGCCCCAGCACTGTCTCCTTTAACCCTGGGGTGTCAGGCCAGGTGTGAGGCTCCAGGGAACTTGAGGTTCCTGAGATCATAGAGGAGCCCTGGGTGGGCCTGGGGCCCAGAACTTGGCATGTTGCCTGCCAGCCCAGGCCTTCTCTTCTTGATGGGTGGGTGGGCAGGCTGCCCCCAAGTCAGCTACATTCTCTTGAGGCTTGTGGAAGGCTGTGCTGGTGGTGGCCCAGCTCCCGGCACATATTAAAATAGAAGCACTGCCTGCCGGGCTGCCCTGCCTGAGACGGATGTGGAAGGGGGAAGGGAAGACAGCTGTGCTGGGCACACAGACCTGCTTCCAGAGCGTGGGACATGGGCTTTGCCAGCATCCTGGGGCTGTTCTCCTGGGCTGCCTCTTGCTGGTGAGGAGGAGGTGTGGGGTGGAGTATGTGGGGAGGCTCCTGATGGTGCTGGCCTTACAGATTGGCTGTCAGAGCTGGGCTGGCCTCCTGCTGGGCGAGTAGATTTTCCTGGTCCCCAGAATTAGGGGGAAGGTGCTTTTGCACTAATCCCTGGCGGGGGGGAGGGTCTGATGTTCCTCCTGTAGGCTGGCCCAGGTCTTCCCTGACAAACAACCTGAGGTCAGAGTGTTAGAGAAACAGCAGAGCCAGAAGCTTTCCTGAGGTTCTCCCTTCCCAAGGGGAATCTAGGGTGGTGATGGTGATGGTGACTGTGACGATTGCCTTGTTGGTCGAGGTCCTCGCAGGAATCAGATACATACACGGTAATAAAAAAAAAAGCATAATGAAGGGATCATTTGCAAAGGTGTGGGTAGAGGGTGGGGCTCCAGGGATTCTTTGGAACTGGGAGGAGCCCCTTGGCAGGAGCTGTGGGCTTGGGTCATGGAAAGTAGTCACTGCCCATCCAAGGTCCGACAGGAAGGGAGCCTGGGAATGCTTGCCCCAATGTCACTCCCATCTTCTGCTGATGCCTCCTGCTGGCCAGAGCCAACCATAGCCCATTGATAACAGTCTACAATGATCAGGTCTTGAGGCATAGAGCAGGATGGAGGAGGAACGTAGGTCTGGAGGGGCAAACAAAGACTACCCAGAATAATGGATTGCGGTTACCACTGCTATTCATTGAGTACCCACTGTGTGCCGGGCAACCCTCCATGCTCTACCTATTAACTCAGTCCTTGCAGCAACTCTGGTGGAAAGGCACTATTTTTAGGTCCATTTATAGATGCGCAAAACAAGACCCTGGGAATATTAAGTTACAAGTGGCTTGTCCAAAGTGACGCAGTTGGAAAGGCCGGCGCTGGTGGACCCGCTGCAGGCTCCTGCCTCTTCCAGCAGGCCCTGAACTGCTGCCCGGGAACCCTGATGGTGTTTAGTTCTACCGCTGGAGATGTTGTCTTTTACCCCACTGGGTGTTTGTTACCTGTGTTCAGACTTTTCCTCCCAGCCGTTCCTGACTGAGCTTTGGGGACCGTGACCACCCCGCTCCCTGAGTCAGCCATGGCATTGGTGGCTGGCTCTTTGAAGGCACCAGGGCTCCACTGCCTGGATCCTCTGCTGAGAAAAGATCATGCATACCTCAAGTGGGGGCTCTGGGGGGTGTTCAGTGCAGGGGGCAAGCCCACTCTCCTCCATGGCACCTGCAGGCGGACTTGCCGTTTAGGCAGCAAAAGGCTAAGAGGGTGGGAAGGAGGCTTTTGAACAAGTGCCGCAGGCAATCCTCCTTCGCTGACTAAGGTCTGGGAGCTCTGCCCTATTCCTGCCTTCTGGGCTGGGTGGCAAAAGCCACAGGTGGTCACCTGGGAGTAGAATGTGCCGCCCCCCCCCCCCCCCACGGCCTTGCCTGTTAACCCTGCCATCTCAGTGTGGTTTGATTCTCTTCCTGGAACCAGTGTTGACACCTTCTAGGTTGCTGTTCCTTCTGGTCCTCCTGCTGCAGCGACCTTTTAGGGTGTGACCTGTGGCAGCATGGATCATGTCAGACACACTGGTTGAATTTTTATATTTTCTGTCCTTAAAAAAAAAATCAATATATATAATCAACTTAAATAATGAAGTAGAATAAGGAATGAAAATCCTATTTTAACTCAACTCCTTCCCTAAACTCCCTTTCCTTTCCAGAAGTAGCTCTGGGGCAGCCACATTTGCTGGTTGGCTAGGCTCCTTCCACGGCCTTTTCCATTCATTCACAAATGCGGGAACATAAAAAGGCTTTCCTCTAATTCCATGGAACTACAAATTTTCTGTGACTTGCCTTTTTCACTTAACTGTATCATAGATACCTTTCTATGCCACCAAGTATAAATTCACCTCATTCTTTTTGCTTATGCACGGTGCTCCTTAGTTTGCAAGTACCTTAATTTTTATTCATTCGTTTGCCTCTTGATCAACATTTAGGTTGGTTTTGGGTTTTGTGTTACAAAGAACACTGCAGGGAGCATCCTCGTGTACCCATCTTTGAGTGCCCTGGGGACTGTGGTGGGTTTGTGCACGCCCACTTAGGCACTACCAGCAACTGGCTGCAAAAAGGGCTGCACTGTACGTAGTACTCCCACTTGGCGTGAATGGAGTGACCATTTTTCACCCCAGTAGTCAGTATTGTCACTTAACGTTTTTGCCAATCTGTTGGTTGAGTGAGTTTCCCAAACACAGGTGTGTCGGTACCCCCAAAGAGGCCCCCCCCCAAGGCCCTTAGAGTCACGTCCATGCTTGGTTCTGTGGTCAGAGTGGCCATGTTCGCTTCTGAGGGCACTTGGACTCTTCTGCCTGAGATCAGCCCTCCTCCGGCCAGAGTCGGAGCAGGGGTGCTAGTCGTGGGTCTTCCTCTCCCCTATCCCTGGTGGTGCTGCCAGGGGAGCTCCTGCTTCCTGGTCACATTGTCATTACTTAGTCCCTATTGTCAGATACTTAGTTTCCTTTTTTCCCCCCCTTTCCTACTATAAAAACACTTTGATGTTCATTGCACATTTACTCAATAAGCAGACATTTTTATTGAGTACCTACTATGTGCTAGGCCTAGGCATCTTTCTACACATACCTTTTTCCATGTTTTGGATAAATGTATGCATAACAGGCTTTGGCATGCTTTGAGTTGAAGGTGTGATTTGGGGGTAGGCATGCATTTGTGGGCGTAGTGGGGGTGGGGCTGAGAGCAGAGCAGCTGTCACTGACATGCAGCTGCCAGCCAAGGAGGATCTGTCCCCCCAAGATAGGTTATGTAAGTGTTATGCAGTCCATGCTGGGTGATACACTATCTCTCCCCTCTGAGCTTCCAGTATGGGCTGGATTTTCATTCCTGAGCTGGAGAGGAGCTTGCATAATTATTCAAGGTCGGCCAGGGAAAGGTTGGGTAGGTAGGCTGGCAGGCAGTGGAGGGGAACCAGGGACTCCTGTCTCCTGGTGTGATTTATCGGTCCTCCTCAAAGTCTTCGGGGACTGTAGTCAGGTCTGCTCAGTTGGCTCTGCCCATCCCTCACTTATCCTTGGGGACTGTGCTCATAAGTCTGTGCCTTGAAGCCAACATCCAGGCCCAGACCTGGGGTCCTGCCTTCCCCAAGACAGTCTTCTGATTTCTATCTGTCTAGGGCTGGCGGCTCTCCCATGCCAGAGTGCCCTGCTTTATGCTCAGCCGCTGGAGGCCGGGCTTCCACAGACATGTGGGGTAGACCCTGTAGGGACAGATGGTGAGCTGAGCTGATCAGGGCAGAGGGAGGACTCAGGGCCGGGGTTCAGCCTCCCAGTCAGTGTGGGCAGTGGATTAAATGAGAAAGCAGAATGCTGAATTCCCTTTCCTCCAGTGCTGGCCTGAAAAACATGAATGGAATCATTATTTATTTCTACAATAAAATTGTTCTTGAAGCGGGTGTTGAGAACTGTGTACAATGGGCATTTTCTGGCTGATGTTTGCAATTGTAAAATCGCTGAACTCAGAGAGGCAGAGCGGCCTTAGGCCTTCCCTCAGATAGTTGGGGGGTTGCTTAGTGAAGGGGTCATCCTCCTTCCCCCCTGATAGGTGTTACCTCTGGCTCAGGAGTGGATTCCGTGCTGACCTGGAGCCCCAAAGAGAGCCTGGCCTCTTCTGAGCTCCCTCTGCTGTCCCACCTCTTTTGTCCTTGGAAGGGAATCTCCTTAGTTACCTGTACTTAGGGTGATGTTTGCTGTGCATGAGGTGGTTTTTGGCAGGTGGCTTTGCCTGTTCAGTTTTGGGGATTAGTGATGCTCTCAGGAGATTTGGGGAACATTAAATAATGAACCTCCTGCCTTTTCCCTGGGGCCAGGGAGGGTACTTGGGAAGACCCTGGACCCTGGGGTGCAGGGAGTTCTTAGCTGACCTAGAGATAATGCCACTGGACGGATTGCGCTCCCCTCACCCTGGGACTGAATTTGGGGCCCAGCTGGGGAGGAGGCAGTGCTGAAGTCCTTGGATACCTGTTAGTACTGGCATGGGTGAAGAATGTTCTGGGAGGCTTGCTGAGATGTTCTGCACATTTTCTTGGGGCTGCATTACCTCAGTCTTCTATCCAGGGTTGTTTCGTTGCTTCTCCTGGGAGGGGGCCACGCTGGGGCATATGCCTTAGGCTGGGGGTATTTTGGAGGACCAGTGGATGGTTTCCTGCTGTCCCTGGGGTGGGTGTGCCTATGTGGTTTGTTTGGGGTGGAAGGGGAGTCTCTAGACTTGAAAGAGCCAATGGGGGCAACATAAAAATGGATCTTCCCTCATGTTCTTTGTGCTCTGACCCTCATGTGGACGGAGCTGCCCGTGGTTCCAGACTGTTCACATGTAAGAAATGATAGCAACAAAAATAGGATAGCGTAAACAGCTCACCGGCTGCTCCTCTGCTCTGACACACAAGTGGGTTGGGACAGAATTAGCAAAACCTCTGAAAAAAGTAAAATAGGACCTGGACCACAATTTCATAATGTAAAATTGTGGAAGTTTATAGGTGTTCCTTTTCCAAAGTGATCACTGGTTTTGTGGACTCCCTGTAAGGTCTGGGCAGTTGGTTTGGGTCAGGACTGGGACTTCGGTTGTGGGACTGTTTCCCTGGGATCCCTTGGGTCACTTTTCAGTGGGTTCTCCCAGGAGCAGGCCAGGTAGGTGTTTATTCATGTGAGTAGATGTGACTTCAGATGGGGTGTATGCAGAGTCAGTCTGGTAATGTAGGTCTGCTGTATTTTACAAATTAATGGAACCATCCTCAGGTTAATTGAATTTCAAGCTAATGACTTTGAGGATGGAGAAGATGCAGATGATGCTGTCCGGCTTTAGGCTTTTAATTCTGTGCACCTATGTGTCTAAGCAAGGGCTGTTTGAATTAGTTGCCTTCCTTGAATACTGAGGTGCTTAATAAGTGCTTGTTGACTGACTCAGTGACATGCAACAATCCCAAGTGATACTTTGATAGCTGGTTTTAAAAAATAAAGTCATTGAAAAACCAAAATAAAAAAAAAATAAAATAAAAAAAAATAAAGTCACATTGGAGCTCAATAAATGTTCAAATTAAATTTTTTTGGGGGATGTGCTTACATTGCCTTTCATGTGAAGAGTTGCCTGATCAGGTTTTACTATAGTCCCAGTGAGGAATATGATACTCTACAAGTGGGTTCCCCTAAGATGCAAAAGTTTTGTGAAAAGTTGGGTCCATTCTGGCACATATTAGGCACACCATAAATATTTGTTGGATTAAGGAAATCAGACACATATGGAAAATAGGTCGCCGTGAAAAGCTCTGATTTCTATTCAGTGCATTTAATGTCCTAGCAGTTGAAATTTTGTAAGACGATACTTTTTATTGGCAGGAGTCCTGTGATGCAGTAAAGTAGCTGGCTCATGGGAATGTGTCTTTGACAATTCATTCATTCAGCAAATATTTACTGACTCCTGTTATATGCTGGCCTCTGCTCAGGAGGGGAAGCGGTCTAAAGTCAGGCTGACCTGCTGTCAACAAAAACTTACTGGGTGTCTCAGGCTCTGGCCACAAAAGGAAGCACGAGACAGCACAGGCTTCTGTCCACACCGGAGAGAACCAGTGCCCGGGACTCAGTGCTGAGCCTTTTATTGATGATTATACCTCAGAATTTTTACTGGTGGAAAATTACTTTCTGTGATTACCAATGCATTTATTCTGGTGGTTCTTCTTTTATAGCAGAACATGGCTGTGCCTCCCACGTATATTGATCTTGGCAAACCCGCCAGGGACGTCTTCACCAAGGGCTATGGTGAGTGTGGCATGGAGCGGCCTTTCAGCTCCCAGGCCAGATGGGCATGTGTGGCGTTTTGCCCATTGTAGGTTGGGAGGCCTGGGTTGGTCAACTCTCAGAACTTTCACATCAGGGAAAAAGGATAAGCTTGCTGTGGATGGGAAAGCAGTTTTGGTTGTGCACCCAGTAGGGGCAGGCTCGTGAGTTGCTGCAGACAAGTGGGCATTCCTGTTCTGTCTCCCAGTCAGGGAGCGGCGCTGTGGATACCATCACAGTGGAGTGTGAGTTCTAAATTTAGCTCATCCTTAGGCACGTGCCCACACTGTCAGGCACCTTTTTCTCCAACTCCACTGGCGGCACAGGTGGGGACCAGGTGGAGGCCAGGTGGGGCCTGTGTCTGTTCCGCCTGCCCCTGTGCCATGGCAGCTGAACCCTGCACACAGGCCGGCAGCAGCGGAGACATGGCCTCTGTGCTCGTGGTGTCTGAAATAGCGTAAGGGAGGCAGAGATGCTGCTCTCGAGTTACTTAGTTAGCTGATTAACAGTTACCGTCTTCTTTCTTTAGGATTTGGCTTAATAAAACTCGAGTTGAAAACAAAATCTGAGAATGGACTGGTGAGTTGTCTGACCCTCATGGAACACGGGTATTTATTGTAGATTGATAAATAACTGCCATGTCCTGGGTGGCAGAGTCAAATGAAGGGACTTTCTTGTTTGTGGTAGTTTGTAGTTGTCACATTCATTGCATCCTTTGTGGGATGGGTGGCCCAGGAGAACCACACTAATAGATAGGCCCTCAGTTCAGCTGTTCTTAACATTCACAGGTATATGGGACAGGTGTCAGTTTCATTTTTCCTTGTGTTTCTTCCTTTTCCTTTCCCCTTTCTCCTTCCCTTCCTTTCCCTTGGACAGGCTTAATGATTTCAGAGAGAGGCAAAGGGAGGGAGAGAGAGAAGGGGAGAAATATTGATGCATCGAGGCAAGAGAGAAACATTGATCGAGCCCACAACCTAGTTATGTTTCCTGACTGGGAATTGAACCTGCGACCTTGCAGTTTACTGGATGACCCTCCCACCAACTGAGGCACACTGGCCAGGGCTCCTTGTGTATCTTACTTTCACAATTGATCTGTATTCAATGCCACATAATTATTTTAAAAATCTTAGATAGTCCTTTATAGATTGTGCATGTGGTAACGGTGGGAATTTGGGGGTTGAATTACTGCAATGTCAGCTTTAGTTCCGTGCTGCTTCTCTGTACTAGGCTGGAGGCCAGCGGGAGGGAGCGAGCAGTGTCCTCCTGTACAGACTGAAGCGTTACAGAGGAGGAAGGACGCTGTCTCCTAGTAAAGAATTCCCCATAAGATCCTTTTAGTTAGCAGTTCCTTTAGCCCCCTCTGTTCTTGGGAGACCTAAATGAATTAGACGATTAGCTTTCCCCCCACACATTCAGGTGTCACCTCTTGCGTAAAGGGAAGTGCAGTCTGTTTGTTGGGGGTGGATGGTGATGCGAAGTGAAGGGCTGGTGTGCAGGCCGTGACTGTTTCCCTCCTTTACAGGAATTTACGAGCTCAGGTTCAGCCAACACCGAGACCACCAAAGTGACGGGCAGCCTGGAAACCAAGTACAGGTGGACCGAGTATGGCCTGACGTTCACGGAGAAGTGGAACACCGACAACACGCTGGGCACTGAGGTCACGGTGGAAGACCAGGTACTGCTCACCTGCGGCAGGGCGGTTTTACTCCCGGGCATCTGCTGGCCTCCTTGTGACTAAACCTCCTGGCCAATTTCCTTTCTGTTCAGCTTGCACGTGGACTGAAGCTGACCTTCGATTCATCCTTCTCACCAAACACTGGGTAAGAATCTCGTCTGTTTTCCTTCCCTGCACGGACCTTGAGCGGTGTAGTGAGAGTCTTCGCCATTTGTGGTTGTGGTGCTGGGCTCAGCCGCGGAGGCTGCATGATTCTGGTCCAGTTACGCTCCATTTCACGTGGGTGAGGCTGCTGGTGGTGTAAGTGGCCGAGCTGTAGGGCAGTGGCGATGTTTGGAAGCAGGGACTCACTGGCCTCTGGTGCCAGCCTCATAGTTCAGGCTTGGCGGGCCCCTTCCCCAGCTTCCTTGGGGCACCGAGAGTACGTGGCTCCTGAGGCTACACTTTTTCCCCAGGCTCGCCAGCCACAAACAAATTGGGCTTGATGGTTACTGGCACCTCAGGAGGCAAGATGGTGAGTTGGTCTGCCTTACCTGCTGGTGCTTACACAAAGAATCCTTCTTGTCTAGAGCACACGCTTGCTTTGTCTGCTCAGAGCAGTGGTCTCTCAAGCCTGGGGAAGGTTGTTTTGCATACTGATGACAGGCTCAAGGGTGTGTACTTAATTTGTTTAGTTTTTTTTTTTTTTTAATTGTGGTAAAATATACCTATAAAATACACCATCTTCACCATCTTTACGTGTACAATTCAGTGACATTATGAAATTCATTTTTTGTCATTCTATATTATTTTTCCCTTCAGACAAGTGTCTTTAAATTTTTATTTATTTATTTATTTTTAGAGCGGAGAGAGAGAAACATGGATTTGTTCCACTTGTTTATGCATTCATTGGTTGCTTCTTTTATGTGCCTTGCCCAGGATTGAACCCACAACCTTGGCATATTGGCAGACATCGAACCACCTGAGCTACCCAGCCAGGGTTATTTATTTATTTTTCTTTAAATTTAAATTTATTGGGTGACATTGGTTAAGATTATATAGGTTTCCAGTGTATATTTCTTTCCTTAAAATTTTTTTTAATTTAATTTTTTAGAAAGAGAGGAAGGGAGAAAGAGAGGGACAGAAACATCAATGTGTGATTGCCTCTCATGTGCCCCCAACTGGGGACCTGTTCCGCAACCCAGGCATGTGTCCTGACTGGGAATTGAACCAGCGACCCTTTGGTTTGTAGGCCAGCACTCAATCTGCTGAGCCACACCAGCTAGGGCCCTCCAGTGTACATTTCTACAATACGAGATATGTATATTGCATTGTGTGCCCACCACTCGAAGTCAAATAATCTCCTGTCACCATATATTTGGCTCCCTTTACCCTTTACTACCCCTACCCCCTGACAAGTGTTTATTGGAGGGAGAATCTCCCAAGTTCAGACCCTGTACTAGGTGCAGGGTGACTATAAGGGGCGGGGCAGACAGGGCTCCTGCCTCTGCAGGTTATAGTCTTTCTATAACTTCGTTATGGATGATCTGAAGCCCGTTGGCCAGGAGCTGAATTTGCTGTTGTTCTCATCACTGCTGGAGTTTCTCCTGCAGCAGTATTGCCTCCTGCTTGTCCCCTTCCTGCCTAGCCCCCTGGCCTGACGGGAGGACTTATCCAGAGAGCATCTCTGATAGGACTTGGGGCTGGTGATGTGTCCACATGCTGGACATTGTGGCCTAGGACTTCACCTGTCATCCTAGATGGCACCCTTTGGGATTTGTAAGGGATTCCCTACTACCTTTTGGAGGTTGCAGAGAAGTTTCCGGGTCCTGCAATAATACATATAAGAGAAAAGATTTATATTTAATTTAACTCTTTATTTTGAAATATTTTGTACTTAACACAAGAATGTGGCACAAATAGTGTGTAGTGTTTTCTTAGATCCTTCACTCAGCTTCTCTTAATGTTAACATCTTACATAACTATAATTATTCAAACCAGGAAATTATGTTGCTGCTATACTGTTAACTAATCTATTGCCTTGCTGGTGTCTTACTTCTGGTCTGTGATCCAGTTTAGGGTACTACATTGCATTTAGTTGTCAAGTCTCCCCTGTCTCCTGGAACGGTCTTTGTCTTTCACGAACTTGACACTTTTATTCTTTTTCAAAGATTTTATTTACTTATTTTTAGAGAGAGGAGAAGAGAGGGAGAAAGAGAGCTAGAGAAACATCGATGTGAGAGAGAAACATCAATTGGTTGCTCCTCGGATGCGCCCCAACTGGGGACTAAACCTGCAACCCAGGCATGTGCCTGACTGGGGATCAAACCGGTGACCTTTTGCTTTGCAGGATGACTACCAGCCAACTGAGACATATCGGTCAGGGCATGCTCTTGACACTTTTAGAGGGTTGGCCAGTTATTTTGTAGAATTCTTCAACATGTGTCTGATGTTTTCTCATGGTTAACCTCAGGTTATGCAGTTTTGATAGTCATAGAAGTAAGTTTGTCTCATGTCCATATCAGGAGGTTTGTAGGATAAGTATCTTGTGGGGAGATGCTTTGAGACTATGTAAATATTCTGTTTCGTACACTTCCACTCACAAATAGTAGTATCCATTGGTGGTGTTTGCCTGCAACAGTTGTTTGACAAATGGTGATTTTCTGTTCCCATCATTCCTTCTACATTTATTAATTGGGATTCATTTATTAAAAAGGAAGAGCTTTCCTTTCTTTGCCATTTTTTTATTTTACCACTTATTTATTTATATCAGTATGAGTTCATGGATATTTATTTTCTTACTCATATCGCCCCCAGATATGGCCATTGGGAGCACCTTCAAGTTTACCTCATATGTATTTCTATTTTTTTTAAAAAGATTTTTCTTTATTTGTTTTTAGAGAAGGGGGAAGGGAGAAAGAGAGGGAGAGACATCAATGTGTGGTTGCCTCTTGCGCATCCCCAACTGGGGACCTGGCCTGCAACCCAGGCATGTGCCCTGACTGGGAATTGAACCAGTGACACTTGGTTCGCAGGCTGGCGCTCAATCCACTGAGCCACAGCAGCCAGGGCCCTCGTATGTGTTTTTTTGACAAGCCCCCGTCTTCTCTTCTCCTCTCTTCTCTTCTCTTCTCCTCTCTTCTCTTCTCTTCTCTTCTCTTCTCTTCTCTTCTCTTCTCTTCTCTTCTTCTCTTCTCTTCTCTTCTCTCTCTCAGGTTCTTCAGAAGATGTTTCAGGCTCATCTTCTTGCTTTTCCCTAGTTCTTCTAGCAGCCATTTCTATAAAGAGCCTTGGCTCCTTTTATTGAAGAATGGTGTTTGGAAACCCAGATTGTGGGCGTGAGGTGTACACATTTTGCTGGGTATTTGAGGAAGGTTTTGATGACCTGATGGAGACTGGAGATGAAAGCTGGCTCTCCAGAGCGACTGAAGGGTATAGTCTAGGAAGGCGCCCTGGCCTCTGTGACGAGATGAGGGTAGGCCACATCTGGGATAGGCTACGGGCTTCCTCTAGGGACCAGTGCCCACACTGAGTGCCCAGCACAGATAAAGCCACCGTGTCAAGCACAAATCAGAGTCATGCCTCTCTCGGGTGCTTGCCACATTAGCCCTGCTGTTTAAATAGTGAGCAGTGGAATGCCACATTAGACAGAACCCTGGAGAGAAACCAGAATCACTGCCGCAGCACTGCCCATTATCCGGGGACCTCGTGTCCTTGGCCAGAACCCAGTGAGACACTGTGTGGAAGTGCTGTGTATGCCATCCAGTGGTCAGAGGCCTTGCCACACGCGTCACACTTTGTGGTCAACAGCTGCTTTTTACCTTGTTGTTATATGATGCCCCGTTTTTACATTTCTTGGTCTCCATGGCTTCCTAAACGTCAGCCTCTGAGCAGCTGTCCTTTCATCAATCACCCTGCCCCACCTGGTGCCAGTGAGATGCTTGGCCAAAATCTGGGCTTCTTCCCGCAAAGAGCAGGCCAACCCTAATAGGTCTGAGCTTTTCTTATGGAGAGAGAATTGGTTCGGTTGTTACGCCTTTCCTTTGAAGCTTGTGAAAATGTGCAGAAGCAACTTGAACAAAAGTTGTAGGTTTCTTTGTCACTTGGGAAGGGTCATGGCTTTATCTTCAACTATGACTTCTGAAATTCTTGTCTCATTGAGGACTTGGGATGTTTAACCTTCACATTTTTTATTGTGGAGAATTTCAAACATAAAAAAATGCAGAAGAGTATATTAAACCCTTATCATGTTCCTATTATCCAGCTTTAATAATTATCAACTTGTGGCCAATCATGTTTTATTTTATATTTTCATAATTAATCCCTCCCACTTGCAGATTATTTTGAAGTAAATAATATATCACATAATTTTGTTTGTAAGCATTTTAATATGTATTTTTAAAGAAGATTCCTTTTTATAAAAGCATATCCTAATAGCATTGCATTGTAAAAAATTCCTTAATATAGACAAATCTCTAGTCTGTTCAGATTGCATGATTTCATGATAATTTTCTTAGAGAATCAAAAATTTTCCATGTAAAATTGCAAAAAGACTTGGTTCATGTGGCTCCTAAAACTCTTTAATTTTTGGATTCTCCTGTTTTGTTTTTTTTCCCTTGCAGTTTATTTGTTGAAACTAGATCATTTATCCTGTAGAATTACATATGAATTTTGTTGTTTCTATCTTTGTGATGTCATTTAACTTGGTCTCCTGTCCTCCATATTTGCTGTGAATTGGTAACTGTAGAGGCTTCTTCATGTTTCTGTTGGGGGGCGGTGCTGAAATACGTGGAGCTGTACGTGTCCATGCGGCTGCAGAGAGAAGGCCTGATTTTCTCTCTGCGTGTTTGTGCCATTCATGATCCACTCATTAGGGGCTGCAAATGGGCGATAGTTCCTTTTTCATTTGTCAGCTGGAGTATTTCGATATAGAGAAATGTTTTATCAACTATTTGGTTACCTTGAGATATAGTCAGTGTAGGAAAGGTGGAGGCAATGTTTGATTCCTTTTTAAAAAATTAAAAAAAAATTTATTTGTAGGGAGGGAGAAAGACAGGGAGAGAAATATCAGTGTGTGGTTGCCTCTTGCATACCCCCACCTGGGACCTGGCCCTCAATCCAGGCATGTGTCCTAACTGGGAATTGAACCAGTAACCTTTTGGTGTGCAGGCTGGTGCTCAGTCCGCTGAGCCACACCAGCCAGGGTTGGAATTTTTTTTTTAAAATTTTCATTTTTTGGTATGGTTGTCTCTAGGTGAGTTAGCTTCTGATTTTAATACAATTTCCTTTCCTTCAGGAAAAAGAATGCTAAAATCAAGACAGGGTACAAACGGGAGCACATCAATCTGGGCTGCGACGTGGATTTCGACATTGCTGGGCCTTCAATCCGAGGTGCTCTGGTGCTGGGTTATGAGGGCTGGCTGGCGGGCTACCAGATGAATTTTGAGACCGCGAAGTCTCGAGTGACCCAGAGCAACTTTGCGGTTGGCTACAAGACGGATGAATTCCAGCTTCACACCAATGTGTAAGTGTGTGTGAGTGTGGGCGTGCGAGAGTGTGCAGTAGGGGATTGTTCTTCATGATTGTTTCCTAAGTTCAATTTTTAATCACTGTAAAGTGAGTTTATTGGTATCAGATGAGCCAAATGTACTGTTCCTCTTTTTCTGTGTCCCACCTAACCATCTCCTGAGTGACCTAGGTTCTTTGTGTTCTATGAACCGTAAACTCTGCCCCTGGTACTCACAGAATGACTGATCGGTGACAGCAAGAGTGTGAGGTCAGTCCAGAGAAGTGTCCCTTCCCTGTAGTGTTATGGACGTTGGAGGTCCTTTTGGTTTTAGTTACCGAAAGGGGCGGGGTAAAGCTGTCTCTCTTTCTCTGTATGTTGCCTGTGAGGCTCAGCTTGCTGTGCTTATTGGAACCCAGGCTTGGGAGACAAATTAGGAGATGGTTTTCTCAGTTAAATAGTGTCCTCTGCGTGATGGAGAATTTAAAAGTTTGTTAATTCCTGGACACTGTAGTGAAGGGAAGGGAAAATTATAGGTTAGCTTAGAGAGAGCCCGTTCTAATCAAACTTGAGAGTTGGAGTGCTGATTCAGGTTAGGGGAAACAAAAATTTCATCCATAAACTCCCAGTAGACGTGAGGAACTAACCTGTGGCACAGATGGGGTACAACTTGACCAAATTTCATTCTTTCCACTAGAGGTCACTAAAGAAGTAAGTTCTGAAACTTAAAGACAAGTAAACTGTAGTGTATAAATGAATCATATTTCCATTAATACATTTTTTTGAGGAAGTTTCTATAATTAATTAATATAGTATCATAAATATTATTAATAAATTTGAGTCTTTTATTTTTATTTTTAAGATTTTATGTATTTATTTATAGAGAGAAGGGAAGAGAGGGAGAAAGAGAGGGAAAGAAACATTGACGTAAGAGAGAAACATCGATCGGTTGCCTGCTGTATGTGCCTGGACAGGAATGTACTCTGACGGGGAATTGGACCTTTCAATTTGCAGGACAATGGCCCAACCAACCACACCAGCCAGGGCCTAAATTTTGAGTCTTTTAAAACTAAAAAAGTCACAGGAAAACTAGAGAGATGGACAGTCCAGTGGTTCGGGGCAGGGGGGGGGGGCGGGGAAGGTTGTGACTACCAAGGAGTTTGGGGAATGGGACTGTTCTGTATCCTGATTGTGGTGGCGGTCACTTGAATCTGTACACGTGATAAAACTCATAGAAAAGTATACCAAAAGGGGGCAAAAAGGTGATGTAAATTGAAAAAAGGTAACATACAAAAAGTCATAGGAAAATGATCACAAGCATGGATGTGTTTTTTAATTTAGAGTTTTGATTGAAATGGAAAGGGCTTCCTTTGTTTGGAATTGGGAGTTGGCACCAGTTTAGGAAGAACAATGGCTGTGTGCTGTTTTCCCTGTGTACCTGAGCTTTGAGATTTTTAAGAAGTGGATGTGGCTAATTTGGGGACCTGGCACGGAATCAGCTGACACAGCTAGTCTGGGTTGCCCTGCGCTTTCTGAGGCCCAGATGTGGAACAGACTGTCTTTGTGCTCCATAGAGAGGAATATGAATGTGTTCCCTCTCTTTATGGTTTTGAGAGCTCAGTACAGGAAGGCTGTATTGCTGGTTTTAGAATATATAGAAAAATCTGATTTTTTAAAAAACTAAATATCCCCATTCGAGTCATAGCCACTCAAATATATATTTTTTCTTTTTTTAAAAGATTTTATTTATTTAATTTTAGAGGGGAAAAGAAGGAGAAAGAGAGGGAGAGAAACATTGCTGTAGCTCCGAATGGGGACCAAACCTGCAACCCAGGCATGTGCCCTGTCTGGGGATCAAACCGGTGACCTTTCGCTTTGTGAGATGATGTCCAACTGACCTCAAGTCTACTATTTTTGATAAATGGCTGTTTTGTAGTATGTTGGGACTTCTGAAGAAATCAGGATTGCCTTTAAGCCAGGTGGTGCCTGTAGTTTCTGGAAGTACAGTGTCTGTCTGGCTGAATTTCAGGGGAAAATATAAGAATTTTGAATATATTTACTGAGCACCTACTTTAGGGAGATTATATTGGTAAGAAGCAGAGTTTGCAAATAATTTGTTTTGGGTTAGTGAGTTCTAAGCTCCAGATTCCAAAGCATATGGGCTCTGCTTTAATGGTTTCCAGTGCCATTTCCACTGGAAACAGCCAAAATGATGATGCAGAACTTTGACAATGTTTATTTATGTTGAGAACATCAGGGAGGGGAAGGGCCTATTCCCAGAGGCTGGAGTCAGTATGGTGTGTTTGGAAGCGAGGAAGGAGTCTGGGCGGCTGGGTTTCACTTTATTTTGAAAGACCAGCAACATTTTATAAGTAGCAAGTAGCTCTCTTTCAAATGCTACCAGGATTGTACATGTTGCCACATGGACCAACAGTGTATACTGAGGACCCTGTCCCAGGATTGCGTGTCTTTTCTGGCTCTGTTCTTATCTCATGTGCCTCCCTTCCCTTAACTATTTTTATGATAGAAACACTTAAACAAAAGTAACAACATTAGCAGCAGAAGAAAGAAATCACTCAGAATCCAGAATCCCAATGCCCTCATGGCTGCATCTATTTTTAAAGAGTACTTTGGAAGCAAATTCTAGTTCAGCGCAGACTGAGCTGCCTTTGGGTCTTCCCAGCGATGGTTGAAATAGCCTTCCCTTCCTCCGAACCTCCCCGCCTGGTGTCTGTCCCATTCCTGTGGGGCCTCCTGCAGTTTGGTACCTGCTTTGTGATCAGGTCTGTCCTTTTACTGTATCCCTGCCCTCTGTTGGACTTGGGCAGCTCTGCCCCGCTGCAGCCTGCCTTCCTGGGCGGCTGGGCATCTGTGCTGTGCTTGTTTGCAGAAACGACGGGACGGAGTTTGGTGGCTCCATTTATCAGAAGGTGAACAAGAAGTTGGAGACCGCCGTCAATCTCGCCTGGACGGCAGGAAACAGTAACACTCGCTTCGGAATAGCAGCCAAGTATCAGATCGACCCCGATGCCTGCTTCTCGGTGGGTACCTGTGGAGTCAGGCCCCGCCTGGCCCCACCTGACCCTTAGGTTGGAATCATTCTCAATTGCTGGGGTTCCATGGTTTGGCTAGAGATTTTCTCACTGTGAAGAGTTCAAAATAAGGAAACCGCTAATAGTAATAGTACCTTCTGTGGGTGCCAGGCATGGTGTGGAGTCCATTATATGTGGATTACTGTATTTCTTATACAACCCTTTTGAATTAGGTGCGGGTATTTTTTTTTTTTTTTTTTTTTAATTATCCCATCCATGTTATCACAAATGAGGAACCAGAAGCTTATAGAAGTTGAGTAACTTGCCCAAGGGCAGACATTTGGTGAGTGCTGGGGCCTAGACTTGACCTAGGCTGGCTCACTGAAGCATCTCCTTTAAGCAGTTCCTGTTCCATGCTGCAGACTGAAAATGGCGTTCCCTTGAATGCTAAGGTTTTAAGTGCTAATTTCCTCCCTCCTTTATCATCCTTTCGCCCAGCTCTTGTATTGCATGTTAAGAAAACAGGCCCTGGTGTTGGGCAGTTGGCATCTTACCTTGCGGACCCTGTAACATGGCTCATGGGCTCTTGGGTTGCTGTGTAGTTTTTGCATTAAATCCGGTCGAGCTCAGTCTCTTGTCATAGGGAACTGCCGGTTGCACCGCCTTTTGGGGGGGTGTGTGGATGAGGAAATCTCATGTTGCAGGGTGGTTTCTGGGCTGAGTTGTGTAATTTACAGACAGCCCATTTTAAGTCTCCTGAAATAGAAACTGAACTTGGCTCCTTTTGTGTTAGGCATGTAAAAAACAAAGGAAAAGGGGCCTGTTCTTTGGGTGATAGGAGCAAAAAGGAACAGTTAGAAGGGGCACTGACTGCCTGCAGGCCTTCCTTTCCCCTGGTCTGCTCTCGCTGATAGGAGAGGTCAGGTGTGAAAATAGCATTTGGGCTGGAAAACGTGCACCTCAGCAGCCCACCTTTTACTGGGACTCGGTGTCTTTGTGGCCTGAGTTTGCTCTGCTCCTGATTCCTCCTTATTTCACGAGAAAGGGGGCAGGGAGAGGCCCAGATTTCCCTACAACTCTGACAGAAGAATGGGGCAAAATTGCTATGGACTCAACGGCTTTCTTGAACTTAATTATTAATCAGCATTCACTGAGTGCTGAAATTGAAATGATTGGCTAGGTCATTCTCTTGCTCCAATATCCATTTTAAACTTAGACTTGTCAGTGCTAAACTTCCAGGGCAATATGATTTTTGCTTCTCTTTTTCATGAAAATTCTAATAGTGTTCTCTGCCTTGAAAAAAGAAAGCCTCAAAACCCCGTCTTAACATTTGCTCTGTTTTCCCTTATCACAACAAATAAATCTTGAAGAAATATTCCATACAAGAGAGCCTTTTATCTCTCTGCCCATAAATCAGTGTCCTCACCTGTTATAATTTGATTACAGACCTCCTCAGTATAAATGAAACCGGGCATTTATACCTTCAGGAATCAAATGGAAATAAGAATTTCATTTTAATTGAAAATTGTGTTGAGTTTCTCTTCGGAGACCAATCTCCCAAATTTGATATAGTTCATAGTGAATTAAATGAATCCCATAAACAAAGTAGTCTTGGAAAAAGAGAACTTGATTCTGAAGTTCAGAGTTGATTGAGTAAAAAGTTCTCACTTATTTCAGAGACAGAACTGTGAAGTACTGAGCAGTTTCATTCTGTCCCTGTTTCCTTTTACCAGGCTAAAGTGAACAACTCCAGCCTGATCGGGCTCGGATACACTCAGACACTAAAGCCAGGTATGTATTGGCCGTGTGTGAGATTAGTTCTTTGTCTTAAAACAAAATTGTGGTTGCTGCTTTATGTTATTGCTTATAAAATGCCTGTATAGCACATTATAAGTGAGTGTCTATTAAGTTTTATAATGAAGTGTTTATGAAGGTGTGCAGTCATTATAAAACATGCAGAGAATAGGAGAAGTAGTGAGTAGGAGAGAAAAAGAGCAGGTTATCATATGTTACATTTTTGGTTATCCTCCACCTGTGTATATAATGCTTGATACTCGTTTCCAGCAGGTTCTTAAAACCAGCCCATAAGTCATCTTCATGGTAAAACTGGTTTGCAGGTGTCCTCTACACAGTTTGCTAGGCCAGTCCCTGGTGTGTTAGAGCCGCAGGAGCTGATACACCTTGGGATTATTTTGGATAAATTGGGCCTTTGAATCCTGGTAATCTCAGATTATATGATGTCAGTATCAAGCTATTCTAGGGAATGTATCGTGTGTGTGTGTGTGTGCACATGCCGTGAATGGGAGTGTAGGATGTCAGTGTCTGATTCATGATTAGGGTTTCATTTCAAGGGGCTATTTCTGAAGAAGCTTACTGCATGGGACCAATGGTAGAGAAATTAGTGGTAGCAGGAGACGATGAAAGGAAAAAGGAATGTGGTGTCCCTGGAGTAGATTTGGATAGGCGGTGGAATAATACTGATTGTTATATAAGCTCATTCTAGGCTACCTATTAATTAGTTGGGTGGTATTAAGTAACAGGGCTTGAAGGGCTATGTGGTTTTGCCCCTGGCCACCCAGCTGGAGCAGGTTTTGAATTTGGTGTCTTTTTGCCAGTGTGCTCCAGCATTCCTCCGTGTGTTAACTTTTATACCTCCCCCTTTCCTTTCCCTGCTTTCCCCCCTGCAGGTATCAAACTGACGCTGTCAGCGCTGCTGGATGGCAAGAATGTCAATGCGGGTGGCCACAAGCTTGGTCTAGGACTGGAATTTCAAGCATAAATGAAGACTGTACAATCGTTTAATTTTAAACTATTTTGCAGCATAGCTACTTGCAGAATGTAGTGTACCTTTTAATGTTGTATGTCTGGGATGCAAGTATTGCTAAATATCATGTTAGACCTCCAGGTTTAAAGATGATTCAGCTTTAAGGTGTTACCCTTTCAGAGGTACAGAAGAAACCCGAGTCCAAAAAAGGTCCTTTCAGCTGTAGACTTGGGGGGCCTTGGCAGCCCCTCTAGAGATGTCAGGTTTCTTTTTTTATCTAGAAGTGGCTGCAAGTGGAAGCTGATGATTTGTAAGCACTTTGTAAATTTGTATTGCTTCAATGAATGAAATTGTGACTTCCTGAGAATTGAACCTTGATTTCCTACCCTAACTGAGAGAGGTTCACTGTTTGATGGTGTGTACAAACTCATCTGAAGGGACTTTTTTAAGACAGATCTTCACAACCTGTTTCCACCCCAGTCCATCACCTCTTTTACACCAAAAGTAGTCTGCAGGGTGTGGTAGATGTTTCTTTTGTGCCATTTTGGGGTGGAAAAGGTGGATGTGATTAAGCCAATAATTCAGGACTTAATTCCCTCTCACGTTGTGGTTTTTTGCCCTTGCACCAGAGTATGAAATAGCTTCTAAGAGCTCCAGCTGCAAGCTGGGAAGAGTCTCTATGACTGTAAGCACATGGTGACAACACTTGGAACCTAAATTAGACTTCTGTTGTATTCTCGCCACTCAGTTTATTTTTTAGCAGTTTAATGGGTACATCGTAGAGTCTTCCATTGTGTGGAATTAGATCATCCCTTTCAAATGCTGTAATTAACATCACTTAAAATAAAACTTGAATAAAATACTGAAACCTCATCCTTCTTCTGTTGTCTTTATTAATAAAAGTGTAAGTAAATAGGGCATTTGGTCTTTTTCTTTGGCCACTTGTTCTCTGTATCTATTATGAAATGCATTTTTTTTTCTTTCTTTAGATTTTATTTTTATTTATTTTTAGGGAGAGGGGAAGGGAGGGAGAAAAGAGGGAGAGAAACATTGATGTATGAGAGATACATTGATTGGTTGCCCTTCTATGCCCCAACCCGGGGACCTGGCCCACAATGCAGGCATGTGACCTGACTGGGAATTGAACCAATGACCTTTTGGTTTGCAGGCCAGCACTCAATCCACTGAACCACACCAGCCAGAGCAACTGTGTATGTCTGTTATTTTTAGTTTTTAAAAACATTTTATTATTGTTCTATTAAAGTTGTCCCAACTTTTCCCCCGTTGCTCTCCCCTGGCTCATATTTTTAGTTTTCTATTGTTGCGTAACACATCACCACAAATTTAGTGGCTTAAAGCAACACCCACGTATTTCCCAGGTCTACAGGTCAGAAATCCAAGCATGGTGTGGCTGGGCTCCTGTTAAGGTTCTCACAATGTGAAAATTAGGATGTCACTGGACTATTCGCCTCTGGAGCTTGGTGTCCTCTTCCAGGCTCACATGGTTGTGGCAGAACTCACTTCCTTTTGCTTGTAGGATAGTGGTCCCTGTTTCCTTGCTGACCATCAGCAAGGGGCCACTCTCGTTAAAGGATGCTACCTGCATGCCTTGCAACATGGTTCCCCCCCCCCACACTTTTAAAGCTAGAACAGTAAAACTCCCTGTCAAATTCTTCTCACACTTCAAATGTCCAGGAATAGCCTGACCCCCCTATAAAGATTATTTTTTAAATAGAGATATAATTGACATAACATTGTAGTAGTTTCAGGTGTACAACATAATGATTTTATATATTGTGAAATGATCACAATAAGTTGTTAACATTTATCACCATAACATAGTTAGAATTTTTTCTTATAACTTTTAAGATTATTCGTTTAGCAACTTTCAAATATGCAACACAGCATCATTAATTATAGTCACCAGGTTGTACATTACATCCCCATAACTTGCCCCAACCCTTTCAAACTTCACCTGATTAAGTCAGGCCCACTGAGGGTAATCTCTCACTCTTGAAGTCGTCTGTGCCATAGAGCAGCCTCATCACAGGAGTGATATATTTACAGGTCCTTCCCACACTCAAGGACAGGGGGTCATATGAAGGCATGGATCACTGGGGGTTTTAGAATTCTGCCATATACTTATAATTTAAAAAGTAACATGGTGGAGCTCAGTTGGTTGGAGCATCCCATACACCGAAAGGTGGTGGGCTTGATTCCCGGTCAGGACACACACCTAGGTTGTTTGATCCCTGGTCATGGAGCGCATGGGAGGCAACCAAGTGATGTTTCTCACAGATGTTTCTCCCTCTCTAAACAATAAACATATCCTCGGGTGAGGACTGAATTTCAAACATTCACAAAGTAAAATAGTAACATACAACATATACATTATCCGGTTTCAACAAATATGAAGAATTTTTTTCTATTCCATGATACATTTTTAGGCAAAATTCCTTTTTATGGCTATCTGGAAGTGACAATTCCAAACAGGTATTAGATTTACTTCTAGCATTTCTTGTAACTGATCACCGCAAGCCTGCTGGCCTCAGTATTTGTCATACTGACTTCATCAGGTTCATAATGATGTGCGGCTTATTTCAAAGTGAACTTTCTTGAATTTGTCCAGAGATTTTGGCACATAATAGGTACTGGGCACATCTAGTCAGATGCCAGCTCCCCACTTTCAATTAGATACCTGTCTGTTGGCATGCAGCATGTCACAATATCGTGTAAAATGCCTCGCGTTCATGATAGCTCCCCAGTAAGATAATGGAAACAATCTAGGGACAAAGGAGAGGACTGAAGATATGTTTATTGCAGAAAAAGGCCTGTTTAAATCTGAAACCCCCAACACGCAGAAACTAGAATCAAGACGCTTATTCGTTAAACTGAGTGGTGGTTTCCGTACTTGCAGAAGGCAGCCAGCGCTCCAGGGGAACTGCTGTACCCTGGCCACCCTGGACGCTTTGCAATAAGCGCGCCATTCAGCCCAGCTAGGCTTGTGGTGGGCTGAGGGGAATGAACAGATGAATGGCTTCTCAGTTTTCTTAACAACGTGGAGTTTGTGTGTTTCCGAGCCATCACCTGGGCCAAATGAACGTTCAGGGAGAACACAGGCGCTTCTCTCCGGAGGCCGCTCATCCGAGCCTGGGGGAGCTGCAAGCTTCCGAGAGACTCGCGGAGGCTGCGGGGCGGAGCTGCCGGTGCAGTAAGCATCTGACCTCGTGACATCTGATTCTGCAAATTGAGCCAATAGGACTGTTATTATTTGAAGCCTACCGATGTAATATTAAGGAAACATTCACAGAACATACAGACCAAAGCATCGTGCCAGGGCTTTAAGGGACCTCTCCGAAAGTTTCTAAATCTGAATTTTCATATACTGGGACTTTAAGTTACAAAATTTAAACAGTAACAGAAAGTTATTGCAGAAAACGTGGAAGCTCTTTGCACCTCTATTTCCCGGCCAGTTTCCCGACTTTTCCTTCATAATACGTTTTCTACGGTATATAGTGTATGTTTTACCCCACAGACTCCCTCACAAGAGAATAAACTCCACAAAAGTAGGAGTTTGTTTTGTTCACTGCTGTATACTGAAACATGGCGAGGTGCTAAATATTTAAGATTATAGGTAAAGATAAAAAAAAAAAAAAACCATTTACTTATAATCCCACCACCCAGCCATCGCCACTGTGAACACCTGTTGCCTCCGCCTTTGGGAGCGGATGGACTGTTACTTCCCTTTAGGGATCTATTAAACAGCTCTTTTGTTCAAAAATGTTTGAAAACACTTTTATTAGCTGTAAGGACCCCATCACGCGGGAGGCAGGGAGGGTCTCGCTCGGACCCTCTTCACACGTTACACGTTATACCCCTAACCCGCAGCCCACGCGGTAACCTTGCCCTTCACCCCAGCTCCAAACGACTCTCCTCCTTATTCCCCTTTCCAGGGCCTCGCTCCAGAATGCGACGTCATCACGCTCGGACGTAGGGGCCTAGGGCCGTGAAACCTTACGCATGTCTGACGTCATGACGCAGAGCCTAGCAAAAACGCAGGTTCCGGGCAGAGTCCGTTATGGCCGCTGTCGCGCTGGGGAGGATGAGTGGGGCTGTGCAAGCGAAGCTGCCGCCCAGGCTGGGCATCCAGGTCCCCGGGGGTTTGGAGCGGCCGCTGGTCCTGACGCTCCTGCTCGCGTCCGCCACCGTGTCCAGTGGTAAAGGGGGCCCGGCGGCAGGGTGGTGGCGGGGAGACCGGAGGACCCGGGCGCGACAGGGAGGCGTGCAGAGCCAGGGAAAGGGCGCTTCCGAGTGTCCCGAGCAGACGGCGATGTCTAGACGGGGCAGCGTCGCTAGCGGCCCGAGGAGGGAGAGTAGGCTAGGCTGTCTGAAGGGGTCTAAGGAAGTGGGGTCTCTCAAGAGGCCTGAGAAGAGGGGTTGAGAGGGGCAGGGATCCGGGGAGCAGGGAGCAGTGTGTAGATGGGCGGGGTGGGGGGTGGGGGTGTGGTCTAGACTCTTGAATGGGTTGCCACGGGGAATGGCGGTAGGGGTGTCTCCAGAAATCCTTGGAGGGGGTCGTCAGGGCGGTATAGAAGAGGAGGTGGAGGAGACAGGTGCCCAGGAGGTGGCCGAGGTTAGGAGTTGTGTCTACAGAGATTGCCGAAGGGAGGGCACCCGGGTGTCCAGCAGGACCTCGCTGGGCACGAGCAGTGACCGGGCTGAGCTGATGGACTATTTTGGAGAGCAAAGTGAAGGGAAAAAGCTCTCTTCGGGTGCTGGCTCCTCTGAGATCTGGTTCTGGTGATTGGTAAAGAGCCAGAATAAAGGGGCTTGGGGAGAGAAGAGGAGTTCCAGGACAAGGGAGATGCCTTGTAAACATGGTCGCCTTTCCCTGTGTCCTAGGTGAACAGGACAGTCCTGCTTCATTTTTTTCTTCTTAAAAAAATTTAAAAATATTGATGAAAGAGAGAGAAAGAGAGGGAGGCAGGGAACATTCATTGGTTGATTCTTCTAGGAATCGAATCCACAACCTTGGCGTATTGGGGACGATGGTCTAACCACTTGAGCCAGTCAGCCAGAGGCAGTTCGGATCATTTTTAATGGATCCATGGAATTTAAGTATTTCCTTTTAAAAATATTTATAATTAAAAAAATTATTTATTTTTAGAGAGAGGGGAAGGGAGGGAGAAAGAGAGGGAGAGAAACATCTATGTGTGGTTGCTTCTTGCACGCCCTCAACTGGGGACCCAGCTGGCAACTGAGGCATGTGCCCTGACTGGGAATTGAACCGGTGACTCTTTGGTTCGCAGGCTGGCATCCAATCCACTGAGCCACATGAGCCGGGACTAAAATATTTATAATTTTTAAATTGAGGTAAAACTGACATATAACATACTAATTTCAGGTATACAGCATAATGGTTCGATATTTGTATACCATACACTACAAACTGATACCTGCAGTAAGTCTAGTTACTGTATGTTCTCACACATAGTTACAATTTTTTTCTTGTAATGATAACGTTTAAGGTTTTTCTCACAGCCCTGGCTGGTGTGGCTCAGTGGATTGAGTGCCGGCCTGTGAACCGAAGGCTTGCCGGTTCAATTCCCAGTCAGGGCATGTGCCTGGATTGTGGGCCGGGTCCGTAGTTGGGGGCATGCAAAAGAGGCAACCACACATTGATGTTTCTCTCCTTCTTTTCCCCTCCCTTCCCCTCTAAAACAAACAAAACAAAACAATAAAAAAAAACCCCTAGAATCTAATCACTTAAAAAAAAAAGATTTTTCTCACGTAACAACTTTCCAATATGCAATACAGTATTATTAACTATAATCACCATGCTGTACATTACATCTCCCTACTTACTTTATAATTGCAAGTTTGTACTTTTTGATTCCCTTTACCAGTCCTCCTTCCCAACCCCTTCACAAACCACCATTCTATGCTCTGTATCTATGAGCTTGGCTTTTTTTGTTTGTCTTATTTTGTTTTTTAAGATTGCACATATAAGTGAAATCATATGGTATTTGTCTTTCTCTGCATAATGCCCTCAAAGTCCATTCATATTGTTCCAAATGGCAAGATTCCATTCTTTCTTTAAAAAAGATTTTATTTATTTATTTTTAGAGAGAGGGTAAGGGAGGGAGAAAGAGAGGGAGAGAAATATCGCACAACCTCAACTGGGGACCTGGCCCACAGCCCAGGCATGTGCCCTGGCCAGGAATCAAACCAGTGACCTTTTGGTTCACAGGCTGGTCCGTGCTGAGTCACTGAGCCACATCAGCCAGGGCAAGATTCCATTCTTTTCTTTTTATGGCTGAGTAATATTCCATATCTAACATCTTCCTTATTCATTCATCCATTGATGGGGCATATCATATCTTGACCATTGTAAATAATGCTGCATGATTAAGTATTACTTTGCTTAGAAATGTTACATTGTGAATCAAGATATCGAAGGCTTCATTGAGAAGGGTAGAAACCTATAAACCAGGGCCTGAGGCTTAGGGGGAACAAATCCACTAAGAAGAACTTACAATGATTAAGCAATATTTTGTTCGGTAGTCCCTTTTTTCTTTCAGGCCAAGACACAATCCTGCTTTCTCCCTAAATCTTTTTTGAGGTTTCAAATGAAAAAGTGTGAAAGGGCTTAGTGTTCTCTTATTTGCCAACAGGGGCTGTCTAGCCATACATTCTGCTACTCAAGTGCTGTGGTTACTGAGGGTAGGGCAACTGCCCCCCTCCACCGCCCCACCCCGAAAGTGTTTGTAAGTCAGTGGGGAAAGACTGTGGTCCATTTTCCCAAGGTCCTTTCATCATTAGTGAAATACAACGAGGATTTCTGTGGCTGATGTAGATAGTTCTGTTCTTAAAGCACTTAAATAGCATGATTGTTTTGATCATTTAACCATCTAAGAAAAAACTGACATTTAAACATTTACATTTCTTGCTGGAATGCTTAAAGACATGGTTTGGGGGCTATATGGCTAGTAACTGTTTTAACGAACAACTTTCCCCCTAAGAGATGTTTGAAAACCTTTTGATTGGGCGGGGTAAGTGAAGGGGGAGTGTGGAGTATTAAGGTGTCCCCTTGTGTAGGTTTTTATTTATTAAAGCTGCAGAAATATTGCTGCAACTATAGTGGGACATCCTGGGGGTTCTTTTTTTTAATATATATATCTATAAAATTCAAATTATTTCCTAAGGAAAATAACTTAAATGAAAACTAACATATATGCTTTTAATAGGGAAGCAGCTTGATTGCACTATAGTGAAGCATTTATAAAGGTTTGGGTAATATTAGTGTTTTTATAAGCATGCATTATGGTAGAATGATCTCAAAGTATTACCCTTGTAATAAGAAAATTAAAGTCTAGATAGACTGTGTTGAGTTCCAAATTTCAATAAGCATAGGAAGTTAGAAAGTTACCACATCAGATTTGTTTAAACTTATTCCTTATTAGGTTTCTTAAAATGTCAGTGCTTGGGTGTATTCTTGGCAATCTGTAAGACTTTTAATGTTTTATGTTTAGTTTTTATGAGGTCTGAAAAATTAATAGCATTATTTTGGATCACTGGATGATCACCTTATGACCAGGTCTTGTCATGCCATTTCAAAAGTGTCTGCTTCTTTACATTTGCCCTCATACTGCTCTAGAGCAGTCACTAAATTTAATGTGTAATGTATTTAATTTTTAAGGTAATGTTTCCCAGTCCAGTGTGTGAATGAATTCTTAGGGTCCTCTGCATTCTTATTCGAGAAATTTTGATATAGTTTATTTTAATGCAGTTTTTTAAAAAAGAGACTATTAGAAGAGAATTAAATTTAGGAAGTTTTATTTTTTAAATGTTAAATTTTAATTAGGGAGATAATTTCAAATAAGAAAGGGTAGAAATGGAGCCTTTAGAAGTCTAAAGTAATATATTTTTAGAAGCTCAGCAATTAAATCCATAAAGTCAGTGTTATCACTTTGTTCTTATCTGACTGGATCGACTTCTGTTTTGAAGGAGGTTCATCTAATTTGCATCAAATGTTTTAGACGCATTCTTAGTTTGTCTTCTTGTGTATTGTTCCCAAGTTTTTAGTCCTTGAACAATACTAACTAGTTCTCTTCCTACTTGGTACTGGGTGTTGGAGTTACAACAACAAATAGGGTGACAGTGGCGATGTCTTAGAAGAATGAGTGGGGTTTCGCCTGGCTGAGAACTCGGGGAATGGCTTTTCGGAGGGTGTGGTAGGTACAGAGATGCAGCTTGGGAAGTCAGGTGATGAGAGTGGGGTCAGGAACATGCTCACTGAACATTGAATGCCTGCTCTCTGTTAATCAGGTGAGTAGTTAGGGAGCTTAGGATGAGATAATGAGATGGGGCCAGATCATGTAGGAATTTCATTTTTGAGAGAAATGGAGAGCTTCTAGAGGGTTTAAAATTTTTTCCAGACACAGTTTGCATTCTATATTATTTTGAATTAATTGCAGGTGTACAGCATAGTGGTTAGAAAGTTGTATACTTTACAAAGTGTGCCCCTGATATTTCCAGCACCCACCTGGCACCATGCATAATTACTACAGTGTTATTGACTATTCCCTGTGCTGTACTTGGAGAACTCCCAGAGGGTTTCAAGCAGAGGAGTAACATCATCTAACTTAAGTTTTTGCAGAATGGCTCTGGCTGTGGTGGAGAGAGGACAGTGGGGGTTAGGGCGGAAGCAGGCAGGGCACTTACAAGGCTGCTGTGATGATCCCGGTGAGATGACGATGGCTTGGGCTAGGCCGTAGCAGTGGAGGGGTGAAAAGCCTTCACACTGCGTATATTTCGAAGGCAGAGTAACAGATTGGATGTGGGGTATTAAAATGATGACGTCAAGGTTTTTGGCTTGAGTACCGTAACTGGAAAAATGTAGTTGTTGTTAACTGAGAGGGAAATTTGTATGTCCAACAAGTTTGTTTGTTTGTTTTGTTTTTGTTTTCTTTTGGAGTGGGAAGTAAAAATTCATTTTAAAATGGAACTTTCTATTTTAATTGTAGCTTCACTTGAAGTTGCAAGAAATAATACAGTGGATCCTGTGTACCCTTTACCCAGTTTTCCCCAGTGGCTACATCTTGCAAAACTGTAGTGCAGTGTCAGTCAGCAAACTGACATTGATACAGTCGAGACAGAGCAGTTCCATCACCATAAGGGCCTCTTGTGTTGCCCTTTACAGTCACCCCTCCTGAAATCCTGGCAACCACTGATCTGGTTTTTAGTTTTATAGTTTTGTTATTTTGAGAATGGGATATAAACGGAATCAGATGGTATATAATTTTTTGGGATTGCTTTTTTCACCTAGCATAAGTCTCTGGAGGTTCATCCAGGTTGTTTCGCGTGTCAGTAGTTTGTTTCATGTTACTGCTGAATGATATTCCATGGTGTGGGTGTGTGCTGCACTCTGTTTACCCATGCATCTGTTGAAGGACATCTGTGTTGTTTCCAGTTTTTGGCTGTTATGAAGGAAACTGTTATAAACATTCAGATTTTTGTGTGCACACAGGTTTTGATTTCTCTGGGATAAATGCCCAGGAGAGCAATTGCTGGGTCATATGGTAGTTGTATATTTAGTTTTTTGAGAAGTCACTGAATTGTTTTCTGGCATGGCTCTCCTGTTTTACATTGCCACTCATATTATGTGAGTGATCTAGTTTCTTTGCATCCTCATCAGCATTTGGTATTGTCATTATTTTTTATTTCAGTCATTCTGATAGCTGTGCAATGATATCTCATTGTGGTTTTATTTTGCACTTCTCTAATGGCTAATATTTTTTCGTGTGCTTGTTTGCCACCTGTATATAGCAGGTCCTGGAATGAGGTTTTACCAGTCATTGTAGGAATTTAAGTCTTGTTTATATCATTTAGCCTGTGGCAAAACTGGTTTAGTTATACATTGTTTTGCTTAAAGTGGCAAAACCTGTTGATAATTCCTAAGTGAGAAAAGTGAGGATTTACTGTATTCTCTTTGGTGAAATGTCTCTTTGAGTCTTTTGCCCATGTTCTAATTGGGTTGTTTTCTTTTTCACTTTTGAGTTTCAGAGGTCTTTATGTATTTTAGGTACTAGTCCTTTGTTGTATATGGGGCTTAATAATATTTGTCCCACTTTGTACCTTGACTTTTCGTCCTCACAGGAAGGTCTTTCATGGAGCAAAAGTTTTTAATTTTGTTGGAACCTAGTTTATGAATTTTTCCTCTTATGTATTTTGTTTTTGGTGTCAGATTTAAGAATTTGATCCCTAGTTGTAGATTCCAAAGATTTTCTCCTATCTTTTTCTAAAACATTTGTAGTTTTACCATTTACATTTGTTTGTGATCCATTTTTTTGTTAATTTTTATATAGTTATGAGGCTTAGGTCAAGATTCACTTAGCTTGTTAATATGGTTGATTACATTGATTGATTTTGAATATTGAATTAGTCTTGCGTTCCTGGAATAAACCTTCCTGTTTATGGAACATCATTCTATATATTGCTGATTTCAATTTGCTAATATTTTGTTAAGAATATTTACATCCATGTTCATGAAAGACATCAGTCTTTAATTTTCTTTTTCTGTAGTATCTTTAGTTTTGATATCAGGGTAATAATAGCTTTATAAAATGAATTGAGAAGTGTTCCCTTCTTTTCCGTTTTCTGGAGGAGATTGTGTAGAATTGGTGTTAATTCTTCTTTAAACATTTGGTAGAATTCTCTAGTGAACCGTTTGGGTCAAGAGATTTATTTTGGGAGAGTTTTAAAATTAAGAATTTAATTTCCTTAGTAGTTATAGAGCTATTCAAATAATGCATTTCATAATGGGTGAGCTGTGGTAGTTTGTGGTTTTAAGACTAGTCTTATCTAAATTTTCCCTTTTACTTGGCTTTTTATCACAGTGCTTGGCGGGGGAGGGGAGGAAGGGGTGCTGCGCTTCACTGCCAGAGAGAGGTACAAATCTCCACTTGTTGCTTTTGGGCAAGGGTGGGAGTTCTGCTTCCCCACGTGGTCTCCATTGACATAGTGGTGGAGGTGGCCTTGCCACTGCTGGGCGATGGCTCAAGTCTTGATTCTTTGCTAGGCCTCCTGACTCCATCCCCTTGTGAAGTGGGGAGCACCTTGTTTCAGTCTGGGCAGGGTGGAAATCGAGGCGCCCCACATGGCCTTTGCTGGTGTGAATGGGAGTGGTGTTTGCCTAGAGCAGAGTGGTCATTGTCTGAAAGTTTTCTGTCTTGCCAGGCTGTCTCTCTGGCTGGAGAGAGCAGCTTTCTGGGGGGCTCCTTTTGTCCATACCCCTTGGTGTTTCCAGGTTGCTGCCTTCTTCAGTTCCAAGTCTGCAATACCTGGGGTAAAAAGAAAATCCAGGGAAGTCACCATTGGGTCATTTCTCAGGTCCTAAGGTCTCCTGCTGCTCTGCCTAGTCTCCACCTTTCAGAGTCTTCTTGTATTACTGGGTTGGCCAAAAGTCCATTTGGTTTTTTCCGTGCGATGGCACTAGTAGTGCTTAGTTTTCTTTAACTTCATTTGAAACAATTTCGTTAGATTATGTTGTGACAGCTGTCATAGCAGTGTGCATTAAAAAAAAAATTTATCCAAATCGGTGAATTTTTGTGCAGCCATTTTAATATTGAGGATGGAAGAAGACACACAACATTTTTGGTGTATTGTTTTATTATTTCAAGGAAGGTAAAAATGCAACTGAAATGCAAGAAAAGATTTGCACAGTGTATGGAGAAGGTGCTGTGTGTGACTGATGGAATGTGTCAGAAGTGGTTTGCAAATTTTCTTAGTACTATTGACATTTTGTCCAAATAATTCTTTGCTGTGGGGTTGTCTTATACATTGGAAGATGTTTAGCAGCACCTCTGGTCTCTACCCACTAGAAGTAAATAGTGGGAGGTAGTTGACATACTCAAAATATCCAAATCAATAAAGTTATTGGTGAAAATGAAAAATGTGTCTTTTATTTTACAGAAAAAAACACAATGGACTTTTTGGCCAACCCAATATATATCATGAAGAACTTTAGTTGTGTTTAGTGGAAAATAGGGAAGTGTGTGGTTACTCCATCTTCCTGGAGGCCAAAATCAGAATTCATTTTGAACATGTTAATTTGAATGTCAGACATCTTAGAGGAGATTTCAAGTAGGCATTTGGATTTATGAGTCTAGAGTTCTGGTAGTTATAGAAGTTCTCTTCCGATCACTTCATTTTTCTCAGAGAAGTTAGGAAGTGAACTCATCAGTTGAAAGTGAGGACAACAGAGTAGGTGTTGGAAGTTTGAGGACAGAGGAAAATGTGAATGGTTTCCTAAGGGAGCAGGAGGGGGGATGGATTAGGAAAATACAGTTTAATTGCCAACACTGACCACAGAATTGCATCCGGGTTGTGAGGGAGAGAGTGTAGTGGGTGAGGGTGGGGTGGTGTCCTTGGGGGACTGAAAAGGTGGTATGATCAGAGAATTGTCCTGGTGGATTCAGCATACCAGGGAATGTAGTCAAAGGCTAGGAGATCAGGTCAGCCAGTGGGCTGCATGAAACTGAGACTGGGAGACGTGATGGTAAGGAGCAGGGAGAGAGAGGTGAAGGGGAGGGAGAGGGCTGGCTCATCAGAATAGATCAAGGCAGTCAAGGATTTTGAAATCAAGACAGGAATACTTGGGTAGAGTGAACTCTAACAGGAGCTGAAATCACTGAGACTTAGGGACAAAGGTTAGTGGGTGAAAGCTGGAGGATCGAGGCTGGGGGCATTTTGGGGGGGTGATGGGGGAATGGCGCGGAAGGGGCTCCACCCCTTCTCTAGTAGACTAGCTCCCCCTCCTCCAGACTCTGCTGCACTACGAGGATGTGGGAGAAAAAAGAGCTATTAATTAAAAGGGCTGCAGGGAACGTGTGTTGTTAAGGGTGATTCACGTTTCAGTTATAACAAGAAAGTGGAGGACTAAAGGCATTTGCTGGTGAGTGGCAGTGAATTCTAGAGTGCACAGTGGAGGGAGGGGCTTGGGGACAAATTATAATCATTCTCATTCCTGTCAGTTGTGCTCTTTAAATATACGTGACTGTTCTAAAAGACAAGCCTAGAAAAATAAAAAGTCAAGGTTAGTTTGTTGGCTTCCAGCTTTAAAATTGTATTTTTTTTTTTTTTTTTTCTTTTTTATTTTTTATTTTTTTTTATTTTTTTTATTTTTATTTATTTTTTTTTTTTTTTATTTTGGTTTTTCAATTACAGTTGTCCCCTTTAAAATTGTATTTTAAAACATATTTTCCGACATGCGGTTAGGGAAATTAAATATATCAGAGAAATAGCAATTTGTAAATGCCTGCATGAATCATAACTAAGTTGAGGTGATAAATGTATAAAATTTCTTTTAAGAAATTGCTATTAGCTCTAGCTGGTCTGGCTCAGTGGATTTAGCGACAGTCTGCGTCGCCAGTTCGATTCCCAGTCAGGGCACATGCCTGGTTGCAGCCTAGATCCCCGGTTGGGGGCGAGTGAGAGGCAACAGATCAATGTTTCTCTCTTGCATGGATGTTTCTCTCCTTCTCTTTCTCCCTCCCTTCCCCTCTCTCTAAAAGTAAATTAAAAAAGTAAAGAAGTTCCTATTAATAGTTTTCTGAATAATGTATTCTTTTGTAGCTCCTGTTTATTTCTTCTAGTGAAAAATTTCAAGGAACCAACTGCTGTAACTATTTTAAGAGAGTTTTACTAATTTACTAAACTTTTTGCTAATTTACTAAAATATTTTTTCTGAGATTCTATTCAGTCCAGTTGAGACTAGCTATTTATTTTTTCTATATGAAATAGATGTTAACTGTGATACACAAACCAGAATGTATTCACATAAACAAAGAGTTGTCTGTGAGATTGTTAATTTGTTTGCATGCACACGTGTTTTTGAAAGCTCAGGAATGATTTGGTTTATGAAATATTTTCCTTTACTGGGATAGAATATTTTTAAATCTCACATGACAGTTTTTTTTAAAGTATAATGGATATTTTATTAAAAAAATTTTTTTAATTCATTTTCAGAGACAGGAGAAGGGAGGGAGAAAGAGAGGAAGAGAAACCTCACTGTGTGGTTGCCTCTTGCACGCCTCCAACTGAGGGTCTGGCCCGCTTCCCTGGCATGTGCCCTGACTGGGAATCAACTGGCAACTCTTTGGTTTGCAGGCCAGCACTCAGTCCACTGAGCCACACCGGCCGGAGCATGTGATGGATATTCTTGAAGTTGTCCAACAGATACTACATTAGGTTATAAATTGGAAACACTGTTAAATTTCAGCAGATATGCCTATGACCTTTTGGTATATACAGTTAGTTCTGTAATTAATTTAACTTTTACTTTAGTAAATCATGCCAAGTGGGTTGCAGCAGAGGGGAATAGAGTTCGTATGTGTTTGGTGTCATTTCCATACCTAGATTGCCTTTGCTAGTGTTTAAAATAGTCTAGTTCACACTTTGTTTTTAACCTCCAGTTTCCAATTCTTTCCCTTTAGGAGTTTTCCTTTTCTTCTTCCTCCTTTTCTTCTTCCTAAGAATACTTAAAAAAAAAAGATTGGAAGAAGTGGGGGGTCTTTCAGTTCTAGTGTTACTTTGAAATGCTGTGTACATTAGCTTCTCTTGAACTTGTGTTGAAAATACTTAAGTTCTAATTTCATATCTAGTGTGTGCCCTACTTGAGCTAGCATCTGTCTTTCTGTTCTGTGCATGGGGTGGGGTCTGGCTGGGCAGAGGTTACTGAAGTCCACCCACTTTGTGAAATGAAAACCGAGGGGATGGGTGAGTGCGCTGTGTGGACTTGGCCATTGTGACTAAAGTCAACCCCCTTCTTTATTCTTCCTTTTTTTCTTTTGGTGGCAGGCTAGGTCTTCCTTGCTGCTTAAGTTGTTACTGTCTGGCAAGGCAGTTGTTATCTGATAAATAATTGACTTAAGAAAAGTGATTGCTGCCTATTGAGACTTATTAACTAATTCTCAAGAGCAAGATATAGGAATTTAGCAAAGAGAAATGCTTGGTGGAAAATTTAGGTAACTATGCTTCTAGCTTAATGGATATAAAATTAGAGATTTCAGTCTAATGTTCTTTATTCACTTCTCTTTTTTAGCTCTGTTACAGAATGATTCACCGAGTCAGACTGAATACAAGGAAGATGTTTCTGCTTCAAATATGAGTGCTGTTGTAACACATGAAGAACAAACCAAACCTCCTGTTTCCCAAATCAGCACCACTCTCCCTCCCACAACCAGTGCAGAGAAGAGCGGAGGGGCCTCTGTCTCCCCTCATCCCTCACCGACTACTTCTTTGTCCCAAGAGGAAGCTGAGAACAATGAAGATCCCAGCATGGAGGAGGAGGATCTCCTCGCACTGAATAGTTCTCCGTCCACCACCAAAGATGCTCTGGACAACGGGGATTACGGAGAGGCAGACTATGACTGGACCACCAACCCCAGGGACAACGCGCCCAGTGAGGTGCTGGGGGAAAATGGGGGCAGCATGGGAATCGAACAGTTGGATAGATCTTTCCAGACCGCATCCTCAAGCATAGAAGAGGAAGATAGCCATTTCTTTTTTCATCTTATTATTTTTGCTTTTTGCATTGCTATTGTTTACATTACATATCACAACAAAAGGAAGGTATGTTTGGGGTTTTCCAGCCCCTCTAGTTGCCCTTTAAGATCTCAGTCATATTTCTTACTAAAGCTTTTGATGATTCAGCGTTTTTTCTTTAGTGCAATTTAAAATGGTAAAATATTGATATGCCTAATCAGTTTATAAGTCTGTGTTGTATTTGAACAAATTATAGACAGAATGCTTTATTACACCTGCTTCTAAGAAAAGAAATAAATTATTTTTTAATGAGAAAAAAAAAAAAACCCAGTGATTTTTTTAAAAAAGGTTTTATATCTTAATTTGGCATTGCTGTTTCAGTGGGAGTACTTCTGGAGAAAGATTGTTAATTTAGTACTTTTAATTAACCATTGAACTTATGATATTTTAATAACTTTTTTTCCTGATTGTAAAAGTATTACACAGAAAAGCATAGAAATAAAAATGTAGGCTACTACCCAAAGCTGAGCATTATTAACATTTTGGTGTATTTCTGGTCTATAAATATGTATATAATTCAGACATATATGTGTATGTTATAATTTTTATTTTTTTGTATGTTAAAATTTAAAAATGAATTTGTTCTCATAGAGTTTTGCATCTTTTTACCTAACAAATCATGAGCATTTAAAATTATTACTATTCTTTAAAAACATGATTCAGTAGCTACATATTTTTATTTAGCTCTTTTCTAGTTGAACATTTAGATGATTTCCAGTTTTTGGTTCAGAAAGAATGTTGGGATGAACATTTCTGTACCTAGGATTGGTTTGTTGGGTTCCACGAGGCAGAGGTGGCTTAAGTGGGGCTGGATGGGTAACTTAGTGTGAGGGGATCGTGGCAACTCTTAGCCCCAGAGCTGAATACTTAAGTTTTTCAAATACTTAAAGGGAACTCAAACACACAATGTCCTTTTTAATACTTACTGGTAAGGAAATCTCAGTTTTTGACTTTATTGTAACTTGCTTTGTGATTCCTGGCAAAGTCATCTTCCCCTTTGGGGCCTTGACTTTCTCACATGAGAAATGACAACACTGGACCAGATAATTTCAAAGTGCTTCCCAGCTTTGAGAATCGGTGATTCTAAAACCCTTTTGGTTATTTGTGGTTTAGTGGCCTATCACTAGCTTTATAAATATTTGTAGGTGGACAAAATTTTGAATGCCAGGGACATTCTATCCCAGTCTTTAACGTTGGGCCATCTCTATTATAAACTAAGGAACTTGTTAAACAGGTAGTTTTCTGGATTCCACTGAAGTTTACTAACTAACTCATCTGTGATGATAGAGCCCAGGAGTCGTTCTTAACAAGCATTCTATGTACATTCAAATTTGAGAAACATTGGTCTTATTTGCAAGATGGAAAACAAAGTAGCCCTTTTGCTGTTGTCAGTATTTTATTTCTTGTATTTGGGAACCCAGGAGAGAGGTATTTCAGTTGTTATAAAAACTTTTAGCATTTGCTCTGTTTTCTCTTGCATATCTAATTTGTTTTGTTTTATTCCAGATCTTCCTTCTGGTTCAAAGTAGGAAATGGCGTGATGGTCTTTGTTCCAAAACAGTGGAATATCACCGTCTAGACCAGAATGTTAATGAGGCAATGCCTTCTCTGAAGATTACCAATGATTATATTTTCTAAAGCTGTGTGATTTGAGTTAGCTTATTATGTAATTTTATTTGCTTGACTTTTTATATGATATTGTGCAGAGGTATGCCATAGGCAATGGTATTAAATGAGAGGTGGGTCTGTCTTTATTTTGCCTTGGTGCTTTGGAAATTAAATGTCACAAACAAGGAGTATATAATTTTTTATCTACACTTTCAGAGGTGAATTCAATCAGGTGTCCAAAGTGTGGAGCTATGCATTTCCTGTTAGTTTTTATTGTTTTAGATTTCTTTATTGTACTTTTGGAAGTATGAGTAATCCTACTTTTAAGAGATTCCAAACTTGTAACTAAATTCTAACATATCTGGTACTGCTGACCTAGATTGTCTCCTTGCCATCCAGATGTTTTTTAAGGATACATTTTTTTTTGCTCCCAAACTCTTATCTACAAGGATGTATGTAATAATACTTTGCATATAAGTAACATTTTTCTTCTCTAGGAAAATTGCTTTGGATATTTTTGGATAATTTAAATATAATTTAAGATAATGATAATATTCAATCTGACCATAATTTTAGGTCAATTAGTAACTGTTTCTAGAAATTCTGGCAATTGAGACTGCAGTTTGCAGTGGGCATAGGAAAAATGTTATAGAGGTACTATTTTTTTGGTTTGTAAATTTAGAGATAGAAATTGTGGCAAAATACATGTGCAATTGCTTTTAGTTAGCAATTGATTATAGCACGGGTTTCTCCAACCTGTCAAGCAGGGGGGAGAGTTTAAAATTATATCATGTTTTTTCACTTTATTATTTTATAGTAAATTTGAATAAATTTTAGGGGCCATTATCGTTTAAGTAATATTATATTTAGGTCTTTCAAATTAAAATTAATCCTGAATGAAATTGTATACGGAAAGACTATATGTGTACACTGATGTTTTCTCCCGCTGCACTTGTTCTCTCTCTCTTTTTTTTAAACAGCAACTGGAAATTATTTACTGTATTTTATTTTAGCCTACTATCATAAAGAATTGATCAATGTGTAAATATGTGATTGGAACCATGGTTGACTTACAAGTGTCACTACAGTCTTTTAGAAAACATAACCCCTAATGTACGTTGAACACCCACTCACAAGGCCCGGGTGGGCGACTAGGCACGTGCTTTGTGTAGCGATGGAAGAGGCAGGACAGTCTGTCATTTCTCCTGGTGGACAATTTACTGTCCTAACAAGGAAGGGAAGCACAATGGAAATACACCTGCACTGTTTTATTGCAGTAATTTTTTTTATATCTGAAATTGTATTATTTAATATTTTGAATAAGATTTTAAAAAATAAATGGCAAAGATATATCAATCCATGATTTTATAAGTATGTTTTATTTTAATGGTGACATGGGGCCCTTCATCTGGCTGGTGACAGAGGCTTAGATGCCATGTCTGGGGAAAAGCTAAACCGATTAGCTTGCTTTCGTTCCTTTTAGCAGTAGGACTGTGCCTCTCCGAATCCCTCTTCATATCTAAATCCTCCTTTAGGTCCAGTTTACCTCTTAAGTACTGACGTTGGAAAGTGTTGCAAAGTAGGATTGCAAAGAAAAGTAAAACAGCTAAATCAGTGTGCTTTCTAGTGTCCTGGCCCCTGTTGCCTCCCTGTTGGAGCCGCCCTGTCCTGGGGGTTCATCCCTCTTGGTGGGTCTGGGGTTCCTGGGTTCTTCCAGGTGACACAGCCTTCGCTTGCTCAGGTCCTGGCGCTGAAATCAAGTAGCCGCTGACTTAGAAATCAGATTGTACATTGATTAAGAATTCAGACACATGCTTATGTTATAATTTTTAAATGAATTTGATCTTACTGAATTAAAAAAAAATGTTTTTTTATCAGTACAGAGGCTTTTTAAAAACACTTTTCATGCCATGAATTCATAGGGAATGGGTTCCAGCCGCTCAGGCTTCCTTCCTTCGATTCTCACAGAAGTGTGCTCCTTTGGGTGGAGCAGACTGACGCTTTATTTGGACCGAAGTACCTTCTCTTTGGCTTCCTTCTTTTTCTGATCATTGTCCTTCACATGTTTTGGGAAGCTGTCTCAGCTCTGAGAGTGCTTAATGTGCTCAACATGTACATTAAGTCTCTTGGCGAGAATCTTGCCCTTAACTTGTTTGTTTACAGCAGTGCCCACCGCATGGTGGGTGACATTGTAGACTCCTCCAGTTTTGCCATGGGAACACCTGTGGGGCATTCCTTTTTGAACAGTGCCCATTCCCTGATGCCTACAATATCACCTTTCTTTTTGAAACATGGTTTTCAGAAGGCATAGAGAACGTACAGCAGGTGCCTCTCCTCTTTCCCTTTGTGTTAGTCATTTCGGCAAATTTCTGGAAGATAGTGGTTCCCACTGAAAGGTCATATAGAGTAAAGTCCTCACTTGAGGACATTTTTTCATTGCTTTTAGAGAGGGAGGGAGAAAGAGAGAGAGAGAAACATCAGTGAGAGAGAGAGAAGAATCCATCATCAGTTGCCTCCTGTATGTGCCCTGACTCAGGATCACACACGCCTGGACTGGGGATTGAACCCACAACCTAGGTGTGTGCCCTGACCGGGAATTAAACCTTCAACCTTTGGTTATGGGATGACGCTCCAACCAACTGGGCCACACTGGCCAGGGCTCATAGAGAGTTTTGTGTCTTGCTTTTTACCTAACAAATCATGAGGATTATCTATATTGTTACTGTTCTTTAAAAACATTTAATAGCTATCCAATTTATTTAGCTCTGTTCCTGTTGAGTGTTTATTCTAATTTTTGGTTCAGCAATAGTATTGTGTGAACATTTCTGTCCTAAAATTGGTATGGATTCCATGGGGCAGAGGAGGCCTGCACAGGACTGGATGGCACAAATGAGACCCACATTTGAGGCTTAGAGCACCACTGTGTCCTGCTCACGTGTGGTGTCTGTCACTTTCTGGATTGACCAGGGGCAGAGCAAACGTGGGTGCTAATGGTATTAGGTTATCCTTTAACTCCCATTTCTGTGTCTTATTTGAAAAGGAATGTGCTGAAAGTTGTGAGGCAGACAGAGACACTTAGAATTCGTTGAGGCAGGCATGTTTTGATGGGTTTTGATTTTAAATATGAACTCGTGCAAGCTTTGTGGTATGTGGAAAGTGGCCCTCTCCACTATGTCCTGTAGAGGGTGAGTCTGAGAACAGAGGCTGGCTCAGACTCATCTCTAGGCCCCGCTCAGCACTGCCTGGCAGCTGCTGGGTGCCTTGAAATGGTTCAGTGACATACTCGTGAAATTAGATGAGAAAACCAAAACAAATCACTCTCTGCCCTGGTTCATGTAGTCGGCATAGTCTAATTCTACTGACATCCGGGGCCCAGGACTGCAGGCAGGATGTGGAGTGTCAGCGTTCTCTGGCCATCCACATGAAGCTAAAGCCCACGTTAATTGTGTGGGTCTCACCCTTCCCCCAACCCCAGGTGCCCCTCAGAACAGCTGCTGCCCATGAGGCAGAGGGGCCGGAGAGAGTTGTTTGGTCTTCTCTCTGTCTGTCTCTGGCTGACTGCCTTTCGCCCTCCCGTAGTCTGGTCTGGTGGTGCAACAGTATACCTCCCTTCTGGGAACAGCAGTAAGCAATTCCCAGCGGAAGTGCGAGAGGCTAAAGTGTTCCTCCGAGGTCCAGATGTCTTCCAAGGGAATGGAAAAGGAGGTCAGTCTGTAGCTGGATTGTGTTCACCTGTATTTTTACTCACTTTGACCTGAGGAGGGGATGTGGCTGGGGCCGAGTCTGGAAGTGGAGCTGGGACCATTTCAGACTCTCAGTAGCTCTGTGTAGTTTCCAAGAACCTTTGCAGTGTGGCCCGGGAGCCCGGAGAGCTCCTTTCACCCCGGCCCTGGCCTGAGAGCTGGGGCTGGCAGCAGGTCAGGGCAGACGCGGTCTGTGTCCCCATGGTGCCCACTGTCAGGCGGAGAAGAAAAAGAATTAAGCAAGCACAGTGAAGCGTGACGGATGTTTATATGCCGAAAACTGGACTTCACTTTTGTTTCTTCGTGGTAAAGGTCACTTAGACTTGTTACAGCTGCAGCCCACACTTCTGAGGCCTCAGGATGGACGGTGCTTACTGTTCTGTGTGCTCACTGGCCCAGTAGAGACGGGCCCTGACTTAAGGTGCTTTGACTTGTGATTTTTTGACTTTGCGATGGTGTGAAAGTGATGCAAATGGAGTAGAAAACGTACTTTGAATTTTGAATTGTGACCTTTTGCAGGCCAGGGGCCATGCGCTGCCGCCCCCAGTCAGATATGTGATCTTCAGGGTGAACAGCCAACACCCTGCCGTGTATTCGTTGTGTGAGTTGCTTTTTTGCCCAGTTGTAGGCTGATGTAAGTGTTCTGAGCATGTTTAAGGTAGGCGATGCTAAGCAATGGCCTTGAGTAGGTCAGGTGCGTTAAATGCATGTCCTGCTTATGACCGCTTGACCTTGCGATGGGTTTATTGGGACATGACCCCATCGTAAGCTGAGGAGCATTCACGGTACCCCGTTTCTCAGGTAAGGAAACAGAAGTCTGCAGAGTTAAGCAACTTGCCCGATGTCATACGGCTGATGAGAGAGAGCTGGGAATTGAATTAAGGTGGGGTCTGATTGCAGACTTGCTGTTCTTTATGAGGCAGCTACAGTAAAGTAAGCAGAAAAATTATCCAAACGTTCTCTCCCCTTAGGCCCTACACATTGAGATGTATTCTCTTCTTCTTTCTTTTAAAATTGCTTTTACTATGAATATAACATAACACACTATATGAAAATACATCAAACAAATGTACAGCTTAACAAATTATTCCAAAGCAGTTTCTTGTGTCGCTATCGCCCAGGCAGAGAAATCAAACTTGGCCAGCACCCCGAGCTCCCCTTCCCAACCACTACTGTTATTTTCACCGGAGGGAACTATTATTTTCACCTTTATGGTAATCACTACCTTGCTTTTCTTTTTAGATTTACCAGCTAAGGATATATCCCTAACACTATGTAATTTAGTATGTTTTGGACTTTCGTATAAATTGAATCATTGTGTGCATTGTATATATTCTGTGACTGGCTTCTTTCATTCCACATTATGACAATGAGATCCCTCAGGGTGGTTCATTGTGTAGGTGGAGCTCATTCATTTTCATTGCTGGGTGGTATTCTGTTGTAAAAATATACTGTGTTATATTTATCTAGTCTACTGTTGATGAACATTTGAGTTATTTCCAGTTTCAAACTATTATGGATGATACTGTTAGGAATATTCTTATGCAGATACATGTCTTTTGTTCCCTGCAGGAGAGTTTGCATTTCTGGCGGGTGTACACCCAGGAGTTGAATGGCGGAGGCATACTTGAATAGCTAATGCCAGGCAGTCTTCTGAAGGGACTGAACCGATTTGTGCTCTCTAGCAGTGGATGGGAGTTCCTGTTGCTCCACATCCCTGCTAACACTTGGCATTGGTAGTATTCTTAATTTTAGCTAATCTGGTGGATATATGGTAGTATCTCATTGGTTGGACTTGCATTTTCCTGATGCTTAATCATAATGATCAATTTTTCATGTTTATTGGACATTTGAATATCCTTTTTTTGTGAAGTGCTTCTTTAAGTCTCTTGCTTATTTTTCTATTGGAGTGTCTGTCTTTTTCTTACTGTTTTTGTGGGAGTTTTCTTTTCTGGATATAAGCCCTTATTTGGTTATATATGTACAAATTGCTTCTCTTACTCTGCCTGGCTTGCTTTGGCATTCTTAATGGTATATTTTGATGGATAAAAGTTCTTAAAATTTTTTGAGGCAATTAGAGCTCTCATTATTGACGTAGACTTTACACAGATAAATTCACAGGTTTTAAGTGTTCAGTTCAATCAATTTTGACAATTGTATATATTTTTGGAAGCACCATTCTAAATACCATATATGATATTTCCATCATTCCAGAAAGTCCCTTAGTGTCTCTTTCTGGGCACTTGTTCACCCACCTTCCACAGGTAATCACTTTCTGATTTCTGTCACCATGGATTAACCTGCCTGTTTGAGAATTTCATATAGATGGAATAAAAAGTATGTATTTTCTTGTGTCTGACTTTTTTTAGTCAACATATGGTTTTATTTTTGTTTTTAGATTCACCCATGTTGTTGCATTATCAGCAGTTCATTCCTTTTTAAAAATGATTTTGTTTATTTTTTGAGAGAGGGGAAGGGAGGGAGAAAGAGAGGGAGAGAAACATCAATGTGTGGTTGCCTCTTGTGTGGGGCAACTGGGGACCTGGCCTGCAACCCAGGCACGTGCCCTGACTGGGAATCAAACCAGGGACCCTTTGGTTCACAGGTCAGTGCTCGATCTACTGAGCCACACCAGCCAGGGCTCATTCCTTTTTATTGCTCAGTAATATTCATTGAAGTAACAGACCATCTTTTATTACTGATGGTCATTTGTATTGTTTCTATACATATACATATATATATATATATCTCGATTTAATATCTATTAAACATATCAGATACATTAATTATACATCTTAATAATTTAATACTCTTATAAGTAACATTAAATATATATTAAACTTAATTTTAAGATCACTGTAGATTAATATTTTTATGAAATAATATAGAGATCCTGTATACCCTTTATGCAATTTCCCTTGATAACATTTTGTAGTAGAATATAACAACCAGGATGTTACCAGTATTTCTATCACCACAAGGGTCCCTCTAGTTGCCCACCTCTTTCCTGCTCTCAGTCCCACCGTAATCCATGGCAGCCACTCATCTGTTCTCCATTTTGTTATTTGGTCATTTAAAAAATCTTATATAAATGGAATCATACAGCATAAAACCTTTGGAGGTTGTTTTTTTTTTTCATTCAGCATACTCCTTTGGAGTTCGATCAGCTTTTCATACAGGTGGTTGCAAGTATCAGTAGTTCTTTTTTATGGCTGAGTAGTATTCCATGCTATGGACATACCCCACATTCTTTGACCATTTGCCTCTTCATGGGTGTCTGGGTTGTTTCCAGCTTTTGACTATTATGAATAAAGCTACTATAAACATTTGTGTACCAATATTTTGTGTGAACACTTGCATTTCTCTGGGATAAATACCCAGGAGTGCAGTTGCTGGATTGTATGGTAGTTGCATATGTAGTTTTTTAAAGAAAGTGCTGAAGTGTTTTCTGGAGTGACTGCTATTTTACATTCCTACCAGTAACACATGAGTGATCCAGTTTCTCAGCATCCTTGCTAACATTCAGTGTTCATCATAATTTTTTTACTTTAGCCATTCTCATGGGTGTGTAGTGATGTCTTATTATGGTTTTAATTTGTATTTTCCTAATATGTAATGATGTTGAACATCTTTTTGAGCTTGTTGTCTGAATATGCTCTTTGGTGAAATGTCTTTTGCCCATATTGTAATTGGAATGTTTGCTTTTTTGGTGGTGTTTTTTAAAAAAACTTTTTATTGTGGTTAAATATATCAAAAATGATCATTTTAGCCATCTTAACTGTATAGTTCAGTGGCATTACATTCATATTGTTGTGTAACTGTCACCATTAACTGCTCCCAAAGCACTTTCATCATCCCCAACAGAAACTCTTCAGTCATTAAGCAATAACGTCCTCTCCCACACCTTGTGATCTCTAATCTACTTTCTGTCTTAATGAATTTGCCTGTCCTAGAATTTCACATAAAAGGAAACAGTCAATATTTGTTCTTTTGTGTCTGGGTTATTTCACTTAGCATGTTTTCATATTATAGCATGTGTCAGAACTTCATTCTTTTTATGGCTATGTTTTTTTTTTTTTTTTTTTTTTTTTGCTATTGTAAGTATTGCTGCAATTAACATGGCGTATTAATATCTGTTCCATGCCCTATTTTTAATTGTTTTGGGTATATCGCTAGGAATGAAATTGTTGTCATATGATAATGCTGTGTTTAGCTTTTTGAGGAATTGTCAAACTACCACAGTAGCCATATCATTTTTACATTCTCACCAGCAATCTAAGAGAGTTCCAGTTCCACATCTTTACTAACAATCATTTTCATTCATTCATTCATTTATATCCTAATAGATATGAAGTGGTATCTTATTGCATTTCCCTAATGACTAATTTCTCATGTGCTTCACAGTTACTCTTCTATTTTTGGAGGAGTTTGTGAAGGATTGATGATAATTAGTCTTTAATTGTTTGGTAGAATTCACCAGTAAAGTCATCTGGTTCTGAGCTTTCCTTTGTTGGGAGGTTTTGTTACTGATTCAATCTCTTGTGTGTTATATGTATTACATACTGTGTTCTTAAAGTAATATAAGCTAGAAAATGTTGCTAAGAAAGTCATAAGAAAGAGAAAAGATATGTACTGTTTTTATTGAAAAAAGTTGGTGTATAAGTGAATCTGTGCAGTTCAAACCTGTCATTCAAAGGTCAACAGTAGTTAGAACATGCTTTTTTTTTTTTTAAACATATGCTTTATTGATTATGCTGTTACAGTTGTTCCAATTTCTCTTCCCTTTTTTCCCCTCCACCCAGTGACCCCTTTCCCTCCACGTGTCCCCCCCACCTTAGTTCATGCCCATTGGTTGTGCATATAGTTCTTCCCAACATCTTTCTATCTACTCCACTCCCTCCTACTATGCTTCTTAATTCCTGTACCATCTCCCTTCCTTTCTCCCCTCCCCCTCCCTGCTGACCTCCCCCCAAATGTTCCCCATACCTATAATTCTTTTCCCACTCTAGTTTGCCTTTGTTTTGATTCCCTAGCTTCTGTTATTGGTTGTTGTGATAATTTTCATTTTAATGTGCATAGTTTTGATCCTCTTTCTCCTAAACAAGTCCCATTAACATTTCATATAACAGTGGTTTGGATCTGATGAACTCCTTCAGTTTTACTTTGTCCTGGAAGCACTTCCTCTGCCCTTCTATTCTGAATGACAGCTTTGCTGGATAGAGTACTTGTGGTTGTAGGTTTTTGCTTTTCATTACTTTGAATATTTCTTGCCAGTCTCTTCTTGCCTGCAGTTTCTTTTGAGAAATCAGCTGATAGTCTTATTGGGACCCCTTTGTATGTAATTCTCTCCTTCTGTCCTGCTGCTTTTAAGATTCTCTCTTTATCCTTAATTTTTGACATTTTGATTATAATGTGTCTTAGTGTGGTTCTCCTGGGTCCAGTTTTTTTGGAACTCTCTGTGCTTCCTGGACCTGTAAGTCTATTCCCTTCCCCAAGGTAGGGAAGTTCTGCTTCATTATTTTTTCACATAATTTTTCAATTTATAGTTCTTCTTCTTCACCTTCTGGCAACCCTGTGATTCGGATGTTGGCCTGCTTATAGCTGTCCCATAGGTTTCTGAGCCTCTACTCATTTTCCTCACTTCTTGTTTCCTCTTTCTGCACTGGTTGACTGGTTGTTCCTTTCCTATGTTCCGATTTGTTGATTTAATTTCTGCTTTCTTTCCCTCACCACTAGTTTCATATGTATTTTAAATCATTTCAGCAGAGCTAGCCTTCATTCCTTCCCCATCTTGTTTAAGATCTACTGTCAGGTCTGTAAGCATTCTTATAACCAAAGCTCTGAACTGAGCCTCAGAAAGATTTCCTATCTGCTGCTTCATTAGATTAGATATTTGCTGTCTGGTCAGCTGCGTCACCGGGAACTCTATCATAATCTGCGCCATCCTGACAGTTTTGTGTTTACCTTTGCTTCCTGGTCGGGGCTGTCACACCTCCTACGCTATAGAGGGTGGATCCCCGTGCACTGGTCACTACCAGGCGACCCTTCTAACCACGCTGTGGTGTTTTGTGTGGGGTCGGGGGTCCAAGATGGATTCCTGCCATTCACTCTCCGCTGAGAGACTGGGAGCCTCCTCCTCCGTCTCTATGCCCTCCGGCCCTCACAATCTGAGGCAATGGGGGTCTGCCTTTCCCAGCATTGGAATCGCGAGCTGATGGGTTTGGCATGCAGCCAGGGGTGCTCCCCAGGTGCTTCTCGCCTCCCCTTGAATATGGGTGTCTGTGCTTACCACCATCCTGTTGCCATCTCTGCAGCTGCCGCCGCCAGCAGAGCTTGAACTCTCCGCCCAGGCTTTGCCCCTCCTGCCTGTCTGGATGAGCACCACTTGTTTATAACTTCATACGTTGGACTTCCATTTAGCTTTATTTTCTGGAACTTCTGGTTATTTCTGGTTCTGTGGTAGTTGTAGTCCTTCTTAGTTGTGAAGGGAGACGGAGTGTGTCAGTCTAGGCCTTTATCTTGCCCAGAAGGTTAGAACACGCTTTTTAATATCCATTCTGTCAATCTCTGCCTATTCACTTACTTGGAGAGTTTAATATATTTCCATTTAAAGTAATTACTGATAAGGAGCGACTTTTGCCATTTTGCTATTTGTTTTCTGTAGATCTTATGCTTTCTTTGTTCCTCATTTCTCTATTAATGCCATCTTTTGTGTTTAGATGACTTTTTTTTTTTGTAGTGAACCACCTTGATTCCATTCTCATTTCCATCTGTGTATATTCTACAGATATTTTCTTTGTGATTACCATGGGGGTTACATTTAACATCCTAAATTTATAACACTTTATTTCAAAACTCTGCTTTTATACAGCTTCATCATCCTCCTTTTATGTTGTTATAGATTTATAATTATTTTTTATGTATTTGTCTTTAAAATTCTGTACGGAATAAAAAGTGGAGTTATAAACCAAAAGTACAATAATACTTACTTTTATATTTATCCATGTATTTATCTTACCAGAGATATTTATTTCTTCATATAACTTTATGTTAGTATCTCATATCCTTTTATTTCAATCTGAATAACACCCTTTGACATTCTTGAAGGGCATGTCTAATAGTACTAAACTCCCTCAGCTTTTGTTTTTCTGGGAATGTCTCATTTTTGAAGGACAGTTTTTCTGAATTTAGAGTTATTGGTTGACAATTATTTTCAGCACTTTAAATATATAAATATGTCTTCTGACTACTTTGGTGTCTGATGAAAATCTGGTTGTTAATCTTGCTGAGGATCTCTTGTATGTGATGAGTTGTTTCTCTTGCTGCTTTCAAGATTCTTTCTTTGTTATTCAAGGATTTGATTATAATGTGTTTCAGTGTGGATCTCTTAAGAGTTTATCCTACTTGGAGTTTATGGAGCTTCTTGGATTTTTAGATTGGTAGATTCATGTTTTTCATCAAATTTGGGAAGTTTTTGGTTATTATTTCTTCAAATACTCTTTTTTCCCTTCTCTCTCTCTTCTCCTTCTGGGATTTCCACAATGCATGTATTGATCTGCTTGATGGTGTCCCACAGTTTCCTTGGACTTTGTTAATTTCATTTCTTTCTTTCTGCTCTTTAGACTTGATAATTTCAGCAGTCCTATCTTAATGTTTGTTGATTTTAGCCCTGGCTGGTGTGGCTCAGTGGATTGAGAACTGAGCTGCAAATCAAAATATTGCTGGTTTGATTCCCACATGCCTGGTTTGCAGGCCAGGTCCCTAGTTGGGGATGTGTGGGAGGCAACCGATTGATATTTCTCTCATGCTTTGATGTTTCTCTCCCTCTCTTTCTTCCTCTCTTCCCCTCTTTCTCTAAAAATAAGTAAATAAACAGATCTTTTTTTAAAAAGGAGACACTTTAAAAAGTTTGCTGATTTTATTTCTGCCTGCATAAATCAGATGTTGAATCCCTCTAGTAAATTTCAGTTATATGTTTCAACTGAAGGATTTCTGGATGTTTCAGCTGAGTGCTATTAACATGTGGTATTAACATGTATTAGTGAGATTTCTTTACTCTGGCAGAGCCATGACATCAGTTTCCCTCAGCCCTTTGCTCTCAACCCAGCAGCAGCTGCTATCTGGCGAGCCTTAGGTGGTCTCTTGCCACACATGTGTAACCTCCATTAGCCACAGATTTACAAGAAACCCCAGTGTTGACCCATTGGGCCACTTATCTGCACACCTCTCTCCTCTCCAATGTCCTGTCATTCAGGTTATAGCTGCTTTAGCTGCTCTAAACGCTGGCCCCTGCTTCCTCGGCTCAGTGGTATTGCCACGCTCTATCTTGAGTCCAGCTCTCTGAGACATGATTGGGACATTGTCCTTAATCAGAGAGGGTCGGGTGGCTGAGTGACCGATTGTGCAGCTGACCTCATGAGTTTCCCTCTTTGCAGGGATCATAGTCTTATACTGCCCACTGTCCTTGTCACATACAAGTGTACCAGCCGTCTGTGCACATACATGTATGTGTGTATATATGTAGATCTGTATGTATGTGTATGTATATGTTTTAGGTTTTTAGTTGTTTATGGTGCTAGCTACTCCATCATAGCGAGAGACAGACGTTTCCCTCTTTCTATCTTGACAAAGTGGACTATGTGTTGGCAGAGATGTTGAAAGAGAGACCAGGCAGAGCCAGCTGCGCTCTCTGAGCCCCTGCATTCGCCAGGTTCCTGTGAGCAACAGAGAAATTGCTTGTTAGGCTCTGCATGTGCATAGAGGTGGTGTCTTGCACCCCCGTCTTCTTCACAGACTCCAGATGAAAGGACTTCTACCTGAGCACCGATGGCAAGATTTTCTGGGGTCATGGAAGCCACCCACCTTATTGTTGCCAGCAAATAAAGAGTATGTCCCTGTCCCACTGAAAACCCAGTTTTGCCTGTATTAGCCTGATCTTTTGCATCAAGGAAGTTAAAAGGGTTGCCCTGTTCCCTGGGTGACTGGACGGGAACCTAACACTTTCAGAAGTATGTCCGGAGTCTTTGCTGCTGTAAGCCATTAGTGCATGGACCAGACTCCTGGCCCCGGGCCTGCAGGAGGAAGCCGTGCAGTGAACCATGTTCCGGCAGGAGGACACACGAGGTGTCTTTGTCTTTCACCCCATTAGGAAGGAGGCACAGCCAAGCCAAACACTGAAACAGAGAAGTTACTCTGAGGCACGCCACGCCTGGGAGGGAATATGCAGCCTGGCATCGCGCCCCGTTCCAAAGCCCACAGGCAGCTCATTCATCCAGCAGACAGTCAATGATGACGCACACTGAGCGAGGCCCTGTGCTGGGGTCTGGGGATACAGGGCGAGGGGAAGGTGCACCAAGGACCTGATGTTTGGGTTGGCTCCTAGGGTCAGATCCTGGTTTCAAAGAAAACTGAGCGAAAAATTTCAGCGAACTCATCTTTTCCATGTTTCTATTAGAATAGAACGTACAAACGGAATTTATTTGCTGGAAAGGGACCCTGAAATTTCATTTTGGAGGCTGGGGCACTGTTTCAAAGGGGGCCTCTGGTCTTGTTTCACCCACCCTCAATCCTACCCCCACCCCCACCCACTTGGAATAGGCCCTCTGTGAGCCCAGACCTCCACGGGTGAAGATGTGAATGGGCCGTGGCCTCTCTGGAGGACTGAAGCTCCTGGTTTTTTTCTCCTCCTTTGCCTGGGGGATAGCTGTCTGCGCTGGCGGAGCCCACCCTGCCTTGCAGGACTGGGTATGGGCCTTTGGACTCCCTGCCACGGTTACTCACCGGACCCTCTCTCTCCTCCTCCTGGCACCCCAGTCTGGTGGGTAGAGAAGCGGAATTTCTCTTTGGAGCAAAGCGGACCCACTCTGGAGCAGGGACACTGATGGCTGGGTGAACATTTGAGGGTCTGTGCGTTCTTTGGGTGAGTGAACCCACCACCCTCAAATACAATCTTGTGTTCTCTGAAAAGTCAGTTTCTGTTGAAGGGAGGTCTCTGCAGGACGTGATGGTTCTAGGACTTCAGAGACTTCCTGGGTTCCCAAAGATGACGTCTGGTTTCCTTTTTGTTGGTTTTACAAACACACCTCTGACTTCTTTTCTCGGTCATGTCCTTGTGGGCCCTTTGGCTTAGGGGCCGGGAGGCAGGCAGGGCCGTCTTCCCTGCTGGGTGTACTTCTGGGGTCCTCTTTGTCACATTGGTGGATAAAGCCCCCATGTGTCTGAACACATTCCTTGTCCTGGTCTCTCCATCTTCTCTCTCTGCCCTGCGCACCAGCTTGCACAGCCTTTTTTACATTTTTCTTTGTAAACATTTGATTTTTAGAAGGAGGGGAAGGGAGGGAGAACGAGAGGGAGAGAAATGTTAACATCAATGCATAGTTGCCTTTAGCATGCTCCCAATTGGGAATCAAACCTGCGACCCAAAGTGGCACGCAATCCACTGGACCACACCAGCCAGGGCTGCCCTTTTAACTTTTTTACCTTTTATCCAAGCTCACTGGCATGATGGTGATGATCAGATGACAGTGTCCTTCCATGGGCAGGCTTAGATTTTTGAGGAAACATTTTTATTTTGAGGGAAGAAAAGTCTATGATATGATGATCAGAATTAATTGATTGATTTAAAAATAAAACAATTCAGTCCAGAAAAGATACGTTGGAAGAGGTTTTCTAAGTGGAAATATGCGGACTACGTGGTCTGCTGTGTTCTGTGGTTGGAATGGGGTTGCTGAGTCCGGAGGCTGGAGCCTGCCTAGAAAAGCAGAAGGAAGCCTAGTTGTGACCCGCGTTAGTGGCATCAGAACCAGGGCTGCGGCATTCCCAGGTGACAGTGACCATAACTTCTCTTCCTCTTCCCTCAGAAGAGTGGGTGTGAATGCTTGTCAAGAAGGGGGAAACTTTTCTATGAACTGCGCTATAGTACAAAACAAGAAAACTGTTTGTTAGTCCTAACCTAGGCTCACTAGGGAGAAATGGGACCAAGGCTTAGACTCTCCAGAATGTACCAGAAGGAAGGGAGGAGTAGGAGCAGAGGGGGAAAGAGGAGTTCACAGGTGCTTCTGTATCATGCAAAGAACAAACAAAATCCCCCAAACAGATAAATAAATTGGGAAAATATATGAAGATGTGAGCCAGTATTGGCTAAACGCATCCCCAGCTCCGATAGACCAGACTTCAGAGACAGGTTTCCATAATGCAGAAGCTGCTCTGGGCCCTAAGGAGTCTGATCCCTTCCTTCTCCTTCTCCTGGCACAGGGAGAGGAAGCTGTTCTATAATTGGCCCTTGAAACACTATTATAATCGCTTTGTGGTCTCCTCAAAGCTTATTTTTAATTACAAGGCCTATTGCATTGTTAAATTATTAACTCTGGCCATTATCTTGGCATTTTCTTATCTTTATGAAGGGAAAACAGCAAGGTCATGTTAGCTCACCAGGGGTTTTGGTCGGCCGCAGCTTAATTAAGCTGGATCAGCTCAGCAAATGGGTGCAAAGTGGGGAAGGGGCAGGTTTGCGGAGGGTCTGTGAATGGGACCGGGGCTGAAAGAACTGGGCACCGGCAGGGGCATGTTTTGGGGCAGTTGGGGCCAGGCCTCTGCAAGGGGAAGGTGGGCAGCATGTGGCTTTTCCCCCTCTAACCTTGAAGAGGGGCCCTGTGTTCAGAGGTCACACTTTGAGAAGCTGTTTTTCCCTGGAGAGTGACAGCCGCAGGCAGAGTCGGGAAGTGGGGAGCATCCCTCTACTTCTCTTGATGTGTCCCAGCACTGCTCTGTGCTTTTCTTCTGACCCACTTCTCCCCTGACCCCTCCCAGCCCACGCTGGCCTCCTGTGGTGCTCACTGCATGACGACATAGGCCACAACGACACCACCTACCTAAGCAGTAACGATAACTAACAGGTATCGAGAGCTTACTGTATACCTGGTGCCTTGCCCCCAGTAGGCTCTTGGCAAAGGTCCACCAGGGCTGGCTCCAGCTGGCCTCCTCATCATGCTGCCTTCTTTCCAGCAGGGGGCAGTGTGACTACGCCGTAAGGGGCACCCTCTTGCAGCCTTGTGCTCAGGTAAAGTGAAGCTTGGAGTATGCGCATCCTGGGAGAATGCTTCTTCCCACTTGTACAGTGGGTCCAAGGCTCCCGCGGACAGTGAGGGCTCAAGGCGGCACAACTGTCACTCCTCTTCCTCCCAGCCTCAGGCTCTCCCAATCTCAAGTCATTTAAGGCTCAACCCCTGGTTCCACTGATCCATGGAGGGCAAAGGGCAGGCACGACTTGCAGAAATGGCTTTGGTCTCCGTGGACAATGCTCATTCCATGGCGGGAACTTGGCACCTTATCTCCTTTGGAATACACCGATGATTCCCAGCCCAGGGCCTGCTCAGGAATCAGAAGGCTGATTTTTTGCTTTAGGAGGATAGGCTGAGAGACCTCCTGATTAACTTCCGTGCAGAGCGCAGGTCCTGGGCCCTCAGCACTGCCCATGTCAGAGGCTCCAGCTCTGATGAACTTAAAGATCAATGGCGCTGCCCAGCTTCTCGGCTTCAGAAGTGCTTTTGTGTCAGATGTTCAAAGCAGCCCTGAGTTATCTTTGTAGCTTCTCCAAAGTCCTCCCCTATTCTGTAGGCCCCTGCTAAAAGAAATGGCTAATCTATTGCTGATTGCTAATTCCCAGCACCCCCAACCGCCCACCTACTGGTAGCCAGTGGAAAGGGAGCAGCCAAGAAGTGTCCACGCCCAAGGCCTCTTGCTCCCTGCCACCAGGCCTCACCCCAAATTGGTACGAAGTTCTCAAGTTCAAGGAGGCTGTGTATGTGTGTGCATGCTCACCCCTAATCTATTTTGAGAAATTGGCCTTTCGATGCCCAAGCTGCTGCCAAGGAGGCTATATTTCCTGATCCCTGACCTGGTAGATGAGTTGGGGTCATTTGTGTATTGTGTTCTGGTGTGGCTCAGTGGATTGAGTGCTGGCCTGCAAACCAAAAGGTTACCGGTTCAATTCCCAGTCAGGGCACATGCCTGGGTGGCAGCCCTGTCCCAATTGGGGACGAGAAAGAGGCAACCACACATTGATGTTTTTCTTTCTCTCTTTTTCCCTCCCTTCCCCTCTCTCTAAAAATAAATAAATAAAATCTTTTAAAAAATGGCAGGTTTGAGTACTTTAGCACTAGCTAAGTTCTTCAATTTAATTTCCACAAGAACCCTATGATGTAACTGCTAGATACAACAATATAAAATATATATATTCGTCGTCGGCAGCCGTCCGTCTCGAGAGACGATGGTGTAGCTTCTTCAGAGTCTATCTGCACCGCCAAGAATGGCTGTGCAGTCCGACTCGGGAGTGACATGGTATCTGTCTCCTCCCGTGTTGAATCGACATCTTGCGATGACGCTGGAGCTACAGAGCCTGGGCAGGGTGATATGGAGGGTCTGCTGTTGCCCATGCAGCAGACCCCCCCTCTCTTCGCAGCTGAAGGGTCCAAGGGAAAGACGGAGTCGATACAGCTTGGGTTCAGGTGCGCCGCAGGAGTTGCCGGTGTTGACTACAACGTCAAACCGCCTTAGGGACTCCGGCTCCGGATTTTCTGTCGGGGTTTACTCCCTTAGCCTTTCCCCTGAAGAGGTATGCCGCAAGGCAGCGGAGGTTTTTGGAGTCAGAGTTTTCCTTCTCTGATGTACCCTGACTGGAAGATCGAACCAGCGACACTTAGCTCGCAGGCCGATGCTCAATCCACTGAGCTAAACCAGCCAGGGCTAAAATATATATATTACATACTATAATATATGATATGTACATTTTATATACTATATATAATGTCTGAGGTGTGGAGAGGTTAAATTGAAGGTATTTCAGGGAGGAAGTCACTGAGCCAGAAACTTGGGGAAAGGACGCAGAGGAGGCTGGCTGAAGAGAGGGAGACAGTTTCCTATCCCTGACGCCCCAGCTCTGGCACCCACCTGATTTGGGGGGACAGGGGCTTGGTAAGTATAGCACGACCCATCCGCACAGTCTTAGGAACAAGAAGGAATGGCTTTGTCCTTCAGACTTGAGCAAGCTGTTCTACACTTTGATCTGATGGGTAGATTGACTCCTTGGAATTGCAGGAGGATGACAGGGCGGATGTCTAGCATGGAGGAAACTGAGGCCAGAAAGTGTAGGGACCTGCTCACGGTCTCACTACTAGTCAATAGCATCCAGTCTGGCGCACTGGCACCTTCCACAAGCTGACACCGCCTCTGTGCTGGGGCTCTGGACATGCCTGAGAAAGCCGTCCTGTGATACGAGAAGCAAGGACATCACTTTCCAAAAAAGCCTAACTTAAAACGTAAGTTAATTTGTATTTTTTGCATTGCTAAAACAAACGCATGAGAAGTTAATTCAAACAGTACAAAATGGTAAAGGGTGCAGACTAAGTCTTTGTCCCACCTCCTCTCCGCTGATACAATCGCTGTTCTGTGTATCCTTTCAGACATAGTTCGTGCACATAGGGTTGTAGGTGCACATGTGACACGTTATTGAAACAGGGCTTCCTACCTAAGTTTCATCTGAGATCCCCAAAGATGCAGGTCTAGCAAGAGGAGCTTCAGGAAGATGGCTTGGATAGCTTGGATGTGGCCTCTGGAGTTGGGGGGCTGGTGTCTGACACACCTGAAGAGTCTAAACGTGAGATACAGTGGGGCAGTGGGAAGAGGAGAAGAGAGGAGAGGAGGGGAGGGGAGAGACAGTTGGAGCCAACCGTGCTTTTGCCAAAAGCAAGGCCGCCGATACATAAATGTTCTTGGAGGCCAGATATGCACCACGAGGGTCAGAGGACTGGCCTAAAAAGATAGCCCAGAAGAGGGAGGTAACTCTAAAGACAGACAGACAGACCCCCAAATTCCCAGAGAGTGGGGGAGAGAGGAAATCAATAACCATCTAGAGGAAAATGCAACCAAATGCTCCAAAGTTGGGGTCTGTGAAGAATCCAAAAAAGAACTCATGAGAGGAAGGCTAAGTCTAGCGAAGACCAGCTTTCAACTTCAGTTATGACCAGAAAAAGTCAGTGCCAGATGGCACTGGTGACAGTCAAATGATATTCTTCCTGCCCTCTTCCTCTCCTTCCTCCTTCCCACGTATTCAGGGGGGTTATCAGTATTTGGGCAATGGACAGTTTGGGGGATTACTGCTTTATCACAATGCCCTGAAAGGATGCAACAGGTGGGCAGCACACTAATATCCTACTTGGTCTACGTCACAGGAAAAACTAGATCCAGTAGCCAGAAGTCCAACTGTTGTTGCCGCAACAGAGAGCCAGGGTCTTAAGCAGTTGAAACCACGTGACTAAAGAGAGTTCTTGGCCCTGTTGAGGAAGACATTTACCACAGTGCCACAAATCTGTTTTGGTTGTCGTTTAAAACATGAACAAAAATTCACAATTTCCTAAGTATCTGTTTATGTTCAATTCCTCTCCCCAAAACACCCCCAGGGCCCCAGAAAGCTTCTGCAGCACCAGGTTTGAAGTTGTTTCTTTATTTCACTCATACCTTTGACAAGGTATAGCTAAGGCCTGAGTCAGAGTTCGAAAAAGTCATTGCCCCTACCCCCTTTTCTCCTTGTCACAATGTCCAGTGATGTCTATTTAACAGGTCAAAAATGAGGCCCAGTCCTGGCTGGTGTGGCTCAGTGTATTGAGTGTCACCCTGTGAACCAAAGGGTCGCCAGTTCGATTCCTAGTCAGGGCACATGCCTGGGTTGCAGGCTGGGCCCACAGTTAGGGGCGTGTGAGAGGCAACCATGCTTTGAGGTTGATGATTCTCTCCCTCTCTAAAAATAGATAAATAAAATCTTAAAAAGAAAAAGAGGTCCCAGTGTCTGTGTCAGGGCTCTGAGAACCTTATCTGGTGGCAGAACTTTCTCTGAGAATGAACTCACTGCGCGGTGATGGGGATGAATAAACTCATTAGGAGAGCTAACTGGTGGCCTCGTCACCTAAGAGCATTCGCTGTGTGTGTGCTTAGAATAATGCCTTTTCTACAAGCCAGATGGGAAAAACGCTCTAATGTATTTCCCTGAATTTGGTCTGCCACTATTGTAAATTACCTTGCTTAATGGACTTTGGGATTCTGTTATCTATTTGGAAACTTCCAAGCTCCCAGAGAACCAAATCAACGGCCTTAGTCCCCAAGGAGGGAAGGCAGGCTAAAAAGATTTACAACTCCATGACCATCATTACCGATGTCTGTTGTGCTTTGCAAACAATTTCCCTGTGGAATAAGTGCTCATGATGAGGCCGTGGGCACTTTTTTTGATGTCACCCTGAAATAATGACTCCTGGGGCCCATACATACTCTCCAGAAATCAACATGCCAGGAAGGTATTGGGCAAAGATTCCACCCCCACCCCGAGCCTAGCTGCATGTGGGACCCCTGCCAAGGCCCTTGGAAACCTTCCCACATTTACCAAGAGTGGCTGAAATGATCGCCACCACCACCAGCTCACTTCTGTGGGATGCTCACAGCTGATAGGGGTTGCAGGCCTTAGCTCATCTGGTGGGCTGTGGTACCTGAGGCCCAGAGAGGTCAGCCAGCGGGGAGGGCTGGAAACAGCGTGAAGCCCGGGGCCGCCTGACTCACTCCTCCTGTCTGCTCTCTAACCTCTGGGTGGGTTAATTTTGTGTGTCAACTAGACTGGGCCACAGGTGCCAGATAATTGGGTTACCTGTTATTCTGGGTGTTTCTGTGGGTAAGATTAACATTTGGATTGGCAGACAGAGTAAAGCAGACTGCCTCCTGATGGTGCCTCCACTCCACTACGGGACTGGCTGGAACAAAAGGCTAACTCTGCCCCAGTAGGAGAAGCCCCTTGCCCCACAACCTTTGAACTGGGAACCCAGCTCTACAGGTTTTAGACTTGCCAGCCTCCGTAACCTTGCAAGCCAACTCCTTATCCCCCCAACTGAGAACCCTCATTCATACAACCCCCTCTCCTCATGTGGTTACGTGGCATGCCCAACCACTGGTCCCCGAGCTGGGGTTACCAAGAGGCTAAAACTGGTTGTGAGAGTAAAGGTTTTTAAGTTTTTTAAAATTTATTTTTAATTGTGATAAAGTACACATAACATAAAATTTACCATCTTGACCATTTAAAAAAAATATTTTATTTACTTTTAGAGAAAGGGGCATAGAGGGAGAAAGGGAGGAAAACGTTGATCTGTGGCCTCTCTCATGCCCCGAACCACACGCCAGGCACGTGCCCTGATGAGAAATCGAACCACCGACCCTTTGGTTTGTGGGATGACACCCAATGCACTGAGCCACACCAGTCAGGGCCCATCTTGACCATTTTTAAGTGTACAATTCCATAGTATTAAGTACAGGGGTGGGCAAAGTTAGGTTTACAGTTGTGAGCATGCAAAACAGTTTTTTCTTGCATTATTTATTATTAAGGCACTTTTGCCTACTCCTGTGTATTCACATTGTCTTGTGAAGTTTCAATTTGAACTAGACAGGACTTTTTAATACCTGAAGACAAAGCTCATCATTACAGTGAGAAGTAACTCCCAAAGTTTTGAGATTTGCCTGAGATGGCTGGAGGAGCACCGTGCCTACCCCCCAACCCCTCTTGAGCTTCTGATCCCTGCCCCAGAAACAGCCCTTTATAAATAGCCATGTTGACAAAGCCTTGAATATAGCACACCCGGGAGCTTGATTACCGAGTGGCAGAGCTGTGAGTAAGGCCCGCGTTGGGTGTGACTGCTGGAGCTGGTGGGCAGGGGTCTGCTTGGCGCCAGCAGCCTGGCTCCCAGGCCCTCAGGCCCCCAGGCCCTCAGCCTTACTCCCAGGCCTGGCCTGGGGAGTAGGGTGGGAGCCCCCGGGAGCAGCCTTTGGCGACACACAGCAAAGCACCCCAGCTCCCTCTTGTGACTCCACCCAGTCGCCTGTCCCTCTGGTGATCAGAGAGACACCCCTGGGTCCTCTATCTTGACTAGCTTTTCTCAGAGACCGTGAAACAGCAGAGACCATGGCTGGGACAGTTTGGGGAAGAGCCAGCTCCCAGGGTCAGGCCCGGGGTCCTGCTTGGAGGGTTCTACCTGAGCAGCTCAGCCCCAGGACCTGGACTGCATCTCAGTCTGGGGGGCCTGGGTCTGGCCTGCTCTCAGCACCCCTTATGCACCCCCTTGCTTTCCGCACTGGGGCCACAGGGACCGTATAAGCACCAAGCCCAGACTCCACACAGCACCCCTTCCCTGTCCAGAGCACTTTTTCTTCTGCTCCTCTCACTGGCCGCTTCTCCACACCTTCAGGTCCCAACTTAAATGGTGCAGATGGGCTTTCTCTGCCACCCTACCCCTGTCCTGGCCAGGGCGGCACGCTGGCGCTCACCTGTGAGGGACTGTGTTGTTCCTGGGTGTCGTTATTAAGCACTCCCAGCTTTGCGAGACCACCTAAAGGCGGGCTGTGGAGGGGCGCTTGTGCAACACAGGCTGTCCAGGCTTTGAGGGGGCGGTGCAAGGCTCCAGGTGTGTCAGGAGACAGAGGCAGGCCATAGGGAAGGCGCAGGGACTGGCCTCAGTTCTTACATATGGAGCCTTTTCTGGTGAGGCCAGGCTTTGCTGACCACACGGGCTGTGGGATGATATGGCAATTTAGATCCTTGGAAGGAGATCTGGAAATCTGCCACCCGGGCAAGCCACAACCTGGCAAAAAGCCATGACCTGGCAGGTCCCAGGGGCAAGTAAGAGGATTAGCTGGCAGGGACAGCTGACCCACCCAGGGCCACAGGTCCCTGCAGCCTGTTGGGCTTACATGTCTGACAGGAGGAGGATGGGCAAGTGGGGAGAGGCAGAGGAGGGGAGGAGAAGGAAGTCTGGGGAGAGGCATGCAGTGGGCAGGGCAGAGATCAGCCTGACCTCATGGTCCCGCCTAGGACAGGGCCGGGCCAGGCACACACCAGACCCCCAGGCTCCCCCTAGAGACACAGGGCCCAGCCTGGTGCCAGGGGCATGTGGCCTTTTGGCCTGAGCCTCCCACTCACCATCACCTCTGCACATTTGGACATCAGGAATTATGCCAAGTGAGTTTTTAATGTTAAAAGCAGTAATTTGTTAAATGGAAGCCTTTGAAACACGCCACAGGTTTTATAGCTCTATCTTGGCATGCCTCTGGTTTTTAATCTCTCAGGGGCCCAGAAAAGTGGAAGAGGCCCAGACCTCTTGGCTGTGGGCGGCCCGGCTGTGAGGGCTGTTCTCAGGGACAGAGCCCAGCCCTGAACTGGTCACATTTGCTGGTGGCTCAGCTCCCTGGCTCTGTGCAGCTCCACCCCAGCTGCCAGGCTTCCCTGTGAGAGAAACTTAGTATGATTTTCTGTCCTCATATTCACCCCACTGGTGATGGAGGGAGGGAGGGAGGGATTCCCATGGAGTCTTACCCTGGGGTGACAGGGATGGCTGAACACACAATGTCAGGCACTGGACAGATAGGAGTGCAAGCAGTTTATCAGTCATATACACTCACTGCCTGGGGAGGGCGGGCTGTGGGGACAGAGTGAGCAAGCGGGTCAGCGGGAGCAGGCCAAGTAGTATCAAGAGGGTGAGGGGCCCCAGTTTCCATGGGAGGATGCAGCTGGCTTGTTTGAATAATTCCATGCACTGGCAGAGAGCTGAAACCCGCTCCTCAGGGACAAGCAGGACCTGGGCCTGGTGCCTGTGGTTAGGAGGGTTGTTGGCTGGGGGTCCTTATCTGTGGGAGCAGAGGGGGAGGGGAACTGATGCTTAGGCCACTCGAGGCCCTGCCAGTGTCACCAGGTGTTGGGCAGCATGTAGATACGAGGCCCTGATTTTAGGCCTCATACCATGAGGGAGGTAGTGGCCTTAGAGCTCCTGCCTCAAATGCATGGTGAGGACACAGGCTGAGACGGAGCACATGGCCCCGTGTTCAGGGCGCTCAGTGAGAGCTGGGAGGGGTTCCTGGGAGACGGTCGGGGTGGGGGAAGTCAGCTATGGGGACCAATGAAAGCTTTCCTCTTGTTGGCACATCCCCATGGATACTTCTGGAGGCTGCCCTGCTGTGTTTAAACCAAATCAGACTTCGTCCCAGTAGAGGACAGCCCCATTTCTCTGACCTGATGGGTGTCCTAGGGCCAGGGGTCCCGAGGCTGGGAGCCCGGACACCCAAAGGGCAGACAGGCCCTGGCAGGGGTAGGCTCAGGCTTCTGGGAGGCTGGAAGCCCCACAGAGCATCCTCTGTTTTCCCTGTGCCCCTTCCCTGCAAGTCCTGAAACTCTTAAAGCTCTGGATCCTTGGGAGAATGGAGGTGTGGTGGGCCTGGCAGAAACTCAATTAAAAAAAAAAAAAATTCTTACCCAGAGATGTGTTTTTATTGATTTTAGAGGGAGAGGAAGGGGTGTGGGGGGAAGATTGAGAGAGAGAGAAAGAAAGAGAGAAACATCAATGTGTGAGAGGAACATTGATCAGTTGCCTCTTGTACACACCCGACCAGGAATTGAACCTGGATCCTAGGTATGTGTCCTGACCAGGGATCGAACCTGCAACCTTTTGGTGTATGGGACAATGCTCCAACCAACTGAGCCACCTGGCCAGGGCCAGAGATCCATTCTGATGCCATCTCAGGGGTGACCAGAGAAGACTAAAGACATTAAGATCCTTCCTGAATATTCCACTTTGTGCAGGGCCCCCAAGAATATTGCATGACCACAGGGAGGGAAGAGGCCCCCCTAAAACCCGACACACATGGGAACCCTCATCAGCTTTGGTGAGTGGCGTGCCTGTGAAACACTGCATGCTCGTTTTTTTCTAAGTAATTTGTCTTAGAAAATTCAGGAGCTATGGGAAACTACAAAGACAAGCAACCTCACCTGGGACCCGCCACTCAGAGGTAAGCACTATTGCCATTTTGCCATCTTTCCCTCCAGTCTCATTGTGCACATATGTAGATGTGGGCACAGCCAGCTTACAGGACGGGAACTCCACTGTCGAGTGTTTGCGCGTGACCTTTGCCTTAGCAGCTATACAATATTCTGCTCAGTCGGTGTGTAATCATATAACCACTTCCCCTATTTTAGGTTATTTGACTTGTTTCCAATCTTTGGCTATTATTAGTGATGCTGCACTAAATATCCATGCACATCAATCTTTGTGTATGTCACTGCTAAAGTGATTTGTCAAGTGTCAACGTGCAAAGACCCAGTTTGTGAGGAGAGGAGGTCTCCTGACCCAGAAGTCTGAAGCGGGAAGCAAACACCTGTTTTCAAATCTCTTCCATTTGGTGAGGGTGGTCAGAGCGTGTGCTAGGTTAGAGCTAAACTTCTCTTTACCTGTGTGATCTTGTCCAAATCTTCCCCGTGGCCTTTTGAGGTGGATCTGTTCCTGCCCCCAGTTGACAGATGAGGGAACTGAGGTGTAGACAGAGCCAATTAATTGCCCAAGGCCGCAGAGTCAGTAAGTGGCATTGCTGAAACTTAAAGACAAAACACACAAAAGCCAGTGACCCACTTGGTGCAGAGAGGGGATTCCGACTTGCATGCAGATCAGACGTCTCTGGCAGGCTGGCTTCTGTGCCCAACCTGGCACCGGCCACGCTTCACTTTCCCCACTGCGTTTCACACACCCCGTCCTTCTCGTGGGTGTTCAGAATGCTCCCAATTCAGGACTGTTGAGCCTGACACTTCCTCTGCATTCATTTAGCTGAAAGCCGCTGTCTACCTCACCTACTACCTCTGAAGCTGCAAGAAGGAGCCATGAAAATGCCCCTGGAGCAGGAATATCAGGCTCTGGTGGGAGTCTGCTGTGACTCACTGGTGGGCTCTGGAAACATTCCTCTTGGCAAGGGGGTCAGTGTGGCCAGTGGAGATACGTGAGCCTAAGTCCCTGCCTGAGCTACTCCCAGAGACAGGACAGCCTGTGGTGTTCTGGAGGGACCCTCCCCAACACCCCGCTGTGGCCTCCCAGGGACCAGGCCCCTGTGGCCTCCTCCACAGATGCTCTGAGGAGGGAGATCTAGACTTGGGTGGCACTTGTAAGTCCTCAGCCACCATCGTACACTTGGGACTCTCCTCAGTTTCAGGATCCTGCGAAGTTCCTGGGCCACCTTTCTGGACTCTTCTTCCTGACAAAGCTTGAGGTGCTGATGAAGAAAATGCAAAGTGAGACCAGGACGCTGGAGAGAGTGTGTATGGGGGGTTGACTGGTGCCCCCTAAAAAGATTTGTTAAAGTTCTAACCCTTGGTAGTTTAGCATGTGATGTTATTTGGAAATAATTTGCAGATGTAATTAGTTGAGATGAGGTAATGCTGGATTAGTGTGGGCCCTAAATCCAAAGACAGGTGTCCTTGTAAGAAGGCCACATGAGGACACACAGGGAGGATATCCATGTGACACTGGAGACAGAAACTGGAGCCATGATGTGTCTGTACACCAAGGAACGCCAAGGATTGCTGGCAATCGCCAGAAGCCAGAGGAGGCAGGAAGGACTCGATTTTAGGCATGTAGCCTCCAGAACACTGAGAGAAGACATTTCTGTTGTTTCAAGTCACCCCTTTGTGAATTGGGGTGAACTGGGGTGAACTGGGGTGTCTGGCTCACCTGAGGTACCCTAATTCCTGGAGGCTGCCAAGGTGTCCACAAGAGAGGAAGGAAGGAAGGCTTTGAGAGCTGAGTTTTCTACCCAAAATTCAAACAAAAGAAAACTTACTCACAGCACAGCCCCTGAACTTGTGCCCTCGGCCCTCTTCATGCTCTCTTCCAGGGGTCTCCCCATTTCCTCAGTTCCCTGACCTGCAGGGGCCTGAGGGGATCCACCTGAGGTCCCAGGATGGTTCAGCAGAGAAGCTTTCATGGTTATGGGGTCTGTGCTGAGACTGGAGTTTGTATGTCCAAGCCTGAGAATGTAAAGTAACTGTCTTTAAATCACTTTCTACATCTCCCCCCTTTTTTTCTTTTTTAACCAGAAAGTATGACTAGTTAGAGTCATAGTGGAATGGGGACTACCTGTCTCAGCCTCTGCCCTTTCTCTCTCTGTCTCAAAGGGAGCGTGGAGACTGGAGCGCCGGCCAGGGCAGGGGCCCAGGTCTTTTGCACCCACGAAGAAGAAAGCTGGGTGGGTCTGTGGGGACTCAGCCACTGCCCTCCAAGACTTGGCCAGCTTAGTTAAAGCATACTTGGTGGGGAGAACGTCCCCTCCCTGAAGCCAGACAGCAATCTGGATGGTGTGGCTCGGAGAAAATGCTTTTACCTCCCCCTTTTTCTTCATGTTCTTTGTCATATTAGAAAATCCTTCCATCACCTTCAGAGTTCAGACCTTATGGGCATTGACACCATTTATTTACGTGATGGTTGCAGTATGTGTCCTCACTCTGAGCTGTGAGCTCCAGGGGGCAGGGTTTGTCCCTTGTTTCTTGTTCCGCTGTTGTGTCCACAGTGCCTAGACAGTGCCTGGCACACAATGGGTGCTCAGAAAATATTTATTAAACCAACAAATTCAAAAAAGGCTGTTGCTTTACAGAGACACATTCTGACTGTGAGCCCAAATCCGTGTGGAAGGGGACAGGGAGGGCACAAAGGAGAATGATCAATACTGTATACTGAAGGTAGCTTCACCTTCATCAAAGCACCGACCCAGATCCAGGGCAGGTAAAGCAGGTGATTTGATCCCCGTGGGGCTGAAGGGAAAACGGGCTGCGTCGGGTGCAGTGACTTGCCCACGCCGCCACAGGGTGGGCGCAGGACTGGGGCTGGGACCTGCTGTCTTAGCTGGAGTCTGTGCCTTGTAGTCTGGATCATTGGAAAAATAGTTTATTAATTTTGACATTGAAAAGAAAAGAGCTGGCTCACCTGGCATTTAAAAATATGTGTTCTAAAAACTCTCAGCCTGGGGGAAACTTTGTGACGTCTGTAAACTCTGGTCTGTCTCACAGAGGAGAGTGGAATATGTCACACGTCTACCTGAATATGTGAGCAGTCGCGGCAGGGGCCCATTTAACTTCCTTGGGCGCTTGTTTTCCTATGATTTTGGAGCTTGGAAGCATTCCTCCCTCTGCCTTCCCTTCATGTCTAGTAATAATCAAACAGTCTGCCATAGACAACTTGTTCACTCTCAGTTCTTCAGTTTTTGCTGAACAAGAAGAGTCCTTGTTCTCCATTTGCAGATGGTAAATAACATGGAGGTGGGGAGGAGGGCATGGGGCAGCAACCTCGCGGCCAGAGCCTCAGATCTGGCAACAGTCCTGGGCTCGAGTGTTTGGTGCTCCTTTGCAGAAGGGCGGCTGGGCTCCCTGCAGGGTGGGTAGCTGGGAGCACGCGTGATGCTGCGGGAAATAGCCAGCTCCGGTGGCGGCAGCTGTCCTCATCCCAGAGCTGCAGGGAGCAGACTGGGGGACCAGTTACTTGCTTCTCCTGAACAGCACTGCCCACCCCGCCCGCAGCTCCCTTCCCATGACGTCACCGCGCTCCACGCAGACTCATTCCAGCTCGTTTGATGCTTCTCCAAAGAACTCCATCTGCTCCCTGCACCATTTCTGGCAGGTGGCTGACACGGCTCCCAAAGCCCCCTGAATACCAGGAAGCATCTTCCACAGAATTGACTTGTTTTTATGTCATATTTCCATCTCCCTGTCGTATATTTGTCACAACCACAGACATTTGTGTGAACACAGACTCCGTGTTTGCAAGGGCTCATCTGCTCAGGCGGCTTGGAGAGGAGGCACCTGGGGGTAATCTGTCCAGCCCCACACCCACCCACGCGGCTCCCACGCGAGGTTTTTCTGGCCTCTGAGAGAGGGGGGCGCCATCCAGCCTGGATCGATGGCCGGAGTGCGCCTCTCTGGGCCACAGGAACATCTGCTTCAGAACTGAAACAATGTCGCGTGGCCTCCAAGCCCATGTCCAGACCTGGGCCTGTGCCTCTCGGGCTGCCAGCGGTGCGCTTGGCTGGAGGGCGCGGCAGCTGTGGGATGGGAAGGCTGCCGGGGACGCCTGGGGCCAGGTGACTGTTAACAGGCCAACTGCGGTAGAGGCGAGCCGCGGAGAAGCTGAGAGGTGCCAGGCCTGGGTGGAGCCCGCAAGGGCCTGACCTGAGGCAAACATGCGGGGGGCAGTCGCTTTTGCCCTCCACATGCGCAGGGCGCCTTCCCCTCCTCAGGACGGGTGTTGTGGACTGAATGTGTGTTTCTCCCCCTTATCCACTGTGGAAGTCCACCCCCCCCCCAAAGTGTGAGGTATGGGGAGGTGCAGCCTTTGGGAGGGTGACTGGGTTTAGATGAAGTCGTGAGGGCTGGCACCTGTGAGATCAGTGCCCTGTAAGACAGGGACAAGAGAGCTTTCTCTCTCTGCCAGGTGAGGACACAGTGAGGAGGAGGCCATTCGTAGGCCAGGACGAGGGCTCTCACTAGACCTCAGCCATAAGGCCCCTTGATCTCACGCTTGCAGCCTCCAGAGCTGTGAGAGCGTCTGTTGCTCACCCCTCCAGCCGAGCTGACCCAGACGGGGAACTGCACTCGCAACTGGAGCAGGTTTATCTGCTCCTGATCACATGGCCCTGGCCTTGCAGCTCCAAGCTCCAAACTCCTTGCCCTGCACCAGTGGATTAGGGGGTCAGAGAATTCTAAGGAAGGCCAGGCTGGGGCTGGGGCTGGCCCACCCTGAAGATGGGGGCCCACTCTGCTTGGGGGAACCTCCCCTCCTTCACAGTCAGTCTGTGTGGTTCGGAAAGGCCTCCCCACCCCCCTCCCACCTGCAGGAAGGCATTAGGCCCAGCCTGGCAAAGTCAGCAAAAGACTCTGGAGCACCTACTGCATGACAGGAGCTGTTTGGGTGCTGGGGATACAGCAGTGAACAAAACAGGCAAATATCCCTGTCCCTGGAGGGGTTTATCTTCAGGCAGAGGAAGAAAGACAATAAACAACATAAATAAGTAAGGCACCAGCTGTATTAGGAGATCAGGAATGTCTGGGGAAAAAAATAAGTGTGAGCAGGGGACAGGGTGTATGTAGACTGGGAATTAAAATGGGTGACAGGCTGAGAAGGTGACATTTGAGTAAATGAAGGTGAGAGAAAATCCCTGCAGAGATGTGGTAGAGCGTGACCCCCCAGGGGGCAGAGTGGGCGCAGAGTCCCTGAGGCAGGAGCAGGCCGGGGGCGGGGGTTGGGGGAGTGGCCAGGGAAGGGAGGAAGAGAGAATGGATTGGGTCGTGGGGGCAGAGGCGGGACTTTGGCTTTTCTCAGAGGGAGGCAGGGAGTCACTGGAGGGTGCTGGGAGGACACGCAGTGGCATTTCACCCACATCCAGACAGGAGCGTTCATGTTGAGAAGGGACAATGGGGGCAAGGGTGGGAGCAGGGAGCCAATAGGAGGCTCGTGCCATGTCATGCAGGAGAGAGATGGCAGTGGGTGGCCTGGACCAGAGAGGAGGTAGCGGAAGGAGTCAGGTTTCAAAATATTTGCTGTCCATGTGGATGTGGAATGAGACAGAGAGGAAGTGTGGATGCTTTTGGCCTAAGCAAATGGAAGGATAGATCCACACTAACCAAGAGGTGGCATGTGTAGGGAGGACAGGCTTGCAGCCAAAAGACAGGATTCCACTCTTGGATGCGTAAGGTGTGTGATGTCCCTTAGAAACCCAGGTGAGGCTGTCGAGTGAGTCTGGGCTGGAGATACAAAGTTGGGAAGGTGAACAGATGGAGGGCCTTTAAAGTCGAGACTGGCTAATATCACAAGTGGAGGATTGTTGGTGGAGAAGAGGAGAGGCCTGAAGCTTGTGTCATGAGCTAGCCAATGTTAAACAGAGGGAGAGATGACAAGGACAAAGTTTTGGAACAGAAGCCGTTAGGGAGGTGGGAGGAAGACCAGGAGGGCGTGTCTGCTGGAAGCACAGACAAGAGTTTCAAGGAGGAGGCTGCCATGTTTACCCTTCCTCTGGCCACAGTGCTTGGTTCAGGCACATGACCCACGTCAGTTTAATTGGAGTACATTCAAGACTCTGACTGGAATCATATAGAATAAGAAGCAAACTCTCTTTGTGGTGTTTAGCTGGGGGATGAGCCGGGGCTGTTGGCAGCCATTTTACCCACCAGAGTGAGCAGCCAGCACAGAATCAAACCCCCTGACATCACTTCTGCCCTGGATCCAACCATGCCTGAGACCCCTAGACTTTGAATTTCGGTTTTGCTTAAGTCAGTTTGAACATGATTTCTGTCATTGGCAACCAAAGAGTTCTGACCAAAGCTGTAATGCCCCCCTGCTCTGATACCACCCACATGGAGAATATCCCCCACCCCCATTTTGAGGCTCTTTGGTCCCCAAATTGAACCCCTATTCCATGTGGCACTGAGTCCCCTTCCCATAGGGACATCTTACAGTTGGCATCTTTTTCTGAGGCTGAGCAGAGGGAAATGGAGGAGAAAATGTGGGAGAAACACCAGAGAGCATCATTTGTTTGTTTGCTGGTTTATTATTTGCTTTAAAAATTATTTAAAAAAATTATTATTATTTTAAGTGTTTATTAATTTAAAGTGCTTATTATTTATGATTATGGTTTGCTTTGCTTATTTCTTTTTAAAGAGGGGGCATGACAGGACCTGACCTGTACTTTTCATCCTGAGGGCTGTGATAGAGGTGACCGGAGGGACAGAGGCTGGGGGAGGAGCAGGGAGGGAGATTAGGAGGATATGCTACTGAATTCAGGGATGGCAGTGGGAAGGACAGTGGAGAGCCACTGAATCAGAGAGCAGGTGGAGAGAGACTGGGGCCCCACCCCATATTATTAATCTCTTGCTCTGTTTCCATGTTTGCTTTTGAAGGACATTTCCCTTCCATGCCTTGAAGCCACTTAATTCATTAGTTCTTCTATGTCCTATTTCATTACGTTATAATCTTTACACTTGTTAATTTGCATTTCATTTCCTGCAGTGACAAAAGCAAAACAAAACAACCCTAACCATGAAAAATGTTATTGTTGTAAATATTAATACAAGTCACAAATGATCACCATCCGGATCCCATTTCACACAGCAAAGGCTCCCTGTGTCCGAGGCTGGGAGTCGGAGTAATTACCCAAACCCAGAGCTCTGTGTACCCAAGGGCTGAGCGAGGCACAACCAGTCACAAGCCCTGAGATACTGTAGCAAGAGACAGAAAAAACAGCACTAGAGAACAGCCACAGCTCACTTTTGTACCTAGTGTTGCTCTTGACACAGACCCCACGCTGCCTTCACCTGAGCGTCTCAGAGGCCAGAGAGCTTCAGATGGCTGCCTCTGGGCCCTGTGGGTGGGAGAGAGCCTGTGCCCAGGAAGAAAGAAGAGGACAGAGCAGAGATGAGGTTCTTCTGGAGGAGAGCCAATGAGAAGATAGGAGGTGACTCTGGGAGGGAAGGCAAGGGTAGGTGGTGGATGGGTTGTTGTGTGTATTCCAGCTCCAAGCCCCTAGATTCCTCCTCTCCTGGCCCAGAACAGGACTCTTGCTCTGTGCCTTTTTAAGGAGAATTGCAATGCAGAGTCGTTGCTCTGCCCTGGAGACCAGAGCTGAACGATACTTTCAGCCCCTGCATGAGCTGCCATGTCGTCTGGACCTGAAGCTCTGTGGCTGAGGTGATACAGAGCCAGGAGTCCGCCCGTTGGGACCCAGCACTGTGCAGGGAGGCGACGGCTATGAATGCCACCCAGCTGTGGCCCGGTGACCCTGGCTCTGCTCTAGAACAGATCTGGGGCCCAACTCTGACCATTGATGGTCCCTCCACACCTGACTCCAAGATGAGCTCCGATGCAGGTCACAGACCTATAGGGACCCCACCTCTTACTGAGTCCTTACTCTGGCCCCTTACTCTTGCTCCAGTTACTAATCACAGACCGAGTCCCTAGTTCCATTCCTTCCTTTGCAGTATAGCTTTGGCCTTGGTGGAACTCGTGGATCTCCCCTGTCACTCACACGGAGGTCAGAGGTTGATTAGATGAGGGCAGAGGCTGCAGGAAGTCCCTCCCCAAGAAGCCCTCTCTCCGCTGCTGCACTTCCTCCTGTGCTTCTCAAATTTTGCTGGAAACTCCAATCCTTCTTCTTCCAGAAATCCTTCTTCGGTCAGCCCATCCTTGCCAAGAGCTACCTGAGGGCCAGTTCTCCGTGACGTTCTGGTTCTCTGTGGTTCTCCTGTGAATGTTAGTAGCATCAGCTGTTACTGATCAGGACTTGATAGGTGCCAACCTCTGTGCTGAATTCTTCCACTCCTTACCTGTCTAATCCTCCCAGGGATCCCAGGAGAGAGAAACTAGGCCACGCCCATTGCGCAGAGCTGAAAGCAGGCTCAGGGATGCAAGTGACTTGATCAAGGTCACATAGCCAGTAGGTCACAAATCTAGGGTTTGAGCCAGGTGCTCTAGCTCTTCCTTTTATTTTTTATAAATTTCTTTCTTCCTTTTTCTTTAAGAGTTTTAAACCTTCAGGAAAGTTGAAAGAACTGTGCAGTGAGCACCTATGTACTTATGTAAACATCTTGCCTTACCCACTTCATTTTTCTCTTTTCTTTTACCAAATTGTCCATCAATGGGCTGGGACACTGTGATACCTGACTCCTAAATACTTCAGCATGCATTTCTCAAGAACATGGATTTCGTCAGGATTCATACTGTGCATTTGGCTGTGGGATTTCTGCAGTGTCCTCTAGCTGCAGCTGTCCCCCCACTGCCCTGGTCTTCAGAAGGTTGGCTCTTTGAGGTCTAGATGGGTGGCCTGTACTTGACCTCACAATCTGGATTTGCCCGAGCATTTCTTTATGGTTAGATTCAAGGCAGACATGTCTGGCAAGAACATTGGGAGCTTCTACCACACCCAACCAGGAGGCACAATGCCAGGCAGAAACACTATTGGTGAAGTGTGACCTCGTGGGTAGGCTGGGGACTGTCCAGTGTCCCTATTGTGACATTCTTTACCTCTTCCTCCATGTGAAGAATTCCAGGGGTGGTGCATTGTGATCGTGGGGATGCCCTGTTCCCAGTAGTTTTAGCTTCTTTCCCTGATTCTTCTCTGATTCAGTTTTCTAATGCTATCATTTCTTCTACATTTATTAGTTGCATTTTCTGATAAAGAAAAGACTTTTCTTTTTTTCCTCCTTTCTTCCTTTCCTGGCCCTCTTTTTTTTTGAGTATTGTTATGGACTCATAGATCCCCCCCCCCCCCATTACATGTGTTAGGCTCTCTGATTATCATTATTCTTTTTGATGATAAATGTGTCCCAAATTTGGTTCCTGTGTCTTTTAAACATGGCCCCATTAAAACAAGGATCAATCCCTTGCTTTCTGGTCCAAAATATCCCAGGTTCACTTTGTACTTTTCTTGCTCTAGAAATGGAACCAGCTGCTTTTTCAAGAAGCCCTCATTTCCTGCCCCCTCCCCCTTTGGTCTCCTGCCAGACTGGGCATAGAGAACATACCTAACTACTTTTTGTAGAATGGGTCTCTTGGGGAGACCTTCTGTAATACATCAGTCACGACTTGAAGATGATGTCTGTGGTAATGATGGTCGTGACAAGTGGCAGTGCCCTTTGGGCAATAAGCAGATCACCAACCAGAACACTAAGTATGGACTAAAGTACCCATAAAGCAAAGGCACTGAGTGGGCTGAACAGTCTTTCCCTCTCCAGCAAGGTATGTCCCCTATTCTGTGACTGTAAACTTATTGGGAAAAACAGATCTTTGCAGATGCAATTAAGATGAGATTTTCCTGGACTACCCAGGCCCTAAATCCAATGACAAGTATCCTAATAAGAGACAGAGAAGAGCCCTGGATGGGTGGCTCAGGTGGTTGGAGTGTCATTCCTGACACTAAAAGGTTGTGGGTTCGAACTGTGGCCAGGTGCATACAGGAGGCAACTGATCAATATTTTTCTCTCACATCGAAGTCCTCTATCAAATCAATATGCGTTCCTTGAGTGGGGATGAAAAATCAAAAACATAAAAGAGACAGAAGGGAAAGACACGAGTGTAGAGGGGAAGGCCATGTGGAGGCGCAGGCAGAGGCCCATGTTACGCAGCCTCAAGCCAAAAGCTGGAAGAGGCAGGACGACTTCTCCCCAGAGCCTCTGGAGGGAGCGTGGCCCTGTCAACATCTGGATTTTGGACTTCTAGTTTCCAGAAGTATGAAAGAATAAATTTCTACTGTTTTAGGCCACCCAGTTTGTGGTACTTTGTTAAGGCAGGCCTATGAAACTCATGTAGGTACCAAGAAAAAAGTTTGCCCAAAAAAGCAACAAACAAACAAACAAACAAACAAAATAACGTTAACATGGGGCCATGGGAGAAATCAGAATGGTGTTGAAGCACCTTGTACTTTCCGTATCGTTTGCTGTTGGTTTCACCTGGAATCACTGCTTGGACTGCCTAAGGTCCTGACCCCGCTCTGGCCCTGTGTTCCTGATGGCTGTGGCTGTTGCTGTGGCCCTGGGGCTTTGTTGCGGTTGGCAGAGTGGCTGATGTAACCCCCAGATGGGGGTGGCCCACTCTGGCCCCTGCGCCAGGGTTTCTGTGGGCTGCCCCCAGCAGCGGGCTGCCTCCCCTGGGGGGCTGCCACCCCAGCCTGACAGCCCTCCCCCGTGCAGGGAGGCACCTGGTGCCTGGCTGCACCCGTCCCCGTCTGTGCATCAGGGCCATGTCACCAGACAGGCAGCACAGAAGGACTGGCACCCAGCGGACGACATGAAGGTTTTGCCAATGTGCCCGTGGGTGCAGTTGTCACAGCTGCACATGCCCCGCTGATTCTGAAACTGTGTGGCTGGGGAGCTGCCCCATCATACAACTTAGGGACCAAACTGCAAAGCCATTTGGGGGCAGAGCGGCCAGAAGGCATTGGAGAGAAAGCCCGGTGCTGTGAGGCTTGGGGCTGGAGTCTGATCAGACCTGGTGAGGGGTGTCTGCTGGAGGGCATGGCGCTGAGCCCCAAAGGGTGGAGAAGGCAGGCTGGTGGCAAATCCACCCTGGCAGCTGCCTGGTCTGATCTGGGCAAGGGGTTCTCTGGGCTCAGCTTTTCTCTCAGAGGAGCCAGAGCTAATTCCCGTTGAAATGTGTCTGACTCCAGGCTTTGCTGGGCAGCTTGGAGCTTTTGAAAAGATGGGTCCTCAGAAAGGAACCAGGCCAGGTGCCTAGGTCAAGCCTCGAGGCCAGGACCATGGGAATGAGGGGCCCCCAGAGGAGAATTGTCTGAAGAAGCCCCTACCCCCTTTGCTGGGACATGCAGAGCTCCGGTCTTCAGACTGGAAGAGGGCAGGGGAAAATGACCTTGGGTCCAGCCCTCCAGCTCTGAAAAAGTGACCCTCCTCATCTCCACTCATGGCCAAATCAAACCATAAATTCCGATTAGGGAAAGATGTTGGTTGGCAATGACATACAAAAAGTTTGTGATTAGTGAACTGGAAAAGCTAACACGACACGCTCATAATTGGGATGTATTTACTGCGTGAAAAAATGCCACGTTGCCATTTGGGCAAAGTGACTTTGAGAAAACCTTCTCGAGAAGACTGACACAACTTCCCTCTTTGGCTTACCAACCAGCAATAACCGTTACTGATAGTGCTTTTCCAGTGGCAGCTACAGGGAGAGGGGTTGTGATTTCTTGTTGGGGCTGCTTTACGGTGTCCTATTTTCCAGGTGTTTAAGGAGCCCTGTTCATTTGCAGCATTATCCTGGGTGATTTATGGATCCTCAAATAGCTTACTTCACTCCAATATTTTAGGCATTTCACTTTTTTACAACAACCCTTATTCCAATATAATCAATGGAGGTTTCTTCCCCTGGCCTGAGAGCAGAGTGCCATGTGGGTTTATAGCAAAATCAATGTGAGGATTAATGGACAGCAGAAAAAGTCCGTTGCCAGGCTGGAAAGAGACTTGTAAGTCCCTGGCCCAACGGCAAAGCCATCAGCAGGGAGCTCTCCTCACTAATCAGCCCGGAGGGACACGGGACAACACACAGCCAGGCAGTGAAGAGAGGGCTCAGCCACACTTTAATGAAATAGGTTTGTTTATAAGTGATCCCCCCTGAAAGTCTCATTAATGTTTGATGCTGTTTGAATATGTGTTTTCTAATTAAGGTTAAAAATGGTCCCCAAACACATCGGTGTTCCAACATTGCTTTCTGGGGGACAAGGAAGCAGACCAGTAGCCCACAGCTGGATCTAATGTCCCCTGTCCCCTGGACGAGGCCTGGCAGCAGCAGTGTCTCTGCAGGAGCCTCAGATCTGCTTGCTCACCATTGTCCCCCAGTCAATACCAGGGAAGTCCCCATATTTTTTCTGGGGACACAGAGGGGAATCATAGCAGGCCACTGCTTCCGGGGGGACATGGAGGTAGGGAGAGGATGGGGTACCATGTTAGGGGCTACTGTGAGGTAAATGAGATCACTTAAGACAGATAAAAATTTGCTTTTTAAAAAAATTCTCATCTGGGGATACATTTATTGATTTTAGAGAGAGAGAAAGAGAGAGAAAGAGAGAGAGAGAGAGAGAGAGAGAGAGAGAGAGAGAGAGAGAGAGAGAGGGAAAGAGAAACATCAATCGGTTGCCTCCCATACATACCCTGACAGGGGATCAAATCCACAACCTAGGTATGTACCCTGACTGGGAATCAAACCCCCAACCTTCTGGTGCATGGGATGATGTTCCAACCAACCGAGCCACAGTAGCCAGGACAAGAGTGTGCTTTTTTAGGTGAAGGAAAATATACTGACCTCTTGAGGTCTCTTCATAGAGCACAGTAAATACTGAATTAATAAGCAAACAACAGTTAAGGCTGGAAATAAAACCCAGCTTCAGGCAGAGTGGACTCACATGGGCAGCCTCATGGTGCAGACAGTTCCTCCCTGCCCCGCCAGCTGGCCTTACAGTCATTCCCTGGTGCACTCACTCACTGAGCGCCTAGGGTGGGCCAGGGCCTGCCCAGTGCCCTGCAGGCTCAGTGGTGCCTGGGACGGGCAAGCTCCTGCCCGCAGGAAGCTTGCAGTCTGGTGCAGGAGTAGATTCTGAAGATGTGAGCATGAGAATAAATACACAATTACCAATGACAAGTGTCATGAGGAAAAGAGCCCGGTTGGCGCCTCAGTCCTGTAATGCACCCCCAGCTGCCCCTCTGGCCACAGGAACCACCCCTGTGCCTAGTGCTTGATGAGTTTGGTTCTGGTCCCAGGCCTTTACTCAGTAACCCCCACTGCCAATAAGCCTTCAAAAGAAGGTCACAGAAACTCATGGCCACCCCTTCCTTGCTCCAGAGAGTTTAATCTGAATGGCAGAGATCTTGCGAGGTTTGGGGCTCTGCCAGATCCATGCTGAGCACGGAGGATGCAGCCTTTAACATACAGACACAGTTCCTTTCCTTAAAACATGCACACCCTCTCCTCTGTGCCAGGTGCTATTCAGCGTTTGATTAGTTCCTGCCTTGGGTTGGTGCCTGGTGACTTTATGCATTGCAGCCCCAGCAGGACTGGGAATTCCTAGAGGCTGACGCCTCATTGCCTCCTTTGTGGTCCCAACAGCACATCTGAGCACCGGGCCAGACTCAGAGCTGGGGCTCCCATTCGACTTGTTCTGCCTCCCCCAGAGTACCCATCACCTGTTCTAAACTATAGTGGCTCTGTCACTAGTCTAAGCCACATGTGGCAGAGGCTGGCTATCCACCAAAATCTGTCCTCCTCTGGCTACAGCAAAAAGCAGTAGCTGAAAAGCCCATTCAGGGATATTTCCCAGCCACACCCCCACGCCCTCACCTCCATCCCATGCCCTAAGCAAGACTGTGACTAGTTTCTCTTTGCGACCAGTTTTTGACAATGGGATGTGAATGAAAGAGAAGCATGTTGCTTCCAGGCCCAGATTATTCCACCTTTCATCAGCTGCATGAAGTGACCACAGGCCATAGGAGATGGTGGAGCCACCAATGGAAAGATCCTGGGCCCTTGAGTCACTGTGTGGAAAAGCACTGTCTCCCCACCTGGGACCCTTGCTTTAAGCTGTTGTGTTGAGCAAGAAAGAACTACAATTGTGTTTGAGTCTTTACACGTATTTAGGTTTGCTCTTGGGTGCCTGTTACCCACAAAGTGTGTCAATTACTGGAGAGTCCTGTTTCCAGGCCCCTGCCAGGCTGTGCTTTCTCAGTGACCTGCTCATCTTATCTCAGCCTTTTGCTCATGAGGGAGAACTGTGCCCTTGTGCCCTGGGTCAGAGCAGCTCTCAGTTTGTTTTGTGTTTAAACTTTATATTATAAAAATATACCAGGGGAGACCCCCCCAAACCAGATTTATTTATAAAAGACTGTGCATTTATTCTTACATAGTTAAACTTCAGTCACCTTCAAAGTCCTCTCTGTTTGATGCAATACACCTATTGAGGCTTCTTTCCACTGCTCAAAACAGTTTTTGAACTCGTCGACTTTGATGCCTTTTAGTACTTATGCTGTTTTTGTTTCACCTCTTCCACATTAGCAAAATGTTTCCCTTTGAGGACTTTCTTCGTCTGGGGAAACAAACAAATAAAAAATTGCTCAGGGCAAAACTGGGGGAATAGGAGGGTTGGGCACGGGAGTCATGCTGTTTTTGGTCAAAAACTGCTGAACACTCAATGCGGTGTGGGCAGATACGCTCGTAAATCACCCATCATGAAATGGGCAAACATGTTGAAAGAGTCTTCGAAAAAAACTTCACTGAAGCTGAATGCAGCCTCTCACAACAACGCCAGCTGGTACGCTGGTACAGATGGGTTCCTAGAACACTCACCTAGCAGGGAAAGCCTGTACTACAAGGGGCCTGCCCTCCAGAAGATAATTCTGTTTTTTTTTTTTTTTTTGGTTCCCCCTCTTATATGTGGAAAAGCAGAGGGAATAGTATAATGGACATGTATTATATACATATTATAATAGTATGATGGACACCCTTATGTGTATTTCTTAGATTTAACCACTGTTTACATCCATTGTATTTGCTTCAGTTGTTTTTTCTTGATGTATTTAAAATGAATTGCAGGCATTACATTTTACCCTTAACTATTTCAAGATGTGCTTCTGAAAAAATAAGGTAATACTCATACATAATCATAATGCCATTGAATTAGAGTTCTCCTTAGAAATAGAACCAAAAGGAGATATGTAGATATATAAAAAAAGACTTATAAGGAATTGGCTGTTGCAATCGCAGAGTCTGAGGAGTCCTAAGATCTGCCATTGGCAAGCTCAAGACCCAGGAGGAGCTGATGTTTCAGTCCAGTGGCCCAGCTCAAGCAGTCAGGCAGGAGGAGTTGCCCCTTATTAGCAGGAGGGCCAACCTATTTGTTCTATTGAGGTCTTCAACTGATCAGACGAGGCCCACCCACATAAGAGAGGGCAATCTGCTTTCCTCAGTCTACCTATTCAAATGTTAACCTCACCTGAAAAACCCCCACAGACACACACAAAATTATGTTTGACCAAATGTCTGAGCACCCTGCGACCTAGTCAAGTTGGCACATAAAATTAACCATCATAACCATTATTGCACCTAACAAAATAGATAGTTCCCTGACACCATCTAATACCCTGTCTATATTCAAATTTCCCCAAACATGCCTTATGGAGCAGTCTCTTCACACCAGAATCCAGTCAAAGACCAAGCATTGCATCTGGTTGTTGCCCATGACATTTTGAGAGCCCAGCAGGCTTGGTTGGGGGCGATGGGTGGGGGAGGATGTTCGGACGTGGAGTTTGGCTGCGGATCTGAGAAGATAATTATTCATTACTGAGAACAAGCACAAGTGAAATATCATAACACTCAGGGCTCCATCCCTGGTAATTTATTGGCCCCACTCATGGAGCTCTTAGGTCTCTAAGTGCTTTACATCATTCTTTAAATATACCCAGGCACCTCAGGGTACCTCCAGCAGAGCATGAAAGCTGAACTGTCCACTCAAGGTCACCAAGCGGGTCTGGGCCGGTGTGTGGGCCTCTGCCCCAGGGTCAGACTTCTCTCCAAGGGCAGAAGCCGAAGGCCAGCAGAGAGGGGCTGGGCACCAGCCTGCCCCGGGCTGCAATTCACAGGCCCAGGGAAGATTCAGCCTCCTTCCCTGTAGGGGAACCCGGCAGAACAGTAGGTGAGGGCACTCAGGGGCAAACATATGTTCTCATCGGGTCACAGGCAGGACACCAATCATCGTAAATCAGATCACATTTTGTTTATTTTATTTACCTGTAATCTTCACCTCAGGATTTGTATATGGATTTTAGAGAGAGAGGAAGGGAGAGAGAAACATTGATGTGAGAGAAAAACATTGGTTGCCTCCCATGTGCACCCCAAATGGGAATTGAACCTGCAGCCCAGGTATGTGCCCTGACCAGGAATTGGACCTGTGACCTTTGGTGTACAGACAATGCTCCAACCAACTGAGCCACCCTCCAGGGCCAGATCACATTTTCAATACATTAAGGAAGTTTGTTTGAACTCCAAGTGAATGCTTTCCCAAAGTAAAAGATCCTTTTGTTACATGAATAATTTGTCCCTGAAGTGCCAGACACCTAGGAACTGGGTTTCCTGAAAATGACCTTCAAAACACAGGAGTTGAAAGTGTGGATCCCTGGGTTCCAGACTCTGTCTCACCACAGCTGGCTTGCCTACATAAGTCTCAGTTTCTTCATCTATAAAATGGGATTATAACAGTATCTATCTCAAAGTAGATATGAGAATATTATAGGATAATGCTTAATTTAGTAGCTGGCACAGAAACAGTAAATGTTGGCTAGCTTTATCATTATGTTAACATTATGTTGTTATTGATTGACTGAACACAACAGCACAAACAAAACCGCACAGGACTTAGCTCAGGCCCAAGGTTCCTATAGGCCACCCAGACTGTACTGAAGCCTGGAAGAAGTCCCCAGGGCACAATGACTCCAAGTTTGGGTTCCCAGTGGGGTCGGAGGTCAGAGCAGGACAGGGGAGCTTAGAGCTTGGGGAGGGTGTCTGGGCTGACCTACACATTGTTCATCACAAAGCTCCAGAAAATTCCAAGCTTAGGTCTTGTCCAAGGTTTATCTAGGACTGACTGTCTCAGTCTAGCCCAGGACTGAGGCTTGGCCATGGTACTTAATCTCCCTTTTGTCTTAGTTTTCTTGTATGTCAAATAAGGACGATAATGTCCACCTCCCAGCATAGTGAGGACAGAATGAAATTCAGTAGAGAAAGTGCTTCCCTTTGGGCCTGGCTCTGGAGTAGCTGCTTGTTGTACTGACCTGGGTCCTAAACACTCCTCAAAGGTGGCCACCACAAGTGAGCAGGACATAGTATCCTGGCATCCCGCACCAGGTCTAGACCCACCATGACATTCCCAACCCCACAGTCCAGGTCAGGAGTGAAGAATCTCTTTTGGAGCGCCCTCCTGCTGAGGCAAGTGGCCCTTTGGCTCTGGATGTGCCCAGGTGTGCAAGCCCCTCTCTGAGGAGCAGTTCTGGGTGCTTCTACTTGGAATCCACAGCAAGCTGTCTTTGCTTCCCCTGCCACATTATGTTTCAAAGCAATGTCCCAATGAAACAATTACTGTTCCAATCGGGATGAAGATCTCTGCAGCCTGCAGCTAAGTACGGCCTCTGCAGGATCTGTTACTCCCCTTACCTCTTCCTCAGCCTTGCCAAAGGCCATCTCCATTTTCATACTCATGGAGGGTCTGCAAAGGCCCTTGCAGTAAGGTCATGTGGACACCGAGTGGACAGTTTTCCTAAGAAAGGGGTTCCGCATTGTTCCAGAGCCTTTGTGAAGAAGTGTTTGGCCTCACCCATGCTATCCTTTTCTTTATTTAAATCAATAAAGAAAATTTTATTTTTCAATTACAGTTGACACAGAATATTATATTAGTTTCAGGTGCACACCCTAGTGATTAGACATTTACATAACTCACTAAGTAATCATCCGGATAAATCTCACACCCATTTGACACCATGCATAGTTATTAGAATGTTATTGACTATATTTTCTATGCTGTACTTTATATCCCTATGACTATTCTGTTACAATTTGTACTTCTTAATTCCTTCCCCTCTTGCCTTAAGGCCCCCAACCCCTCCCCATCTGACAATTGTCAAAAGTTCTCTGTATCTATGAGTCTGTTTCTGTTCTGCTTGTTTATTTTGCTTTTTAAATTTAATCATTGATAGATATGTGTTTATTGCTATTTTAATGTTCCTATTTTTGATCCTTTTTCTTCTTCTTCTTCTTTAATTCTCACTTGAGGACATTTATTTTTTCATTGCTTTTAGAGAGACAGACAGGGAGGGAGGGAGGAGAAAGAGTAAGAAAGAAAGAGAGAGAGAAAGAGAAAGAGAGAGAGACCTTTTGATATTTCATGTATTATTTGTTTGGTGGTGATAAAGTCCCTTAGCTTTTTCTTGTCTTCGGAGCTCTTTATCTGTCCTTTGATTCTAAATGATAGCTTTGCTGGGTAGAGTAATCTTCATTGTAGGTCCTTGCTTTTCATCACTTTGAATATTTCATGCCACCCCCTTCTTGCCTGCAAAGTTTCTGTTGAGAAATCAGCTGAGAGTCTTATGGGAGTTCCTTTGTAGGTAACTGATTGCTTTCCTCTTGCTGCTTTTAAGATTCTCTCTTTGTCTTTAACCTTTTCCATTTTAATTATGTGTGTCTTAGTGTGGGCCTCTTTGGGTTTAACTTGTTTGGGGTTCTCTGTGCTTCCTGGATTTATATGTCTATATCCTTCACCAAATTAGGAAAGTTTTCTGTCATTAATTTTTCAAATAAGTTCTCAATTTCTTACTGTTTCTCTTCTCCTTCTGGCACCCCCATGATGCAAATATTGAAATACTTGAAGTTGTCTCAGAAGCTTCTTACACTATCCTCATTTGTTTAGATTCTTTTTGCTTCCTTATATTTCTAATTTTTGATTTGATTCTCTGTTTCATGGAGAGAAACATCATCATGAGAGAGAAACACTGATTGGTTGCCTCTCCTACACCTCTAACTGGGGACCTTGCTTGCAACCCAGGCATGTGCCCTGACTGGGAATTGAACCAGTGACCTTTTGGTTTGTGGGATGATGCCCAACCCACGAGCCACACCAGTCAGGGTTCATTCCACTTAATGTGTCCTTAATTTCTGACTGGTTCTTTTTTTGTGTTTCCATGTCCTTTTTTTATGCTGTTGAAGTTCTCACTAAGTTCATTGAGCATCCTTATAACCAGTGTTTTGAACTCTGCATTAATTAGGTTGCTATCTCCATTTTGTTTAGTTCTTTTTCAGGAGTTTTGTTCTGTTCTTTTATTTGGGACATGTTTCTTTGTCTCCTCATTTGGGCAGCCTCCCTGTGTTTGTTTCTATGTATTAGGTAGAGCTTCTATGTCTCCCAGGCTTGGTAGAGTGGCCTTATGTAGTATGTGTTCTATAGTATGCAGTGGCACAGCCTCCCTGATAATCCATGCTGGGCACTCCAGGTGCACTGCCTCCATCCTCTTGTAGTTGACCCTTGATTGCTGTTGGCATGTCAATAGGAATGATTCATCACCAGGCTGACTGGCTACAACGACTGGCTGTGACCATCAGCCAACATGGAGGATCAGCTGTGCAGGGGCCCACCCCACTGAGCAGGACTTACTTCAGCAGGGCTCTGGTGCCTTTTGAGTCTGTCCCTTGAGTGTGTCACCTGTGGGGGTGGTTGGGTGGCACTTCCACATGGTCTGAAGCTGTCCTCCAGATACACTGGCTCTGGAGCCTCCTGGGAGGTGCAGACCAATGTCAGCTGCCACCTAGGGCCACCTGGCAGGAGCTACAAAGTGATCTGCAGATGGCTGCTACTTGTGTTGGGCTTGGAGGTACCTAGGCCAGGCCAGGCTGTGAACTAAGGCCAGCTGCTGCTAGAGTGGGCCTGGAGTCACTTAATGAGAGGAATAGGGCACATTGAGGTCAGATGTTGCGTTTTTGAGAAATTTTAGGAAAATCTGAAGCATGGGCCAAGGCAGGCCATTTGTATGGAAAGGCTACTGGAAACAACTTGGGTAAGCATGCAAGTTGAGTAGGGCAGGGGTCTCAGGGAATCATCAGAGCAGGGTGAACAGTGTGAGCCAGATTGATGGAGACTCAGATCTTGTCCTTGCCTGCCAGCTTTAGTGGGGGAGGGCTCAGAAAAGAAACAATGACCTCTGTCCCCACTTTTGTCTGGAAGAAAGCTGCTCTCTGGAAGAAAGCTGCTCCTTGCCCCCCAGCTCTTGCCCTGATGCCAGATAATTCAGTTCCTCCCTATATGTTCCTGGTTCCTTTCGAGCTGCTGCCCTAGTGTTGGAGCTCAGAGGGAATGAATCAGAGTAAGTCTGTATGTGGACCTTTTAAGAGGAACTTCCTGGGACTCCAAAAACTCTCTCTCTCCCTCAGCCTCAATCCCTGCTGGTTTCTACAGCCAGAAGTTACAGGGATTTCTCTTCCTGGTACTGGAACCCGAGGCTGGGGGCCTTAGTGTGGGGCTGGCACCCTTTGCTCCTCAAGGGGAACCTCAGAAGCCATCACACATGGTTTGGGACCAGCCCCTTCCCTGTCGCTGCCCCTCCTACCAGTCTGATGTGGCTTCCTCAAATCCCTAGTTGTAGGACTTCTATTCAGCTAGGTTTCAGGCAGTTCTGAATATAGTTTAGTTGTAATTTTGATGTGGTCTTACCCATACTATTTGGATTCTGGGTGCTTTTTTCCCCTCATGGAGAGCAAACTTAATTAAAATTACATTTTATTTATAGTCAAATTGTGACTATAGTCTAGAAACTTCAATTGCAGAAGAGGAGTTTTACAATTCTTGGCCAGGCATTGATGGTCTATGAAATGACTGGTTGCTCCAAGCACAGATAATTCTGGAGCAGAAGGAAATAAGCTGGGGAGGGGGAAAAAGTTGATTTTGCATGGATTCCGCTTCTGCAGAGTGTGTTGACACTGCCAGTGAAGAGGCTGGGACCATCTTAGGTGGTGTAGGTGGAGCCCCGGCCTGGAACTGTGGAGACGGGGGCCATCAGACCTCCCAGCTGCAGGGGAACATTGACAGCCATTACAGGAACTTGCACTTGGAAACAAGCAGCATGGACAGGGCTGTTGATGCCCAACCTTTCTGATGAGTCTTCTGTTCATACTCCCACCTTTCCCCAGGACCATCTCCCCTGAGAAGCTTTCTCTGGGTAAAGGAACGGGGGACAACATACATGGTAGACGGCTCTGTCCAGCTGCTCCCAGGGAGTTGCAGTTCTTGAAGGTTTCAGCCATTACTGTAATGAATCTAGATCGACCTAGGACATGGTAGGGCCCTTGTTCCCACCTGGCTGAGGTGTGTGTGCAGATAGTCTTGAGCCTCAGAAGAGGTTATAAATCTATGTGTCTACAGGTCACTTAATGGGGGAAGGGGATCAGCAAGGGACCATTTCCTGACACATGGCAGAACTCCCAGCTTCCCCACCTGAGGCCACCCCAATTGCTCACCAGGAGGGATGCAATGAGTACCTAGGCTTACAGGCAAATCCCAAACCCTGCAGCAAGGATGCCCAACTTCCTCTGAAGTGCCCGGCTTCAGAGCTGTCAAGACAATGATGTATTTTTAGCTGCCAGTGCCCGGGATGGGGGGTGGGTCCCGGCAGGAGAACTCAGAGCTGCGCTCCCCCAAATCAGAAGCCGCGTGACTGTCATCAGTCTGTTTCTCTCTGCCTGCACTGACATCACATTTCTGCAGAGTGCTTTACAATCAGCTCATTAGTCATTCATTTACTTAATTGCATAGCCTTCAATTCAGTTAGAGAATCTGATTTTAAATTCAAGTTGCCATGACCACAATTTTAATTCAGAAACCTTTTTTTTTTTTTAAGGAAGGTGGAAACACTTCTGAATTTTGAGTCCCATCCCACGGCAGTGTCTGGTTCTGGAGTACAGTGTGAAGGACAATTGCTAAGGTAGACTCCCAGGACCCCAAGTTGTGATGGGGAAGAATCTACGGTTTATTGCAGGACAAGGATACAACATAGCTATTATGCTCTTTGTGAAAGGGCTGAATGCCCTTTTTCTCTTGGACCAGGGATCTCCAACAAGCACATAGAACACCTTGAACCTAGGAGCTTGGAATGGAGTCCTGGCTTCTTACACTGCGCTGGTCACACTGGAGTATTTATTGCTATGATCCTGGCCTAATTGTAGAAGCCTGTTGGATGTCTCTTTGAGACGAGGCACAAATTATCAATCTCACTGTTACCAAAAATCAGTGCTGTCAAGCTGATACAAAGTTCCTGGAAACAACTCGGACCATGGCTGCAAAGTAAAGCTTTTAATCGGTTTCCTACGTGGCCATGGGGGCAGCGCTGTGCAGGTGTATCTCTTACTCCATAACACAGCTCCAGCCGGTGCCAGGAATTAACTGTCCCAGCTCAGCTCGGGGCGTGTATGTGACCAGGATGAAGAGGGCGAGAGCCACCTGCCCTGCCAGAATGAGGCTGGGGGTCCCTTGGAGGGAACCCTGCTTTAGTACCCTATTCCCTCAATTAGTTCAGTATTCAGGCAGAGAATGGGGATTTACCCAGTCCCTGAATGTGGGCACTGTTAACTACAGTATTTCCTGCCCCCAGGTACCCATTGCACCCCACTTGGTGAGCAATTGGGGTGGCCTCCTCAGGTGGAAGAAGAGAGAGTGAGGAATGGAAGGCTCAGGAGAGGGAGGGGCTGGGCTGGGGAGTGTGGGGAGCAGGCTCCCTGGGGGCTCTTCTCCAGACCTCAGGAGAGCCCTGGGACCAAGGAGAAGCTATGGCAACAGTTCAGGGTGATGATCCTGGGCTCCAGGTGATCCCATGTTAGGGCTTAATGAGGTCGGGATTGCGGGAGAAGGTAGTCTGTTCAATGCAGCTCCCACGCTGGTATTCTGAAGGTGCCCCTGAGCCCCTGCCATTGGCCTGGCATCCAGCTGGTTAGCATACTGCTGGCAGTGGCCAGTCTGTAGACAGTATGTGAGGCTGTTGCTTTGGGGGCCGGTAGAAGTCCCTGGGGCTTCCTTGGGGCCCTGGGTGTGGGCCTGTGCCTGTGCCGAGCTCCACCCCACCCCAGTGCTGCCAGAAGCCCCTGCCGTGGGCAGTATGGAGCTCCCCTGCCTGTGTCTCCCCTCCAGCCTCCCTTTCCACCCTGAGAGCCGGGTCTCTAGTCCATGTGCCTGACTGCAAAGACTGGACCGTCTTTGGGAGCTTGGAGTTACATGGAGCCCGAGCAGGCTGCCTGAGGTAAGGATGCTCTTCCGCGCAACGTGGCTGCCCCAAGCTGGGCACGCAAGGCCGGAAGGCTGTTCTCTCTGCCAAGGTTGGCTTCTGAGCCCAGGGGGTCTGCGCCTTTGGGCTTGGCAGGTGGAAAAATGCAGAGGCTCAGACTTTTGTGGCTCAGCCAGAGCCCTCAGCCCCCTCCCTCTTCTCCGTTCTCCTCTGCCTGAGACTATCAGCCAACATTTAGTAATGCTTATTGTGCACAAAGTGCCTTCCACACAGCCTCTGATGGCACCATCACCAGCCCTCTTTTTTTATTGCAACTGCGGCCGCCAGGCCAGGCCTGAGGTCCCTGGCTACTGCTGTGCCCAGGCTCCTGCTTCCCCTTCCCTGCCCTGAAGTCACAAGCTTCTCTGAATGAAATGTGTGAGGACTGCTTAAGACACATTTCACTTGCAGGCTGGTAATGGCTTGCAGTGAGTCTAAGCAATCAAGGCAGGGGCCACAGTGAGACCCAGTGCTCCAGCCTAGAGGTTCCCTCATAGAAGTCGAGGTACCTTAATGACTTGACTTTTCAAAGCAGTTTCATCTGTGGCAGGCACATCATTCAGTGTCTCTGGGAATACCGTTAGCAGCTGTCGGTGCTTCTAGTTTTATAGGTGAGGGGTCTGAGGCCCAGGGAGCAGACAGAGCGCCCTGTGGGAGCCAGGTTCCCCGGGGACAGGTGCTTCTCTCTTGCCTTCTATTGCGGTGAGATTGAAGACCCCACCTCGAACCCAGGTGTGTCTGTTTGTGGTAAGTTCTGGCCAGGACTGAGCCTGCTAGAGTCTCCATTCCTTTCCTGTGGGGCTGTTGTGTGCCCCTCACTTGATACCTGATCCTTAAACTCTTACTCTGAGTCTGCCCTGTAGCCTGCTGTACTGGGACAGCAGGCCAGTCAGTACCGGTCACAGTCCCTTTGGTGACCTGGGATCCTCAAAAAATCCTTGGCATTTCAGCGGCTTAGACCAATAATGCTATCAAGTTTATTTCTCACTCACCCTAACTCAGTTGGAGTGACCCTGGTCAGGAAGCTAATTTATTGATTCAGGGACTTGGGCCCCTTCAATGTCATGACTCAGCTGACTTCAATGACCCATGGTCACTAAGTTGTCATCTACACTCCAGCCAGAATGGAAAGCAGCAGGTGTGTCTCCTGTGGGAGGTTCGTAGGGGCCAGGTGGGCAAGGGACACAATTGTGCCCGCATTCTGTTGGTCAGGACTTGGGTGCATGGCCACACCTAACCGGAGGGGCAGCTGGGAAATGCTATCCAGCTGAAGGTCCAGGATAGGGAAACACATTCTGCTGAGTACTCAGTGCTCTGCCATCAGGCCTGGCTTGGCCACATGGGGTCCAACTGCAGCCTCAGAATGCTGGGGTGTCTACCTGGGGTATCCTTCCAGCTGGGGTGAGCCCCTTGTTAAATGCCGGTGCCTCTGCAGGATCGGGGACCCCAAGAAATGAAGGCTGGGCTCCAGCCCTGACTGATGTGCAGGTGACCACCGGTGTGGCCTCGCACTCCTTGTTGCTCCAGTATCTGATGAGCCCAGCCTGCCTCTTTGAGTTGTCTGAAGAGCCGGTACAGGCACCCAGAGAAGAGAAAGTGCTCAAGGGAGGGGGAGGTGAAGGAGGCAGATCACAGCTGGGCACACCCTGTGGAAAGACCGTGGATACCTGGCCTGAGGATGCCCAGGTACCCAGCACGCAGCATTCATTCTGTGGCTGGGCCATCTACCTTGATATTTTATCTGATCACTCTGTACCGTATACTGATCCTCCCAGGGGATCTTGACATATTAGTGGTGTTTGATTCAGAGCTGTTCCTCTTCTGTTAAAAATAAGGCTCATAAATTGAGGCCATGCCCTAGGGGACAGCAATGTTATAAGCTCATCTCTTGATGATGTTCAAACCTAGTTATAAAAATATACAGCCCCTTGGCACCAGGGAGCCAGCGACCTACTTTATACCTCATTGGCCGACACTGAATCAGTGGGGGCAAAGTCCAGGCCCTTGTTCTGTTTTTAAATTCCTGACAGCTCCTGGTTTGGCTGATTGCTCTTCTTAAGGCTGGAAGCCCCTAGCCAGTGCGTTGTTTTTGGGCTGGTGCTGCAGCACGCTCAGCTCCAGGGCCACATGGCAAGGTGCGTGGGAGCACAGGTCCTCTGGGCACCTGAGTGGATGACTCTTTGGGTTTCTTCCTATTTCCAGTGTCAGGTTGTTGGTCCCCTGGAGTGATGAATGAGGGTTTCCCAGGTGTTTGATCTGCTCCCTTCACTGTGCCTTATGCTGAGGTCCCAGTAGGTCCCAGGGGATCTTATGTCCTATTCACATTACTCCTGCATCTGTGGTCAGCTCTGAGACCGCCCACCTTGCAGCCTCCCCTAGGTCCAGAGCCCAAGGACATAGAGAAAAATCTGCTTGATCTTCACTCAACAAGTGCTTTCTATCTACCTACCTACCTATCTATCCATCCATCCTCTATAGACATAGGGGAGAGTGGAGAACCAGGAAGTGGGTTACAGAGCAGAGTGTGGCAGGTCAGCTGCGGCAACCTAACCTGGGGCCACCTAACCACAGCTGCATCTGGCTGCTGCCAGAGTGTGTGCGGACCTGTGACCAGGACTGTGTCTCCTCCTGACCCTCCTCCTTTCATTTCCCTGCCTCCAACAGCCTGGGGCACACAGTGGGTGTGCAGCAAACCCTTGCTGGATTGAATTCATTTTTCTATTAACTGTCTTAACCCTCAAGGTTTATATATAGCAGGTCCTTGAATAATATTGGTTCATTAAATGTCATTTTGTTATAACGTTGATGTGTAACTAGAAACTTAACTCTTGTTTGTATCAATTAGCCAATGGTAAAGTCAGTTTCATTATATGTCATTATGTTCATAAAGTCACAGAACCTTCTGACTACATTGAATGAGGACTTAACGGTAGGTTCTTTGAGGTCATAAAATAGCTCAGAATCACTCGTCTGATTGAGGTTTGCAGAAGTGGGGCACATGCCCTCGCCTACCTCTGCTCCGCCCATGAATTTCAAACACAGGCATACCTTGCAGATATTGTGGGTTTGGTTCCAGACCACCACAATAAAGTGAATATTGTATAAAGTGAGTGGCATGAATTTTTTGGTTTCCCTGTGCATATAAAAATTATATTTACACTATACTGTAGTTTATTAAGAGTGCAATAGCATTATGTCTAAAAAAAACAAGGTACATACCTTAATGAAAAATACTTTATTGCTAAAAAATGCATTCCATCATCTGAGCCTTCAGTGAGTTAGTGGAGTGTCTTGCCTCCACGTGGATGATGCACAATAAAGTAAGGTTGCCTGTATACTTGTGATGTTCACTTTTTAAGAACACATTTGCTTTCCTGCAAAAACAAAGCACGACAGGATTGTTTTCTTGCTTTGGGAATGGGGGGGTGCCATCATGTTTGGCATATTTGGAAGTTGGACCTGAGACCTTAGATGGCTCCTTCCAGCCTGCTGCTTTCTGGCTGATTGTGACTTCTTGTGTCAGTGTATGACCAGAGGACTCTGTCATCCAGACTGTGGGTGTCCAGCATACCCGCTGTGGCTAGATCTGCCCTAACAAGGCTCCAGGAGGAGGCCAGTGGGCTCGTGGGTGCTGCTGTCAGGAAGAACCCTGGGGGGACAGTCCTGTACATTGCAAGTGGGTGACAGCGATAAGGTGAAGTTGCCCAAGGCAGCAAAAAGGACCTATGTGTCCCTCTGGAAGGCCAGCTGTCAGATCTGGATGACAAGAGGGCCTGCTCAGGCCACAAGCGCTTCAGTCAGCAAGGTGCCTCGTCTCCTGCCGCACCTGACCGCGGTGCTCTCGTCTGCTCTGCCTCGGCCTGCAAGGGGCTTCACTTGTGGGCAGGTTCTCAGGGGTCCCGTAGCCTCCTCATGCTGGAGCTGGCCCCACCAGCTCTCTAATGATTTCCAAGGCTGCACTCAGCCTGTTTGTAGAAACACCTAACCTTTCAAACCAGCCTCGATGAGGCAGTGTCCCCTGGGGGGAGAAGCCCGCCCAGCTCTGCCAGTCCAGGACCCCCTGGAAGTCCTAGGATGGGAGCCAGGAGGGGGCTCCAGGCCTCTAAGGGCAAAACCTTGGCATTAGGCCTGTGGCTAAAGAGATCATTACTGCTATCACTGTTACCCTTCGTGGACAATTAGAGTGTAATCAGGTAAGTGAGTGACATGGATAATGCTGATTTTACTATGGTACAGTTATACTACTACCAAAGAGCTTCTGTGATTGGGCTCTCATTTTCCTTCTAAAATGATCCTGTACGTCATAGGAGCCTAAGACATAGGTACTTCAAATCTCACATGCCAAAACAGGAAACTGAGGCCAGAGAGGCTGCTGGAGTTGCCCAGGTTTTCTTGTCAGTTCATGGCTGAGCTGTGAACTTTTATAACCAAACGCTCCTGCCCGTGTTCTTGGCTGCTCACCTGGAGAAGCCGATCTACCACACAGATAGAGCAGACCCTCTCTCCTTTCCTCTCCTGTCTCCTTTTATCAGAGTCTCAGAGAGAGACAGTCCGGTGGTGCCACCCGGTTCCAGCAGAACCTCTTCAAGACCTCCCCTAAGGGGGGCGGCTGTTGGGGTCTTGGGTTGTCTATAGACTGCAGTCCGCCTTCCCAGGGCCAGAGAAGGGTTGAACGTCACAACAGTGGGAGTGATGGTTTCCTATCCAGACACGCTCTAGCTCTGAGGATCAGAAGCCCAGACTCTGAAGTCCACTAGTTCACTATCTGGGCAGGGCTGCGGGGTCGGAGGAGCAGACAGAGAGGTTCCAGCCAAATGTCGAAGGCAGGCCTTAGGGACACCTGAAGAGAGAAGCAGGGACCCTGGAGAAGCCCAGGCACACCCGTCCTCAGAGAGGAAACACGAATGTGTCTCAGTGCAGACCCAGCACACCCCGTGTGGGCTTGCAGGTGGTCCCTCGGAGTGGGCCCTCCCCTGGACATGCTCAGAGTCCTCTGTGTCCCTGCCATCCAGCCTGCCCTGCCGATGTATTATTAATGAGGCAGCCTTCATTTCCAGTTTTTTGGTAGCCAATTTGTTCCTATAATCATGATTTCAAATATCACATGAATAATTCAGAAAATTATTTTACTGTAGTTAGATAAGCTGGTTAGCTGTCATGCATCTGAATAAATTAGCTTCTCGACCCCATGGGGCACTGAGAGGAGGTACTGGCCAGGCAGTGGGGGTCTAGCCCAGGCCTGCAGAGCACTCGGATCTCGGCTTCATGAGGTCAGGCCTGCCTTGGGCCCAAACAGATAATAGGCACCGTAATTTGTCACGGAGGAGCTTGGTTGCTGATCAGAGTGTGTTGGTCACAAATGGCAATAAATCAACCCCCCATCCCTGCCATCTGGATTGGAGATGTGCCTGGCTGCTTAATAAGCTCTGACCCCTCCAGCTCAGAAACGCACACCACTGTCCCTTCTTCTGCATGTAGAGGGACAGTATGATGCAGAGGTCCCCTTCCCCACCTCTGCTCCCGCCCCCTCCAGGCAGGGAGGCGGGGCACAGATAGAGACTCATCTGATATTTTATTTTTTTATTTTAATAGCTGTGTTATATTAGGGAATTTGCTTCCCTTCTTTGTGCCTCGATTTCTTCATCTATAAATTGGGCACAATCTTTCTAGGCTGCTTACTCCCTGACTTTTTATGAGAGATAAAGATGAAGTAATGGTTGAAAACCTTTGCAAGCTACCGAGTGCTGCAGGGACATTAAAGTGACTCTGTCTGCTTCCTTCAGGACAGGATTTCTCTGTGTCCCTCCCCAATAAATACCTGAGGAAAGACAATTGATTCTAGCCCTGTCCCCAGTACCGATTCTGTGTGGGGGAACCTACCTACTTCCCATTTACAGAGCTGTCACTGGCCATGGCCCAGGCCTGTCTCTGACCTCTGTCCTTGTACCCTGGCATGCCGTTCCCAGGAATGACTCTGGCCCTGGGGAAAGAGCTGGCCCTGCTGCTACCACCTGCCTCAGAAGCTCTGTTGGTGAAGGCGGAGGAGTAAGGTGACCAGAGGCCCCAGCAGACACCCGGGGAAGAGGAAGGTGCAGAAGGTGGGACACTTTAGCTTGTGACTGGCACAGGCTGGCCATGGCCTGTGCTCACCAAATACCTGTAGAAAGAATGACCAAGCTCTTCAATCCCACTTGGATAATGTGGGACTTGTCCTCACGTGGGTCTCAGCTTAGGGGGAGGGTGGGGAGCAGGGCTGGGCCTGTGGGGATGGGAGTCAAGTCAGCGGCTGGGTTGACCAGGGCTGCTGGCTGAGGTGAGGCTGAGGTTGGGGGCTCCGTCAGGGGAGGGGAGGAAGGAGACTTCAGGGAGAGAAGCCAGGAAGGCAGGGGAGGCAACAGAGGCCAGGGCAGCAGGGACCACACTGAGCACCAGGAGAGTGAATGCAGTGTGGCCCAGGGCTTAGTGATACAGGCTCTTGGTCCAGACCTTGGGTCAACCTGAGCAAGAGCTGTGACCCTTCTAGACTGCCGTTTTCTTGTCTGTAAAGTGACGGTGACAATTGCACTCATTTCTGGGCATGTGGTGTGGGTTCCATGAGATAATGCCTTGGAAGCAGTTAGCTCTGTGCCTGGCGTGGTGTGTATGTGTGTGTGTGTGTGTGTGTGTGTGTGTGTGTGTGTGTGTGTGAACAAACATCAACCGCCACCACTGTCCTCATCATTGTGCCCACTTCTTTGATCCCCATTGGTTTCCAGGCATTTCTCTGCTGTCCTAAACTTTAGAGCTTTTGCTGGAGGCCTGGGCAAGCCAACATGGGAGCAGGGGTGAGGATGTGCACCCTTCTCCTCTTCCCCCACCATGGCCCTTTCCGACGCGGTGGTGAGCATCTTGCACTTTCCAGGGCTTGGAGTCCAGAACTTTCTTGTAGTCCGCAACCTTTGCCTTAGCCTGTTTCTCTGGCTTGGACCCTCAGGCCCAGCTCAGATACCTCCAGGGGCGCATTGAGGGAAGTAGGAAGACTATCCTTAGGGACACCTGGCTGATTTATTCGGAGATCGTCCGCAGAAGCAGGCAGTGCCGGCCAGGCTGACGCCGGTGGAGGCAGTCTGGGGTATCCTGTCTTGTAGGGAGCTACAGGGCCGAGCAGGGAGACCAGACATGCCCAGGGAGCAGCAGTTTGAGGACTGCATGCAGGGGGGTCGGTGAGGCTGTGAAGAAAAGGGCGATGGGTGGGCCGAGACCCCCACTGCAAGTACAGCTGCTGAGCCAGCCATTTACCAGGATCTTGGTGACAGGTGTTTAACAGGAAAAATACTTGCATTTGTATGTTTTTTTCAAAATGATTAATAAGCAAATCAATGTTGGACCTCCAAATTGCCAAAGTGTAACTAGGCAGGAAACTTTTCTGACAACTTGTAATTTTCAGTTCGTTCCACTGTTCCCTCTCCTTACTGCCCATCTGCACCCACCCATCCCACCACAGTTCTGAGAAATATCTCTGGGCTTCCTCAACTTGTCCCAGATGGCAGCAGCTTTTTAGGAATTCAATTCCTGATGCTTACCACAATGCAGGCACCGGACCCTCCAGGCCGAAAGAGCAGCTTCTCTGTGACCAGCTGGAGCCCTTGAATGCCCACCTCCTGACAGGTTCTGCCTCCCACCTCAGGCAGCCTCCTGACATCCTGAGGCGCAGCTGTAAAGAGTGCACCCCCTGCTCCTGCAATGCCGGTGTCACCCCGTGGGGTGCAGAACAAAGTCTGTGCTCCTTTTTCTGGAAATCATCACCAAGACCCAAACTAGCATTACAACCCCCAAACCTCTGCTTGCCTTTGCTGAGCCAAAAGTAGCCCCACCCCGTGGCTCCCCAGGCTGAATGCAGAATGCATTTACCCACACATGCTGTTGCTCCCGCTGTGGCCCCAGAGAGTGCTGGGACTGCGTCTCATTTGAGTTCTCTCGGGCTCACTTCCCCTTAACCAAATGTAATCCCACTTTACTGTTTAGTAAACGAAACTGGCAGAAGGTAGTCACAATAGTTAGTTTTATTTCTCAGGTTTAGAGCAGGCCGTAAATGTGCATTCCACTTTAGAGACTGTTCTGATCCTATAAAATATACCTGGAGGAAGGGAGTTTACTGCAGCATTGGTTTCATAACCTTTGGCAGATCTGAGGTTCCACCTGAGAACACTTGTCTGAAGAGGGTTCACTGAGCATGTGTCCCCTGCACTGGCCTCTGGCAGACTGGTGTCACACGCCCACCCACTCACAGTCACCTGCATCCTTATTCTTGGCTGTCTGTCCTCTTATGCCTGTATACTGAATGTTCCTTGAAGGAAGCTGTAATGTCTTATTAACCTCCATGTTCCAGCACTCAGCATCTATCCACCTATTCATCCATCCATCCATCCATCCATCCATCCATTAAGTCAACCAATATTTATTGAGCAATTCATGAGTTTTAAACACTTTGCTAAGTGCTGGGAATAGAGCCACTAACAACCCCAATCCATTTCCTGCTCTCAATAAGCTCCTTGCTTAGTGACGAAGGCAGAAAGGCAAGCAAGCAATGACCATGTACAGGCAGGTCAGGGGACTGGGAGCCAGAGGAAGCACAGCCCCAGGTTGGGTGGGAGAGACAGAGGGGAGGAGTCAGGGAAACATTCCAGAACCAGTGATGTTTAGGGCAGGAAAATACACGAGGGGCTTTGGGGTCAGGTGGCTCTGGATTTAAGCCCCAGTTCTTCAAGGGCTGGGGCTGTGGACCACTGAGCTAACCCCTCTGAGCATCGGTCTCCTCATCTATGGACTGGAGATGCTTATATCTATTGCATCTGGTTATTGTGAGAACTAAAGAAATACTATTTAGAAAGTACTCAGCATAATATCTGGCACTTGGTATTGCTCCAATCTCTAGGAGTTAAGCTGAGACCTGATGGGTAAGAAATAACCAAAGGTCAAGAAATTACCCACTGACCGTTCCAAGAAGTAGGAGTGGCAGGAGCAGAATCCAGGAAGGCATGGTGATTCTCTCCGTAGTGGGCATCTTCATGCTGTCTCCTGCCTCTGGGAAAGGGTGTGAGGTGGTGATGCCGGGGGAGGTGAGGCAGGGGCAGAGCCAGGCGGAGTGAATGCAGTGATGCCATGGTAGCTGGTTGGGGTTGAGGAGGGCCATCTCAAGAGTGAAAGGCCTGAGTCAGCCAGTAGGGGGGCGCCACTTCAGAGAGCTGGTGTGGGTGTTCTGAAGTGGGTGGCTTAGCCTGCTGGGTGTCACTGGAGGTGGGTAGAGAGCCAGGACCAGCCCACGTCCTCCTCTGTCACCTCCCTCAGAGGGAGGTCCCCAGATCTCTGTTGGTAACTCACAGGTCTGCACCCAGTCACTGACTTCAGGCAGGGAGAGCAGGCACCTTTCTCACATGTGACTGGATGAAAGCACCCAAATTCTCTTCCCACTGGGAAAGCCAGGGAACCACAAGTTGAAGCAAAAAGAGTGAAGGAAGGAGGAGGAGAGGCAGGAGAAATGAGGGGCCCTACAAGGTCTGGGAGGAAGGGAGGGGGACAGAGTGAGCAAGAGAGAGAGAGGGAGGAACATTGATGTGAGAGAGAAACATCAATTGGTTGCCTCCCATATGTACTCTGACTGGGAATCGAACCTGCAACCTTTTGGTGTATGCGACGACACTCCAACCAACTGAGTCATCTGGCCAGGGCTGGGTGGGAGGGTTTTTAAGGGTGGGCACAGTTGCAGGTTGGGGGGATGCTAAAAAGTGAAAGGAGGAGAAGGAAGATCTGAAGAATTTTTGCAGTGCTTTATGAAGGATTCTTTCTCTGGAGACAAAGGTTTAGCTTGCTTTGCAATTATGAATATATTTAATTTTTGGACAGGTGCTTTGATGAAAGCAAAGTTATACCCAGACTGGCCCATGAGGCAGGCCAGCTTTTCATGGCTTACAGGCTCGGGCACGCAGCCTCGGAGGTTGGGCATGTTCATGGTCACACACATGTTGAGCCAGTGAAGCCCCCAGGCAGTGCCACATCCCTGAGAGCATGCTGGACTCTGGGTGAAATTCCACTTACCGCTTTCCCAACCATAGCTCCAGAAGGTTAGAAATAAATCTAACATAATTTTGGGGTGTACAACTATAAGGGCATTTTGTAAAAATTGCCTTAAAATGCATAAATCGAGAAGAAAATCCAGAACAAAGATCAGAATAATTAAAAAAGTAGAAAATATCAAAACTATGGGATGTTGCCAAAATAGTCGTCGGCAGCCGTCCGTCTTGAGAGACGATGGTGTAGCTTCTTAAGAGTCTATCTGCACCGCCGAGAATGGCTGTGCAGTCCGACTCGGGAGTGACACGGCATCTGTCTCCTCCCGTGTTGAATCGACATCTTGCGATGACGCTGGAGTGTCCTCTCCAGTGAAGCTGAAGCTACAGAGCCTGGGCAGGGTGATATGGAGGGTCTTCTGTTGCCCATGCAGCAGACCCCCCCCCTCTTCGCAGCTGAAGGATCCAAGGGAAAGACGGAGTCAATACAGCTTGGCTTCAGGTGCGCCGCAGGAGTTGCCGGTGTTGACTACAACGTCAAACCGCCTTAGGGACTCCGGCTCCGGATTTTCTGTCGGGGTTTACTCCCTTAGCCTTTCCCCTGAAGAGGTATGCCGCAAGGCAGCGGAGGTTTTTTGGAATCAGAGTTTTCCTTCTCTGATGTGCCAAAATAGTACATTTAGAAAAACCATATTATTCTAAAATTTTGTTGCTAGGAAAGATGAAAAAACTCCCACAACACAGTGAACTGAATCTCTACATGAAAGTTCTTAGAGGTGTATGAAAGAGGCCAAGAAAATTAGGCAAGCAAGCAATAATAAAATTGAATAAATAAGACAGAAAAAATGGGCATTGATGGATAAAACCAATAATGCAGTCTTTGAAAAAAATCCACAAAGCCATTAGTCCAAATGATCAAAGGAAGACCAAATATATAAATGAATAAAAGCAGAAATGAAACATGAGAGGCAACAAATAATGTAAAAGGGGTTTGTAAGATTTGGGAAGAATATTGATTTCACTTACATGAATAAATTTGCAGAGATGGACGTCTAGCTGCAAAAAGTCCAAGGTATAGCACCCAATGCCACCAGGATACTTCCAAATAAAACGTGTCTTCTTGGTTTTGTCATTGAGTTTTGTTACGAGTTGAATTGTGCCCTACCCCCAAAGATATGTTGAAGTCCTAACCCCTGGTACCCATGACTGTAACCTTATTTGGAGCTGGGTCCTTTGCAGAGATAATCAAGTTAAGATGAAGTCCTCAGAGTGGCCTGGATTCAGTTTGATTGACAGCCTTAGCAGAAGAGGGGAAATTTGAACTCAGACACACAGGGAGGACACCATATGATGAGAGGGGCAGGGACTGTAGTGACGTTGCTGCAAGCTAAAGACACTGACGAGGGACAGGTGCCCTTAGAAGCTAGGAAGATGTAAGAGAGGAGTCTGCCCCGAGTCTCGGGGGGTATGGCTCTGCTGACACCCTGCTTTAGATGTCTGGCCTTCAGAACTCCGAGGGAATGTTTCTGCTTTAAGCCACTCAATTTGTGGCATTTTGTTACAGGAGCCCCAGGAGCCTAATACAGGTTCCCTCCATATGTCAGCTGTTGGACCACATTTGTCACCTTTCTCAGCTCTATAATTTCACTATTAGTCTTCTTGATCTGTCACCTACAGAGCAGAATGTGCAGTCAAGGGCATTTCTGTCCATCTTTCTAGCATCTGCTTGTGGCCACCGTGTTTGAGCCACGTATGTGTCTTGGAATGCTCTTATGGATTCATTTTAAAAAGTACCAGTTCTACAGTAATTTTGTTTATCTCACAATACTCTTTGCTACCAAATCTGCACTATCTATAATAATATAATTCTTAAATTTTGTCTTTTTTTTTTTCATAGAGAATAAATATAAAAGGGAAGCATTTTAGCTTTTACTATATAGGGCAAGAGTTAGTTAAGGTTTTTGTTAGGGTTTCTGTAGGCAGCACTGCATGTTTATTTTGTTTTAGGATTAAATCATGACCCCTTTTGAGGATTAGTTATGCAGGTATGATGGGCACGCACACATGATGGGCACTGGGGACACAGAGGGGACCCTGCATCCCTGGCTTTGCCTTCCCATGCCTCCGAGTCCAGGGAAGTTCAGTCAGTGGTGGCTCTTCTCTTAGCGGGGAGGTCAGCTCAGTTGCACTTCGCGTTAGCACTGATGCAGGGGTGGAGTGCTCAGTCACTGCCAGGAAGGAGGGAGCGCACAGGGGAGAGAGGCGGGAGGAGAAAACACGGGAGCAGGGGAGAGGAAGAGAGGCGAGAGGGGGCAGAGAGAAGGGAGGGCTGGGGGTGTCTGTACGGATATTTAGAGAGGTGGTGTTGTCTTGCAGCTGGAGGTGTGCCTTGTCCTGTTGCTTGGATCCGGAGTAGATTGGGCAGAGGTAGGATCAGTGCTGTGGATGGTCCCACGCCGCTCCCCAGCCTTCTCAAGCCCCAAGCCCCTTCCTGTCTCTGCCCACGTCGGGAGCCTGAAAGCAGCTCGGATTGTTCTTTGTTCTCAGCTCCTGAGTGAGCAGGATCCCAGACCCTCTGCTCTCACCATGACTGGGAATTCCCTGGAAAATCGGGTTCCTCTGGAGCAGGTCACCAGAGTCCCATCTTTGGTGGCAGAGCTCATGATCTGAGGTCCCTCATGCCCCTACTTTATGAAGCTACGGCCTGTAACAGGAGAGAGGGCCCCGAATCTCACCACTGTTACGGACCACTCAGTTTAGTTGGCTCTCAGGACAGATGAAGAGACGGACCCAGGGTGGCAAAGATGCCTGCCGGAAGGCCCCAATGAGCTGGGGGCACGTGGCCGGCCTTGTGGCCCAGGGCTCCCTCGGCCTCTGGGCGGGTATTGGCACTGTTCTCACTGGTCACCCGGCTCTCCCTGCCCGAGTGGGGCAGCCAGCCTGAGAGCAGCCAGTCTCCTGGCCGGGCCCGAGCTGGTTCCTGCAGCCAGTGCCAGGAATCTGGCCAGAAGAGCCCTTCCAAGGACCCAGCGCTGCACGTTCACTCTCCACTTTGATTTCTAGCTCCCATCCAGCCATTAGAGCGTGCATATCCATCACCCTACAGCTTCCACCCTGGAGCCTTCACCGTTTAAGAGGCCTTTGCTGAAATATGCTCTAGTAATAGAAGCCATGGGTCCAAGTGCTCACCTGCAGGTCTCTGGACTGAAATTGCTAACTTCGCAAGTTTATTTGTCCCCGTCTTCATTGGCCATGAGGGGACATGAGGGGGTGGCAGCATGGGAAAGGGGTGAGCAGCTCAGAAATAAACCACCCACCTGGGGCTCTGTGCTCTGACTCTGAGACCCAGGGCTCAGGGGGGCTCTGCCAGCCCCGTCTTAGGAGCCTGACCTGGCCAGCCTGCTGCAGGGGGTGGTGGGGGGACTGTGCTTTGGGTATGTTCTAGAAGGAGCCCTGTGCCAGACAAGACACAGCCTGGCCTATCGTTGCCCTCTGGGGCAGCGGCTGGCAAGCTCAGCCAGCATCTCCGTCCCAGCCTGTGTGTGCCCCGAGTGGACTCTGAAAAGCAAAGCTTTCTGTGCAACCTGTCACTGAGGACTCAGTCACCTAACAAGCCAGCTAGCGTGATCATTCCCAGTTTCCAGTTCTCAGAGCCAGAAAGTGGCAGAGCTGTGGTTTGAACCCAGGAATCATTGACTCTAGAATCTGTGCTTTTAAGTATCCACTGTCTTCACTCCACAATTGGGGTGAGCATGGCCAGAGGGGAGGCTAAGTCTTAGATCCCTTTGGGACCTTACATTCTTTGGGTCCCTTCTCTACCCCAGTCAGACCTACCCAGAAGGAAGAGAATGTCCACAGGCTCAGGCAGCTCTGTAGGCCAATAGCCTCGTGAGTCACAGGCCAGTATGTGGGGGCTGGCTCAGTGACAGAGCTGCTCCCCGAAAGCTTCCCATATCCCACTGGCTCTTAAACCCCAGTGCCTGCCATCCTCAGAGACCAGAGAGGTGTCCCAAAGGCCGGAGGGGGTTCATCTCACTTTTAGCCTGGCCTCCAAGTGTCCCTTTGCACAGGCTCAGAAGGTGGGGGTGGGTGGTCAGCTTCCCTGCCCCCCTCTGAACTCTCTTCCCCAGGCTCAGCCCATTGGATCACAGCCTGGGACTCCTGCCAAAGATTATCCAAAACAGTGACTGGCATGCCCCCACCCACGCAGACACCAAAGGGTGGCTTTGGGATCCACCCAGGACCTCCACTGCTCCTTTTTATAGCTGGCAAACACCCATGTAAGTTTCTTTTCTCTAAATAGTTGGACACTGATCACGGCCAGAGGGACACCACAGCCAGAATGTAAGTTAGACGTCCTCTCAGAGAAGTCATACATGCAGAGCAGCTTCCTGTGACAGCTTGCAAACTCGGGGAAAATGCTGGAAAGTTTAAATCCTGTGACTTAATCTCGGGCTGCTGTGTCAGTTTCTAAATCTTCATTATTCTGGTTTGCCAACTCAGAACCTCCCAAAGAAACAGACACTAGCGGACATTGGACTTGTTGGTCTTTTGAGCTTCTCTATCCAACTGTTCGTTCTGGGCGGGAAACCCGGGGATTTGGAACTCTTAGGTGCACGCTTAGGAGACCCGTCACCCCGTGTGAATGTGGGGGAGGTGAGAGATGGATTTGGGGAGGCTGGTGGCTGACCCCTGAGCTCCCCACAGAAAGTCACCCAGGAGGTTTTTGAGCCAGGCACCCCCACTTGACTTCTTGCAGCAGCAGAAATGCAGCCCCAGGCCCGCCGCCATCAGAGGGGACCAGCCCCACTCTGCTGCTACTGCTCCCTCCATAGACGCACATCTGCTGTCCCCACCCCGCAGGGCCCAGGAAGGTTTGCAGCCTTGGAAATAGAATGCGCTAAAAATGCAGTGACAGCAGCCGTCTTTGGGGGATATTTTTAAGGGTGATAGGATCTGAGAATCAGTAGTGCCAAAAATGCGGGTCTCATCTTATTTTTAAAACGAAAGTGCCACATCTCCAGATGCTGCAGCCCATACCCCAGGCCACCGCCCCAACCACACCCCAGGCGTCTCCTCAGTACTGGGGACGCAGCCAGTCGTCATCCTTGTGGTTTGCCCGTGTTAGGCTCCCAGGCTTCCTTATTTCTACTCAGAGCTTCTAGTCTGCAGGGCAGGGCTCCCAGCACAGCCACTTCTCCTTCCAGCTCGCTACGTTCCACATGAGGGAATGGAAGTTTGGGGGCCCTCTGGGCAAGAAGGTCACACGTGGCAAAGGGAGCCCCACATGGAGCTGACCCCTCTGGCCAGTGTCCAGACTCAGGCTGCCAGGGATCTGAGCTCTGTCAGCACCCACTGACCCCAATGGTCCCTGGCTCCAGAGGAAGACCCTGTCATCTTGCTTGCTGTGGTGCCTCAGAGGCCTTTGTGAGCACTTCCACTGTACCCCAGGTCAGATTAACAGCCACTGCAGGGTCTGGAGCAGAGACATGCTGTGAGCTGACTTACCTTTTACCAGGCTGTTGGATGCAGAACTGGACTAGTTGCCTCTTGCTGCTGTAACAAATTACTACAGACTTGTTGGTTTAAACAACACAAATGTATCACCCCTCAGGTTTGGAGGTCAGAAGTAGGACTGGTGTCACTGGGCTAAAATCAAGGCGTGGGCAGGGCTCAGTGCCTGTCTGGAGGCAGCTCTGGGTCCTAACTTACTCAGGGGCGGGCAGGAGGCTGGTGCCCGTGGCTGTGGGACGGAGGCTCCTTTTTCTTGCTGACACTCAGCTGGGGCAGCCCTTAGCTCCTCCAGGACACTTTCTCACCCTTGCATGGAGCCTCCCGCATCTCAGAGTCAGAGAGGGGTGTTGAACCCTACTCACGCTGCCTTCCCTCCACCCCTCTTCCATTGCCACGCCTCCTTCACCAGGCCACCTTCCCCCTCCAGGGTGCTATCTCCCCATCCTTACCCTTAATCCCATTTGCAAAATCCCTTTTGCTGTGTAAGGCAGCGGATCCCTGGGTTCCAGGGATTAGCGTGTGGGTATTTGTGGGGGTGGCAGCCTTTGCCTGCCACAGGCATAGAGTAGACAGTGCGGGGTGGGGGACATAGGGTGGAGGCTGGGAGGCCAGGAGGAGGCTGGGGCGGTGATCCAACAGGAGAAGGGGGTGGCTTGGCCCAGCGTTGTAGGATGGCGGTGGAGCAAAGCCGTCCGATTCTGCATGTGTTTAGAAGGTAGAAGTGACAGGACCTGCTGACAGACTGGGTGTGGTGCACAAGACACAGGGAGGCGGCAGACAGCGCGGCGATGGCTTGAGTGGCAGCATGAAGGGGTGTGATGGGGTGCACTGGGGTCAGGTCAGGTGGAGAGGGGAGCACTGGGCTGTCTGAGCAGAGTGGCAATGTGACCCAGTTTATGCTTAACAGAGAGGCTCTGGCTCCCACGCTGAACAGGCTGCAGGAGGGCAAGGACAGAGCGGGCGCAGTGGCAGACAGATGCCACAGTCCGGCTGAGAGATCAAGGTGCATGGTGGTCGGGGCAGCGGTAAGAAGGCTGCTTGGAGGGGTCCCTTGGTCCAACTCCCTCTGTTCCAGGTGGGACACTGCAGGGCATGAGTGGAAACCCTTGTCGAGACCCCCAGGCACGGGTGGTCTGGCACAGCACTGCTCACTGCCATGCCCCTGGGCGGCTTTCCTTCCATGCCCTGTCTGGAGGGGACCCTTGCTTTGAAGGGTGTGTGTGTGGCGTGAAGGTCAAGTGTGCTCTGCCACGTTCTCTGTGCCCTAGCCTCACCCCAGCACCTTCTCCTACAGCAACACCCCCCCCCCCACCTTCTCCTTCCTTTCTCATCAGGCTCCTCTGCCTCCTCTTCCTCCTCCTTCTGCTCCCGTTTATCCTTCTTCCTGCCCCCTTTCGGCTGAAGGAGGCATTGAAGGTGATTTGAGGGTAGCTCATTGCTGGGGTCTGTCTATAGGGGAAGGAAGACAAGAGCTCGACTGGTCTTCCTGCCCCAGTTTCTGGCTCCTACGGGTGGGGCAGGAGATCTGACTGCCTGTGTTGGAGGGCCCATGGGACAGGTCCCCCTTGGGGGACTTTTGCAAGCCGAGGGGGCCAGCTGGGAGGAAAGCCTGCGACTGTGACCTTCACGGGGCTCCTCTTGTTCGGCTATGTGGTAAGCAACGTCATTAAGATGAATGTGTGTTTTGGTAAAGGGTGTAAATATATGAATAGTGTCCTCTCCAGCCCCATATATCACCCTGTGTTTGTTCAGTGGCGGGTGCATAAGCTGGAAGGCAGGCATTGCTGTTTGAGGCTGTGAGTTTTAAAGTACATTAAAGGAGTTTACTGAAAACTCTTGGCAAACAGATAAAATACAATTACTCTAATTCCCAAGGCATTGCAGGCAGAATGTCCTGAAAACCTGCAGTGTAATAATTCACAGGCAGCCGTGGCAGGCAGCCTTTGAGGCATCAGAAGCGCTGCTTTTGTAAACTTCAGAGGCAGCTGAGAGCGGTCCCCCGGGAGCCCCGCATCCTGTGCTTTATTAACCTCCGCATTCCTGGCTGCAGAGCTGCAGGGGTAGTGAGCCGGTGGGGCTGGCTCCTGCCCTCGTGAGCTACCGGGGTCACCGTGCGGGGGAAGGGGTGAGACCTCATTTTCTCTGGCTGCGTCCTCCCTGTCCCTGTGACCTTCATCAGGCTCTGCTTGTCAGTCACTCCCCGTGAAGTGTCTAAGACTCACAGCCTTTTCCTGGAAAAAGGAGGCTTTTGGTGGGACACCGGGAAGGAGGAGATAGTGATTCTGTGTGTCGGCTTTTGAGGACTTGAGGTTGATTTCTAACCTACACACAGGGGACAGTGGACAATTCCTGATGCAGAGGTGGAGCTTGCACCTCATGGGTCCCACAGATGTTCTGGCCTGCTTTGCTTACCCTTACTTGCCAGGGAGGTGGCAGGTGCCCCCGGAGCCTACAGCCTCTAGGTGCCACTGAGCAGTTGGCCCCCTGGTTGGGCGCCGGTGCTGGAGTCTTCCTAGGGAGGGCATTGGGAGACACCAGGTGGCTTAGCCTCTGAGCATCTACCTGGTCAGAGGTGGGTAACAGCCAGAGGGCCAGAACTTTGGGGGCCTTGGACCCTGGTTTCTTGGAGGGGAAGGAGAGGCTGGACTTCCTGAAGCAGGGCTCCTCCCTGGCTGTCGGCCCTCAAGCTGAGGGCTGGCCCACTCCTTCAAAGCGGGGCCTGGGTCTGCTGTGTGGAAGACCACAGACAGGCCCAGAGCATATGTGTAGGCTGAGTAAGGGTCTCCAGGCAGTGTTCCAGAGAACGGGAGAGGTGATCGGAGGGCAGAGGCAGGGGCAGCGCAGCCATGGCCAGGTTCTCAGAGCAGAGCAGACCCCGTGGGAACAGGGTCTTCCATCCATGAACGTTGCACATGTCATTGAAGAGAGAGCAACAGCCAAATCTCAGTCAGTTGCATGAGTTGAAGTATTTGGGAGGAAGGTGATTGAGGAAGGAGTTGGATGAGATGAAAGTTTAGAGGAGGCGGTTTCTGGAACCTACCCTCTAATTGATATTTCACTGGGAAATTATGTTCTCACTTGTGTTGCAAAAATAGAAAAATAATAAACACCACCCCCCAGAGCAACACCTGGGACTTACAAAGCTCACACCTTCGGGGGACTCTGAGACGGGTCCGAGAGAGCCGGTGCCTGTGGCTGCCTGGTTGGCACATCTGGGGCCCAGGGCCTCCCGGAGCTGGTTTTGATGTCTTCAAACTTGACCAGTTGTTTTCTTTTTCTTCAAGGCTACACATGAAGCTTCCAGCAGCAAAGGACCATTAACGAGTCCTGTCACTTAGTACTCACAGCCTCATAGTTCAGAGTCCTGCTCCGAGGGCCCTGTAGGGCATGGGGATTGGGATTACCCAGGGGGCCCACGTGGACTTAAACCTGGACTTCCTTCCACTCCCAGGTTCATGGGGGGCTGGGAAATGGACAGCTTTGGCTGAGATTTAATTGCTCTGGAAGAACATGATGCAGAATCTCTCATGGGAGACACAGAAATTAGACCCACTTCACTCGACTCACCCCCTCTCAGCACAGCCCGCGTTGGAAAGCGCCTGTTCCACCTCCAGCAGGGCTGCGGAAGTGGTGTTGTTTAAAGTAGTTGTTCGATGGGGCTACTTATTAATCCAGCATTAGTTACGGCAATTAAGCTTTTAGAGATAATGAAATGTAAATGTGCCTTCAGAACGCGCCACGTTCCCTGAAACTGAACATTTGTACAGAAAAATGGTTGCAGTAAGATTATGGAGAATATGAATCGTGCCCGTCTGCACGCCGTACAGATGGGTATGCAGATGCTGGGTGCAGTCGGGAGCCATGCTGAGGGCCAGTGGCACAGGGAGCAGGGCTTGCTTTGCCCGTCCTGCTGGGGACATCACCTTACCTGCGTCCTGAAGGTTTCCTGCTGGAGTTTTACCAATGAAGAAACAGAGGCTCAGAAAGTTTAGAAGCCTGTCCAAGGTCACACAGGGCTCAGAGGCACAGCAGGGCCTCAGGCCTGGGCAGCCTGACTTTGATTTTCTGGCTCTTCCCCAACTGCCCACAGTGGACTTCCAGGCTGCCCTGTCTACCTGTGTCCCCATGGGGGCTTCTGCTAGTCAGTACACATTTTTCCTACCGTCTCCCTCCTCACGGCCCCCTCCCACCTAAAAGCAGAATGAGCCAACGATGATGATTTTTTAATCAACAAGTGTGAATTATTGAGTGCCCATGTGTGCCAGGCACCATGCCAGGCATTGAGGTTACTGCTCTCACTCGTGACGCTGATGTCTCAGCAGTCAGCAAACAGCCACCAGGTAGATGTGTTGGTACCAACTGTGAGAGGGCTGGGAGGTTGTAAGGTGATGCTAAGAATGATGGCTGACACCAACTGTTCACCACGTGCTCCACAAGGTTCAGACTCTTACAGTGGGGAACACATCCTTTTACCCTAACAGCTTTATGGATTAGCTCCATTTTCTAAGTGAGGAAGCAGAGGCAGCGCTGGCCAGGTTGCTCAGTTGGTTGGCACGTCATTCTGATGCTCCAAGGTTGTGGGATTGATCCCCAGTTGGTGCACATACAGGAATCAACCCATGAATGCATGGGGGGGGGTAGAACAACAAATTGATGTTTCTCTCTCTCAAATCAATACATTAAAAACAAAACAAAAAAAGAGCTAGAGTAGCAGAAGACCATCGCCCATTGTCCTCATAAGATTATGAAGGGTCTCAAGTCTGAGAGGGGGGGGATTGTTATTTTTTTATTGTTATAAAAATTAATTAAAATATAGTATAGGAAAGGGAGAAACTAGAGAGCTTATATGTGTGACCCATGGGCATGGACTGGGGTGGTGAGTGGGATTGCTGGGGGAGTGGGTGCTGGGCAGAGGGGAGCAAACAGGGAAAAAATGGAACTATTGTGACAATATAATCAATAAAATATACCTAAAAAAAAAGAATAACTAAATAAAAAAGGAAGCAGAGGCACAGAGAGATTAAGTAACTTGCCCATGACCACAGAGCTAGTAACCAGGAGTCTGACTCCAAATTCTCTGCTGTTAACCACTATGCTTTATTACCTACTGAAAAAGAAAGAGTCAATTTGGATTACACAGGAGATAGGAAAGAAGTTTGCAGAGGAAGCCTTGTTTACTTTGGACTAGAGAAGTAAGCTGGCCAGGTGGGAAAGTTCTGGGGAAGGAAAGAGCTTGGGGTCCTTGGGGGGCTATGAGCAGCCGCAGGCTGAGGCTGGGAGAGATGGCCGGTGGGGACCATGCAGTCACGTGGAGCCGCTGGGTGGTGAGCTGTGAGTCAAGCCATGTTAACATTTTAAGCCGGGAAGTGACAAGAACCAATCTTTCTTTCCATAAATTATTCTTCAGTCTCCTAGAAGGGACTTGAGCTGGTTTAGAGCTGAGATCAACAACAGGTCAAAGAAATAAAAGAGACAGAAATAAGGGGAGTAACAGAGAAGCAATGAACACCAAAAACAATGGAAAAATACTCTGCGGGGTGTGTGTGTGTGTGTGTGTGTGTGTGTGTGTGTGTGTGTGTGTGTGTACGTGAAAATGGTTTTCTTAAAACAAGAACAGAAAGCTTCATTGTGTCACTTGTGGACATCACTTAGGTACCCACTACTATTTAATGCTGTTGGATAGTGTTTACACGCTGTGCTTTTTGTATTTTCCTTTGTATATCGCAAACAGCGTAAGTGCTGTTGGTTTCCCTCTGTTGTTCATGAAACTTCCCTCAGAGCTGTTATTACTTTAAATGCAATCTTTATCGTATTTTTTTCCATACCTTCCTCTTCCCACTGCAATCACCACGTGGTTGTCCATGTCTGTGCAGAGAAGGAAAACTCTGATTCCAAAAAACCTCCGCTGCCTTGTGGCATACCTCTTCAGGGGAAAGGCTAAGGGAGTAAACCCCGACAGAAAATCCAGAGCCGGAGTCCCTAAGGCGGTTTGACGTTGTAGTCAACACCGGCAACTCCTGCGGCGCACCTGAAGCCAAGCTGTATTGACTCCGTCTTTCCCTTGGACCCTTCAGCTGCGAAGAGAGGGGGGGTCTGCTGCATGGGCAACAGCAGACCCTCCATATCACCCTGCCCAGGCTCTGTAGCTTCAGCTTCACTGGAGAGGACACTCCAGCGTCATCACAAGATGTCGATTCAACACGGGAGGAGACAGATACCGTGTCACTCCCGAGTCGAACTGCACAACCATTCTCGGCGGTGCAGATAGACTCTTAAGAAGCTACACCATCGTCTCTCGAGATGGACGGCTGCCGACTACTGTCCATGTCTGTGAGTCCTTTCTCCTTCGTGCTCAGTCCCTCCACCCCTCACCTGCCCCCCACTAGCTGTCATCTGTTCTCCATCTATGAGTCTGTCTCTGCTTTGCTTGTTAGTTCCGTTCGTTATTTTTAACACTGCCTTCTCAATGTACTTCTCACTTTCATGGTAGCTTCTTGGAATTTTCAATGGATAAGCAAATTAGGTCATACGTTTTCTGATAGGACCCTTAAAAGTCTGTCTTTAAGAAACACACAGGCACCCTGGCTGGGTGGCTCGGTTGGTGGGAGTATTGTTCCATACACCAAATAGGTTGCAGATTCCATTCCCCTATCTGGGTGCATGCAGGAGGCAACTGATCGATGTCTCTCTCTTTCTCTCCCTTCCCCTCTCTCTCTGAAATCAATAGACAAAAACAGAAAAGAAAAAAGAAACATACAGCATACCTCGGAGATATTGCTGGTTCTGTTCCAGACCACTGCAATAAAGCATGCCACACAAATATTTTGGTTTCCCAGTGCATGTAAAAGTTATTTTTGCACTATACTGTAGTCAATTAAGTGTGCAATAGGATTTTATCTAAAAAAACAACGTATATACCTTCATTAAAAATACTTCATTGCTAAAAGATGCTAACCATCACCTGAGTCTTCACTGAGTTGTCATCTTTTTGCAGGTGGAGGGTCTTGCCTCCGTGTTTGGTGGCTCCTGACTGATCAGGGTGGCAGTTGCTGAAGGCGGGGGTGGCTGACACAGTTTCTTAAAATAACACAATGAAATTTGCCACATCGATTGACCCTTTCTTTTCATGAACGATTTCTCTGTAGTACGCAATACTGTTTGGAAGCATTTTACTCAGAGTAGAACTTCTTTCAAAATTGGAATCAATTCTTTCAAACCTTGCCACAGATAACAAGATAAATAAGAAGAATAATTCTTCAGTGAGGGGGTGAGGCCCCTCCCCCACTGTATAGCAGGCCAGTTTGGCGAGTTGGCATTTGGCATATAGGTTGAATGTCTAAGTCTAGGGCAGATTGAGTGTAGAAAGGGCATCTGGTGGCTTGAACAGAGTCCCTTTTCAGACTTTGGAGGGGAAGGAGAGAGCCAGGACACGTCACACTCCAGGTGGTGCAGGTCCCAGTGTGGCAGATGGGTGCAAGAATAGCTAGTACCGGAGGAGTGTGAGCATGTGTGTGTGTGTGTGTGTGTGTGTGTGTGTGTGTGTGTGGCCTCTGAGACAGGACAGTCTGTGAATACATTAGACAGGGGCATGACGTTTATCTCCCAGGGAACTGTAGCCCAGCCTTGGCTTATTTGAAAGATTTCAGCCCTGAGGAAAGAATCACACTGATGAGCATGGACCTGTGGTTTATGAGTCCCAGGACCCCTGCCCCTTAGAGGGGAATGACTCTGTTTGTGGCATGGAAGGATGGTTGCCTTTGTGTTAAAAAGGAAAAGGCTCCCATGCTTAACTCAGTGGCTGCCATGCACTTAAAGCAGGAGGAGATGGGGATTGAGGAAGCATTCAGTTCTGTCCAAGCGTGGGTTCTTTGGTGGGGTGATTTCGGTTGGTGCATTATTTTAGCAAGCTGAGTAAGAAGGTCGGGGTCTGAGACAGTGATTGGAGAGGGTGTACAACAGACTTTTCATAGAGAGTAGGAATATATTGGTAGTTTAGTTGAAGAGGTGAGAGGAACTGAACTCATCAACTGTAAGAAGGTGGAAATCTGGGAGTTCTTCCTGGAGGAGGCAGGCCTTGAGCTGGACTCCATGACTGTCAGGATGATGATCCCTTAAGTCCTGAAAGTCCCAGCAGAGGTCTGGCCCTGGGTCCCACATCTATGGGATCCTCATGAGGTCCCATGAACCAAGGTTCAGATGACATCTCTTGGGACCAACACCAGACTACTCATTCTGTCCACCAAGCTTTGGGGTAGCAGTTCCCCACCTGAAGGCTCTGGAGTTTCCACATGGATGGAGAGGCTTAGAGGCAGGGGTGTGTATAGGAGTGGGACTAGTGGTGTTTATGGTAGCCCTTCTCATGAGCAGGGAAGCATGGTCAACTGTCTTGTCAAGAGTGGAGGCAGTGGTGGAGCTTAGGGGGTCCCAAAGATACCCCCAGCCACCCCTTAGCTCTGCCACTGGTCTGAAGCCATTGCTGGGCTGAGGGCTGCTCATCAACACCAGCCCTCTCTTCTGTTCCTACGTCCATGCATATAGGCTCATGGTTTCAATCCACTAAGGTCTGTCATTGACCTGGAACAATCTCCTGTTCTATGTCTGTTTGAATACCTACTCCCCTTCAGGCCTTCCCCCAGTGCTTCCTCCTCCACTCACCAGGGGCTCCACAAGCTCAGGGATTCCTGGTCTGGTCCTCTCCTAGCATGCAGAGCAGGGCCTGGCACTGAGCAGGTGCTCAGTGAGTGAGTGTGGCGTGGATGAGTGAAGCTTTCCTAGCCCTCCAGCCTGGGGGCTCCATGGATTTTTATGAACTCCAGTTGGCAATTATTGAGTTCATTCTTGCAGTGGGTTGAATAGTGTCTCCCCACAATTCATGTCCATTCAGAACCTCAGAATGTGACCTTATTTGGAAATAGGATCTTTGTAGGTGTGATTAGTTAAGGATCTTGAAATGAAATCATCTCGGATTTTTGGATGGGCCCTGAATCCAGAGACTGGTGTCTTTCCTGACAAGGAGAGGACAGAAAGACACACAGAGAAGGCAATAGGAAGATGAAGGCCGAGATTGGAGTGATGCACCTAAAAGTCAAGGAACTCCACGAGTTGCCAAAGCCGTCTGAAGCCATGGAGGGGCATGCCACCTAGTCCCCCTTGGAACTTCCCAAAGGAGCCAACCCTGCCAAAACCATGATTTTGGACTTCTGGCTCCTGAACCATGAGAATAAATTTCTGTTGCTTCAAGTTACCCAGTTTGTGGTCATTTGTTACAGCAGCCTGGAGACACTAATATGACCCCCTTGTCAATATTTTGTAAGCTCTCTCCACTGTCTAGATCAAGCCTCTGTCAGGACAGGGAGCACGTCTGAGTCACCGCTGTATGTCCAGTGCCTAGCATGTTGGGCAACTGGCCATCGTGATTTGCCTGGGACTGATGGGTATCCTGGGATGTAGGACTTTTAGAGCTAAAATGGGTTACCTTCTGGCATGGTACCTGGAACTGAGTTGGTGCCCTGCATAGGTAGGTGGTGGCAGTTGTGTCTTCTGTATGTGAAGGATGCACAGACCGAGCCAGGTACAGGTGGCACGTGGAGAGATTTTGCATAGGGTACACCTGGAGTTGATTAAAAGGGGACCGAAGACGTGGAGCCAAAGTGTCTGGCGTCGGGAGCCATGGTTGGTCTCTGAGAGCTCTGCAGGGCTTCTCCTGGGAGGCCAGGGCACTTCTGCTGAAGGCCTTCTCCCGTGGCCATCTCAGGGTGGCCCCACACCCCCAGGCTGCAGCCAGCCCCTGCTGGGCCCAGGGAGTTTCTTCTGAAACCAGTACAGGGAAAGCCTTGGTGCACCCACTGGCACCTTCCCTCCATTTGAATATTCTGAATGGAGCTGATTGCCTAAATTGAAGGTATTATGCTATAATGATTGTTATAATTAAAAATATTATCATCTGAAAGAGATTGGAACATGGGAAGCCATTGCAATGACTTTTAAAGCTTTTAAAGCATGTTTTTGAACCAGATAAAAGTACCTTTGTGTGGTGTTTTAAAAAGAGGGAGTCTGTGAGTAGGCACCCATGGGCTCTGAAATGCATCTCCACCGCAGCAGGGACAAGGAGCCTACTTCTCAGGCAGATGGGTGGTGGCAGCGGAGATATTTGGTCGGAGGGTGGCAGCTGCCCGTTGGTTGGCCTGGACCCAAGATGCAGCCCTTGAACAATGCACACAGAGGAGGAGTTTGCTTTGAGGGCCCAGGTCAGGCTGGGATCTGACAGAGGAGTCTTGTTCTGAATGTGGGACCTGTTGAAATGGATGCATTGCTTCCTCCCTTCTTCAGGAAGGACAGCCAGCCTGGCTGGTTGTAGAAAGGGGGGCAGTGCGTGGGCCTTCAGGTGTGGGACCCCCAGATGGCAGTAGGAAGGGGCATCGGTTCCAGACGGGCAGGCTCAGGGAAGGCCTGGGATGGCAGGACCTGGGCGGCGGAAGACCGTGGACTTGGCAGTCTGGGGCCCCTTTGCTCAGGTGACAGGGTGCTCAGACGAATGGACGGGGAGTGCAGAGCTGGCCCAGCCGGCAACAGCCCTTCTCTTCTGGTGCCTCCCACTCCTCTGTTTCCCCAACCCCACCCTGTAAGGTCGAGGAAACTGGGGCTCAGAGACAGAAGGCATGAGTCAGGGTCTGGACTCCCACTCAAGGGCACTGTGCCCTTCACCTTGGGCTCCTCTGGTGTCTGGTGACGGTGGCTGTGCTTGGTCAGCAGTTTCTTAGGTTGGTACTGTGTATGCCAGCTCTTGACTTAGACGGGCATTTTGTTATATTTTGTCCCACCTTGATTTCACTAATACATTTAATCCTCATACAGGTATTATAATTCCCATTTTATAGAAGAAAGAATGGGGGCCCTTGCCTGCCTGGACTTAGAACCAGGCAGGCTGGCCCAGAGCCTGTGCATTTGATTCTTATGGAGACAGTGAAAGCCCCTTAAGAATCTCCCTTTTCCCTGAGTCTTCCTCCCTCCCTTGACTGAAGTAAGGACCACAGTGACTGTTTGGTGTGCCTTCTTTCAGACAGGTCTTGTGAATTTACATATATACAGGGTTTTGTGTGTGTTTTCAAACATAAATCATTTGATAGTTATTGTTTGCAAATTGCTTCCTTCACTGAACAATATTTCTGGGAGATATTTTCATGCCAACACCTTACTTTTAGCCCTGGCTGGTGTGGCTCAGTTGACTGAGCGCCAGCCTGCGAACCAAAGGGTCGCCGGTTCAATTCCCAGTCAGGGCACATGCCTGGGTTGTGGGCCGGGTCTCCAGTTGGGGGGCGTGTGAGAGGCAGCCACACATTAATGTTTCTTTTCTTCTCTTTCTCTCCCTCCCTTCTCCTCTTTCTAAAAATAAATAAATAAAATCTTTAAAAAAATGTTGTAGCACATTTTTTAGTTTTTTTATTATCAAATATATACTAGTGCCATAGACTGAATGCTTATGTTTCTCCAAAATTTGTATGTTGAAACCTAAACCCCAAGTGTTGATCTTAGGAGGTGGAGCCTTTAGGCTATGATTAGGTAATGAGGGTGGAGCCTCAAGAAAGAGGCGGCAGAGAGTTCTCCTCCTGTTCCACCACGTGAGGACGCAGCAGGTCATCCATAAATCCAGAGGCAGGCCCTCCCAGACACCTTCTGGCACCTCGATCTTGGCCTTCCAGCCCCTGGAACTGTGAGAGGGCAGTGTCTGTTGTTTATAAGCCACACAGTGGGAACTCTGCTATAGCTGCCCTAGCATTCTAGGACTAGTCATCATCAAAATGTAAATTAAAAAAAAAAAAAGGAGCCCTGGCTGGTGGGTCCAGTCTGTGAACTGAAGGGTTGCCGGTTCGATTCCTAGTCAGGGCACATGCCTGGGTTGTGTGCTGGGTCCCCGGTTGGGGGTGTGTGAGAGGCAACCACACATTGATGTTTCTCTCCCTCTCTTTCTTCTTCCCTTCCCCTCTCTAAAAATAAATTTAAAAAAAAATCTTTTTTAGCAAAAGGAGATGCAGCTTTTTCACCTGATGAACATTAAAAAGATTGCTACCATCCCATATCGGCAGGGATGAGAGAGACCCCGAGCTCACTGCCGGGGCAGAACACACTGGAGCAGCCTTCGTGGAGGGCAGTTTGGCAGCATCTATTGAAATTTCCATTGGTACACCTTTGTCCTGGCCACCCAGATGCTAGATCCCTAGCCCAGAGAAATATGTGCATAGGTGAGCAGGAAGGCGTGCCCAGGGAGGTTCACCTAGCGCTGTTGTATTTGATAGTTGAAACTTTGAAACACTGAAAACAACCTGTTGCCTTTCTTGATCTTGTGTCTCAGCTGGAGTTGAAGTCCCCAAGGTCAGGTGCAGGCTCCCATTCTGCCAGAAGGGCATGCAGACCTGCCCACATGGCATCTCTTCTTTTAGGGGAAAAAACCTCCTGAGAAAAGGTGACTGGGAGGTAAGTTTTGAGACCTAGTTTACCTAAATATGTCTTTATTGTAGCCTTCCATTTGATTGATAGCATGGCTGGCCCTAGATTGGAAATCATTCCCCCCAGAGTTTTGAAAGCCTGCTCTATTGTCTTCTAGCTCCCATTGTTGAGACGTCAGCACCTTTCAGATTCTGAGGGTTGTGTGTGACCTGGATTTACTTCGGAAGTTTGTTCTTCAGTTCATGATGATGTTCCTTGGAGTGGTTTAAAAAATTAAAAAGACATTTTTATTATTTTTTAAAAAATGTTTAACTCATGGTACGTATACTTGGAGGATCTGTTAAATCTTGGAATACATTCTCTTGTGTTCTGGAGCAGTATCTTGTATTATTTTTTGATAATTGCATCCTCTCTGTTTCCTTTTTCTGGAACTCTTATTAGTTGAATGATGGACCCCTTAGGTTAATCCTTGAACTTACCTATCTTCCTCATTTTCTGCTTTCCCCCCATATTTTAATGGAGATTTCGTCTACTTTATTTTTCAAATATTCTATTGATTAAAAAAAATTCTATCATATTTTTACTTTCCAAGAGTTTTTTCTTTTTTCTTTTTGGAACATTCATTTTCATAGTCTTCTTCATCTTGTTTCATGAAATATACTTGCTAATTTTCCTGAGGGTTGCCTCCCATCTTTTTCCATGGGGAGGGCAGGGCGGTTGTTGTGTTAGGAGGTGGGGGTAGGTTCCTAGTTCTCCCGTGGACGTCCCACAAGCCCTCCTGTTTCAGCCCTGCCTGCGCCTCTGAGGTGTTCGCTGCCTCCGCAGTCCCTGCCTTTTCAGGGCTCCGAACAGGCTTGCCCACCCCAGCTAAGGCTTCCGTTCCCGCTTTTTCTGGTCTGCGAAGTTCATTGCCTCTTGCACATCTGCTTTCCAGCTTCCAATCTGTTGTTGGTATAAGTTGTCTTCTGTCATCTTCTCTTTTCTTTGTCCTTGTGGGTTTCTGTCACTTTCAGACCTTGGCTGCTGTTTCAGGGGAGTTTTTCTTCTTCGGGGAGCAGAGATGCAGGAGTGTGTTTAGTACTCTGTGCTGCCCTGAACTCCCCACTTCTTCTCTGGGACAGAAGCTTGGGCGGAGGCCCAGCTTGTCTCTTCATCACGTTGATGGCCTTTATCAGGGCCTGTTTGCTTGTTGGCATGGTAGGGTATGTCAGGTACAGAAAACCCAACCCAGATAGCTTAAATCGGAAAGAGGTTTGCTTCATCTTACAAGGCATTCTTAGGTAGGGCAGCTCCAGGTTTGGTTAATTCAACAGCTGAACAATGTAATCGAGGGCACAAATGTCTTCCATTTCCCCCTCCATGCTAGTGCCCTTCAGGTCAGAGTGGCTCTGCCCAGCCTTCACGACCTTGTATGTAAATGTCCGCAGGCAGGAAAGATAGCATTCCTTTGTTGTTTTATTCTTTAAAAATGTCTACTTGTGTTTTAGTCCACTGGGGATGCTCTAAGAAAATACCACAGACTGGGTGGCTTATATGCATTTATTTCTCAGAGTTTGGGGGGCTGGCAAGTCCAGAATCATGCTGCCAGCAGACTCTCTGCTTGGTGAGGGCTGTTTGGCTCACAGACTGCTACCTTTTAGATGTTTCCTCACGTGGCTGAGGGAAGAGGGATCTCTCTGCGGCCTCTTTTATAAGGACACGAATCCCATTTCTGAGGCCTCTGACCTTATATCCTAATCATCCCTCAAGGGCTGCATTTTCCAACACCATCACCTTAGGGGTTAGATTTTTATCTTATTAATTTTTTGGGGGAGGGGCACAAACATTCAGACCATAGCAAATTATCTGAATAAGTGTTACATCCACAAGTTTGTTAATTTAAAACACTAAAAAGATATGCAACAAAAACCTTTCTATTATTATTATCCTTTATTCTTACTAATAGGACTTTTTTGTTTATTCTTTATATAATATGTATCTTTATATAATAAGGCATATTATAAGCAAATATGAACATATAGTTTCAGCTACTCCATTCTTCTTTTCCCTAAATGATAGCATATTCTGAGCACTTCTTGACACTGCTTTTTTTTTCACCTTGCAAAATATTTGATACGTAAGTGCATCCTTAACCTAGTTTTATAGCTATATCATATTGTATTATACATATCACATAACCTAATTTGTTTAACCAGACATCTTTTGATAGGCATTTAGGTGTTTTCTCTATTTGCTATTATAATAAATTCTGCAAATCTGTTAGTTTTCATAGAGGATAAAATCCCAGAATTAGAATTGCTGGGACAAAAGGACATGTACTTGTGCCCTGGCTGGTGTGGCTCAGTTGGTTGAGTGTTGTCCTGCAAACCGAAAGGTCACAGGTTTGGTTCCCAGTCAGGGCACATGCCTGGGTTGCGGTTTTGGTCCTTGGTTGGGGGTGTGTGAAAGGCTACCAATCGATGTTTCTCTCACACATCAATGTTTCTCTCCCTCTCTTTTTCCCTCCCTTCCCCCTCTCTAAGATCAATAAGCATGTCCTTGGATAAGGATACAAAAATGGATGTATTTGTGACCTTGATAGATGTTGCAAATTGTCCTTCCTGGGGCTTGTACCATTTTATTCTTCCATCAGCAGTATTTGAAGGACCCACATCCACAGAGGATGTTCTCAAACGTTTGGATTCTTGCCAATCTGATAGGTGAAAATGGTCCTTGTGTCTCTGTGTTGAGAGCTTAGAAACCATTCCCTGGAGCTTCTCCAGCAGACCTGTTCTCCTGAACAGTGACTCCTTGGTTGGAGATTTGTAATGCACCTTTTCCCAAGCCAGTCACTGGCAAAAGGAATGAAATGACTAATTGGTTTAAAGTTAACCCAGATTAACATTCTACGGCATGGCCTCCTGGACAACAGCAAGGAGATGGGGTGACTGCTGTTGAGCAGGCACCCAGTAGTGCCTGGGACCCTACTCCTGGCTCCCTCGCCTGCTAGGGGGCTTGGCCTCAGATTTGTACCTTCAAGGTTAGGCTGCTCTTAGGGGTCCCCAAGCTCATGTGGTCAGTGCTGCTTGGCTGCCTGGGCTGGAAGGATGGTCAGCGGTTGTTGAAAGAGCCTGATCTATCAGGTCCAAGAATTGGTTGCATAAACCAGGTCAGAGGAGAGTCTAGGCTTTGGAACCCAGCACAGCCCTGAGTTCAGGTGCCCATGCTGCCATGGACTAGCCATGAGACTACCTAGCCTCTCTAAGCTTCAGTTTTCTCAGTTGTAAAATTGGGCCAAGGTCTCCCACCTCAGCAGTCAGGATGAGAGGATTGTGTATCATGTGCCCAGCCCAGGGCCCGGTTTCCAGGAGCACTTAGCAGAGGACTGCCCTGACTCAGGTCTCTTGTCTCCCAGAAGGCAGGGAAGAGTGCTCCACCAGCTCAGCCCTGGATCCTGAGCTCCTGGGTCATGGCAGGAGAGGGGTTTCCATGGTCCCTGTGCTCCTAGGCCCATGACGTAGCCAGCGGCGCTTGAAGAAGACCCTCAATCTATGCTTGTTGAATGAATGAGAATAACAATAAATTAGTACAGAAGCTGCTGCTACATATCCTAACAGTGTTTGGCTTTCTCGGCTTTTGGCCACATTGAGGCAGAGTGTCCCTTGATACAAATCTGCATCGAATCATTTATACACGCCAAGCCTCCCCATGACACGCACTGTTTATCTACGGCATCAGCTTGGTATTGATTTATCAATGCCCATTTTGCACGAGGATCAATAGCTTAATTGCATCTCTGCCAACATGGGGATACAACCTGTTTGCCATGTAGAGCACAGCCAGCCCTGAGTTGAGAGCCTGCTGAAGCCTTTGCTTGCTCCCCGTGAGTTTCCTGTTGTGTGCTCCAAGTCCTGAGTGACCTGCCACCGTCACTGCCCCGGCAGAGTCAGGACCACGGGAGCTGGCAGCCGTCTTGGCTACATGTGAGCTCTTCCATGACGTGAGGGAGAGTCACCGCGTGGGGAGAGCTGTTGCGAAGGTGCCTGGAGCTGGTGCGAGCTTCTCTCCTGTGGCCTTCCCTGGGGTGTCACCCTGTTTTGCCTCCCCTCTTTGGTCACTTCTATAGATTGCACACTTCAGAGCAAGGATGTGTTTTAGCTTCCCTGCAGCCCAAAGACATGCCACGCACTCAGTAGGGGTTCAGTGAAGACCAGCCGAACGCTTGCGGATGAAACGCAACATTTTCTGGGTTTTCTTGGGGCGCTTCCAAGTGGTCTGGGAGTTGGTGAGATGAGGTGGCGAGGCTTGGGCAATAGGTGGCGCTCTGTCAAAGTCTGCGATCCACTTCTGGGAGGAAAGCTTCAGAATCCACCCAACTTCAAATTAAACAGGAAATGATTGTTAAGCATTTCTTACTTTTAAAGTCTTGAAATGCTATTGAAAAGCCTTATTTTATAAAAGTTAGGAAATTGCATTCAATTAACTAACATACTATCCCTTTATTAAGCACCTACTAAGTGCCCAGTATGGTATTAGCATGTTACTTCTGATGCAGTATTCCTCTTTTGGTAACATGTGCTCTGTCCAATCTATCTATATTACTTACCTTTTAGAAGACTACATTGATAAATTGCTCTATTAAAAGAGAATAAAGATATTTAAAGTCTTTAATGGGAGAGGAATCACAAAGGAGTTTTTAAGAGTAACTTAGAATCGTGTAGAACATTCAGCACATTATGCTAATTTTTTTCAGAGGCTGAACAGCTTAGAGGGGGAGAAATCAGCCTGTTCCCATCCTGTTGCAGAAGCAGGGTAATCTAGGTCTCACCAAGGCTAACAAATATACCCTCTAATAGCAGTTTGTGTTTGGAACAGTGAGAAATGCTTCCCTGGAAAATATTATTAGCACTCAAATTATCTTAGAGATTACACTCTCGCTCAGTGGAGGGTCCCAGTAAAAATTTACTAGCAGGTTGCAGCCAATGGGCTCTCCATTTTTATGTTAGAGACTTCGTTATTTGCAAAGCTGGGAGGAGTTCTTTGGAGTCACAGGTGCTGTGCGCACCCATCGCCAGAGCCCAGCTTGGCAAAGAGGCTTGGGGCTGGCGTGGGGCCACAGCCTGCCAGGTCCCAGGCATTCTCTTTTCCGTGTCAGGGAAGTCGGGGGAGCTGGAGGAGTCTGTGGGAGGGTGTGGGGTCACATTCTCCAGGATGGGCAGAGTCGGGGGCAACTCTAAGGAAGCCCTTGGCCTGGCTCTGCTCAACGCCCATTGTCCCTGCCGGACTGCTGTCCCATGGGGAAAGGGGGCAGGGTCTCTGGTTCCTGCTGTTGTCTTAGCACCTAGCACAGTGCCTGCCACACCCAGAGGCCTCAGCAATCCTGGATGACCCAAGGCGTTAACTTTGTGGGATAAATAGCCAGAGAGGCAGGGCTAGACAAGGTGTCCCACAGGGACCTGGCAAGCTCCCTTCTGCAGTCCTGGGCCACCTCTTGAGGCTTTGGGCAGGAAGGAGCCCAGACCCAGGCTGACCTGAGCACAGAACTGAGGTCCTGGAGAGCCCATGTGAGGTTAGAGGAGGGGGGGGATCTGCTGAGACTGGGGAAGCTGGCTGTGGCTTTTGGAGGAGATGTGGCAAGGCAGGTGGAGGGGAGGGGAAAGGCATTCAGGGTGGGCAGGAAGCCTTAGCAAGACTCAGACGGTGGAAGTCAAGGGGTCAGCGGGGCTATGCACCCTCTCTGCAGGCTCTAGGGGAGGGCCCTTCCTTGCCTCTTCCAGCTTCTGGTGGCTCCTGGTATTCCTTGTCTTGTGGCAGCACAACTTCCGCCTGTCTCATCACATGGCTGTCTTCCTCAAGTCTCTGTGTATCCTTCTGTCTCTTTCAGGGCTCTCATTGGATTTAGGGCCCACCCTAACTCAATATGATCTCCTCTTGATGTTTACCTCAATTATCTCTGCAAAGATCCTCTTTCCAAATAAGATCACATTCTGAGGTTCTGGGAAGACATGAATTGTGCATTGGGGTGGGGGGGGCACTATATCTGTGAGTCTCTTTTCTTGGGTCAGCTTATGGGTATTTTCAGAACCAGGCAGGGGAAGGGGACTGGGATTCTTGCCATTGGCTAGGTAGACTTGCACTTCTTTTATTTTCTATGTGGATTCAGTACTCAGCTGGGCCTTGGGTCCCAGAGAGCAGAAGTTGGACCAGCCTCTCCTGAGAACAAAGTGCCAGCCTTCTGCAGGTGTGTGGGGTGCAGCTTCCAGCTGATAAGCTTTGTGGGGACTAGCACTGTGTGGTTTATTGCTGAATCCCCAGGCCTTACCTAAGCATCTGACATGACACACACCAGGTGCTCAATCAATGCCTATTAATCAAAAGAGCACAGCCATACATGCATACACAGAAGCACCCATGTGCCCCCCCCCTCTCTCTGTCTCACACTCACCCATTCTCCCCACCCCAGAGGATTCTGCATACTTTGGAAGCTGGAACCTCCAGAAAGTTTAGAGCAGAGCTTGCTCCGGAGCAGGTGGGTCTGGACTTTCTCAAGCCCCTCCCACTGATGTGAGATCCAGTTTGTGGGAGCTTCCAGTATTCCTGCTGTGTGTCCCCACTGGGTCAGCCTGACCTCTCTGGACTTCAGCTTCTCTATACAGAAATAGCAATAGCTTCTCTGTGACCACCCTCCTTGGTGATCTATGAGCTTATGTGCCAGCTTCTCCTGCCTGCCAGTGAACCCTGGGGGTCAGAGTTCAGAAGGCCTGGGATGTGCCAGGTCAACTGTGGCAGCAGTAAGAAGGCCACTTGAGCCTGGCTGGACTTGGCCCAGGGGGGCGGTAGCATGGAAGAACTTCTGTGATGGGTCATTGCGTCCCATTACCTTCTCACTAAGAGTTTACTCAAGGCTGCGGTCAAGCCCTGGTTCCTTATGGGATCTGTTGTCTGAAAGGGGAGGCTGGGTCCCAGGAGAAGTCAGCTGGGCAGCCAGGCACCAAGAAATGACAAAGAGCTGCCAGCCTTGACCCCACTCAGCTGTGCTGGGGACGGAGGCCCCCAGTTCAGCTGTGAAAAAAACAGATGCACGTCCCAGAGGCCCTCTTTCTGGTTCCTCTCCTCCTCTTCCTCTTCTTTTCCTTCTACTGCCATCTCTTCTCTCTCCCCTTCTCTCCTGGTCTTGGCCAAGAGAGCATGGAACTTTCTGGAAGGGTTTTGGGGGAAACTGAGGAATGGGGATTATTCTCATTGAGGTTTTAAAGGAGGCCATAAAACCTGTCTGAGTTCAGGTTTCTATTACATGTGTAGATTGTAAAAGCTGATGATACTCTATGAAAATTCAATCAACCTTGAAAGCAGCATCAGAGTTGATATCTGTAATTTAAAATAATGGATACCAAGAAATTGTTTCTCATTTATCTCTACTGCTGAGTTTGTGACATGAAAGAGACTTCATTAGTGTAGGTTTTTTTTAAAGGAAAAAAATAGTGTCATTTATCTCAATGACAGATGCGGGAGGTGGCTGATGATTGCGTTTAATGACATCCAACCAACAAAAGCCTCCGTTCGTTCACAGATTGGGACAAGTAAACGGGTACACAAAAATCACTTCTCAGTGGGAGAGGTGCAGAAACTGAGTCTCGTTCTGATGTCACAGTGCCACTTCGGGTTTGTTAAGTAGCAAGCACATCTGGTTCGTGGTATTGTGCAGAAATTGGAAGAGAGGGTAGGAGGGGACTGAAATGTGGCCCATCCTGGGCCACATCTGGTCAGATGCCCCCCTTTCCAAAGCTCCCTCCCATCCAGGAGCCCTGAACTACAGTTGGGGGTGCCTGTGAAAGAGAAAGAGCCTCTTTTAGGCCTGTTACTGGCTCTCATCTCCCAAGATGGGCTGTGCTTGGTGGAGAGATTCCAGAGGTGTGTATATAGTATACGCACACAAACGCACACACATGTATCAGCATGCACGCACACGAGGCACACACATGTGCACCATGCACACACATGCAACACACTCACATGTGCACAGAAACACGTGCAATGTGTATACGCATAATATACACACAATCACGTGTGTGCATGTGTGGACGCATGTCTGTGTACACACATGTATGTTTATGTGTGTGTGTGCTTGTGTATGTGAGTATGTGTGTCTGTGTCATATCTAGGCTTTTTTATAATGAGCCAGAAGGTAGCTTTCCTCTTTATTTAGTATTCCATTTCAGAAATAAAAAATTCAGGAGTCCAGTTTCTCAAGTGACAGCTTGGCAAAGCAGAAGACGATCTATGCGAGGGTGATAAATGAGCCCCCATTTACACGCATGCTTAACCTCCTCCACAGTCCCTGGGTGGCTGCAGGCAGAGGCCAAGCCCTGCGACCCAGCCCAGGCCCTTGGGGATCTGGAAGTGAAGGTCCCACCAAAGCCTCAAGTTCAGGTCATTTGTTTCTTGGGCCACACGCTGGTTATGTGCTATGTGTCAGGTGTGGTGCTGCCCAAAGCCACCGCAGTGCTGGCAGTGATGTAAGATGAGTGGGGGCATGGGTGGTGCTGTGGGCACTTGGCTGGGCTGGGGCAGGGTGATCCCCACGTGACGTCCACTCTCTGCCTTGTGAACCCTGCTCCCCGATCTCCCTTCTTTCTGCAGCACAGGCTGCCTGTGCTTCTGATGTACGTCAGACTTAAGTCATGTATATGAGCCCCCTTTTCCCCTGTGCACATGGATGCACACACACACATGGGACAGCAAGCTCGGGACAGCTTACTGTTGTGACATGGATCAAAGAATCTAATTGATCGAATATTAAATGCCAGTTAAACGCCACACTGAATAATTCACCTTTTCTCATGTGAGCTACTTCGCAGCAGCTGGGATGGAAAGGAGGAGTTGTCGTGCTGGTAATGGTGTTAGCCGGGGAGGGGAGGGAATGTTTGTTTTCTTGAAGTGTTGAGAAATGTGTGAGAGCCAAAGTCTTCACTTATTAAATTCAGTCCTGTAGGAATACAGTGTCAGGATTTTCCTTCTCAACCTGGTTTTTGAAGAATCAGGTGACCAGGGCCATGTGGGGTGTTGAGGTGCAGGGAGAGTGGAAGCCTTGGTGTAACAACAGCTGGTGGGACTGGGGTTGCTTTGCCTGGAGGAGAGGGGATGCAGAGAATAAGGGGACCCCCCCACTGTGGTAGACTGAATCACGCCTCCCCCCACCCCCACCAAGATGTCCTCATCCTAATTCTGGGGACTTGTGAACATGTTCTCCTGAACGGCAAAAGGAAGTTTGCAGATGTGCCTAAGTGAAGGAGCCTGAGATGGAGAGGTCATCCTGGGTTATGCGGTTGAGCCCAATGCAATCACAGGGTCCTTGTGAGAGAGAGGCAGGAGGGTCAGAGGCAGACAGAGCTGTGATGGTGGAGGCAGAGTTCGGAGTGATGCCACCACGAGCCCAGGAATGCGGGCAACCTCCGGGAGCGGGGACAGGCAAGGAACAAAGCTCTGCCGACGCCTTGATTTTATAGCCTTGTATGATCCAGTTTGGACTTCTGACTTCTGGAACTGTATGGTAGCATATTTGTGCTGCCTTAAACCACTACGTTTGTGGTAATTTGTTACAGCAACAGCAAGAAATTAATGCTTGCCCCCCTGACTCTGTCTCCATGCAGCTTGCTAGGAGCCTGAAATGACATCATCAGAACTACTCCTTTGCAGGCACCTATGGCAAGCAGATGTTCTTTATTATAACTGGTAACATCTGTATGCACTTACTTAGTGCCATGCTCTGCTAAGAGGTCACCCTGCGCTACCCTTCTCATCCTCCCAACAACCCATCGTCAGGTACCATTACTGTCCGCACCATATTAGTTATCTACTGCTGTGTAGCAAAGTGCAGCTTAAAGCAACACTTTATTATTGCATGGCCTCTGTGGGTCAGGAACCTGGGAGAAGCTTGGCTGGCTGGTTCTGGCTCTGGATCTCATGAGACTGTCCTCAAGGTGGTGACTGGGGCCAGTCCGTTTCCTAGCTCACTCACATGTTAGTTGGTAGGCTCCAGGTTCTCTGGCTGATGTCTGGAACCATCAGTGTCTTCTGCAAAGGGCTTCGCACAACATTGCAGCTTGTCTCTCCCAGAGGGAGGGGAGAAGGGGTGGGTGGAGAGAGAGAGAGAGGAAGAGAGAGAGGGGGAGAGAGCACAGGCCCAAGATGGAAGCCACAGTCCTCTGATCACTTGATCTCATAAGTGATGTCCTACTATGTCTGAGATATTTTCTATTAGAAGCTGGTGACTGGATCCAGCCACATGCAGGGGGAGGGGATTACACAGGGGTATGCATACAGGACGTGGAGATCACTGGGGACCCTTTTAGAAACTGCCTCCTACACCCACTTGACAGATGGGATAACTAAAGTCCAGGGAGCTGAAGCCGGTAAAAGGGCTGGGACTGAATGCAGCTGTGTGAGCTCAGAGCCCACATTGGTAAATGCTGTGCTGTCTTACTACTATGAAGTCTGTGTTGTTTAAGCACGTCCGCCCCTCACCTGTTATTTTGATGTCCTTCCTTGATGTGCTTGTGGCCCTCAGGCCTAGCATGGACCGCTCTGCACTGCTGGGTTTGGCTTATTGTCTGTCTGTCCTGCTGGATGGGGTGGCAAGCGAAGCAGAGGGCAGATGCCTTTAAAATTTTTTTAAAAATTTATTTTTACAGGGGAAGGGTGGGAGAAAGAGAGGGAGAGAAACATCTATATGTGGTTGCCTCTCACATATCCCCAACTGGGGACCTGGCCTGCAACCTAGGCCTGTGCCCTCGCTGGGAATTGAACTGGCGATCCTTTGGTTTGCAGGCTGGCACTCCATCCACTGAGCCACATCAGCCAGGGTGCCTTTTCGAGTGAGTGAATAAAGTAAGGAATGAAAGATGGGTTCAAAGAAAGAAGGGTGTGCTGGCAACATGGGGCGCAATGTCCTGTGACAGGGAGGACAGTGCACGGGTGTCTGTTTTCTGTTTGGTGGTCTCTGTGTGGGGTCTCACCAGTTTGGCAGCTCCCTCCACCAGCCCCTTGTCTCTCTGACACCATATTTGTGGGCCCCACAGCATGGTCAGGGAAGGGGCAGAGTCCCAAGGGCCTGGGGTTAGTGGAACTTTCTGGGTAAGGAGAGGATGCAGGTCAGTGGTGCCCTGTCCATTGTGCATCTCGGGTGCCTCTTTCTCCCTCCCTTTAGGGGCATATGGGAGTGGGAGCCCTAGGACGTCGGTGTCTGCCCTCTGTAGTGAAGGACTTTCCCTCATTGCTTCAGCACACCGAAGCCTTGTGTGGCCTTCTTCCTTGATGCCATCGGTTGGGAACCTCTAGGCCAATGTTCTCCAAGTGTGGTTCCTGGACCAGTAGCATCATCTGGGACAAGTTAGAAATGCAGATTCTCAGCCCTTCCCTGCCAGACCTATTGAATCAGAGACTCGGGGCAGGAGAGGGGGGCAGCAATCTACTTTAACAAACCCTCCAGGGGATTCTGATGCATGAGAAAATCTGAGAACCACCACTCTAGGCCTTTAAAAAAATCAAAGCTTTTATGTTTATTAAAAATTTCCCAAAGTAAAAATCTTCAGTATATCAATGTGTTGGAAAATGCAGGAAAAGAATAGGAGGAAATGTAAATCACCTGGAAATTTGTATTAATTTGTGGGTACATGTCACTCCATTGTTATATATGAATATATATAATGTGTGTATTTATGAATATATATTCATAAATATATATATAATGTTTAATAAAGTTGAGATTTTACTGTAAATATCGTTTTGTGTACTGATTTTCAAATATCTCCCCATGTCTTAAACACTCTTCCATGGTAGCATTTGTTCTTGGCTGCAAAATATTCCACCATTGGAATATACCGTAATTTAACCAATCTCTGGGACTGATGTTGGCTGTGAACTCTGCTCAGATACAGTCATAGTGTAAACATGTAAACAGATGGTTGGCAAAACCAATGAATCTTTCTTCCTCTAGGTTTGGAGAGGCAGAACCAGTGAGGAGACTGGAGGGTCCAGCCTCAAGGGTGAGGTCCCGGATACAGCCATGGGAATGCAGAAAAGGGGACAGATGAAGGAGGTGCCACAAGGTCAGGTGTGAGTATCCAGAGTGGGTTTTGGGGGAGAGGGGAGTCAGATTCAGAGTCTGTGTGACTGAGAATGCACTGTAATAGGAACACATCTGATCCCATTTTTGCTTCAGGAAAACATCCTACAAAACCCAAAACCTGCCTTTATGTGCACAGAAAAATGTGTGGAAGGCTCTAAACCAAAATGCTAATGTGATTTCTGAGTGATGATGTTATGTGATATTTTCATTATCATCTTATTGCTTATCTATATTTTCTGAGTTTTCTATAATGAATATCCATTTCTTTTGTAATGAAAACATTGAAAAGAAGCCTGGGGAAGTGAGGAGGAGCTGTGTTTCTGGGCAGAAGATGCTGGAAGGCTCTGTTTAGTTGTTCTGGGCCGATGGCCCCACAGATGCTTTGAAAGAGAAGAGGGTTGGGGTTTAAGGAGTGAATTTGTGAATCTTTCTCTTCAGAAATACCAATGGAGTCACGGTCTGTACTGACCATTCTGAAGTGGAGAGGACCATAGGCCTCCTGTCCTTTGATTAAAGGACCCTCACTGGCAGCGAGGGCTCTCCAGTCAGAGAGCTGAACCCCCCCCCAAGCCTGGTGCATGTGGTGTGTGTGTGCATGCATGTGTGCATGCATGTGTATGTGTGTGAATGGAGTGACTGCCTCACCAGTGTGAGGACAGAGGCCACCCCTTGATTTGGGCTCAGCAGACCCCTGGGAGGGCTCTGGCTGGGACGAGGGTGTCCAGTCCCAGAACCCTCTTCAGATGGGGCTGATTAAGATGGAGTCGGGATGATTAACCTCGCCTTCTCCTCCTCGGCTTTCACTCAGTGCGGTGCCCTGCAGAGGGAACCTTGAAAGACAGCACTCGAATGAGTTTCATTGACATCTAACCTGATGCTGGAGGGGCTGTGCCAGTTTTGTTTTTAAAATTAAAGTCCATTACTTTCAATTATGAAAGAGGGGGTTTGGCGGGCTTACGTCTCCCAACTAATTGAACCAGTTCCTCCACTCCTCTCCCCAGTGTAAAACATTCTCACCCTTTGGTGCAGAGACAGCAGAGAAAACATTTCTTCATTTTAAGGAAACATATTTATCCTTGAAGGGCACTGGGAATTGGAGAAAAGAGACCTGACTTTTTTCTTGGTTTGGACGTGAGGGAGGAGCAGGTGTTCCAGGGGAAGCCTGCCGTCCTGGGGTCCCTTGAAAAGTGACGCTGGTGCCCAGGCTGCTGGCTCCTAGGCTTCCTGGCTGGTTTGTCTGCCTGAGACGGAGGCCGCATAGCAGGGAAAGCTCTGCAAGGTTGACAGAGGGCCATGGCTGCGGGGACAGTGGATTAGTTCTGAGATGAGCAGATTTCTCTTTCTCTTTCCCTCCCATTTTCCCAGCACGGTTTCTGTATTGGAAAGAAAATGGTTATAGCCAGAGCTTGTCCTTGAAAGGAGCTGAGCTAAGGAGTTTGACCTTCTGTGGGGCTTTGCAGGCGTTTCATTAAATGTGTGTGGCTGCCCTGGCCGGGTGGCTCCATTAGTTGGGGCATTGTCCTTTGCAGCAAAAGGCTGCGGGTTCAATCCCCGGTTGAGGCACATACGGGAGGTAACCAATAAATGTCTCTCCCTCGCTCTCTCTCTCTCTCTTTCACACACACACAAATCAATAAACATATCCTCAGGTGAAGATTAAAAAAAGAAGTGTATGGCTGAGGGGCTGGGCATGTGGGGCAGTGTGTTTGGAGACTGGGCTGACTTTTCATACACGGATCGTAGCCCTGCACGCGCAGCCACCAGGCTGCTTTGCAATGGCCTAAAGCATTTCTGCAGAGGCCCGACTTTAGAAGCCATGTGGTCCAGTGAGTGGTGAGAGGTCGGTTGGAGGATTAAGAAGCAGCCTTGAGGCCACCGTTCCCTCCCCGAGCAGGGGACCTCCTTGCTGTCCTGCTGAAAAGCGCTGTGGCGGGACAAGCGTGACAGAGCTGTCCTCTCCCCAGACCAGAGCCAAGTGGGGGCGGCAATGTTAGAGAGAGAGGCTGGCACAAGCATCTTGACCAAGTGGGTTTGGGGTGTCTGATTACTTTGTTCCCTGCCTTTTATTTGGAGATGGAGGCAGACGAGGAGAGGGGGCATAGGTGGGAGGGTCTGCTGTTTTGCTGTAGCTGATGGGGAGAAGGGGGGCTTGCTCTGGGGCCCTGTCCACCTGTCTGTCTGACTCTAGGAGGCAGCTCTCTGGCCCTTCTTATGACTCTGACCTTGGATTCCTGTGAGCTGTCCTTCACCATCTCCCTCCCACCCCCCCATAGTTCCCATGGCAATTGTCTCTGATGCCTTCTGCCTGGACACTGTGAGATTTGCAGGTTGTTGTGAAGTGATGAAGAGTCTGTCCCTAGTGGCCTGGAGCTTGCTGGTTAGGAAAGAAGATGCCACGTGTCCCTAACTGACCACACTCCCAGTGGAGGGTGGAGAGTAACTCAGGAGCGGGCTTTCTGTGGTATTCAGGTGGTGGGGGGAACCTGGAGTCAGGGGCAGAGTCAGGGGGAAAAAGCACTTCTCCTGGACTCTCTAGGGTTTGAGAGGGGACCTCTGAAAGGATGTTCCAGGCTGGAGGGCCAGCCAGGGAGAAGCATGGGGGTAGGTAGGGGAGGGGAGTGGGAATGGGGAGAGGTTTAGGGCTGGAGCAAGGGTGAGTGAGGGTGAAGAGGAGGTGGGGCAGGTGGGAGGGGTAAGATGGGGACTCTTTATGGGAGCCATTGGTGCCATTCTAGGAGCTTGGTCAGGGGACAGGGAGAGGGGGCCCTTGGGAAGTGTGTGGGTTTGGGAGTTTGAACAGACCTGGCTTTGAGAAAGCTCGTTTGATAGCCTGGCAGCTGGGGCTGTGGCTGCGGCTGGGAGGGTGTGAGAGGAGGAGGTAGATGGGGTGTGTTGGGAGCTGAGCATCACCATGAAGGCTCGGTTAAGTGGAGATTCAGCCACACATATCCCTGGTACCCTGACTCCTGTGTGGGACCTTAGCTAGGAAATTGGCCCCAGTTCTTAACTGCACTGTTTAAACCTGGCCCCAGAGGGACTGGAGCCTCACCCCCAACCAGAGCTGACAATGCTGGCTTTGTCTCCCATCTGGAGGACTGGAAACCTTTTGTATTGGCTGCCTGGATTGTGCCCAGCCTGTGTACCTGCCTGGGCCTGAACCCCCTCATCCAGCCCCTAGCTTCTGCTGCCCCTGCCCAGGACCCTGAGCATCAGATGCCAACACCCCAAGAAAGCCTTGGATGCTTTCAAGACACTGCCAGCGAACGGGTTCTTGGTGAGCCCGACGAGGGTGGGGTGCTGGGGATGAGGGAGAGCAGGGCAGGCACTTGAAATGTGTCATTGTTTTATTAAAGTTTAAAATTTAATAAAACAAAATTTATAGGAGACGTTCCAGCTGCACATACATCATTCGGCTGCTTGCTGACACAGCATGTTGGGCACATAACTTGCCTCCCTGTCTCTGAATGTCAAAAATGGAAGGCTTGTTGGCTGCTGAGGACTCATGGGTATGGGGGCAGGCTGGTGGCACGGTCCACACTTGCTAGGGCTGGAGTTGGGACGGAGCTGGGCCAAGGTCAAGCTAGGTCAGGGTTGTGTATTTAGTGCTGTGTTGAAGACCCCAGACCTCTTCACAGCCCACCAAACACTTAAGCCTTTATTTTAGCAACTGATCCTAGACCCATTGTGGAGGGTACATTGAAAGCCCTTAATACCCACCACGTGGGGAGGGTAGAGCAGAGGGATAAAGGAACAGACTGCAGAGCCCAACAGCTGGGACCCCAGCTCCCTGGTTACTCCCTGTGCTAATTCACAAGCTCTTTTCATCTGTAGAATGGCAATAACATGAGGTCCTCCTTTACTGGATTATAGACAGAGAGTGCCTGTGAGGTGCTTAGCCTGGAACTGGCACTTGGTTAGTACGAAATCAGTGGTCACTTTTTATTACGGGCCAGATGTTGCTGGATATTAGGTCACTGCCCTCACAGAGCCTGCAAGCAAAATAAGGAGGCAAATTCATGGATACCTACAATACTTGGAGCTATGCTAAGTCCCGAAAGGAAGCCATAGTGTGTGGGTGTAATCTGGGAATGCTTCTGGGAGGAGGTGATTTTTGACCTAGCTTTTTAGGGAGAAGGGAGGATTTCAATAAAAGATCTAGAGAAAACTGACACACTGCCTCAACCATGTGACCAAGGTTAACATCAACAGTGACAGATCATGTTGAGACTGTGTACTATAGATATATGATGAAAATGGTCCTTTATCTTGTGGTCTTCCCCAAATCCATAACCCTAGTCTAATCATGAGAAAAACATTAGATAAATTTAAGTAGAGTGGCATTCTTCAAAATACCTGACCAGTACCTCTCAAAACTGTGTCAAGGCCATCAAAACCCAGCAGAGTCAGAGAAACTCTCACAGCCAAGAGGAGACTAAGGAGATGATGAAATGTAGAGCGATCTCCTGGATGGGACACTGGAAGAGGAAAAGGACATTGCGTGAAAACTAATAACATCGGATAAAGTGTAGACTTCAGTTTAAAAACAAAAGGATCTGAGCTCATTTTCTCTGGCAAAGGACTGACTGAGAAAAAGGGAGAATATGATTCTTCTGGGGTTGGGGGGTGGTTCCTGCAGTGATTAAAGTCTTTAGCAAAAGGATGGAATTGCAGCCACCACTGATGCTATTGCTAATGATGATGAGGACAGTGACGATGGCAACAGCAACAACAGCAACAGCTAGCAAGCCAAATTTAGGCCAAGACAGGTGTCAGTCCAGGCATAGACCTCCTTCCTTGCTACCTCTTAGCGTGTGTTTGCCCGATGGACTCTCTGTCAGTAATACCTTAGGGGCAGCTCACCCAGTGGAAGGTAGAGGTCCTGCCCCTGGAGATCACAGCCTGGTAGGGAGACTGGTGAGAAAGTAGGTCTTGCCACATGGTGCGATGAATATTGTGAAAAGGGGACAGCGACTTAGCTGGGATGATGGGTGAGGGGACCCGACCAGCCAGCGCTGCTCCCAGTTGGAAGACGAGAGAGGCGTGCATGCGCACAGGCCTCCGTGGGAAGTTTCCCACCCTGTCTTAGATGCTGCCCCTCTGCCTAGAGCCCAGTGTAGCCCCTCAAAGCAGCTGGGTGGCAACATTTTTTAAAAATCAGAGAAATGATTACAGTTTGGTCCAGACTTTTGACACTGAGAGAGTAGTGAGATATATTTGCATGAAGGCCTTGGAGGATCAGAAGCTCTCTGCTGTCATTTATACCTTCCCTTTTAGGAGGCCAGTGTTATCCTGATTCCAAAGCCAGATAGACACTACAAAGAAGGAAAATTATAGGCCAATATCCCTGATAAACATACATGCTAAAATCCTCAAGAAAGTATTAGCAAACCAACTCCAGCAATATGTTAAAAAGGCCATACACCGTGATCAGGTAGGATTTATTCTGAGACTACAAGGCTGGTACAATATCCACAAATCAGTAAATGTGATACACCACATAAACAGTATGAAGGATAAAAACCACATGAGCATATCAATACCTTCAGAAAAAGCATTTGATAAAATCCAGCACCCGTTTGTAAAAATTCTCAGCAACACAGGAATAGAGGGGACATACTTCAACATAATAAAGGCCATATATGACAAACCCACAGCCAATATAATACTCAATGGGCAAAAACTAAAAGTGTTTCACTTAAGATAGAGAACAAGACAGGGATGTCTGCTTTCACCACTCTTATTCGACATAGTACTGGAAGTTCTATCCACAGTGATCAGAGAAAAGAATAAATGAAAGACATCCAGACTGGGAAGGAAGAAGTAAAACTGTCATTATTTGCAGATGACATGATGCTGTAATAGAGAACCCTAAAGACTCCACCAAAAAACTATTAGAACTGATAAATGGATTCAGTAAAGTAGCAGGATACAAAATAAATATCCACAAATCAGTTGCAATTTATATACTAACAACAACCTATCAGAAAGGGAAACTAAAAGAAAAAGAAAAATCCCATTTATAATTGCATCCAAAAAAATACCTAGTATTAAATTTAACCAAAGATGTAAAAGATCCGTACTTGAAAAATTATAAGACACTGAACAAAAAACTGAAGAAAGTGCAAATAAGTGGAAGCATGTATAGTATTCATGGATAGGAAGAATTAATATCATTAAAATGTCCATACTACCCAAAGCAATCTATAGATTAAACACAATTCCTATCAAGATATCAATGGCAAATTTCATAGAACCTGACCAAATATTCCAAAAGTTTATATGGAACCACTAAAGACCCTGAACAACCACAGCAGTCCTGAGAAAGAACAAAGTTGGAGGAATCACATTACCTGATATCAAACTATACTAAAAGGCCATTATAATCAAAACAGCATGGTACTGGCATAAAAACAGACACATAGGTTATTCGAACAGAATAGAGAGCTCAGAAATAAACCCACATTTTTATAGTCAATTAATATTTGATAAAGGAGACAAAAACATACATTGGGGTAAAGATAGTCTATTCAATAAATGGTGTTGGGAAAACTGGACAGCTACATGCAAAAAAAACCTGAAATTGGACCACCATCTTACACAACACACAAGAATAAACTCAAAATGGATTAAAGACTTAAATGTTAGACTCAAGACCATAAAAATCCTAGAAAGAAAACATAGGCAATAAAATCTTGGATATTTCATGTAGCAGTATTTTTTCTGATATATCACTTTGGGTAAGGGAAACAAAAGAAAAAATGAACAAATGGAACTACATCAAACTAAAAGGTTTTTGCATAGCAAAGGAAACCATCAACAAAATGAAAAGACAACCCACTGAATGGGAGAACATAATTGTTGATACATATAGTGCTTAATATCCAAAATTTATAAGAAACTTATAAAACTCAATACCAAAAAACCCAATCAATTCAGTTAAGAAATGGGCAAAGGACCTGAATAGATACTTCTCCAAAGAGGACATACAAACGGACAGTAGACTTACGGAAGGATGACCAATGTCACTAATCAGCAGAGAAATGGAAATTAAAACCATAATGAGATATCATCTCACACGTGTCAGAATGGCTATCATTGATAAATCAACAAACAACAAGAGGTAGTGAGGATGTGGAGAAAGGGAACCCTCGTGCACTGTTTTTGGGAATGCAGACTGGTGCAGTCACTGTGGAAAGCAGTACTGAGTTTCCTCAAAAAGTTAAAAATGGAACTGCCTTACAACCCAATGATCCCATTTCTGGGAATATGTCCAAAGAAACCAGAAACACTAATTCAAAAGAATATATGCACCCCTGTGTTCATTGTAGCACCATTTACAATAGCCAGGATTTGGAAGCAGCCCAAGTACCCATAGTGGATAAGTAGGTGAGTGAATAAAAAAGCTGTGATAGAACTTGGGGACTTTCAGTCAAGATGGTGGCATAGGCAGACATGGCTCACCTCCTCACACAACCACATCAAAATTAAAAGTAAAATATAGAACAACCATCATATAGAACCATCAGAAATTGAGTTGAATGGAACTCTGACAACTATGGAATTAAACTAGACTGGTAGGAGGGGCAGAGATGTGGGATGGGCTGACCCCATACCCACTTGTGGTGGATAAAAAGTTGGGAGGGATATCTCAGGAGGAGGAGTCCTGGCCCCACACCAGGGCCCCCTGCCCAGGGTTCCAGTGCCAGGAAGATAAATCCTCATAACTTCTGGCTGCAAAACCAGCAGGGATTGAGTTGGTGGAAGAAATTTCTGGAGTCCCAAGCAGTTCCTCTTAAAGAACCCACACATGAATTTACTCAGAAACACTTCCTCTGAGCTCTAGTATTGGGGTAGTGGCTTGAAAGGCACCAGTGGAATACAGGGAGGAACTGAAGTGTCTGGCATCAAGATGGGAGCTGTGGGACAGCTTTCTCTCAGGCAGAAAGATGGGCAGAGGCCATTATCCATTTCCTGAGCCATCCCCCTCCTCCGCCCACAGAGCCACAGAGCTGGAAGGTGGTGCCATATGTGAGACTCTAACAGCTTGGTTAACACTGTTTTCCCTGCCCTGGAGATCCCCTGAGACTCCATTCCACCCAACTTATAGGCCCACCCAAACTGTTAACTGTGACCTTTCCATATGAATGGCTAGTGTTGCCTCATGCTTCACAACTTCCTACATCTCAAACAAGCAACAGTCAGCCTCAGTAACACCCAGCCCCCATATCTCTTGCTAAGTGGCCCCGGGCCTGGCACTAGCAGCAGCCAGCCTAGACTCGCCACTTTGCTTTGCCTGGGAATCTCCAAGCCCAGCGCAAGTAGCAGCCATCTCAGATTGCTTTATAGCTCATGCAGGGTGACCCTGAGCAGGACTTTGGCTCACACCACCCAGGAAACCCAAGGGCTGGCACACATAGTGGACAGTTATAGACCATGTCGGAGCACCACCACCCTGCCCCTGCACAGCTGATCCTCCACAGAGGGAGGAGGTTGGTGGTTAGTGGTCACAACCAATCCTTGCAGCTGATTGGCCTGAGCAAATCCTTCCCATTGGCCTGCCAACGACAATCAAGGCTCACTACAAGAAGGAGTATTCAGCCCACATGAAGGGTACACCTTGATTACCCAACTTGGGTGATAGGGGAGATTGTATCATTGGACCCTACAAGACACCTACTACATTAGGCCATGCTACCAAGACAGGGAGTCATAACAACTCTACCTAATACATAGAAACAAACACAGGGAGGCAGCCAAAATGAGGGAACAAAGAAACATGGCCCCAATAAAGAACAGATTAAAATTCCAAAAAAGGAACTAAACAAAATGGAGATAAGCAATCTATCAGATGCAGAGTTTAAAATACTGGTTATAAAGATGTTCAAGGAACTTAGTGGGGACCTCAGCAGCATAAAAAAGATCCAGTCAGAAATGAAGGCTACACTGATAAAGAACAATTTACAGGGAAACAACAGTAGAGTGAGTAAAGCTGAGAATCAAACCACTGATTTGGAATATAAGGAAGAAAAACTGACCAGTCAGAACAAAGAATCCAAATGAGGATAATGTGAGCAGCCTCTGGAACAATTTTGGGCATTCCAAAATTCACATCATAGGGGTGCCAGAAGGAGAAGAGAAAGATCAAGAAATTGGAACTCTATTTGAAAAAATAATGAAAGAAAACTTCCCTAATTTGGTGAAGAAAATGGACAAAATAGACATGTAAGCCCAGGAAGCAGAGTCCCTAACAAGATAAATGCAGAGAGGCCCACTTCAAGACACATCATAATTAAAATGCCAAAGGTTAAAGATAAAGAGAGAATCTTAAAAGCAGCAAGAGAAAAGCTGAAAGTTACCTACAGGGGAGTTCCCATAAGACTTCAGTTGATTTCTCAAAACAAACTTTGCAGGTTAGAAGGGATTGGCAAGAAATTTTCAAAGTCATGAAAAGCAGGGAACTACAGCTGAGTTTGCTCTACCCGGCAAAGCTATCATTTAGAATCGAAGGGCAGATAAAGAGCGTCCCAGACAAGAAAAAAGGTAAAGGACTTTACCATCACCAAACCATTATTATATGAAATGTTAAAGGGACTCATTTAAGAAAAAGAAGAAGATCAAAACTATGAACAATAAAATGGCAATAAACACATATCTATCAATAATTGAATCTAAAAAACAAAGCAAACGAGAAGAACAGAGACAGAACTGTGGATACAGAGAGCGTTTTGATGGTTGCCAGATGGGAGGGGGCTATAGGAGAATGGGTGAAGAGGTGGGGGGATTGAGAAGTACAAATAGGTAGTTACAGAATAGCCATGGGGATGTAAGGTACAGTGTAGGAAATGGAGAAGTCAAAGAACTTATATGTATGACCCATGGACATGCACAATAGTGGGGAGATTGCCTGAGGAAGTTGGTGGAGGGGGACAAAGCAGGAAAATTGGGACAACTGTAATATCATAATTAATAAAATATAACTTAAATAAAAGCTGTGGTGCATTTACACAATGGAATACTACTTAGTTGTAAAAAAGAAGGAACTCTTAACCTTTTGTGACAGTATATCTAGACCTGGAGAGTATTATGCTAAGTGAAATAAGCCAGTCAGGGAAGGGTAAGATTTTATTTATTTGTGGAATCTCAGATGTATGGTGGGACTAAAACAGGAGGGCTTGTGGGACGTCCATGTGAGAACTAGGAACCCTACTCCCACCTCCTAACACTGTAACCACCCCTCCCCCCCACCATGGAATAAAATGGGCGGCAACTCTGCAAAGTTTGGGTCCAAGAGGTTCTGGACTCAAAGGCGGCAGACTCAGCTGAACATGGTGTGAAGACCCTATTGGACATAGGAGGAATAAAGGTAAGTCTGTAAGTTGAATGGTGAACACTCATGCAACCTTCTCCCACGGAGCTTCCGGAAGGTTCTCAGCCAGATGTATATGTGAAATCTAATGAACAAAAGAAACTAACAAAGTGGAGACAGACTCGTAGATACAGAGAACTGACTGACAGCTGTCAGAGGGAGAGGGCTGGAGACTGGGTGAGAAGGGGAAAGGGTTAAGCAAAGAAGAAGAAGAGGCTCATGGACAGACAACAATATGGTGATTGCTGGAGGGCAAGGGGGATGGGGGAGGGAGAAGAGGGTAAAGGGGAGATAATTGGAGATGGAAGGAGACTGGACTTGGGGTGGTGAACACAAAATACAACATACAGATGATGTATTGTAGAATTGTATACCTGAGACCTATATACTCTTATTAATCAATGTCATCCCAATAAATTCAATACAAAATAAATGGGAATTATTACAAGTTTGGCCCAGATTTCTGATGCCAAGAGAGCAGTGAGATATTTGCATAAAGGCCTTGGAGGGTCTAGAATTCTGTGCTGTCACTTCTGGTTTTTTTTTTAATCGCTGTTTATTTTTAAATATCTGTCTAATGCATAATATAAGCTTAGACTCTGAAGGCCTTCGCTTCCCCTTTCCGCTCTGTTTCTGAAATCCCATTTACGGAGGACATATAGCTTTTGGGTACAAGAGTCTTTGCCTCTTCAAGGAAGTGGTTAGTGGGCTGTTCTCTCCTGACTGTGCGTATCTGTGGTTGGGGCGACAAAATGATATTATTTTAATCCCATTAAACTCTCGCATCAGAGAAGGAAAACTCTGATTCCAAAAAACCTCCGCTGCCTTGCGGCATACCTCTTCAGGGGAAAGGCTAAGGGAGTAAACCCCGACAGAAAATCCGGAGCCGGAGTCCCTAAGGCGGTTTGACGTTGTAGTCAACACCGGCAACTCCTGCGGCGCACCTGAAGCCAAGCTGTATTGACTCCGTCTTTCCCTTGGACCCTTCAGCTGCGAAGAGAGGGGGGGTCTGCTGCATGGGCAACAGCAGACCCTCCATATCACCCTGCCCAGGCTCTGTAGCTTCAGCTCCACTGGAGAGGACACTCCAGCGTCATCGCAAGATGTCGATTCAACACGGGAGGAGACAGATACCGTGTCACTCCCGAGTCGGACTGCACAGCCATTCTTGGCGGTGCAGATAGACTCTTAAGAAGCTACACCATCGTCTCTCGAGACGGACGGCTGCCGACGAAACTCTCGCAAGGTCTGGCCATCAGGAGGTCTGGCTCTTGAGGGAGGCGACTGCTCTCTTTGGGGGCTTCTTTTCCTCATGAAACTGCTGTGTAGGTTTCTTGGGATGGGGGCTGGGGAGGGAAGGGCAGGGCACGGGCAGGTTTGGTCTCTGCCCACTGGCCCATCAGGGCCTGAGGAAGTGGGCCTAGGTTTTCTGTGAACTGCTATGAACGTCCCCATAGGACCTTTACAGTAATGACTCAGGAGGGTGTATTTGCTGAATTTGTGAGTTTTTGTGGGTGCAAGGGCCTTGAGCCACGTGTTTGATTGGGTTTGTGAAGGGGCACACTTGTTCATGAGCCAGAGTTTGCAGAGGACCAGTTGTTACCAGTCACAGGCCAGACAAAGATTCCAAGTCACCTCCCAGGTTGGTGGGGTGGTCAGTCCTGGGCAGGGGGAATTATGGGGGGTTGGGGGAGATTTAGGAGAGGCTCAATTGGGAAGGCTTCCTAGAGGAGGTGGTGTCTAGATTGAGCTCTGAAGGATGAGCAGAGGTCAGCCTGCTGGTGACCATGCTTCTCTCCTCGAGCACAGATGCATGGGGACTAGCACCTTGAGAGGAACATGCCCAGACACACTATGGAGGTGACAGTGAGGGGTCGCTGGCATCAGAGTCTGCCTGGAAGGATGTAATTGTCTCAGGTTGGGGAGGGGAGGATGGGAGTGTCCTTACCCTCAGGCCTTCGGACTAACTGGGTCAACATAGTCTGGGAATGAGTAGTAACTGTTCTGTCCCCCCAGCACGGAGGACTCAATTACATTGTGTAGTTAATGGATGTTGTTTTAAGCTGCTAAGTGGTAATTTGTTATGTGGCAATGGGAAACTAATACACAGGGAACACTTATGTCTGGATTTAGGTGGCGCCTGGGTCTGTAGGGGCTATGGCTTGCATGGTGGTCCTGATGGCTCAGCTCCTGGTGGCCAGTTTAGACCTCTGGGTCTCACGGCTCCCCTTCCACAGAGCCCCCCAATCACATGACGGCCCTCTTTTTATGGCCTGGCACAGAGACATTTTATTGTCGAATTAGTAGGAATAACAGCGGCATTTTAGGGGCTGATTGGGAGCCGTATATTAGCGATCGTATTAATAAGTGCACAGTGACAAGAGACCAGTGAGAGTAAGAAAATGAGACACGGTATTTATCCCCAGTGCAAAATCTTTTTTATTAAAGACACTGGGTTAACTGAGGATAGATTTAATACCTGCTGGTAATGTTATTGGATAATCAGCAGCCCAGGGTCCCCACCGCAGCCTGAGCTCTGGAACCCTCATCCAGGGCCACTGAATTCTTTGGCGAAGACACAGGGCTGGAAAGTTGCAAATGTGGGTACTTTTCTAGGGACTTCTCTCCTGGCCCACAGTTATGCAGAGAGAGCCCAGGCCTGCTGCTCCCTGTGGGCAGGTGTTACAAGACAGGGCAAGTCCTTGACCCCTTTGGAAATGAGCAACATGTGGCCAGTGTAGGTTCTGAGGCACCTGAAGAGAAGGGCTTGCAGGGAGAGGACCAGAACTGGTGCAGGCCCGGCCTTGGCTCTAAGAGGCCCCCCAGCAGGGGGCCGCACACTGGAGGGTCTCGTGCTCTGGGCACAGCCAGCCTCTGCACCTCACCTGGGCTCTGTCCTCTCTGGTGCCTAGCTGAGTCCGCTGCAATGGCCCAGCCTTGGAATGGCTAGCCTCGCCTGGCCCTGGCTGGAGGAGCCTCAAAGCCCAGGAGCACAGAAGGGGAGGAGCTTGGGGCTGTTGCTGCCTCAATGGCTGCTGGCAGTGAAGAAGGCGTTCTGGAAAGGTGACCACATGGAAGACCCTCACAAGTTCTTAGGCCTTTGAACTTTTTAGAGGAGGGCTAGAGGGTAGAAATGAGACAGGAGAGAAAGGCTCAGAATCCAGACACACTGTAGCCTGGCCTGCTTCTGTGGACGTTTAAGTGTCTTGGGTCTGCTTTTCCTTAGCTCGGTCTAGTTGCTGTCCCTGCTTCTAGGTCAGCCCTTCCTTCCTCTAGGCTCTCTCAAAGACCCCCATCTGACCCTCTCTTTGTACCTTCTACTTCCCTTGCCAGCAGACCCCAGGGAATAGAAGATGCGCAAGGGCAGGCGAGGGGCCCCTGTGGCAGAGGAGATGGGGCATAAGAGAAAGAGCGTGGACTTGGGAGCACAGCTGACCTGGGTGTACACCCTGCCCCCATCCTGTGCTGGTTGGGTGATGCAGATCCTGGTCAGGTTCCTTGCCCCCAAGCCTTACTGCCCTCAGCTGCCAAAGATGGCCACCATCTCCACCTCATAGGAGGATGCATGCAAGGACCAAAATACAGGATGAATGTCTGTGCAGTGCTTTGTATAACATCTGGCACCCAGCAGATGCTCCGTACAGGGTACGTTATGGTTTCTAGAAGGACTCAGACTCCTGTGTTTTCAGAGGAACCTCCTGGCTGATAGCGATGTTGATTTGCTCACTTCTTTGTTCTTTCTGCAAGTGATGGTGTGGGATGTTGGTGACCCTGGGTGCAGCAAATAGCACTGCTCAGTGACTACTTACTGATGGGTGACTAGAGATTCTAGACAAAGGGCCTTCTCTTGGGGAACTTAGCCTGGGGTAGGAGTTGGTGCTGGTAAGTGGAGATACTTTCTGCTTTTCTGCAGGCCATTGTTCTTACTTGGTGCCTGATGCCAAGGAGGCCCTGAAGATGCCTTCATCCCTGGCAAGATGGTCTCCTTCATCTGGAGCCTGGCATTCTTTAGATAAGGGATCCCAGGGAGAAAAGGTGGCTAGCATTGCATCCTATTTGGAAAAAGGTACAGACCTCCTTAGCCCAGTGGCAGGGGCTTGCTGGTACCTTGTGGCCATAGCCAGCATTTTGTAGCCTCCTGTGGGCATTGGTAGCATCCATTCCCTACCCCATTCTCACACCAACCATGTAGGTCATTTGTCTCTGTCAAGCCTAGAATAGGCACAAACCTACTGCAGATGATCAACTGAGAGTTGAGGGACAAGCAGTCATTTTGGGGAAAACTTCAGCTGCTGCTCTAGAGAACTGAGCTGAATTCCTGGGGAGCAGTTCCTGCCAGGAAGGTCGACAGGAATTGATTCACTTCCCCTTATGTGGAAATTCTTTTTGAAGGTCACATTCTTGCCTCCAGGTTGTGCTCCCTAATCTTAAGTCCTATGTACACTGCTGGCTTGGCAGTGTTGTGGCTTGAACAGCCAGCTTTGGAATTAGTCAATAGGACAAAGGCTGGCCCTGCTGCATGTGGCCCCTGAAGATGAGAGAGCAGATCAAGGAGTGAGTGACTAGTTTGCTGGGCCTGTGAGCACATGGGGGACATCTCAGGGACCAGGAGCTGGCAGTCTTTGGGGCCATGGGACCTGCCCTTTCAGCAGCTAATTGTGCAGAGGCCAGCAGGTATCCAGGACCCTTGGCTGTTAGGCAGTTCTAGGGCTGAGGACTGGAAAATCTGTGTCATTCTTTATTGCATCCATTTTTTTATTATCAACAAAACTTTAATTACAGTTCTCATGAAACCCACCTTCTGCCAGCATTTACAGGGCAATAAATTTCCCCTTCTCTCCTTACACCATGTGAACCTCCAATAGGGCAGTGCATATTCCCTATATGGAAGATATTGATTCCCCAAAGAAATTATAATAGTGTTTGTTCTCAAGTAAACACACGGAGAGGTTATTACAACACTGACGAAGAGTCGATTGTCTTTGCTTTATTAAACAACACAGCTCTCAGTGGGAAGCACATCTAAATTATCAAGAGATTGGTAGAACAGACTGGAAGCGATGCCTCAAATGAGGCTTTGAGTAGCAGGACTAGAAGGAAGGCTTTGTCCTTTCCTCCTTCTTTCTCACTCCTTCATCAAAACAACTTGCTCCCTGACACTTCACCCCTGTAGTCCTTTAGCACTGAAGGGACATTGATCGTGGCTCTCAGTTGCGGAGTGGGCGGCTCACTGCAAGCTGGCAGAAATGAAGCGTGCACAAGGCCTGCCAACTGGCTAATGGCCCCATGTGTATTGGTAGACAGTAAACACAAGCCTTTTAAAAACTTGCTGTTGTGTGACTGGCAGGTGGCAAAGTTTGATGCATTCATTAGCCTAATTTGGAAAATGGCACACAATCCATCTTGGCTTTAGAATACCCAGAAATGAATCCCACTAAGCAGAAGAGTGATCAGCCATGACCTCACACCCAGTAGGCAAGTTGAGACAGAATATTTTATTATGAACAACTTGATTTTATAGTCATCCAAGAGCAGCAATGGAATCAAAAGTCTACAACATTCTATACAAAGCAGTGTGTTCCATACAATATCTGTGGGGTGTTAATTGATATCCTGTTAATAAAAAGATAAATTCCTGTAAATGCACTTTCCATGATTAAATGAATTCATCAAACATGGGAGTGAAACAAAGTTAAACAGATTTCTTTGTTGCAGAAACTTTCAGAGGCTGCTTGTTAATATGCATTATGAATCGGCCAGAGGGGGAATAATATGTCAAGATTTTTAAAGTTTTTTTTTTTTTTAAACAGCATTTATATCTTGTAGGACCAGAGTTTTTACAGAATGGTCTTTGGGAAGTACTGGTCTGAGGGACTGCAGCAAAGAGTCTGGATTTTCTTTGCTGTCTTGGGCTTGGGGGAACCAGCCTTTGGAGCAAGTCTGAGCTGGTAGCAGGAGAGTCAGACTGTGTCAGCTGGAGTGGCCAGAACCTTGCCAAAATGGTGCCTGAGCTCTCCCACTGAGCCGCTGGTAGTTGTCCAATATCAGCAAGATCAGTGCTGCCTTCCTGGAAGGTGGGTTCAGCAAGAGCTCCAAAACAGATATGTCCCTCACCAAACCACAGTCATGGCAGTCTTACTTCAATTAAAGAAAACCTCAAGTTAATGGAGACTGGGATTTCTACTCTTAGAAATGGCATTCTAGCTTACGTTAGACCAACCTGCTATTAAAACCAGCTGGAGAAGTTGCGGCAGATTTTTTTTCCCCAGATGGCCGCATCACTATTTCTTACCACATGCCCATACGTGTTGTGTCTTCTTGCGACATGACACTGACCCTCCTGCAGTGAGACATAGGTTTTATATCCCTTCGTCTTGAACACAGGCAGACTTTTGTAATAGTTCTGACCAACAGAATGCCACAGAAATGAAGACTTCTGAGACTGTGTCATAAGTTTCCACCCAAGTCTCCATTTCTGTTCTGGGATACATGCCTGGAGAGCCCTGAGCCAACTTGTAAGTAGTCCAGCTAACCTAAAGCCTCTATGTGTAGCAGTCACACGGAGAGATTACAGAGAGAGAGTGTGAGAGGTGCCTGAGGGGCCCACTTCCCAGCTATTTCAGTCTTCCCACACTACGTACTGGACGTGAGTGAAGAAGCTTAGGGATGACTTCAGCCAAAGCCACCCTCTTATTGCAGCCTCATGAGGGACCCCAAGCCAGAACCACTCCGGTGAGTTGCACCTGAATTCTGGACCATAGTAACTGTGAGAGATAGTAAGTGGTTGACGATGCTTGAATTTGTTGGGGGAATTGGTTGCATAGCCATAACAATTGGAATGCAGCTCCACAAAATTAATAACCCATGTTGAAGGCTTTGGAAAGCAATTAAAGCAACAAAGACTTGGCTCAAGGGGCCACAGTTCTTGGTCAAAGGGAAAACCCCCAAGAGGAGAGCCAGCAATTTGGTGACGCTTCTACACTCAAGTTCATTGTGGACTCAAATGCCACAGTGGGGAGGCGGAGAGGCTGAGTGGAAAGTGGCGGCTAAATGGCTGAGAACAGCTTTTGGCATTTCCATGACGTTGCAGGGTAAAATTGGTTTTTAGGTTCTTTCCAAGTAGGAAGGGCCCTGGTGAATACCCCAGACTTTCAGTTGCAACTCTTAGTCAAGAGTAAAGTTGAACTTGAAATAGACCAGCCCTCACACATGTGAACCCTGCCTCTAAAATCAACTCAACCATTGACTGGGTTAAGGTCATCTGTCTCTACTTTATCTGCCACGAGAAACAAAAGTGAATCCTCTTGTGAGCAAGGCAACATCATTCAGAAACTCTAATTATTGTTACAATATTTGGAATTCTTTAAAAAATAACTAGGTGTACACAAAGAGAAGAATTGGCTGATAACCTATGCATTTAGTAGAACAGTCTTAAAGGAAATCTGGCAACTGGAATTATCAGACATGGACTTTAAACCAATTGCGATTAATATGCTCAATAATTTGAATTAAAACATAGAGAATTTCTGTGGAGAATTAGAAACTATAAAATAATCAAATGGAAATTTGAGAGTTGGGAAGTCAACAACTGAGGGATTAAACTGCATATTACACACAGTAGCAGAGCAGATTGGTGAACTGGAAGAAAGATGAGTAGAAAATTTTTAGTTTGAAGGGAAGAGAAAAAATGGTAGACAATGCAGAAAAAAGTCTAAGAACCATATGGACATGATAAAATGGTCTAATGTGTATAATGGAGTGCCGGAAAGAAGAGGGGAAGAACAGAAGGAATATTAGAAAAGGAAATGACCAAGAATTTTCTAAAAAAGACAAAACAACAAACTGTAGATTTAATGATCACTCTGAACCCTAAGTAGAATAAATTGTAAGAAATATATGTAGGCACATCACAGTAAAACTACTGAAAATAAAAAAGGAAATCTTAAAAGAGTCAGAGGGAAAAAGGACAAATGATTTTTTAAGAGCAACAATGAGCCTGAGTGACTTCCAAGGAAACAAGGGAAACTTGAAGGCAATGTGATGATGTTACTCATGGTGAAAGAAATAACCTCTGTGTTAGCACAGACTGCTATAAGAAAACAGCATGCCTTCAATAATAGGTATTTATTTCTCATAATTATGGAGGCTCACCTCTTCGTATAACCACAGCAAAATTACAACTAGACTATAAAACAAATATCATCTAGAATTGTCAGAAAATCAAGCTGTATTGAAGTCTGGAAACCAAGCAATTAAAGAAGTCACATTCATCCAGATGGGTAGGGAGGGGTGGAGATGTGGAGACAGGAAGAGGTGGTCCCAGTCGAGAGGAATACATTGGGAGCAAGGGACCCCCAACCCCACACCAGGCCCCCCAGCCCAGGGTTCCAGTGCCAGGAAGATAATTCCCCATAACTTCTGGTAGTAAAAGCCAATGGGGGTTGAGGTAGCAGAAGAAACTGTGAAATTCTGAGGAGTCTCCTCGTAAAGGGCCTACAATGAACTCAGGACTCACTCCCTCTGGGCTTAAGCACCAGGGCAATAGCTAGAAGGGAACCAGTGGAGAAATTGAAATGCCTGGCATCAAGGTGAGTGCCAGGGGACAGTTTCCTCCCAGACAAAACTCCAGAGACCAAACAGTGGTGTTGTCTCCTTTCTGGGCCCTCCCCCACATAAAGCCACAGAGCAGCAACACCATGTCAGAGACTTGATCAATCCGGTTCACATGGGTTGCCCGCTCTGCCCCATCCAACATGCCTGTGCACTTTTCTACAACAGACCTCACTACTAAGACAGGGAGTCAAAGCAGCCCCACCTAATACACAGAAACAAATACAGGGAGGCTTCCAAAATGAGAAGACAAAGAAATATGGTCCAAATAAAAGAACAGAACAAAACTTCAGAAAAAGAACTAAACAAAACGGAGATAAGCAATTTATCAGATGCGGAGTTCAAAACACTGGTTATTAGGATGCTCATGGAACTCACTGAGTACTTCAACAGCATAAAAAAGACCCAGGCAGAAAGGAAGATTACACTAAGTGAAATAAAGAAAAATATACAGGGAACCAACAATGGAGTGGATGAAGCTGAGAATCAAATCAATGATTTGGAACATAAGGAAGAAAAAAAACATTCAGAACTGCAAGAAGAGAAAAGAATCTAGAAACAAGAATAGGCTAAGGAGCCTCTGGGACAACGTCAAATATACCAACATTCAAATCATAGGGGCCTGGAAGGAAAAGAGAAAGAGCAGGAAATTGAAAAAATAATAAAAGAAAACTTCCCTAATTTGGTGAACAAAATAGACATACAAGTCCAGGAAGCACAGAGAGTCCCAAACAAGATGGATGCAAAGAGGACCACACCAAGACACATCATAATTAAAATGCCAAAGGTTAAAGATAAAGAGAGAACCTTAAAAACATCAAGAGAAGAGAAGAGAGTTACCTACAAAGGAGTTCCCATAAGAATGTCAGCTGATTTCTCAAAAGAAACTTTACAGGAAAGAAGGGACCGGCAAGAAGTTTTCAAAGTGGTGAAAAACAAGGACCTACAACCAAGATTACACTATTCAGCAAAGCTATCATTTAGAATGGAAGGGCAGACAAAGTGCTTCCCAGACAAGGTAAAGCTAAAGGAACTCATCATCACCAAGCCATTATTATATGAAATGTTAAAGGGACTTATTTAAGAAAAAGTAGAGCAAAACTATGAACATTAAAATGCCAATAAATTCACAACCATCAACAATTGAATCTAAAAAAAACCAAAAGAACAAAAAACCAAAATCCCAAACTAAGCAAACAAGCAGAACAGAAACAGAATAATAGATATGGAGATCATTTGGAGGATTATCAGCTGGGAGGGGGAAAGTGGAGAATGGGGGAAAAGGTGCAGGGATTAAGAAGTACAGATTGGTAGGTACAAAATAGACAGGGAGATGTTAAGAACAGTATAGGAAATGGAGACACCAAAGAACTTTTATGCATGACCCATGGACATGAACTAAGCAGGAGGGGGCGGGGGGGTAGGGGAGGTAGGGGTTAGCAGAGAGAATGGGGGTGCTAGGTGGAGGAGGGCAAAGGGGGAAAAATTGGGACAACTGATAGCATAATCAATAAAAGATATTCAAAAATTATGGAGGCTGGGAAGTCCAAGATTAAGATGCCAGCAGATTTGGTTCGTGGTGAGGACCCTCTACATGGCTTGTAGACATCTGCCTTCTTACTGTGTCCTCATGTGGTGGGAAGGAGAGCTCTGGCCTCCCTTCCTCTTTTTATAAGGACACTGAACCCACCACGGGAGCCCTGCCTTCATGACCCCATCTAAACCTGATCACCTCCCAGAGACCCCACCCTCAAATAACTTTACAGTGGGAGGGAGGGCTCAACATATGAATTTTTTGAGAAATAAAACATTTCGTCCGTAGCAACCTCCAACTTAGGATTCTATTTCCAGTGAAAGTAAACTTCAGAAATGCATTTTTAGACAAAAACAAACAAAGAAACAAACAAAAAAACCCCAACAACAACAATAAAAGAAAACCCTGTGAGAAATTATCAGCAGATCCATTTTAAATTAAGTAATACAGGAACTCTTAAGACATGGTATTGGTCCTGGTTGGAAGCATGAAAATGGAGGAATGAATGAAGAGCACTACAAAGGGTGTATATATAATGGGTAAAGAAATATAAATATGTAATTAAACTACACACAAAAAAGCACCAACGCAGTGGGCTGAGGTTAAATAAAATCAGTGTTCTAAATTTCTAATTGTCTAGGAAGTAATATAAAATATTTTATTTTAGGCTTTTAAAAACTCAAGAATGCACTCATTTTAGGATGCATGCTATACAATTTGTAAAGTAATGTATAACTAACAAGCTAAGAGAGGAGAAAAACATGCTTTGTTAATCCAGAAGATATGAAAGGGAAAAAAAGGAAAAAAAATAGGCAGGACAGATAGAAATGAAATAATAAGATTGTAAATTTAAACTCCAGTATATCAGTAATTACATATAATGTAAACAGACTCAATACTGTAATAGATAGAGATTGTTAGGCTGAGCAAAAGCAAACTCAAATTTGTGCTTTTTAGAGACACATTTTAAATGTAAGAACTTAGAAGGATTGAAAGGAAAAAGGAAGAAAATGATATGCCATGAAAATATTAATCAAAAGAGAAAGTATGTATAGCTAGACTAATAGTAGCAGTGTAGAGTTAAAGGCAATAGTCATTAACAGATAAAATAATCATTTCATGATGATAAGGGTAAATGTACCACAAAGCTATAACAAATCCAAATGTATATGCTACCTAATAACATAGCTTCACAATATATAATTTTTTTTTCTTAGACCTAAAAGAAGAAATAGTTGAATTTACAATCATGGTAGAGATTTTATCTCTAAGTTAATGGAAAGAATTTTCTCAATTTTAAGTTTTTCTCATATATTTTTTAAGTTCCAGGTCCTGATACCTCTCATCTGAGAGCCTGCTCTAGCAAATAACAAAAAATGAATGAAAACAAATATTAATGGACAAGAAGCACAGTGTACTAGACTTTCTCTAAGAGCTTTTTAAATTTGTGTTCTCCAGTGCTCACGTAGATTTCTGTATTTCACGTAAATGGGTGGGTTACTCACTAAAAGAGAAATTTTTGATTCATGCACTAGAGCAAATACATTGTTAAATCCAAGTGTTACACTGGGAGTACCCTGCTTCCTGATGTCTAACTACCTGAACAGATGTCAGGGCCACGACAGCACTTTAAAGGGTGTCAAACACCTTTTTTGGTGCACTTCTGGACCCATTGCTCCTTACTACCTAGTATTTTATATCAGAGTCAGCATGACTGAGACTCACATGCAGAGCAGACAGGGCTGTTGGCTGTGAGATGCCTCAGAGTAGAGACAGAAGCATCAGAATCAGGACCTTTATGAACTAGTAGCAAAAGACAAGGGGGTGTCCCTGGTCTCAGGGGGTCCTGGGCTCCAGATACATCCACTGGCCTCTTCCAGGCAGTCTGTTCTGTAGGCCATTGAGATGGTCACCTTTTTTTCTGGAAGGGGAGGGCTGGGCTAGGTGACATCTGTTTAGTATTGAAAGCAAACCTGTCTGAACCATTTGGATCCTTCTCAATTTATTTTTATAAAAATATTTTTATACAAATAATCTATGTTCAGTGTAGAATAATCAGAAAAAAGAGACAATCAAGAGAAAAGGAATTAATTCTACCCTGAGAGATCATTCCTATTGCATTTCCTTCCAGCCGTCTTCCTATTTTCCCAAACAGGCTCTAATTACATATTATTTGATGACTTACTTTTAAAACCTTTTCAATCATATCAACACTTTTTAAAGTAAAAAAATATAGATTTATACTTTATTACTTTCAGTACCATTTAATGTTTTCATTTAATTATAAAATAATATGAAAAATACAAGAAAGGAAAATTTAAAAAATTAACATCTCTAGAGATTACTATTTCTATTTTTGGTAAAAAATTTCCAGTCTTATTTTCCAAATGTGTATATACTGTTTGCCTTTTCCCCTCCAAAACAAAATTAGGCTCATATTATTCGGGCAACATTACTTTTAAAGGCTGAATTGTATTCCACCATCTTTCATCTATGCAGTTCCTTACCTTGGTCATTCAAGTATCCCCAATTTCTTTTTTTCTATTAGGAAACAATGCTGTATTCATCACTTGGGTAAACTATGTCTTGTGACACTTAACCCATATTTTTCTCGAAAAAAATTCTTGAAGTTTAATTGCTTAGTCAAAGGCTATGCCCATGGCTTTCAATTCATTTTGCCACATTGTCTTTTGAAGGCAATGCTAACTTAATATTCCCATCAGCTCAGGGCCTTTTTACTCCTTGCTGTTACCAATAAGGGGCATGATCCTTCTATGAATCTTTGCAAAGCCTGTAGATGGAATCTTGATCTTAAACTGCATTACTTTGAGCTCAGATGAGGTTGAATATGTGTTTATCTGGATTTTGTTGTTGTTGTTGTTAATTTCTTGGTCATTCTAGCTTGATTCTTTGTGCTCAAAATAGGGCCATATTGGACTTTGTTACATGATGGCTCTTACCCACATTTTAGATTCAGTTATAACCAAAGTCGTCTTCTATGTGTTTTTTTAAAAATCAGATCTAAAAGGATTTGTACTTAAAATTTTTCTGTTTAAAATTATATCTAGTCTTAGAATATCTGAGCTACTAGAGCTTATAGAAGATATTTATGCCATCTCCCCATTTAACAGGTGGAAAAACTGAAACCAAGAGTGAACCAGGGGCACGCCCAACGTCACATGGCACACCCCTGTCTCCTTCTGTCTCTTTCCTTCTCAAACATGTATTATTAAAATGTGATTTTTGGAATGATTCATTCTGAGTGGAAACGTCTGCTATTACCTACCTGTCTCTTGAGCAAAAGACGGAAATATTGGATATGAGGTTGAGATTCCCAAACTGTCAATCTCACTGAATGAGACAGATTAAGAGAAAGCCTAGTCTGAATGTGAATGTTCTTGAAAAGGAAATGACTCTGAAAATCCACTGTGATTCTAAATAGACCTAGAAGATGTAAAATTTCAACATACAATTTGCTTTAATGAACAGATTAAAATCATTTATGCATAATTTATGATTTTAATGAAAATGGGTACTATAAAAGATGTTTAAAGTGTGCTTGAAAGATCATTTCTTAATAAAACTTTAATACTGCAATTTTATCTATTCCGTTAATTCACTTAGAAAAGTCCTTCATAGATTGCTTCAGAGAGGATAGGCTAAGTTTGCTGCAGTAACAAATAACCCCCCAGACCTCAGTGATATGAATAAGGGTGCATCTCTCGCTCACTCTACATGCCCAGTGGGCACTGACTTGTGGCTGTACTCAGGAGAGACCCTCATGGACCCGGCTGGTGGGGGGATCCATCTCCACATCTGCTTCTGTGGTCATCTCAGCAGGGGCAAGGGGTTATAGCAAATCACTCACTGATTCTTTTAAGGCAGGGGTTGGCAAATTATAGCCTTTGGGCCAGATCTGACCTGTAATTTGTTTCTGTACATTCTGCAAGGCAAGAATCATTTTTACACTTTCGAGGGTTAAAAAAAAATCAAAAGCATGGCATTCTGTGCCACATAATGATATGAAATTCATGTTTCAGTTTTCACAAATAAAGTTTAATTGGAATGCAGCCACACTCATTTGATTACACATTGTCAGTGGCTGCTGTCAGGTTATAATGGCAGAGGTAAGTCATTGTGACAGTGATCATATGGCCCACAAAGTCTAAAATACATATTATCTTGTCTTTTATGAAAAAGTCTGCCCATCCCTGTTTTAAAGAACCTACCTGGAACTAATACATGATAGTCATGCTCTCATTTCATTGGCCAAAACAAGTTCCTTGGCCTTGCCTAACTTAAGAAGAGATGGAGGAATACTCGTAAGGAGGGGAACTGGAAGTATTTTGGTGAAAAGCACTAAGGACTGCCCCATAGACAAGCGATTCGCAACCGTTTCCATCTCATGGCACACATAAACTAATTACTAAAATTCTGTGGCACACCAAAAAAATACTTTTGTCTAATTTGACAGAAAAAAATAGGTATAATTTTGATTCATTCACATGGGACGGCTATTGTTGTGTTGGCTGTTGTCATCTTTTTATTTGACAACCTAAAGGAAAAAATGTCAGTGCCCCTGACTAAAGAGTCAGGTCTTGTATGTTTTAAACATTCTTGCAGCATACTGGTTGAAAATCGCTGTTGTAGATAGAGGGAAGGCGAACTTTTCCCTGGTATCTGGCTGAGCTCTCACTAGTTCTTAATTAATTGAACCTGAACTAAAGATAATTTACTATAAATGTCTGTCAAAGGCCTGAATTGCCTATGTTCATGCGGACCCGGCCCTCCCTTGGAGTGATTGCCATCGATCTGTGATTATTCTCATAACTGCAAGTTACAACTTGGTAACAACAGCTGCAGAAATTTATAAGCAACCCAATGAGCAATTTTAACAAAAAAAATCAATTCCAGTTCTCCAGAGTACAAGGGGACATTTAATACTATAAATTGTCTGAGCTTAGCCACAAAGAGAGAAGGAAAAGCATTTATTTTCTTATTTACAGCCTCCTTTAAAGTGCTTTTGACCCTCATCTGGGAGAGCTGTTTCCCAAACAATGCGGGGGGTGGGGGTGGGGTGGGGGAGTGCCCCCGGAGGCTGGCACTGCTTCCTAAGACATGTAAGCCCTTCCCTAGCTTCAGACAAACTCCCATGAAGTCCGTAAATGCTAAGTAAACCATTAAGTAAATAAGAAATGTGATTAATTTCAAAAAGTGACCTCAGGGCTGCTGGATTTAGACTCGCCTTCATGAGAGAGACACCGTGACCAGGAAGGAGCTCCTGGTCACTGACAGCACAAAGGAGCAGCTTGGACAGGCCCTGCCCAGGCCACTCTCTGCCCCTTGGACACATGGACCCAAGAGAGCAGCCCGGGCATCCTGCCCAGTGTTTCAGAGCAACTCAGGCCACTGAGTCGGCCTCCCTCCTTCTGGCTCCCTGAGCTGTTTTCTCTTTGCTACAAATTGCAGTCCCTTCCTTTTAAAAAATCTCCTGAAAGCTCTTGTGCTTTTGCAAACCACAATTATTCGTAATGAATCATCCCCAGAGGGCATGTCTTCACGAAGTCTTGTCTACTTCCTTATGGTTCTGGAACTGGGTAATCAGGATGTAAGAGCCCTTGTTCCCTGCCATAAAATGACTTTATAGAGATATAATTAGCAATAGTATTATCTTCATTTGGACTTAGCCATGCTAAATGTCCTATACGAGTTGTTTACGAGGCGATATGAATGGTAATGGTATTAATAATGCAATTAACCAGAAATATCAATATTTCCTACCACTTGCTGCCTCTTAATGAGGTTGCATGTAGAGTTCTGGGACAAGGATGAGCTGGTGGATTTATAGAAAGTTGTAAGGAAGTACTTAGGAGTCATTAAAAGAAATTTGGTAACCTCAAAAGGAAGGGACCTTGTTGTCACAGATCCCAGTGGCCTGGGACCCCCGTGCTCTTTGCTGTCTCCAGGCCACTGCTGATGTCCTTCCCCTACCTGAGATGCCCACCCACGGCCCATCCAATTACCCTTGCACGGGGTCTGGTTCTCTCGCTTCCTCCTCCAGGAAGCATTCAGAGCACTCCTTGGGGGCTTAAAGTTATTCCTCTCTGTATTGTGGGTGGTCTTGGCTCAAGGGCCATCATGTCTCTCAACAAGAATGGGGGATCCTCGAGATGGGACCGTGTTTCCCATTTCATGTCCCTTACAGCACTGGGGAGGAATAGGCGTGATCTCCAGTGTCTGGGGTCGCAGCCTGTGGCTTTCAGCTCTCCCATGGGTACTTCACCAGGCAGAGGCTGTTGTGCCAGTCAGTCACTTCCCAGATGGGGAGTGTGATTCATTTTGCCCCTGTGGTAAGTGGCAGAGCGGGGAACAGAGCTTCTCTCTCCCATTAGGTGTGTGGGAGGGAAGAGGAATGGCTGTCTCCTGCCGGGCAGGGTGGTTCAGGCTGTGCCCCTGAGTCCCATGTGTCCCCCTAACTGAAGGAGACTTCTGTAGAGGTGGCAGAGCGGCATGGAGGACCAAGCTCTGGGGCTGGAGGTGGGCGTTAGGTGCAGATTCTGTGTCTTTTAAGCCTGTCCGTGGCTGAGCCTCCGTTTCCTTGTCAGGAATCAATGACACCTCTGTGTGCTGCAAGAACACGTGGCAGACATGCTGAGAAAGTCCTTGTGCATCTGTGCTTCTCTTCCTGGCCTGGGAGAGGCTGAGCGGGGGTGCGGGAGAGTGTGAGGACAGTGAGCAGATGCCTTCCTGAGGCCCTGTCGATTCAGTTGGCAGAGGAAGTGGGGCGGTGTTGCAGCCCTGGTCCCTGGTCTGCCTCTGGGAGCTGCTCCCACCCATGCTAGGTGGGCATCCAGGGAACAGAATGCCCTGTGGCTGGCTCATCTCACATCTTGATTTGTGGCCAAGAAGCCTGCTCGGTCAGGGATTAGCTCATCACTGGGCAGCCCCTGCTCCCCCACCCGCTGAATTTTGATCTTGGCCTCAGCACAATATTAAGACTGTTGGCTGCTAGAGTAGGGCTCTGACCATCTCATTGCCCGTTTGCCTTACAGAAATGGGTATGTGCTTGCTGATCTTGCTACTGGAGCCCACTTTTGGGGGGCGTGTCAGGAAGTTCCTCACAGGGTCTCTCTTCAAGGGTGGAGCTGGGCTGAGCCTAGTCCCTGCCCCTCTGGCCCTCCTGGCTGCTGAGTGAGAGCCGAGACCAGACACAGCCACTGCTGCTGCGTCAGCAGGGGCCACGGAGGGCCAGACCTGTATCTGCAGCCCCCACATCTGTCCTTCCCCTATCCTGCCTCCCCTGCTTGCTCTGTGGATTTCCCAGATGTGCTTGTGTGTTGAGTAGGGCATCTTTTGTTGAATTACAGTTGTCCAACTCGTAACTTTAAGCAGAGAAACCAAGGGGTCTTTGGACTCTGCCATGACACTGATGTCACTCAGGGCTGACCCCTAGTGTCCACCCAGGCCTACTCTGGTTAGTGGCAGTGGGCACTCTGCTCTGCCCCTCAGGGAGGGCGAGGGTCTTGTCCAGGGCCTCAGGGGAAGACTTGAACCATGGTGGGTCCCTGCATCCCCAGACTCAGAGGTTCTTCTCCTCACTGTTGAGCTGCTACCAAGTGCTCAGGGGTCATGGCCATGAAGGTGGAGGAAAGGTGACGGGCTGCTGTGGCGGAAACCCCAGGACAGGGTCACTGGGGAGGCCTTCTTCCTCAGGCCTGGCAGGGAAGCTCTCACCACAGCCTCTTCGAGGAGACCAGACTTTGTATGAAGAATAGCCCTGAGGTCCTTCCTTTGTTTCCTGGGCTGGGTTCTCTGGGGCCAGAGTTTGGGTTCTGTTCTATCACTCCAGGCCTACCAGGGAAAATGGAACCCCTGACCCTCTTTCCTTGTCCTTTGACAGCAGCTCTTGAGCTCCTGCATGTTGGCAACCATGTCAGGTTACTCTGTGTGCTCCCCTGGGTGGACACACTAGGTGCTCAGTACATAGTAGGTGCCGAATAAATGAACGAGGGAGGGGGCACACGGAAGACAGGGTTGTTGGATTTAGTCGTCGGCACCAGACACAATCAAGAAGTGTTTCTGCATCTTTTCCTGGAGGAAAGTGAAAAACCCCTCTGAGTCTCACGCAAGGGGATGGCACCTGTCTGAGGCTCCAGGTGGGTGCTGTGTGGGCAGAGCGGGCAGCCCGAAGCTCTACTTCGATCCACTCTCCTCTCTGCCTCCGCGGCTGCCCATGTTGTATATGGCTCCTCTTCGCCCACTCAGATCCTATTACGCCAACGCAAATTGAGTTATAGCATCAAAAGCTCTTTGTTTAGTGAACCAAGCACTTTGTATTAGTTACTACATCTGTCTTGTTATTTTGCGCCATCTTTGCTAGAAGCCTGTATGTGTGTCCTCAAGGAGAAAGCTGTAAAGACTAAGTGATTTATGAAATCAATTTGGTTCTTTTGGTTATTCTTAAATGGGATAGACAGCGGCGCTGGGGCTTCAGTGTTAGCAGAGGAAGAGAACCGAGGTCCAGTGTCCCCCTTGGTCTGAGAGAATCACGGTGCCCCTGGCACCCCAAATGCGACCCGCTGAGGGTGTGACTGTATTCTGTCATCTAATTAGGCACAGCCATTACAAATAGTTCTTACAGAGTGGATGCAGGGCTGTGAGCATTATTAAGACTGCAATTCTTTGCATTTATACAGTTTATAAAATACCACTTTTCCACATTACAGAGGTAATGTGGCGTATATTGTAGAATATTTGGAAAACCACAATGAAAAGCAAATCCCAAATCCCAGCACCAAGGATGAAACACTGCTAACACTTCAGGGTGTACCCTTCTAGAGCTTTCTGCATGTGCGTGTCTGCACCTCTACGCATGCACTTACACTTTTTGTAAGAAAGGGATAAAAAATGAACTTGTCATTTATGCTCACCGCACGGTGTCTCTGGTTGCCCTGGAAGCTGACTGACCCGTCAGGTACCACAGAGCCTTCCTTGCTCCCTGGCTGTCACTGTCCCCTGGGGAATCTGCCCCAGTTAACAAATAACAGGGTGACTAAAACTGACCACTGTCACTGGCACCCAGAGCCCTGTGTCTTCTTGGGGGCCTACATGGGGCCCTGATAGCCCTCTGGCTTCCCTCCAGTGCTCTATGTCACCTAGGAAATACCAAGCTGTTCTGAGCCTCTTGGTGGTTCTTCTTGGGCAGAGGCTGGGATGGACATGGATGTGCCCCTGTGTGGCTGACCTTGCAGGCTTTGAGGTGAGTCCTGATCCTTAAGCCCTGGAGAACCCCCAAGTTGTGCCCATGTGTTCTGTTCTGCCCTTTGCCACTCCCTGGGTCATTGAGGCTGACCCTCTCCTGCCCGAGGATGGCTCCAGCCTTGAGGTGTGCGACCAGAATTTTTGGTGGGATGGGGTGAAAGAAACCCACAGCTTTGCAGGCCTTTTCAGCTGGTGGACTAAAGCAGTGCTAGAGGAGCCCGTGTCTTCTCCTTGGTCTTCAGAAAAACTTGACTTTTCTCCTTTTAGTCATAAGTGGTGTTCAAGGATCTCTTTCTTGGTGCCGATGTACCAGAGAGTATCTGTTCAGTGTCTACTTCCCCTTTTCCCTGGGAAATCGTGACTCCTGGACAGAAGCACTTGGTTGGAGCTGTGGCTACATCAGCACCAGCTGGGCTCAGAGCAGAGTGCGCGGGAGGGAGGGCACTCGCGTCCAGGGCACTCCTTAGTCCACATTCTTTGACCTCAGAGGTCACCTTGACTTTGTTCAGTCAACTGACTCCCCCTGGCATCAGGACCTGCCCTTGAGCATGGCTGAGTGACTCATTACCTGTAGGAAGAGGCAGCCAGGTGTGTCTGCACATGGCCGTGTTGGGGGCGCCTTTAGTTGGCTCAGTAATTAAAAGCAAACAAAGCCTGGATGGATGGAGACCTGTGGGTGTTGCTGGGGGCACTGAGGCAGAAATAAGCAGGACGGCAGTCAGGTTGCAGAGCCCGGGAAGACAGGGGATCATGAGAGGGAACAGAGCGCTAACTTCCTGGCGGGGGCGGGAGGCAGGGGGAAGCAAATGGCTCCATCACAGGCCATCTGGCAGGACCCGCGAAATTCTCACTCCCATCTGGACCAGTGTGGGACCATCACTGAGCATGCAGGTGGGCCTTCTGTGGTGAGAGAGAGGAGGGCAGGGCCTGTTTGCAGACCACTGTCCTAGGGACCCTTTATTGGAATCGTACCAGGTGTTGGTGACAGCCTAAGAAAGGACCGATGGCAGAGGTGGGATTCAAAACCAGAACTTCCTGACCCAAAAGCCGCACTCTTCCTCTTTTTTTTCACAAGTGGGTTGTGAAATGGGTTGAATGGGTGTCCCTCTCTCCACAAATATATGTCCATGTCCCTGGAACCTATAAATGTGACCTTATTTGGAAAAAGTGTTTCTGCAGCTGTAATTAAGTTCAGGATCTTGAGATGAGGTGACCTATATTATCCCGGTGGGCCCTAAATCCAATGACAAGCATCCTTATAAGAGAAAGGCAGAAGGAGATTTGAGACGCACAGAGAGGAGAAGAGACAGAGAGGGGGCATGTAACCACAGAGGCAGAGACTGTTGTGATGTGGCCCCGAGTCAAGGAACGTGGAGCCACCAGACGCTGCAAGGGGCAGAGAATGGGTTTTCCCTTCGGCCCTGGAGGGAGGAGGGCCCTGCCAGATTTTGAGTTTCCGGGTTCCAGATCTGTGAGAAAATACATTTTTGTTGTTAAAAGCCACTCAGTTTGCGTAATTTGTTATAGCAGCCCCAGGAAACTAACACAGAATGGCTCAGGACATACCAGAGGCTGGGGGTCTTTAGCCCCTTGGCAATCAGAGCAGCATCTTTTTGGGCACCAGGGCCCGCCCTTCGGGACTGCAGCCGGGACACAGCAGAAGCTGACACGATGAGTGGATTTGGCTCAGTTCGGAGGTTGCCTATGCCTTGCCTAGAGGCAGTGGCAGGAAGTTGGGGCTGTTTGGGGCCTTTTGAAGTGGCCCACACCCCCTGCAACCTCACCGGCAGCTGACCCCACAGGATGGTTATAAATAGCAGTCACGGATGGGGTCTGAGTGCGTCAAAGTGGAAGCACAATCACCTGATGACAATTCGATGCAGGGGGAGACAGTGGGATGCTGGGACCATCTCGCTTCTCCTCCGCTCTGATGGTAATCAGAGCGGGCAGATGTCTCTGACAACTGGGGCTAATGGGCTGTCAGGCGGGGCCGGGTCAGCCTGGGACATCCTCCGTGCTCCCTGGCGCTAGTCCAGTCGAGGCCGAGGGAAATCAAGCTTGGGGTCACCACGGGAGGCCAGGACCTGGCTGCAGGGGCTGCGCTGCTTCCCCTGCCTGAGGAAGCCTCTCGAGGAGAGGGGTCTGCTGCACCCATCCTGGACAGCTTTATTTTTCCTTCATGGGCAGTGGTCATTTGAATTATTGATGAGTGATTAAAACTAAGCTAATTCAGTTCAGTTTCTCCAATCGACAAAACTATAATATTTATAATTAACCTAGAAGCAAAGGTCAATGAGATGGTAAGTGGCCTTGGTGGCAGCAGAATGGCAATGAGGATTGGTTTGTGCTAAGTTAGAATTTATGCAGGAGCCATCTTGAGAATCGCTTTGGAATAAATTTCTGATTCAAGATCAAAGTGTGGTGCCACCGGGAGGACCTTCATCTTGGCCTTGGGACATTCTGAACAAAAGGTTTATTTCTCCAATATGTAGTCCTGAAAAGGGAGTCAGCTGGTGGCTTTGGGGACGTGGGTCCTCCAAAGCGGCAGAGAAGCTGGGAAGTTGGGAGACCTAAGGCCAGGGTTGACTGTTCCTGAGCCCAGGTGTGGCCTCAGTGTCTCTGTGAAGCGAAGAGGCGGGATCAGTCCCCCAGAGCCCTGCATCTTACCCCCAGGCTCTTTCCCTGTGGTGGTAGCAAGTGATTCCAGGGTTGACAGGGAAGGGCTGGTCGGCACCTGGACTGGCCCTCTGTTCTCCGTACTCAGCGCCACCTTGTTGACTTGTTTTCCATGGAACTGGGGGTTTGTCTTTGGTGGGGTTCCTGGACAGAGGCACCCTTCAGAGACCTTCGCAGGTGAAAGGGCTCAGCAGTCTGGCCGGAGTGAGTGTAGTGATTTCTGCCCAGCATGTGCTGGGTCTGCCTCTTCCCTTCCTTCAGGGGCTGCCTGCGTGCAGAAGGAAAAGCCAGGCGTGGCTGGTCTGGCGATGAGCATCCTGGTGAGGAGCTGGCACGCAGGCAGCCCCTTCCAGCATGTCACAGAAAGGTACAGGGTCTTGTGCACCCCCAGTCCTTTTACTTCTTGATGGTGCTCAGCAATGTGTCACCTCTTGTTTAATGCTGGTGAAATGTACTCACCACCGAACCCTAGATGTGACTTTCAAACATCTATCTAGCAGCAAAACCCTTACAAAAAGTTAAGCCTTATGAAGAAATTGAATAGTTAATACCAAAAAGGGGGGCTAGCCTGCAGTGGGCAAGCTGTGGCTGGACCTGTACGGCCCTTTGTCCTCCCAGGGCAGGCTGGCCTCTGCGGACTGTGAGGACTTCCCCTGACCCACCCTGGGGTGTGTTGACCTTGTTCAGAAAACTCCCCCTTGGTGGAACCAACCTCCTCATCTTGCAGCAGAGGGACTTGAGGCCCAGAGAGGAGAATGACTGGCCCAAGGTGACCGTGACTCTCCTGGTTTCTAACATGGGGGAGGAGGGGGTGGCAGAGGGAAGTGTACTCTGTGGCACCATGCTGACTCTCTGGGAGCCATGTGCAAGCCCTGTTTAGAGTGGGGTCGCCGATTGCCTGAGGACCTAGCCTCTGGTAAGATCTATCTCCCTACTGAGTGACTAGTCCCTTGAGACCTCCTGTTAGGCTAAGGCCTCACCACTGCTGTTCAGGGCGGCCTGACCCAGCCCCTGGTAGGGGTTGGAGAAGGAGAAGAGTTCTGTCCTGTGGAATGTGACTGCAGCTCAGTGGACCCACAGGGCCACCTTCGGACACTCTCTTCTGACGTTTTCCTTTCAACTCATGTCCTGAGAGGGTGACGCTGATTTCAGAAGGAACCGATGGGGACATATGGGTGGCCCAGGAATATCTGGTGATGACCAGCTCTGCTTTCTGCTTGTGTTCACTCATTGTCTTGGACTCTGGGGAAACTCTTGGCTTCTCAGTTGCAAGTTTACCTTCTGTTTGTCTCCTGATTGCCATGGCACTTGATGGCCATCTGATAGACCACAGACTCTCGCTGGTGATCACGTCTGTTGTCTGTAGTTTGTTTCCTTGACCATGCTGTGACTGTGAGCTCCCCCAGGGCAGAAATACCGCGGGTGTTCTCCACTTGTTCCTGTTCTCCACCCCCACAGCCTAGGTAAGATCTTGGTAGACCATGTTAAAAGGATGAATGAATAGGGAGTTAGATAAAGAAGTGCCATAAATGTGAGTAATGAAAATAACTTCGACTCTCTATTAACCCACTTTGTGAAATGCTCTGAAAATGTTCAAATATTCTATCTGGGATGACTTTAGTTTTGAGTAATTACTTGAGGGAGAAGGTATATTTCATTTCTTCAAAGTTTTCCTTGTTGCTTGTACAACTTCACTGAAAGACAAAGGAAGAAGAATAAATGTTATTCAAATCCACCACTTAGGTATTATTATGAAATATTATGCATTCCATAAGACTAGAGCAAAACACAGAATCCACCCTTAAAAAAAAAAAGATGAATGAATGAATGATCAGTGTTTCCTTCCACACATTAGCAGATTCCTGGCCTTTCTCCAAGAGGTAAATCTCTGCTTTTTTTGTGTGTGCCTTCTTTGGGTGGATTGAAGTTTGTGCATCCCCAAAAAGGGTGTTTAAGACCTGCTGAAGAAAAAAAAAATTATTTCTCAAAGATGGGATCGCTATTCTCTTGAAATCATGCCTTCTCCAGATGGCGTGTTGCATGCTCATGATGGTCCCCGGAACGTCACCATCCCGTGTTCCTTCTTGTGGCTCTGCTCTCAACTCCTTAGACTCCTGCAGTTTGAAGTCGGCTCTCACCCCTCAGTAAAGAGGAAGTGAACAACACTGCAGTGTGTGACCTCTGATTTTAATAAGACTTTACAGAGGGTTTGAATGAATGAACCAGGTTTCTGGGCTCCAAGTACGAGCTCATCTAGTAATGAGCTGAAACCACCACATTAATTTCCTAAGGACCTCTTCTTCCTCTGCTCAGATTGTTGGCAGACACTGGTCAATGCTGCATATAAATTGAGGTCTCAAAAGGCTAAATTAACAATTAATTGGAAGCATCTCTCAGCCCCTCAAAATGGAAATAGTCCCTCAATTGGAAGAGGAAATCCACCCTCAGAGACCCTCGTTAAGGAAGATGTGCACCTTGGGCACGTCAGGGGAATCGGCATTGAACTCTTGTTTATAAGGGTCCAAAGGGCTGAGGAGCGTTCATACATCAAAGGCATAATTCTTAACGTTTTGTCACATCAGCTTTTCTCTTTCTTCGTGCAGCACAAAGTCTTGGAGGAAAACTCTTCTGTGTCGTTCAAGAGGGGGCAGCGGGTTTGATTTAGAAACGTGCATGAGTGCAACCCCTGGTCACTTGCCTTCATTCCTCCCTTCTCACTCTGTCCCCTCAGACACCTATAAGGCACTTGGCTTCTGACAGCCTGCCTTTTGTGGTCCTCCTGCTTGCCCCATCATCCTCTCGGCACCTGGATTTCTGGCTGGTCTCCTTGGCTCCAGTCTCTCTCTCTCCGTCCTCTCTGAGCATTTGGCCTGTGATGATTCTGCTCAAGAATCCTCGGTGGCTCCCCAGCCCTTCATTCCTTCCACAGTGTCCTCTTCCCTTTCCAAACCTGTGCTCAGCTCTCCACGCGGGCTGGCTCTTCGTGGCAGCCCTCCCCCTCCCGTTCCCTCCCCTTCTGCTAATCCCAGCCTCCAAACTTTGCTTGCACTATTTCTACTGTCTACACTAGGCTTGTTTTGATAATGAAGGGGGGGTGGTGGTGGTGGCACTTAATAATTATGCTGGGATAATGGGTGTAATTGGATGGTTCCAAGAAACCAGGATATGTGGTCACCTTAGCTATGTCCTACCCTTGCTCTCTTTCCCTGTTCATTCTTGCCCTCCTGCTAAGTTCAGCTCAGGTCTTACCTGTCCTGGGTGGCTCACTTCCAGGAAGCCTATCTTCACAAGTTTCAGTTTCCAAGTCTCCATAATAAGATTGAGCCAGAGGCCCTTTGTTCTCCACCATCTGTGTTGTTATCTGAGCACCTGCCAGTAGGTGAGAGGTACCCGGGTCAGGAGCATAGGTTGTGCAGCGGGAAGGGCCTTCCTGTTAGTACGAAGGATGTTACTCTGCTCTGTGTTTTTGTACTCTTATGTGTCATGGTCAGTTGCCAGTCTTTTTGGCTTTTCCAATATCTGAATCCCCTTAATTTTTAGGTAATTTCCCCCTTTTGAGGCAGAGCCTGCCTCTTAATATCTACAATTGAAAATGCCAAGCACTCACTTTCTGGCTCCCCTTGCGAGCAGGAACAGGAAGGGACCATGGGACTCGAGTCTGGTGAGGGCTGCAGCCATGATAGCAGGCAGCAGTCCTAAGGGGATACCTTGTATCAGGTTTTGGTGGCAGCTCCAGCCAGGGTGACTGCGCCAGGTCCTGGGCTATCAGTGGTGGCTTCTGGGGATCAGTTCTGGAACAGACATGGAGCTCTGTCCCTGGTGGTGTGTCTCCAAGGCTGGGTCTCTGGCCCTCCCGGGGGACCCTGGGAGCTAATTAGGATTCTTTATTATAAACCATATTATGCAAAGAGAAAAAAAAATCACACAATGAACCCAAGCCCCTATAATACTTACCAGGTAGATTCAACAATTATAAGATTTTCCTCCAGCTTCTTTTTTCTCTTGACCCTCCCACTTTCTGTCTCTCTAGCTAAAGAATTTAAAGAATATTTCACTCCTAATACTTCAGTATAAATTTCTAAGAAGTTTCTTACGTAACCTTACAGTTTTCATCTTCCCCAGCAAGATTAACAGGAATTCCTTACTATCATCTGATATCCAGTCTGTATTTCCTCAAATGTGTCAAAATGCCTTTTGTGTAAGTCAGGACCCATACAAGGTCCACGCTTTGCACATGGCTTTCCTGTCGCGGACGTCCCCTTTACTGTAGAACCTTCCTGGTCGTTGACTTGCTTTGCTGGGGAGCCAGCCCTGTTGTCCCATGGAAGTTCTCACACTTTGGCCTCATCCGATTACTTCTAGCGGTCCTATTTGTACTCATTCCTGGATCCGTGGCATTTCTTGCAAAGAGGAAATTGATCTAGAGACTTGATTAGATTCCAGTGTCATCGTTTTGGCAAGGACACTGGCAGTGGTGCTGTGTACGTCCCTCTGTGGTGCACCTGGGAGCTGATTGTGCCTGTGCCCCTACTTGCTGGGCTACCTGTTTGGTTAGTGGGTCCAGTGGTGACAGCCTGAGTCCTCTGTTACAAAACTGGGCTTTGCCCCTTAGAACGGCAGGTAATCTATGGATGCGAACTTGGCCCCCTGTGAGTATCCAGTTCCCCTTTTATTTTTCATCTGTGTTAGCACCCATCTGTCACGTCTCCTCAGGGTTCTTTAGTACCTTTCCTTTCTGCCTCAGACCACCGCCGTGACTTGATTACAAATAATAATTCTGATGAAACATTAAAAATATTTGTTGGTAGTTAAAAAAAAATCATAGCCATTGCTGGCTGCTCTATATAAAAACAGGATTTGCTGCCTGGAGAAGGTTTTGAAGAGTTAGAAATGCTTCAGTGTCCTGCACATCTTCGGGTGTTACAAACCTTGGCTCGGCGCAGCTCGCCTCAGTCTGCTATTTGTCGTGACAACACTAGGTCTGTAAGAAATAAGCCCCCAGGACATCAGTGGCTTCATGCAGGAGAAGCTTTGCTGTTACTATTGATGTTCCTGGTTAGAGGGCAGCTTTTCCCTGCCCAGTGAACTGGGCCCTAGACTCTGTTCATTTTGACTCCTCCATTCTTGAGGACCATGTGCTCTTCCATGTCCAGTTGGAAGGAGTAAGAGAGGTTAGTGAATGCACTCCTGCTTCTTACCTGCCAGGAAAGAACACCCACAATTTCTTATTCCATCTGTGAGAATTAGTCACGCGGCCAGCCCAAGACACTGTAAAAGCTGTGGGTGGACTTCTTTGTGGGTGGCTTTGGATCTACATGGAAGAGGAGGAAGCTTGCATTTCCACGGACAGACATGTTGTGATCTCTCTTGATTTGTGCAGAGCCTGGCTTTAGTGATGTAGTCATCCATGGATACTCAAGGTGTCGGTAGCCCCGTGCATTTTTGTTTGTTTATTACAGTCTTGGAGTGTGGACTTCTCATCTGCTATTGGTGGCTTGTCTGCCCACCATCTGATTCTTCCCATCATGTCCCTGTGTCCCACAGAGGCTCTGCTTGAGCTCAGACTTGGCAAGAACCACATGAAAAAGAGATGACAAGCTTTCTGTGGAAGGCATGATGTCACGGTGGATCCCTCAAGAAATTCTGTTGCTAATCTGAAAAAAGTTCTTTAAAGAGAAGGCCCCTCTCTCTTAAATTGGCGTTTTTACACTTTAACATTTTCTTTCTTTTCCAACCTCCCTATGAATTCTTTTGACAACAGCCTAGTATGTAATTTGTATTTAACTTTTTAAAAGGAATCCTTAGAACACATTTTTGCAAAAAATAGCTTTCTGTACAGAGACCAACAGACTATGTAGTGTTTGAATCATGGGCACAAGAAGTGGCCGACTCTGAAAGCCCATTTAAATGTTTCATAGAAAAAAAAAGTGCATCCCGTGGGGTAGGGGGTGAGGAGGCAACCCTGGTGCCAGAGCAGCCTTTGGTGTTGAGTGTGCTTCCTGCTGAAGGAAGACCAGCGATACAACCAGGAGTGCGCACTTGCATCTGATGGCACTGTGACAGCATAAACAATGACAGGTTTCATAAACATCACAAAATGGGGGAATTTGCCTTGAAGTTCCTTCTGGGATCTAATTTAAAGGCACAACTTGGTGAAACTGAGGTCACCAGGGAAGCAGACATGAGGGGAGAAAAATGCGGTGTGACAGCTGACCTCCCCGAGCCTGCAGGGCAGCCAGCCCTGGTATTTCAGGGGAGGACTTGGGAGGAGGCGCTGGTGGGAAGTGACTCCGGAGGACGCACTCAGCCTCAGGGCCCCATCAGGCCTGCGGTCACCACGCCCCTGCAGAGCTGGGACTGTGCCGAACTGGGAAGACAACTGGGAGTGAGGAGCTCCAAGTTCAAGTCTTACCTCTGTTGTTTACTGTAGTTGTGTGACCATGAGCAAGTCACATGCCTGTGGGTGACACCTGCCTGTCCGAGTCCTCAGACTACTGTGAGGATTAAATGCAGTCTATGTCCCAGGGCAGAAATGGTGACTGTCCCCATGCCAGTTGATGAACAAGGAGGTGCTGCCAGGGGAAGTTTCTCTGGGGTCCCCTGGCCTGAATAGTCTCCTGGTTTAGGCTTTATATAGGTTTTAGATCTTTTCTTTCCTTTTTTAAAAGTCAGAGTTGGAAATTTGAAGTTGGAAAACAGGAGGTCTAATCTAGAACCATGAGTGTGGGCAGCCTGGTGTCATCTTGCTCTTTGGATATATTTTGTGAATTTCTCTGGTCACCTAAACCTGCCTGCAAGTCCAATGCTGGTGTCACTGTAGTAAGGAAAAGAGCACATAGACATGGAGAGAAGTATGTAAGTCAGAGTTTGTAGGTCCAGCCCCCCCCTGTACTCCCCCCCCACCCCCCCGTGCTTACTTCTGCACCAAGGGCCGGGCGCTTCCAGGAGCTGAGACACGTGGGTTCTCAGCCTCCAGCAGGGAGTGGGGGCCTGGGGTTCCAGGCATCCCTGAAACCCACCGTCTAAAAACCGTCAGCAGGAAAGTTGTCCTCGCAAGGACCCTGCACCCACAGATATTCCTGTTTTCACCCAGCTGGAGGAAGACAGAGTGTGTGTGCTTGTTTACTTTCAAAGTGCAGTTGACCTCAGTCTCTTGTTCCAGGTGGTTGTGATTGTGGCTGAGTCCTATGGTGAGTCTCTTCAGGGGTGAGCACCTGAGACAGGGAAACAGCAGGGGGGCCCTGAGGAATAGAGAAGGGATCTGGGATGCTGTGTGTATGTGGGGGGCGGGTGTGTGTGTGTGCAGGTGGAGGGCAGGACAGATCCTCTTGGTGTGGGAAATCCTGTTGATGTTCCTGGAAATTGTCTCTGTGTGTCTTGTCTTCAAAAATATATTTTCTTGGAATTTGTTGGAAGAGAAGGGCTACGGGGTGCTTCAAGCCAAGTCCCTTTCTGAGGTGAGTGGAGTTCTCTTTGTGCTCACAACCGAGGTCAATTCCTTCTTCTAGAAAAGGAGTCTGGAGAGAGAGGTTTGGTGTGGGGCAGGAGGAGGTGTGGGGGTGCACAGGCTTGTTCTTTAAGGCGGAGGACGCACGAGACTCCCCTGGAATCCGTGGGAATGTTTGCAGCCCCCCGTGGCTGGGAGGATGCTGCCGCTCTCACAGTGGGCTTCGTGAATGGGCCGCGGGAGCTGCCGTTCATCTTGTGCCTGCAGGGAGATTCTGGCAGCGCTTTTCTGTGGTGCGGAATCGTTATTTACAATGAAGCACTTAGAGAGAAGTAGTAAAGTTAATGGAGATTTCAGAGGAATTAGCTGTGTTTCGTTCCCCAGTGGAACAGCCAGCTCCCCTCCCCAGCAGCTGGATCTGGCAACTAGGTGGCACACAGCGCGGGTGGAGTTTGGTGGCCTGCGGCCTCCCTGCCTTTCTGTGTGGCCTCCCTGGGTGTTCCCGGCCCTGGAGGCTCCTTGCAGAGGGTGCAGACAGTGAGCTGTGAGTCAGCCCGGGCTCCTGTTCCCTGAAGGAGGCACCAGGCTGCACCATGGGCACTGTGACTCCCCCAGGCCAGCCATAGGCAGTGGGGACCTGGGGGTGCAGGTGCCCAGGACCAGGTTGCCCTGTCTACAGCTGCTTCCCCTGCGTACCCGGGTTAGGGGCCAGGCAGATGTGGACTTGAATTTGAATTCTACTGGATGGCCTTCAGCATGTTACAGGGCCCCTTGAGCTTCATCTTCCTTATCTCTGAAATAGGAACAATAATTGGGCCGGCGCCCAGGGCTGTTGGGAGGGGTTCTGCGACCTAAGGTCTGGAAGGCACCTCAGAAGCCCTGCTGCCTCTTCACTCATTGTCTCTCAGCTTCGGCTCACCCATCCACGTGTACTTCTGGGCCAGAGTCCCCAGACTGCATTTCACCGGCTGCCTTCCAGGTGGCTTCCAGGTGGATGCTGCCCATAGGAGGCCTGGAAGCTGGGAAGACAGGGGAAGGCCCAGCACCTGTGAAGGGATCTGGGGGGCTGAACCTCCTCTGTGTGAAAGACCTGGCGTGATTTCCTGACTGGGCTCCAACGGCTACAGTGGAACTCCCACTGATCATAATGACACAGGGCCTTGGGATCAGACAGGGTAAGGCCCCCACATGTGCTCCATCCCTTCCTTGCTGTGTGGCCTGAGCCTCCCATGTGCATCCATAAATAGGGATGATAATGGACCCAATTTCAATTGGAGGATTTAAAGAGCTAACAGCAGAAATAAAAGTGTGCTAGTGCACAGCAGCACAACATGAGGATATGATTCTAGAAACGTTTGTTGCTTTCTCAGGTTGGCCCATGGGGTGCTGGGAATGCCGCTGGAAAGGCTATCTATCCGTGGGGGCCTGTGGACTGGGACTGGCTGGAGAAGTTTTAAAAATTTTTTAAATTCGCACTTGAGGATATGTTTATTGATTATAGAGGGCAAGGAAGGGAGGTGGGCAGGGGGAGAGAGAGAGAGAGAGAGAGAGAGAGAGAAAGAGAGAGAGAGAGAAAGAAAGAGAGAGAGAGAGAGAGAGGCAGAGGCCTGATCAGTTGCTTCCTGTTTGTGCCCTGACTGGGGATCAAACTCACAGCCAGGTAATGTGCTCTGACCGGGGATCGAACCTGCAGCCTTTTGGTATATGGGACAATGCTCCAATCAACTGAGCCACCAACCAGGGCTGGAGCAGTCTTAATGTCCTCTCCCAGTTTAGCTCAGAGCTTGAGTTAAGCACCAAGTGCCAGAACCCCTTGGGGCTGGCTTGGGAGCATGACCCCCACAATTGCTGTGGCCTTTTCTCAAGTCTCCGGGGCTCAGATAAGTAAAGATGGGTCAGAGCCTCAGTCTGAGAAATCACTGGTAGCGTGGCTTTTAAAATCTACTTAGTCATTCATTTTGCCTAATTAACCAATGACCTAACACCAGCCTGTAATGTTATTTTCCACTCAGGAGGATCCTCATGGGGTTTGGAGAGCTAGAATATTTTATGTGCTGTTTGATGGTCAAACTTCACTGCACTTGCTGGCTCAGACACTCCAGAGGGGAGCTGGAGCTGGCCACTCCCTGGGGGTTATCTGAGAGTCACAGGGCCTGGGAGCCAAATGCTAGGCTGTCTTTCAGGCCCCTGAGGTCAGCAGCCCCATTGTAGTGGCTCCCCCTGGGCTGTTTATCTCTAGGGATAGGGGGAGGGGTCATGATGAGCAGGCAGGACTTGGCAAACCTGAGAGGGATCTGCATCAGCAGAGTTGAGACAACTGGCATCCTAAGCAGGTAATCTGGACAGTGTAGGCTTGTCCACCCGATTGCACCCTGCTGGGCCCTGCCTTTCCCCAGGGTGGTCCTCAGGAGCTGGAGCCAGGAGCATGTGGTCAGCAGAGCTCCAGAGAACTGGATTGCAAGGTCCCCCCTCTACCATCTGCTGTGCCCACTGGGAGACTACCTGCTGGTAGGTCAGCTCCCAGGGTGCACACTTCTGGCCCCTCCTCTGCCACTCCACCCACTGTGCTGGTGATGCCCTCTCTTCTCCGTTCTCTGGGGCGGCAGGGAACTTTCCCTGGCTGAGCAGAGGCTTGCTCATCTCCCTCCTTCCTGTCTTGCTCTGTGCTATGCAAGAAACGCATCATTAGGTTTTGCTGGAAATGATTCTCTGGGCCGTTGCCAATGTCAGGCTGGAGTCTCGTCGTCAGCTCTTGTAATGTTTGGGATTGCATGAGCAGCCCCATTGGGGTGTGGAGTTCTCTTTGGGGCCTTAGGTGCCTTTCTGGGTGCCAGGAAGATACAGTTTTCAGGGTTCTGCCATGTGGGGCCGTCGGATAGGCTTTCCCCACCGATGGAGAGGGGGCTGCACAGACCAAAGTTTCCCTGTTCAGGTTTTGTGACATAAACGCATGTCATTCAAAAATACAATTCCTAGACTTCACCCCCAGTATTCTGCTTTAGTAGATCTGGAGGCAGGGCCTGGGAATGTGTATTTTTAAACCAGATCCCCAGATAATCTTCATGCTCAGCCGAGTTTGTGAACCCTGGCGTAGAATAGCACATGAGCCAACCAGCCATCCTTACAGCTGACTAAGCCACAGCCCGCATTTTTGGGGACAGCCTTATATCAGGTATCCTCTTCTGTTGCTCCCACAAACCACTGACATAGTCCAGAAAGCCCCAGGTTTTGTCATTCAGGGTGCATGTCTCAGGCCACCTCTCCAACATGAATAAGGCAGTTCTCCAGATCTTCCATCCTGAGTTAGGATGTGGAAAGTGGGCACCTTCCCATAAAGACAATTTAATCATGAAGCACTTGACTTTTAATTTTAATTCTCTGGGAGTCTAAGATTTAGCAAAGCAAGTCCTCAGCATGACCAGTCAGTGCGCGAACAACCCCAGCAGAGGAGCTCACCTTGTACTGTGTCAATGACCCCATGAGTTGCCAGGCTTGTTAGACCTTCCCCGTTCCTGAGGTTGGTACCTTGTTCTCTCTCCCTTCCCCCCATGGGTCTTCCTAGCCCCTAGGATGGGGCTTCCACTCCTGGCTGCATGTTAGAACCACATATCTACTGTCAGGCCCCTGGCACCCAGATTCAGCAGGTCTGGGTGCGGCCCTGGCCTTGGTCCTGATGTTCAACTGGGTTGAGAAGCCCCAGAAACAAGCCGTAATTTCACATGGCATGGGTGCAGTAAGGACTATGGGAGATGAAGTAGAGCATCATCTAAAAAATGTCAATACTTATGCACAGTTGAGGACTTTCCTTACTGAACTTGAGCTATACCTCCTCAGGAAGCCTCCTTATGCCATTTTCCAGATAATCGGAAACTATCTTTCTCATTGTAGCACTTCATGTTTCAAAATCACAGCCGTGCGACTGGGCCCCTCACCCCACCCCCGGCTGCAGGCTGGAGCTAGCTTCCGCTGCTGCTGACATAGCTGCTTTGCTGCCTGCCTTCCCCAGAACTCTCCTTTGCACTGTCTGAGTCCTCTCTGATCCCCCACCCCCTTTTTTGATGATGGGAAGCTTTACTTTCTGCTCCTCGAAGTTATTTTGTGTTCTTTCCCAGAGCCTCACGATGAATAGAGAGGTAGAAGGAATTCTGTAGCCATCCTATGATTTTCTTCATCATCTCACCCGTCTCCCAGGATGGCCGCTGTCTTTGTCCTACATGGGGTGCGAGGGACACTGGCATGGAGTCCATATGATCCATGAATCCCCCACCCCACCCCCAGCTCCTGCTCAGTTTGGCTTCCCAGAGAGCAACATGTTTTTTATGCCGAATGCTGGAAGACTTTGCTTTTTAAACTAAGTATTGCTTCCTTAGAGCCTCCAAGGGGAGAGTGCACATTTTGCCTGTTCCTCCATTTGCTCTGCCTCCCACCCCGTGCCCCGCTCACTGTGTCCACTTGAAGGGCAAGTATGAGGAATATTAGTATCAGGTAGTCTGTTCTCGCTGCAGCTGCTGTCGCGGCCCTGCTGGTGGCATTTCCTGGTGTCCACCGTGCTGCATGGGGCTTGCCCCAGGGCAGTCAGTTTGTTGGAGGAGACTTTGCCCAGCGGGGGCTGGGGCTGGGGAATAGGAGGGTGTGTGATTCCCGCACACTCTTGATTTCCAAATAAGCCTCTTTTCTCTTTGGAATGGAATTGCTCTCACTCGATTAATTCTCCTATTAGAAAATAGATCTCTATTAAAGTCAGTTAGTAAACTGGGATAACCCCTCGGTGGGCCTGGAACCAGGAGATGCAGGAGCCTGGAAACAGTAAGGCTGGTGGTGGTGGTGGTGGTGGTGGGGGGACGCTGCTTCTGTTGCCAGGGGAGGGCTGGCTCCTACCGTTTACACATGCAGCGAATACAAGGCACGGGCAAGACGTTCTGTTGCCGAAACTTAGGGGAAAGGAAGAAAAATTAACGTAGACTCTGTATTTTCAATCTTCATGCAGGAAAACCTGAGTGTAAAAAGATATGAGAACAAAATGCACCCCAGATTTGATGTGATGCTTATCTCAAGTCCACCACGGGTGAAACTCCGTCACTCTAGACCCACACTGCCCAATACAATGGCTACCAGCCACATGTGCCTGGCTGCTCGGTGCTTGCAATTCAGTTAGTCCAGCTCTAGGTTTGGCAGCTTCTGTAAGCTTTTGTGGGCATGGGGCCAAGGACTGCAGAGTGTCTCTCCTTGTGTGGCATTTGGGTTGTCACCAGGCTTAGGGGGCTCTATCCTTTCCCCCAGTGGAGGAGCACAGAGGGGGCAGCCAGGTGAGACCCCAGGTGGCTTGTTCCTTGATGGCTTGCTTCTTTCTGTGACTTTGGGGCAGGCGGGAGGGAAAAAGTTCCAGAAAGCTTGATCTCACCATCAGGCTTTCAAAGTCATCCTGAAGGATACAAGCTAGGCTAGCAGACTCAACTTTTCTTTTTAATTTTTTTGATTTTTTTTTTTTTAATACCGCAAAGTTCACACGAAAGTCCCTTAACATCTGGTCTTCCAGCTGCAGGTGTTTTCCTTGGTTCCCAGCCCCACACTGGCCTGCAAGCCTGGCTGGGTTTGAGGGCAAGATGACGAGAGCCATGTCTGGTAGCAGTTAATTGGTTTGGACCGTCAGGACAGGAGACTGAGTTTTGCCAGATGTGCCCCAGATTGAATGACATGATTTCATTCCATTCGAGCCTGTTATGTCCTGGAGCTGCTCCCTGCTCCGTTCCCTCCTCCCTGACTCTAGCCCTTGCATTCCATGTGCACCCAGCACCCTGTACGTTTAGAAAAGCCGCGTGTCGTGTTCTCATGGAAATGGACTGCCTTCAAGATGGCACAATCTTGCGTTCTAGTTTAGATCTAGTTATAGATGTTTAAATGCTGGGGGAAGAGTTAAATATTTGGTTATGTTAAAAAAGTAAGACCTCAGTTGAGGATTTCATATTTTATGCCTTGAAAATGACGTTCATCTCTGGCTGGGTGGCTCAGTTGGTTAGAGCATCCTCCTGTAAGCCAAAAGGTTTGAGGTTTGATCCCTGGTCAGGGTACATACCTAGGTTGTGGGTTTGAGCCTTAGTCAGGGTGTGTATGGGAGGCAATGGGTTGATGTTTCTCTCTCACATTGATGTTTCTCTCTGTCTCTCTGTCTCTCCCTTTTTTTCTCTCTAAAATCAATAAACATATCCTTGGTGAAGACTTTAAAAAATGAAGTTCAGCAGGTAACTGGCAAGGATTTATTTGAGGCTGTGTGGTGGGGAACCCCCTTTTCAAGGTGTTCATAGTCTCTGGTGGGTGGGAGACCGAGCCAGGGAAAATCTGAAGTGAGAAGGCTGAATCTGAAGGAGCCCAGGGCAGGAAGTCTGGGGGTGGATCTGGGGGTGGGGGGGATTCATGGTGGACATCTTGAAGCTTCTCCCAGAAGGTGAGGTCATGAGCATGATGAGAAGACACCCTCTCTACTGTCAAAGGACAAGGGAGGCTCGTACGCTGTGACAGGTGCTGTCTAAATGTTTGACCAGGGCCTCTTTTAGTTTCATCTGGATTTTGCCATGAGAGGACATGGACCTCTGTCTGTGGAAGCTTCAAGAGGCAGCCCATGGTTCTTTGTCCCCCTGTACCAGGTTACCAAAGGCCAGTGGCTTCCGCAGCGTGGCTTCCATGGCCTGCACATCTCTGGCTCTTTCCTGACTGCAGGGCATGCTCACAGGCCCTCGGGGGCAGCAGTCAGCTGGAGGAAAGAGAGGCGACAGGGTTCCCAGGGAGAGAAGCAGCCCTGCCGGCTTCCATGCCACCTGGGCCTCCTCCTGTTGGGTTAGGTGCCTGTTTGTGGAACATCCTCTTTGATCATTCCATTTGTTCCCTGCTGACAGCATGAGGAGCCCTCCTGACCCCACACAAGCAGCCATAAATGAATGCTTTAAGAGAACCGATCTGAAGTAGACTTCTGCTGACAGAAATGCAGTTTGAACGCCGTCTGCCCCTCTACTGCCAGGGGAGGGGAGTGGCTTTCGTGGGGTCACGCTTCCATTTGGGAAGCAGCAGCTTTTCCCAAAAGGTGCCAAGCATTTTAGTACAACGAGTCTATGTTAGCTCCGTCTGGCTGTCAGGAGACGGAGGAGCAGAGAGAAGAAGTGCACTTCCTCTCCAGCCTCTCCTGAACCAGCAGAACACTTGATGTTAAGAGACTGTTTAACAACAAAAGGGATCCTCTTATTGTGAGGTTGATAGGATGCTCATGAATATCCATGACTCTTATGCATACATATATATTATTTTTATCCTCACCCTAGGATTTGCTAATTGATTTTAGAGAGAGGAAGGGAGGAAAGAGGGGAAAGAGAGAGAGAGAGAGAGAGAGAGAGAGAGAGAGAGAGAGACATGAATGTGAGAGAGAAACATCAGTTGGTTGCCTCTTGTATGCACCCTGACTGGGTATCGAACATGCAACCTTTTGGTGTACAGGACAAAGCTCTAACCAATGGAGCCACCCTGCCAGGGTGACATTTATGCATATTTATGGGGCAGCAGGAGTTTGATTGACAGCTCACGCCAGAAATGTGTTCTGGAGCTTCCTTAGCCCCTCACTTGGGTGGGTTCTGCAAGGACCTGGCTCCTTCAGGTAACACCGGCTGGAGGACCACCTGGAGTACTTGTCTCATTTATGCACAGTGGGTGCCCTCATGTGGGGTGCTCTAAGTCCTGCTTCGGGAAAATAGACATCCCCCTTCCCCACCCTGTGACTCTCCAGCTACAAGGCAGCACAGAAACTAATACTCCTGGTGCGGCCAACCCAGCAGCACTCAGGAGCCAGTTTCTCTCTGGGTCAGAAGGGAGGAGGCAGGGCTGGAGCTCTCCAGGTTTCCTCACCAGCTATTTCATTTATTCTGGGATCCAGGGCAAGTCATATCCCTTCCTGCTGCCCATGCTATGGACTCAAGATAATGCCATTTGTATCCTTTCCAAGCAGACCTGGGGCCTGAGAATGGCAGCAGAATCTAGAAACGACTCAGTGGTCTAGGTCCTGTCCCGAATCCCGAGGTGGGGGTGGCAGGTGAGTAGTGTGGATGTTGTGGAGGCCTCTGAAAATGAGAAACACGGGTCTGCAGTCTCATCTGCAGCTCCCACTCCCCTGCTCACCCAGGCTTGAAACCTCAGCACTTTTTCAGTGCAGTCTGGGTCTGCTCTGTGCCCAGAAGTAGGCTGGGTAGGGAGTTCCCACACTTGCCACAGAATGTGTGGAAGTGTGCCACTTGGTGTATTAGTCAGGGTTTTAGAAACAAACCAAAAGGTGATTAGTTATCTATCTATCTATCATATATTCATCCATTTATAGATATTTATGATAAGGAATTGGCTCACACTATTGCAGAGTGTGGCAAGTCTAACGTTTGCAGGGCAGGCTGACAGGCTGGAGACCCAGGGAAGAACTGATACCGCAGTTGGAGTCCAGAGGCTGTCTGCTGGCAGCATTGCCCCTTCTCGGGGGGAGCTCACTCCTTTTCTATTCAGGCCTTCAACTGTTTGGGTGAGGCCCACCCACACTATGGGGTGTAATTTGCTTTGCTCAAAGTCTTCCAAATTAAATGTTAATCTTATCTAAGAAATTATCTTCACAGAAACATCTAGAATAGTGTTTGAATGACTATCTAGAACCATGATCCAGCCACGTTGACACATAAAATTAAGCATCCTGCTTGGCTTCCCTGACGTTTGATGCCAGAGCTTGTTCTGGCCTGGCCGTGTGATTGTGCTGCTGTGACCCAGCTTGTCAGCTTTCATGAGGACCAGCCTCTCAGCATGGACCTCTCAGGTTGAGCTTTATCCTGGAAGGAAAACCTTTGTGTGTCTGAGTCCTGGTTTTAACCTGAGTTTGTGGCACAGGCTATGTCCCCTGACCTTGTTTCCTTCCTGTAGGACAGCTGCTTGGAGGCTGGGTTCCCGGCTGACTCATCCTGCACCTTCAGTCCCCGGCACCAGACCTCGTGTGAAGAGCAAGCGTATAAACATGCTGCACTGACTCCTGGGCAGCAGGTCTGTGCGAAGTTCTCTCAGTGGCCATGGGGCAGTGAGGTGGCCATGCCTCTGGGCAGTGAGCCAGGCCCTGTCTTGCATGACCACCCTTGGCAGACCTGTAGGCTTTGCAGGCCCCCTGCTTGGGCTTCTTGGCTGTGTCTCTGATGGGGCCTTTCGGGGATGGGGTGCTTCCTCTCCACCCCCCCACCCCCCCGCTCCTCAGTTAGCCTCAGCCCTGGGCCAGCCACTGGCCTCGGAGCACAGGAGGGGTTTACTCCTATTGCTGCTCATCAGGGAGCCAGTCAAGGCTGCATGAATACAAAAAAGGTGGCAAGAGAGAATTAGTCGCAGAGCTTTCTGTGGGGTAGAAGAACAAATAATCAGGACAAAATATATAGTCATAAGGAAGCCTGCCCTTTTGTTTACTGACACGCATCTCTGCTTCAAGCTATTTTAAAAATGACTATTTCATTTGCGGGGTGATAAAAGAATGAATGGAAATTTACCCAAGAATGTCTCTGTAATTGAGTGCCTATCTGTCGGATGAATAGTGAAACTAAATTATCCGCCATGGGCCAACTCTGCCTTCCTAGGATGTGCATCGTATTCTTCCTTTTCAATAGAGGACATTGTCTCTCCACCACATTAGCCAAACACAGATGATGTTGTCAAAGAGTGGTGCCATTAGATTTCTCAGATGCCTGACACCAGGACAAAAGCCTCTACCCTCGTAGCATTTCAACTTCAGTTCTTTCCTACAGGACTCAAAAAATAAATTTGCTTTGTGGGGCAGAGATGATGAGTTTGGCAGGTTTTTAGAACAGAAGGTAAAAGAAAAGCAGCAATATTGGCTGGGGGAATTCCAGCAAATTCCATTAGGCTGTATACTGTCCATACGGATGTGAGCACCTTGGTGACCGGGAAAGGACCTTCCAACAGGGGTGGGGGTGGGGTGCCTGCGCTGCAGTCCCAGCTGCTATATGAGTGACGTTAACTTAGTTTGTGCTTTCTGCCCCATGGAGATCCAGAGCAAGCGACTTTGAACTTAAGGTAAGCAGTCTGGTAAGGAACCAAGGCTAGAGAGGGGCTGTGCCCATGGTCTCCATATGATTCGATGTGTCCCGCATAATTCAGAACAGTGCTCAGATGACAGACAGCATCAGGAAGCTGCGGGCCTTTGGGGAGAATGAGCAGAGTGCAGGACACAGGACATCCTGCCGGTGGGACAGCCATTCACGTGAGGCCTGATTTTGGCTCAGTTAAGGAAGACCCAAGAGATCCAGGGATCTCTTTCTGTTTGTTTATTTTCATTTAAGTTCTGTAATCTCACCCCTCTAACAGAGCGACAGTGGGTACTGGAGCTCACGGGAGTGCTCCAAGACCTGGGAACTGTGAAACGGGGCTCTGGTGTTCAGAGCTTCCTGAGTCCAGGGTGGGGAACATAGGCCTGCGGGGTGGGGGTGGGGGTTGTATCTCTGGGGGTTGGGTTGAGGCACAGAGACTGGGCTCAACTGGGATTTCTCTTCTTCTCTCTTGCTATGAGGTGGCCAGGCTGACACTCAGACTATAACTTTAGATATGCAACCTGTTTGCAGGCACAGGGGTCAATCTGGGGAATGCCTGAGGGTGAGGACTCTGTTCATCTGGATTCTTGATTGTAAACAGCAGGCAAACCCCCTCCCAATAGGATGTTTATTGGCTCATGGAGCTGAGAAATCCAGGGGAAACTGCCTTTAGGCAAGGCTGGATCCAGCAGCACATGCTGTTGATCTCACTTTCTCCTTTTCTTGGCTCTGCTGTCACTGATCTTTATTCAGGTGTGGGTCTCATTCTCTCCCAGTACTGCTGCGTTTCCTTTGTAAGGTCAGGGAAGGTGGCTACTAGCAGCCCCAGGTCCCTAGAACCCCTGCTTAGCCTGTCAGTAGAAAGCAAGCCCCCTCTCCAAATGTGAGTATGGAAATGACTGGCCTTGCTGGGGTAAGTGTCCACCTTGTGGACACCTTACTAGGTTTGGGAAGATGTGATGCTGTAATTGTTGCAGCTTGGCACACTTGCCCACCTCTGTGACTGGAGGCTTGGGGAGGGGAACTGTGCTGGATAGCCCTACAGGACCACATGGAGAACAAGAGGCATGGTTCCCCAAAGGGTTAAAAGTTGCAGCTAAAACAACCTATTTCCAGAACTAAGGAGAACAGGGAGAGGCCTGGGCTGAGATGATGGCGACTCTAGCAACAGAAGTAATGCCAGTTTGGCATCATCTCATGTGCACCTAGCATCACCTGGGCCCTTCCCCAGCCGAGAGTGGCTACACTTCTCCCGGGAACATTATAAAGGTCCTTGTTCCCCTCAATTACATTGCATTTGCCATGAACTTATTTTAAATGCCACATTTGGTCTTTCCCTGGATACAGTGTCTGAAACTAACTAGACCTGTCAGCTGCATGGGTTCTATGGTGAAAGTACCCTGTGCAAGAGGGAAACACTTTTCCTCCCTACGTTTTCCTTTGGCTCCTGGCAACCTGGCACCCTCCTACTTAGCAACTGCAGAGTTATGCATTTATTCCCCTGGTGTTTACTGGGAAGCTGTTGTGTGAAAAGCCCTGGGGATTCACCTTGAACCCTCATAGAACTTAACCCTTTGAGTGCCATGCATAATTGCTAAAATTTGTGTGAGAAATGCTAGGCTATTTTGCTGACAAATGCAGAGTTTATGAAAAATGTCTATAAAAACATTATTTTTCATTCCATTGTTATTTACATTTATAGCCATTGAAAAAAGAGTTGCTGGGAGCGATGCTGACACTTTTGGGAAAATTTGTCAGCATCACTCACAGCGATGTTGGCACTCGAAGGGTTAAAGCCCAGCAGTTTATTAACCCAGTTGGCAAATACCTTACTGGTGGCAATGGGATGGGGCTTCAGAGGAGCCTGGGGTGTTGTGATAATTCAGGACTGACCTAGCTCATGGCAGGGAGGCTTCTTCAGGATAGGGTGTTAAACTGAGCACAGAAGATGGACTGATTCTGAATTTTGATGAGGCCAAAGGAATGGGGAACAGGCAGGTGTGTTTGGGCGCCAGGGCTCTGTGCTGGGAGAGTGGGCTGCTGCCTGGAAGGGGGCTGGGAGAGGCCCTGTTTGAAGGCCTGGAGGCCATGCTGGGGGTTAGGGTCTCCACTTGCCACGGCCAGCTTGCCAGGGAGCAGAAACTTGGTACCATCTCACCAGAACCCTCAACTGTGAGCGTGGAAGGAAGGTCACTGTCCAGCCCCCATGCCTCCTCTAAATGCCCCCTGCCCCATCACGGAGTAGGAAGATCAAGTTCCCCTAACTGCCCTGAACCTTCTGAGTCAAGGTCTGGGCTGCGGCTGGGGTGGACAGGGGTGCAGAAGCCTGGGAGGATGCTGCCCTGGAGGAAGTAAACACAGATGCACGTGTTGTTCTTGGAAATTTTGAGTTTGAGGGGATGCCGGGGGGCAGTTGGGTACATGGGCCCAGGCTGAAGGCCTGAGTGTGGGAGCTGTTGGCTGAGGTGATGAGTGAAGTCGTGGTGGGAGGGCCTGTACGGGGACGGGGGCACCAGGCCCGGGTCCCTAGGAGCTGTGGCACGTGGAGGTCAGTGAGTGGAGCAGCACCCAGCAGACAGATAAGCTTGAAGGGGGAGGTGACAAGCGGCCTGAGATAAATCATGCCAGCGATGCCGAGGACCCCCGGGTGCCAGGGGCCTGTCGCTGGTGACAGATGAAGGCTGTTCCCACCCACCCACCTCTCACCAGCATCTGCTTCCTGCCTCCACCAGGCAGTCCCTCAGGAATAGAGAAAATAGCTGAGCAGCTCACTGTGACAGCCTTTTAAAAGTGACTTTTAAAACTTCTTATAATTGTTGATTAAAAGGCCCATTGCTCCAAAGGCTCTGTTTGTGGTGGAAGAAGGAAAGTCACTTTAGAAGAAATTTCCGGGGAGGTGAAGCATTCCAGCAAATTGGCCGGGCGGCATTTGAATCTCCAGGCTTATATTTCACAAGCCATTAAAAGCCCCTCAAGGAAGTGCTGCAAAGTCATCGTTTTGAGAAAGGGAAACACTTTTTGTAGGGGGACAGAGAAAATGCCAGCTGTGGGGCTGGCAGTGGGCAGTGGGGGAGGAAGCAGGAGCCCCCATATGCTACCCCCTTCCACCAGCCCCCTGGGGCTGAGCTACACCCCCCTTGCCTGGCCCAGGTCCAGGTGGCTTCTCCAGCCTCTTGTGCAGCTGGTGTTTGCTCCCACTCCGTTTGCACCCCTTCATCTTGCATTCACTGCTCCCCCATTTGGAATGACCACCTCTCAGCACTGTCTTTTTTAAAGTTAACCCATTTTGTGGACTCCTTTCCATAAACTTCTGTAGCCCCCACGAGTCCTCACTCATCTCCTGTGGCCCACGGACGTCTGCGTGACCTGTGTGTGTTAGTGACTGGGGACCTTCATGCTGCAGTTGTACACATGTCTGTAGTTTCCCCTGCAGGCTGGGACGAGTGCTGAGGGCAAAGTCGCTCAGGGTGCTGGGATGGGATGAACTCTGCCCAACACCCAGGTCTGCTTTCCTTTCCGCTAAGTGGCTAAGGTGCTGCGGGGGTGGGGGTGGGGTGCTGGTACTCGGCACCTTTTGCGTCTTTGTCCTGGACCTTGTTATGCCCCAGGAGAAGCTGCCCCAGCAAATGCAGGCAGGGTGAATGAATGGCGTGCGTATGCAGTCTGTTTTTCTGTGGCTGTCAAGGTGAGAGCAACTAGACAAGCTGGCCTTGGGGAAGACCGCCCAGCAGAACCTCCTGGGGTTGAGGTGAGATGCTGAAGAGTTTGCAGACAGCACACGGACACCTCCAGCTTGGGGCAGGGCAGGAGGGGGGACTTGGTGCCTTCCCAGCCATGGCACCAAGTGTCTTTGGGTCCCAGAGCTTTAGGGCCCAATGCCCAGTGTGAGGCTGCAGATAGGCAAGCTTCTGGGAAGTCTAGAAGTCTCCAGTCCTGAAACCTCCCACGTCCCAGCTCCGGGGCCACATGGGGTGTGTTAGTGACTTTGTAAGTCCTTTGCTGCTGCAGCTAGCTTGTGCGGGCATTGGACACTGGGCCATTGTGCTGGTGCCCAACTACAGAGGCCACCTGAGATGGCTCAACCTGCACTTCAGGAAGGAATAAGAGGACCTGGTCTTCTCTCTTAAGTTTTGGAGCTGTGGGGCCCATGCTCTTGGGGTGTGGAGTAAATTCCAGTGTTGGAACACCTGTGGTCATTCAGTGTCAGCTCACCTTCTGAGGGGCAGAGGGGCGAGGGGACCAGCCGAGGCCATGGCTGGCTGGATTTGTTCCTTTTCTCCCTCTCCCCCTCCTTCCCTCCCTCCCTCCCTCCCTCTTTTCCTTCCTCTTTCTTCTCTCTTCTCTCTCTCTTCTGTTAGTTCAGCTATCCATCTGTCTATCCATCCACCATTCATCTATCACTTATCTTTATTCATTCACCATCTATCCACCATCCATTCACTATCCACCCACCATTCATCCATTTATCCATTCATCCTACGCCTCATGAAGGGGTCTGGGGACACAGTGGTTAAGGTCTGTGCCCCTGGGTTGGGAGGGGGCAGATAGGAACCAGGCAGTTACTGGTCAGTATGAAGGGTGCTGTGTCAGGATCCCATCCACCTGGTGGGGCTACAAGAAACTTCCAAAGATCTTGATAGTCCCTCAACCTGCCCTGGTGTGGCTGGGTACAGTCACCGTGGGCTTCAGTGAGGGTGGCTTGGTGGGACAGAGCCCAGTGTGCACAGCCTGATGGGAAAGCTGGGCTGTCCCAGGATTGTGTGGTTTCTGCCCTGCTTTCCCTGAGTAAACTCAGGTTTGTGAGATTGCTTTGCAAGTTTTCTCTCTGACCCTGTGTCACAGCTGAGCTGTGATAAAGCCCTGTCCAGGAACCACGTACATGAGAAGGGTCCGTATATTGACAACAATTGTCGTCGTCGGCGGCGGCAGCCGTCCGTCTCGAGAGACGATGGTGTAGCTTCTTAAGAGTCTATCTGCACCGCCGAGAATGGTTGTGCAGTCCGACTCGGGAGTGACACGGCATCTGTCTCCTCCCGTGTTGAATCGACATCTTGCGATGACGCTGGAGTGTCCTCTCCAGTGAAGCTGAAGCTACAGAGCCTGGGCAGGGTGATATGGAGGGTCTGCTGTTGCCCATGCAGCAGACCCCCCCTCTCTTCGCAGCTGAAGGGTCCAAGGGAAAGACGGAGTCAATACAGCTTGGCTTCAGGTGTGCCGCAGGAGTTGCCGGTGTTGACTACAACGTCAAACCGCCTTAGGGACTCCGGCTCCGGATTTTCTGTCAGGGTTTACTCCCTTAGCCTTTTCCCTGAAGGGGTATGCCGCAAGGCAGCGGAGGTTTTTTTTTTTGGAGTCAGAGTTTTCCTTCTCTGATGTACCCTGACTGGAAGATCGAACCAGCGACACTTAGCTCGCAGGCCGACGCTCAATCCACTGAGCTAAACCAGCCAGGGCTTGACAACAATAAAATCTGGCATTTAAAAAAAAGTCCCTCTGCAGACCCCTCTTCTCAGAACTGCAGCCCTCCTCACCATTCAGCACCCCCTGGGTAAGGAGGTGGCCGGATGAGTGGAGTTTCACAGATTTCAATGTTCTGAACCCGTAGAGCTCATTGTTTTGGAATCCCAAAGTGCATGCGTTAAAATATGGTTACTTCTTTTCAGCCTGATGAGGAGAAACCTCTCAGGAGCACATCCCCCAGAAGAGAAAGCACCGTGAAACAGTGTGGGGCCAGGCCAGGCCAGGCCTGTGGCTGCAGCCGACGGCAGGTAGGGCAGGTAGGACTGGCCGAGCCTGCTGCTGGGCTGCCACTTGTTCTGGTTCAGCTGCAGGTATGGCGGAACCCTGTGTGAAGGAAGTGCTGGAGGGCCCAGTGCTGTCCTTGGACAATGAACAGGTGACAGATCAAAGTCTAGGCGTCTGTGGGTGGGTGCTGGGTTCAGGAGGCTGACTCTCCAGTTGGCTGGGTCTCCACAGGGAGCCTGGTCGACCTCAGGGGATGACTGGGGAGCAAAGCACAGTCCAAGGGACCAGATGGGCTTTTGGATCCAAGCGAAGGTACGAGGGCTGACGTAGGGAGACTTAGTGAGGGGACAGGTGCCCAGCCCTGGGGACAGGCAGGACTGAGACAGACTCCTACAAATGACTGAGAACAGGAAGCATTGTAAAGAGGACTAGGGAGTCTTGGGCTCAATGCACACCAGTCTTCACTGAGGGGCACTGTTACTTTCTAGGCTTTCTCAAAGCTTTGTGGCTTTGTCTGTTCATCTGGTCCATCCATCCATCCTTTCGTGGATTTGTTTCTCTGTGGTTACGAAAGAGACTTGGGTGCTTCTCTGAGAGGCAGTTGTGCAAACGGACACATTGCAGATGCTGGAGCGGGAGGGGGTGGGCTGGTAAGCAGGGTAGAAGGGTGGGGACCAGGGAGAGAAGAGGGGAGGGGTGCATGGGGCAGGGGCTCAGGGGAGGGCCAGGGCCTTTAGTGCTTGGGAACCCCTGTGAGTCCGCAGAGGAGCCCAGGTGACTTGTCCCCCGTGTGTGGCAGTGTTCACACACACCCTGTCCACGTGAACACCTGGCTGTGGGCACTGCATTTCCTTAGTCATCTGTGGTTCTCAGGTGGGACATTTAGGTCTCATGGAAGAGGCGGCCGTGTTTCCAAGCCCTCACAGAGACTTGGCTCCTGTGAACATTTGTGTCTCTCTCTGGAGCCTCTTCTAGGCACCATTTCACTGCACTTCAGAGGGTCCTATTGTGTACAAGTCTTGCGAGATGCTCTGGCAAAGCTGCCTGTGGTCCACAGAATAATATCAGAAACACCACACGCTATGCTTCCTTCTTGGAGATTTCCAATGAACATTAGCACTTCAAAGTCTCCAAATTGTCCTTCTGCAAAAGAAATTTGTTGAATTTTTTTAGTCTCATGTTTCCTAAACTCATTTGACCATAGATCCCTTTTGTTACAGAAAGCCTGTTAAAGTCCTGTGCAGGTCTCCCCACGCCACACATACACTGTGGGGACTCTGACTACTCTGTATTCTCATGCGAGCTACCTTGTGGACTCACAGGCTCTGAATTGAAAATGGGGCAGGGAGTTTGTCATCTGGCCTGCTGTGGCCTCCTCTGAGCTTGGAGCAGGCCTGCTGGGCCAGAGCACAGACGCATCTGTTGATCCCACCCCGCTCAGCAAGCCCGTGCTTGCGGCCTGAGTGTGCCCACTGATTGCTTCCTGGTTCAGGAAGAGCATTTGGCACGATGGCCAGTCTGTGTTCATTCATCTTCACGGCCAAGCGAAGCTTACCTGGTCCCAGGAAGCTCTGCGGAGGACAGGATGTGGGCAGAAATACTCCATCTGTCGACTCTCCTCTCCCTGCAGCAGCGCAGGCCCTGGGCTGTTCTGATCACCTTGTTTTGCATACAGTGATGAAATATTAAAGGCAATTCTTCCGTTTTGAAAATCTTTTTGTCAAGGCACCAGGGGCAGCCTGAACATGTGACAGAACCCGCCCCCCCCCACCCCCCCGTGCTTGGAGAGAGGTGCAGAGGAACAAAGAGAGGAATAGGAACCACTCCAGAGGTTGGAGCTTCCTTGAGAGGGGCCAGAGATGGCTCAGGGGTGGCAGTCTCCTCCCATGTTCTCACTGATGGCTGTGCAAGGCAAGCACTGTTGACCTGGAGCCTGGGAGGACAGGGTTCTGGCGAGGGCTGGGAGAGAGCCCTGGACTGGGGGGCCTGCAGTGTGTCCTTGGGCAAGTACTTGACTCTCACAGGCCTTGGGTTTCTCCGCTGATAAAACTAGGAGGTAGACCAGTTGCTCTGGGGCTTGGCAAGCTTTAGGTAATAGGATTCTACTTGGAAGCTGGTTTGTTTTTCACACATGTTATCGATGCTGCCTTGATTCTTAGCATGATAGGCTGGGCCCAGTGGCTGTCCTGGAAGGGAGGGCTGCACCTAGAGGTCCCACTGAGTGTGGGCTGCTGTGGCTTGAACAGACCGAGGCTTTCCTGTCCACGGGGACACAGCAGGAGCTGGGGCAGCCACATCTAAGGTTAGCTCGGCATTGGCCAGCCACACTTCTGAGCTAACCTCCTGGGCATCCCATGTCTGACTCCTGCTCGGTGACGTCTGCATCCCTGTCTGCATCCCCGTCTGCATCCCCGTCTGCGTCTGTGTCTGAGCTGGGGTCTGCTCTGGGCACAGGCACAGAGATGGCCTCCTGGCATTTCTGATCCAAGTGTCAACCTCTCCAGAGCCTTGCCTGGCCCTCTCTCCTGTATGGCTCTGGCCCCTGGCTTGGACAGACCTCACCTAGCCAGGGCATCTGCAGAGCCCGAATCTGTGCCTCTCTGGTGACGTAGTCCCTGTGCTCTGGGGCCTACGCACACCCATCTCCCAGGGAAAGAGTGAGCAGCTCCCCACCAGATGATTGATTAGCATCCTTTGCCAAGGTGTCGCAGAAGCACACGAGCAGATGGCTTCTTAGGAGATGTCCTCTGGGGAACTGGGCTTCTGCAAATCCAGTAGTCAAATGAGAGGAAAAAGTGGGAAAGAAAGTAAGTTCCCTTTCCCTGCTTCTCAGTTAAAACCTGGATTTGGAGCCAGAGGAGTCAGAAACAGCCTCCACTCTCCTCTGCTTCCACTCGCAGCCAGAGGGAGAAAAGCAGACCCAGGACTGCTTCCGACTGGCCTGGACACAGGCCTCCGGAGGGCTGCCGTGGGATGCGCAGCCGAGGACATGGGCTTCGATTCAATGGAACAGGCTTTGCTTAAGTAGCTACTGTGGGTTAGGCCTGGCCTGACACTATGTGGAATCAGGTCTGATAGATATGGCTTAAAAAGCACAGACCCCTGAGGTAGACCTGGGTTCTGGTCTTGGCTCTGCCACCATCCAGCGGTGGAACCTTGAACCAGGGACTTAAGTTCTCTGTGCCTCATGTTCTCAATGTGTAAAATGGGGATCATAGCATGCAAATGAGTTAGTGCCTATAAAGAACTCAGCAGGGGCCAACTCAGAACACCCTCATTAATCACACGGGCTCCCAGCCCATGCAGCAGGTCAGGTGGGGGTGGGGGGTGGTGCCCCATGGTAGAGAAGACAAAGGGGAGCTGAGAGAGATTGTTTGAGTTTTCCTGAGATCACCTGGCCTGCTACTGATAAGGTGGGGCTGGGACTGGGGTCCCTCTGGTTCTCCACTGGGACATTCTGCCTCTGCTCCCCGCCACCCAGGTCTCAGGCTGGTTTGGGATGAAGATGAGCCTGCTGGGTGGGTGGGTGGGTGGGGGTTTCCATCCTCAGGGCTCTTTGGCAGAGGTTGGGCCATGAAGAACACACCTCTAATTTTAAGGTTTTTCTTCTCCCTCAAGAAAAGCATTTGCAGAATTCCGACGGAATGAGAAAAGCCGTCCAGATCCATCCTGTTGAGTGGGCAGAGACAGTTCCTCTGTGTGTCTGTGTGTGTGTGTGTGTGGGGGGGGGGGGATTCAGAGCCCCCTTCCCCAGAGCCCAGACCTCCTGCCGCCCCGCCCCCATGTTCCAGGCCACCTGCTTGCTCTCTGGCATTTCCCTTTCTTCTGTCTGAAATTTGGTCCCATTAATGTTTATGAGCAAAGAAAACCCAGAATGCTGCTTTGGGCCACGATCACTGCTGATTTGGGGAGGAATGTCTAATTTAACATAATCCCACTCCCTCGGCTTTCCATGACTTCCACTGCATCCTCCTCTGTGAAGATGAGCAAAAGGAGTAGAAATGTAATTAGAGCCCTCCCCTGCTAACCTCAGTGCCATCAGCCCCCTGCTAGGAGTGGGAGGAGTTTTTTTTCTGTTAAGTCCTGTGTGGATATGCATGGATGAGCAGCCTCTGGGGACCCAGGAGCTCCATCCAGGGTGGCACAGGTAATGTGTCAGCTGGTTTCCTGCAGAATGAGGTCTCGGGCAGGGCTGGTGGATGTGTTTTTGATTGTATGCATGAGGATGCTTGTTCCTTCTTTGGAGCAAAAGACTGAACAGCGTAGCGTATTACTTCAAGGGTGAAGCCCTGTTGAACTGGTGTGTGGTGCCCCTTGTTTGTATCAAATGCGCTATTTCTCTGTTTGTGAATGTCCGGATTCCTGTATGGGGTTCTTCTTAATGGGCCTGATGGAGCTGTCTTGGAGGCCTTGGGGGAGGGTGAGAGTCTGTTCACAGGCTGCATTTTGGAGAAGCGTCTCAGGGAAGGGCAGCGTGTTCCCGCTGGGGCTGCTGACAGGGCTGTGAGCCAGGCAGGAGGGAAGGTAATTATATCATTACATGTCACTCTTGTCTCAAGGGGCCACGTTAGCTGACTCTCCAAAACTAGAGTTTACTTCTGACTTTTTAATTTACAGACTGATTCAGATGCCTGCTAGTTCATGCCTAAATTTTCCTGGGCAAGGCAGGGGAGCAACGGTCCTGATATTGAGGCTGTTCCAGGTTAGCAGGGAGTGTGGGACAGACCACAGTCCATGGTGATGCCCAGCAGGATGGGGGAAGGGCAGAAAAAAGGCATGGAGAAGCTCAAGGGCGAGCAGCCCATGCTGGATGCAGAGGCTTCATGCAGGGGCAGGAGGTGCACTGGCCCTTGGAGGGTGACTAGGGTCCCACACAGGTGGGGACAGGATGGGCAAGGCTTCAGTGAGAAGGCCATCAAACTCGTGGGTGTGAAGACAGAGAGAGAAACAGGGTCATTTGGTAAGAGGTTCTGGGGAGGGAAGTCTGGGGAAAGTGGCTGGGAAGAGTGAGTGAGACCCAAATGGGCTTCGAAGATGCTTAGTGGGTATTTGTTGAATAAATGTGTGAGTTAACAGCTGAGCCTTCATTCATTTGTCTGACAAATGTTTACTGAGTGACTACTATGTGCTAAACACTCTGCAAGGGGCTGGATATGTAACTGTGAACAAAAGAGATAAATATCACTTCCTTTGGAGTTTATATTCCAGCAAGGGGAAGGCAGACAGAAAACAAGCAAATATAACACATGGGTAATGTACGCAGCATGTTAGGAAGAGATAAGTGCAGAGGAAAAGGATGAATGGAACCGTGTAGGGATGGAAACATCAGGGGTGTATGTATGTGTTTTGGGGCATGTTGCAATTTTGACCAGGGTCGCAGAGTAGGCCTCTTTGAGAGGATGGCATTTGAGCAATTTGAGAAGCATGTAAGGAGCTGACCAGGTGGATCTTTGGGGGAAGCACATTCAGACACAGGGAACAGGAAGTGCATGAGAGGCTCTTTGTGTCTGGTATGCTCCTGGCTGTGTGACTGTAGTGGGGTGGGCAAGGGGTCAGGGGCAGGAAGGAAGGGCAGAGAGCCAATGGGGGCCTTGTGGGCCAGCACAGGGCTTTGGACTTCACCAAGTGACGAGGGGATGTCGGGGGGACTTTGAGTAGAGGACAGTTATGACATGACTTCTGTTTTAAAAGTATCTTTCTGTGTGTTGTATGAAAGCCTGAGCATTTTGGAGTCAAGGGTGGAGACAGGGAGACCAGGGGAGAGGCTGCTGCCGCCTCCAGGTGAGAGGTGACGGTGGCCTGGGCCAGAGTGGTGTCATGGAAGAGGTAAGAAGTGGTTCCTTCTGGACACAGAATATTTCTTCATAGGCTGCGTGTGGGTGTGCAAGACTGGGGATCAAAGATAATGGGGTGGTTTCAGCCTCGGCAGCTGGGACTGCAAAGGCTGTGGGTGGAGCAGATTGGGGTTGGACCATAGGAGTTTTTAGACATGACAAGCCCAGGCTGCATGTTGACATCCGTGTGGAGATGTGAGGGGCAGCTGGCATCCCTCATCTGGCGTTCTGGAGAGAGGTTGGGGCTGGAGGTGTCAATTGAGGGGCCGTTGGATGGTGTTAAGGCCATGAGATGGGGTTGGTGGAGAGAGAGTATAATGGCAACTGGGGCTAACATTTTGTGTGGTTTTAAGTGCCGGGCATTCTGTTAAGCATGTTCCGGCGTTCCCTCTCTTTATCTCCACCGTAACCTGACGAAGTAGGAGCTGTTATTTCCCCCATTTTACAGAAGAGGAACCTGAGGGTCAGAGCGGTTAGGTAGGTTACCCAAGATCACGCAGCTACAAGGGTCAGAGCCAGAATTTGCACATAGGTCTGTCTGATTCCAAGTTTTTAACCATTCCACTTACTGACTCTCTAAATTAGTGGCCTCAATCTGTGCATGGTGGGGAGCCACTGAAGACTGTGAGCAGAGAAAGGACTCAATGTTGTGAGTTAGGAACCTGGGGTCTACTGAAGGGTGTGCTGAGAAGGGGAGAGGTAGACACCAGAGGCAGAGAGTACAGAGAAGGCTTGGACCACCCACTGGGGGGCTGAACACAGGGCCTGGAGAAGGGATTTCTTGCAAAAGAGAGAGCCAAGCTGCGGCAAATCCACTGCTATGTCTCTCCCAAATTCATGTGCCGAAAGGCCCAATGCCCAGTGTGGCTGTATTTGGATATGGGGCGTCTAAGGAAGGAATTAAGGTTAAATGGGGTAATAAAGGTGGGGCCCTGATCCAACAGGATTAGTGTCCTTGTAAGAAGTTGATCTCTCAGAGCTCTGTCTCTCTGTGTACACTCAGCAAGGAAAGGCCATGTGAGGACATAGCGAGGAAGAGGCCACCTGTGAGCCAAGAGGTGGGCCTTCACCAGCAGCCCATTCAGCCAGAACCTGGGTCTTAGACTTCCAGCCTTGAGAACTGCGAGAGAACGAAGGTCTATGTGTGAAGCCACTGGTGTGTGGTGTTCTGTTACGGCCGCCCGAGCAGATTAATCTACCAGACGCGTTGGTATTTGGGCTTTTCCCAGAACTGTATCTTCCTCCAGGTGGCAGGGCGCAGCAGTTTGGCAACTGGTTTCTTAACAGATTTCTGCCCCCACCCCCCCTGCCCCACTGCAATTCAATGGATTTGACTAGACCAGACGAGCCATTGAATGATCAGCTAGTGATTAGCTTCCTTGTGGAGTCCAGAGAGAATTGCTGAAAGGAAATTGGTAAATTCTTTTCATTCTTCATAAAACCTAACATTATCTTGCTAATGCCTGATATTAAGAGTTCAAAGTCATCTCTATACCACTGATCTTCAAAGGAAGAGACTTCCTAATTTATTTGACAAGGCCTGAAAAAAGTGCAGGACAGATTCCTTTCAGAGGGGAATTTTATTTTATTTTAGTTAAAAAAATCTTTTACATGTTTTTATGCAAAAAATTGGTGTCATTTTGTTTTTCATTTTAAAGCATCAGAGCGTGGGGGAGTGAATGTGAACCAGTAACAGAAAAAGATGCTTTTATAACATTTTCTTCACTGTTTAGAAAGAAAAAACCATTCTAATAGTATTAAAAATTCCAAAGATGCAATAATTTCATTTTCCTCCCTAAGGGCTTGTAACAGGCCTTTGGTTCCATGTCTGGTGTCCAAGGAGCTGTGGTTCCCTGTGGCGGCTCAGGGGCTTAATGTTGCATGGAGATCAGCCCAGGCTTCCGGGCACCTGGCCTGGACACGAAGGTGGGAGCATCAGGGATTAAACACTTCACAGACGTGTTGTGGGCAGGAAGCTACTCCTGGGCCAGAGGAGGGGACAGGTGTGGCAGCATGCCACACCAAGAGCAGGGGATGGCAGGCCCTGGGTGGCCCACTGCTGTCTCCATTCCCTTTCCAGCAGACTGAAAAAAATAACTCACAATGATATGTGAAGAAAGGGCGGCCTATGTTTAGAAATACTGGTAGAAGGAAGCATCTTAGGAGTAAGAGAACTTTGGCAGCTTTTGCTACAAGTAGGAGAAGAAAGCCAGCAGGCAGAACCCGCTGCGAGACATGCAGGCTTGCCTTTTCTGGAGCCCCTGTGGCATTTTCCACTTCCCCTTACGATGGACTGGACTTCCGGAGTAGGCATTTTGGCTGCATGTGGATTGATAACCACAAGACCACCATCTGGGGTCCAGTTCAGCTATCAAGTCACCCCAGTGCCAACAAATTATGTGATGGTACCTCATAATTCTGTAATTGGGGAAGTTCACATTTTACCAGATGGGAATTTTAGAACATTGAATAAATTGTCAACATGGTCACCCTCTCCCACGACTGTCGCGCTCTCCAGGCCTCTGGCTTCCTTCGACTTTCTGGGTTCAGTTACAGCATGTGCTTCCCTGAGTATTCCAGGGCCTCTGATGGGCGGGCCCCCCCCCCCCCCCCCCCCCCCCCGCTCATCCGCTGGTCTGAGGAGGGTCAGGTTCTGTGCTGTTCCCTTGAGCTAGTTGTAAAGGTGGTGCCGAGAGCTGCGCCCCATGCAGCCAGGCTGTTGGGAAGCGGTGTCTCTGGAATCTTAATGTTTTTTCTTTCTTTTCCCCAAGAAAACCCTATCTCAATAAAAGTGAGTGGTCAGCTGCTCTTGAGGTTCTATAAATTGATTTTGGCTCTGTCCATTACAAGTAACTTCTGTGTGAAGAACCCGTATAAATCTTACTCAGCAGGCAGTGTTTAAAATGGCAAATTTCAGAGTAAAGGTTTAACAAAAACCATAAATAAAACTTCAGAAGTAATGGAAGTGTTTATAAGCATCTGCGGCATTCCACACAAGAACAATGAGATTGACTGAGGTGTTGTGTTTGCTTCGAGAGAGAGAAGATTCATCTTTATTTCACCTCTGCTCAGGGAGGCCGGGCTTGGAAAAGCATGGGTGTGGGCAGGCTCCGTGGCTAGGCCTGGGAGAGCGAGTTTATCATTGTCAAGGGCAGGGCAAGTCCAGCTCGGGAGGCTACCAATGGGAGGGCAACTTGAACTTGCCAAGGACCAGGGCCTGGAGCCCACCATGTATCCAGGCTACCAAGTGCCTCTGGTGGTGAGAAGGCGCTAATACCATAAGCCACAGGCAGTCACGCACTGTGTCTGTGTCCTGTCTCCCAGTGAAGGAAACCGAAGCAAAGAGTGGTTTGTGTCCTGGCCGGTGTGGCTCAGTTGGTTGGAGTGTCATCCCGTAACCAGAGGGTTGCAGTTTTGATTCCTGGTCAGGTCACATACCTAGGGTGTGGGTTCGACTCCCCGGTCTAGGTGTGTATGATTCCCAGTCTGGGTGCATACAGGGGGGCAACCAATTGACACTTCTCTCTCGCACTGATGTTTCTCTCCCTCCCTTCTCTCTCTATAAAAGCGATTAAATATGTCCTTGGGTGAGGATTAATTAAAAAAGTGGTTTGTGACTTGTCCAAGTTCCAGAGTAAGCCAACGTTGGAAGCCAGAGTAGAGACAGTGGTCGCCAGGCCCACCTTCTCCCTGCTGTGTTTCCTTCCTCCCCGTCTTACATTCACCTCTCCATAGACAGGTATTCAATCTGCTCCAGGCCAGGAACTGGGCTGGCTACAGGGTTGTGAAAAGACACATCACTGTGCAAGAATTTTTGCTTTAGCTCCTCTAGGATGTGCTCTGTCCTTTTGCTGAGAACTGCGCACATGAAAGTCAGAGCCACAGTACTATCATTCATTCATTCATTCATTCATTCACCAAGCATTTATTGAGCATCAAGTATGTTCCAGGTTCTGTGCTAGGTGCTCAATAAATAATAAAATGTGCAAATGTTTGGTGTAAGGGGGAGTTCTAAGGGTGGCCCAGCAAAGCTGAGATTGTTTGGCAGGTGGGCAGGGTGGGTGGAGGGGTCCTAGAAAAGGTAGGGCTGAGTTGGATCCCTAAGGAAGGCAGGGTTTGGGGAGGCTAGGCAGCTTCCACATGGGAGAGGCAGAGTAAGCAAAGGCCCAGGGCTGTGAGTGTGGGAGTTGTGTAGATTTGGGTCAGCAAACCAGACAGCATGTGGGCCACTGCCACAAGATGTGTGATGTCCCACAGTGGTTCTGGAAGTGTCACCTGTGGGACTGGCTGAGCTTGGTCCTCTGGACTTTGGACTCCAGCCTGGGGTCTTTTGGCTGCACCCCAGAGCTGAAATGCAGACTTGTGGAGCCGGGAGGGCAGCTGCCCTTCCTTCCTGTCCCTTCTCCCTTCTGTCCCTTCTTCCTCTTGTCTTTGTGGTTGGTTAGGTCCCTGCTCCTGCAGGAAATGGTTGATTTGTAAGCATCTGACCTGAACCACCCTCAGCCCTCTACCAGGCCGAATTGGATCTGACTGTGACCCTTGTCTGGGTCTGTCTCCTGTCCTGGTGTCCATCTTGTTGCCCCAGGCCGCCTGGGGTCCCTGAGGACAGTCTCAGTCCCAAAGACCTGCACAGACCTGAGCACATGGTGAGTGTTGCCAGTAAAATAGAGGATACCCAATTCAATTTGAATTTCAAATAAGCAGTAAGTAATATTTTAGTATAAATATGTCCCCCATATCGCATGGGCTCTTGCATGCAATGTTTGGAACATCATTATATGCAAGAATGGTTTGTTGTTTATCTGCAGTTTGAGTTTAATGGTGTGTCCTTTTTTCCTTAACACTAAATCTGGCACCCCTACCATAAAGGCTCATTGGTGGGTTGCTGAAATGCAAGGCCTTCTAGGTTCATAGGATGGATAAGGTTGAGGAATTAGGCTCACGTAGAAGTAGAGACTACGACAAGGTCAGGACTCTGAGCTCTGGATCAGAAGGCCCAGGTTTGAATCCCATCCTTCTTACGTACTAACTACAGGGCCTTGAGCCAGTTGCTTACCACTCTGGCCTCAGTTTTCTAATCTCTGAAGTGGGACTGGTGATAGTCCCACCTCATGTGTGAGGAGTAAATGAAATAATGCCTGGCACTCAGGAGTCTCCGTAATGACCCCCATTATTGCTACTGTTGTCATTGTTATTGTTGTCACCTGCTGCCTCTGTAGCTGCCCTGCGAAGTCCTCTCTGCTCCCTTGCTTTCAGCCTCTCTTCCTTGAGGCTGGCCTCCCCTCTCCACTGAGGGTGCTTCCCACGTGAAACATACTAGGTTTGCTCAGACCCATTGGGCCTCCATCCCAGCTGGAAACCACCTAGTGCAGCTTGGTTTAAGCTCACAAGTGCGGCTTGGGTAGTGAAGTTCTTTGGCGGACTTTAAAATGGGACATAGATCATTACAGATGGGCCTCCGGTTTTACAAAGTATTCTAGGAGGTAGATAAATTAGATTGTGAAAAGTGCATAAGGGCCATCTATTATGCAGGAGCCAGAAGAATGATTATAGAGTGATCTGGCCTCTGCCTCCCCTCCCCCAGCCCAGCTGATCAGCCCTGGTTGTCAAGGTTCTGAGCCATCTGTTGTGGCCCGAGGACTCTAGCGCAGAGCTGTGAGCCTGATGCAGCATGGAGGGCCAGCTGCCTGCACCCATAATCCCCGCCCCCTGCACGTGCCAGCTGATCCTGGAGCACCTATGTGGTGCTTTGCTGGTGATTCCTGAGAACTTGAGACACGACCCAGGTGTCCCTACATCCCCTTGGGTCATCCTGGTGGGCGCTGTGGTAGTGGTGTCTCTGAAAGTAAAGAGATGACTGCTTCAGGAAGTGCAAAGGTGCCAGGTAAAAGGTGTTCTGCTTGTGATGAAGTCTGTGGGTGATGAAGTGAGAACATTGGACCAATGGCATAAGCCAACGATGCCCTCCAGTCACTTTGGGTGGAGGCCGGTCCTCTCTCGTTACACACCTTGTGCTTGTCGGCATTGAATACACACCTGAGCAGGTCGTCACTTCAGGACGTGGTTGACTTACTGAAAAAGATGATGAAGAGCAGGCCTCCTAAACTTCCCCGAGCGTCCAGTGAAAAATTCATCTCAAAAGCATTGGGGATAGATGAAGAGAAACTTCAAAAGAAAATAATAAATGATTTGAATGAAAACACTCATTTTCCAGAAAATCCAGAACTGTTCCATGAAGAAATGAACATGGAGGCAGAAAATCCAGGAAAACGAGGAGAAAGGAAGACTGGAGCTGCCGAACACAGGAATGGAGCAGGCCTTGAAAAATCAAGTCAGCCAGTTCATGGCGGAAAAGCTGCTGCAGACCACCCTCATGCCTGATGACCCTGGAGATCAGGTGGGTGATGGGAACTTGGAATTCCCACCAATGAGGGGAGCAGGGAAAGGGGACCGATTCATCCATTGGTCAGAAAATGACTTAAAGGATACAGCCGCTGATGCTGACTTCCACGTGTCCCTTCAAAGTGCTGAAGAGACAAAGCAGGAAATGGCCAGACAGTTGTGAGAGGAAAAGCAAATCAATGAAGAGCTTACAGTACAAATAATGAGTCTGCAGACCGAGGAAGCATCTTTGCAGGGTGAAAATTCAGACATAAGTGAGAGTCAGCAGCTGAGGCTGAAGCTTCAAATTCTACCTGATATCCATGAAAATCATTGAAAACAACTTCAGGAAAATATGTTTAAGGAGGAAATGTACTGCTCAGAAATGAAGGAGGAACTTCTCAACGTGTACAGAAACATGAACTTCACATATCAGATTTGAAACATGTATAAGAAGATGGTCTAAGACATGGGCAAGGAACCACAGACAAGCACTTCCTACCATAGAAAGGAGACTTTATTCTTTCAGGAAGGAGCTGAAGCAACCTGAATGGCAGCTGTGTCCACTGAGCAAAAGCTTGAGGAGCTAAGGAAAGATAAAATGATTGCAACAGGCAAATGCTGGCCAAGTTCAAGTTCCAGCCTTTCCCAGGTGACCCTCTTGCTCCTGCTGCTTCACCGCAGCCCACAGAGGCCTGGAAATGTCAAGCCATCTCCTGTATCATCAGGCCCCCCAGGAAGAAGGATGGTCATGCTCAGTGCCCAGGGGTCTGGGGTCACCTGCAGTTTTGACTCAGCTGCCAGAGCTGAACTCACACAACCATGACACAACATCTGTATTTCTGTTAAAGTAGTTCAGGGTGATCTTTCTTTAGTGAAGCTACTATTACTAAAATGGTGCCACAGTTGCTCTTAGTAATATAACATTGTAACTTTATAGTAGTATTTAAATACGGATGTGTTCATATAACTCTCATGAATACATAAATTCCCTATTAGACCCTTTAGAGTTATATACTGTAAGTATTGCATTTTGATTTAAATGACCACTATTACCTATACTGTCATCTAAGTTTGACATGAAAGTTTAAAACAAAGACTGTTATTGCATTCTATGGCTATTACTATAAATCTGTAGAAGTAACTTAGTATGTATCTGAAAAATTTTTGGTTAATATAAAAAATAATGCAATGAAAAGTTCAACAAAGCAACACCCCATGCAAATTACATGATATTTATTAGTCTAGTCCTAAATTGATAGGATGGCTTAGTCCCAAATTCACAGATTAGAAATCTTAAGATTTTGCAAGGATTTCTTTCTTGCTTTGTAATTTTCGTTAATATTTGTTCACTTGTTTAAGATAGTGTTAGTTGTTTAACATTGCTAAATATTATTCGGTCAAAATAAAGGGGTTTTTTATTGAAAAAATATAAGTAACCCAGCCTCAGTTTGGTCCATGAAACATTTAACTTTGGCCATTGAAGTAGGAGACATCCCTCACTCCCTGCTTAAGAGAAGTGGGGTGGTCCCACTTGCCCACGGGAGGCTGTGACCTCCTTTGCTTGTGGGCATTGGAGGAGTAAAAGGCCACCTGGGAAGTATGGAGACTGGCACTGGGCTCATTTGGGTGGAGAAGAGGCCTGGGGGCCAGCTGAGAGGTTCTCCTGGGTCTCTTAACCCAGGGCAGAATATTGAGGGGAAGCCTTTAGACACCACGACCCCTGGACTCTCACAACCCACCCCTCTGAAAGGTGCCAGGCTTGTCCTATCTCCTGCCAAAGAGCAGCACAGACCCGACCCTCAGTGGGTGGGTGTTTGCCAATTTCACCTGGCCTGGATACCACTGGTGAGCACTGGCATTCAGGGGAAGGGCAGGTGTCCACACTATCCACATTGCTTCCTCCAGGGAACTTGAGCCTCTATGGCTGCTCCTAGCCCTGGCCATGGTTTCTGTGTCTGAAAGAACCCAGATCTTACTCTGAGCCACACACGCAGGCTTCCATGAATGCCTCATCGCTATACCTGGACACATGCTGTGCTTGTGCAAGGCAGACACCCTCTTCCTCCCTCTGTTGCCCCAATGGCATTGGGCCGAGCCTGTTGGGGGTGGTGAGGGTTAGTTACCAGCTAAAGGCATCATGACAAACATTCCTAGCCCTCCTTTCCTATGGTGGGTTGCTCGTGGCCTATTGGTGTTGCCTGGAATCAGGATGTGTTTCTATCTGGGATGGGTCTCAGGGCCCAGGTGCCCCCAGCCATCAGGAGAAGGCACAATGGCAGTTCTCAGCCATGCACCCTCAGTGGGGATCTGAGTGAAGTTTGTAGGGAGTGTGCTGTGTGAGCCGAGAGCTTTGAGAAGGGAGCAGAACCGTGTGCCGGGGAAGGTCTGTTCCTGCATGAGGCTGAAGGCTCAGGAGTACGTTCCTTGTGGGCTGGGTTCTCATCCCGCCATGGCCCTAGTCCCCTGGGCCTCTAGTCCTTGCTCCCCAAGGTCATGATTTCACCGGGTCCTGCTTATTTCTACTGTGTTGCTGGGCAAGACCAAAGTGTTTTCTTGGAGTGGAGGAAGTGGTATACAGCCTCCTCATTAACATCACAGGCTTGGGATTCTGACAGGTGTAAGGTCACATCCCTGCTCTGCCCCTTACAAGTTGTGTGACCTGGGATAAGTCACTTAGCCCCTCTGGGTCTCAGTCTTCTGAACTGCAGAATGGGGGTGATGATGATGACTATCCCATTATGCACATAAAGTGAATTCTCTGACGGGTGCTCTGCAAGGAATGGCCTGTTCTCCCCAGGTGGAGACATGGGTGTGGGGCCTTCAGCTTTGCTCAGTCTTTCAGGGCTTGGAGTGTGGGGGAAGGTGCTTGACCTTCCTGGCCTCAGCTTATACATCTATGAAATAGACTTAGTATGCGGTCAGATTCACCATAACTATGAGCAAGTCAGCTTTTAAATGCTGGAGCCATTTCTCACCAGGGCGTTCCCTACCTATCTGTTTTAAACTTGCATTATTGAATCATTACTATTATACTATTATTAATGACAATGGCTAACATTTATCTAAAGCTTCGTATGGTGCAAAGTCTGGGATAAATGCTCCATATACATTCTCCCTTTGAACCTCATAACTCAGTAGATGATAGAGCTGAGGTCCAGAGATGTTAAGTGACAAGCTCAAGGTCATACAAGTAGTACGTGGTGGAGGCAGGATTTGAACCTGAGCAGTCTGACTCAAAGGCAGAGAAATTATAGACAGGCCTGCTGTGGAGGAGCTTTTCTTAGCCCTGCCTGTGAGTTCATCTTTCTGAGATGGATGGACTGTGGCATTCGGGGGTGGAAAGGAATTTCTGCTGTTTTTAACAAACCTGGAAGAAGGGGCCCCATGAGGTGATTTCATTTTCTCTTAGATTTCAACACCAGTCAAGCTGCAGCAGCTTTCCTTGAACTAAAGAGCAGTCTGGAGAGAGAACTTCCCCAAACCACTTACGGATGCTTGCATGCTGAAAAGGAGAAGATATACCAGTACAAAAATGAGGAAAAGGCATAGGGCTGGCTCAGCCATCCTCTGTGTGGACAGCTGAAAAAGAACTTGAATTTTGATCTTTAGGCAAAAAAAGAGAAAGAAAGAAAGAAAAAAATTACACACAGTGGAAGAGAAGTTGAAATGCTATTGCCTGGAGCTTTGACTAGGCAGGAGATGCCACTATGATGAAGAAAGCAAGAACACATGAGGGTGTGTGTCCATGGGGCTGGGCTGGGTTGTTCATAGAATTATATACAGACAGAGAATCTTAAAAGCAGCAAGAGAAAGGCAGAGAGTTACCTACAGGGGAGTTCCCATAAGACTATCAGCTGATTTCTCAAAAGAAACTCTGCAGGCAAGAAGGGACTGGCAAGAAGTTTTCAAAGTGAAGAAAAGCAAGGACCTACAACCAAGATTACTTGATCCAGCAAAGCTATCATTTAGAATGGAAGGGCAGATAAAGTGCTTCCCAGACAAGGTAAAGCTGAAGGAATTCATCCCCACCAAGCCTTTATTATATGAACTGTTAAAGGAACTTATTTAAGAAAAAGAAGATCGAAACTATGAACATTAACATGACAAAAAACTCACAACTATTAACTACTGAATCTAAAAAACAAAAACAGAAACAAACTCAGCAAACAACTAGAACAGGAACAGAATCATAGGTATGGAGATCATTTGGAAGATTACCAGCGGGGAGGAGGAAGGGGGAGAATGGGGGAAAAGGTACAGGGGTTAAAAAGCATAATTGGTAGGAACAAAATAGACAGGAGGATATTAAGAATAGTATAGGAAATGGAGAAGCCAGAGAACTTATATACATGACCCATGGACATGAACTAAGGGGGGGTGGGATTGCTGGAGGGAAGGGGGGTACCAGGAGGAGGGGAGCAAAGGGAGAAAAATTGGGACAACTGTAATAGCGTAATCCATAAAACATACTTAGAAAAGAATTATGTACAGATAGGGCTAACTTACTACCTAAGCCAGGATGCCTTGAGAGTGCAAGGTGTTATTCATGACTGCACTGGGAGGACAGGCATTTGATGAAGCCTGCTCTCGGGTACAACTGTGTGTTGCTCCTCTTTGCTCCTCAGAGCTACCCTCCAGCCTCTGGTGAGCTGCATCCTCTCTGTCTGGTTTGAGTTGTGTCCAAATGGAGAAGCCGTGGGACGGTAGCCTTCACTGCGTGGAGTGTGACCATTAAAAGGCAGGGAAGGAGTCTTGGACGGGCAAGGCCACAGAGTTCCTCGGGGGCTGAAGGGCCATGAAGCATGAGCATTTGGGTTTCTGTACTTGGGTTCTTCCACCGAAAGGGAGTTTCTAGAGGTTTAGGGATCATCAGAAACTCTAAACTTGGTAGTTTTCATCTGGAGCACAAAGAAATAACTGGGGTTCTCATGGGAGGGAGTTCCCTTGGCATCCCTGAGACCCCCCCATCAGCCCCCCACCCAGTTCCCTGACAGTGAGTACTGACGGGGCTCCCCCTCCCTCCCAAAGGCAGCGTGAGCCCCATCCCAAGCTGCTCCGGGCTTCTGGGGTGCTTCTCACCATGGCGCCTGGGATGAGGGCTCAGGCACGTTGCCACAGTTTCTGAGGGCAGCTGGCAGGGCTGGAGGACTGCGGCTCGGGGACCCGTGTGCTGCTGTGTTCGACGCCATTAAGCTGCTTCATCTTGTTCTAGATCATGGGCTGTGCAGACCCTCACGTAAGTGTCACGATGTCAGGTTACAGAATAAGGTTCCTGCCGGCTTGCCTGGCTTGCATCTCCCAGCTTTGCCGCTGCAGGGGGTTGGGGCTACCCTTTCTGTCCCAAGTGGAAAGCTCTCAGGGAAGTCTCATTGGCCTGTCCCTGACCAAGAACTGAGGGTGGACATGGGGGCAAGAGGAGCCCAGCTCCAGTCAGAGCCCTAATTCTGGCCATTTGCAGTCACTAGAGGGGAGGGAAAGACAGGCCATGGCAGCTCCACTTCCTACGGTATTTCTGCAGGAGGGGGAGACGCTGTTCAGGTGTGAGGGGTGCGTTTTCCGGAAGAGGAGAGCAACGGGCCAGGAGGCTACAGTGGCCCAGCGCACACTTTTACCATGAGCTGCAGAGCTCCAGTTGGGAGAGTCCACTGATTTGATCGATGAAACAGTGTCTGAGTGAAATGTGTGGTTCTTGGTTATTAGTGAGGCTGATTTTTTCCCCAGAGGTTTGGTGGCTGTTTGAGTTTCTTCTTTTGAGAATCGCCTGCCTGTGGCCTCTGCCCATGTTTTGTAGCCAGCGCTGCGTGTTTCAGAGGAGTGCGGGCGGGTGAACTGAGGTTCCTGTTTTCCACGCTCTTTGGCAGGTAATTGTGCTGACTGTGTTTACTCCGGCTTAGAAGAAACCCAGCTGAGCCTTCGGGAGGCCAATGTGGAAATCCAAGAAAAATGCGGCCTCGTTAATGAGATTTCTTGTATAATGAATGGTTATTAAATGTTTTATGTGGGAATTGTAATTACTGATTAAGGCCAATATCAATAGCGTCAGATAATCAGCGCGTGACACTAATTAGAAGGTACTGAGTAACCCCGACGTGCTGTCTGCCGTACTTTGGGAGTTGCCTTAATTGGTGGCAAGCCGAGCTGGGAGGTGCGCGTGCTGGCTGGGGTGGTGCCCGTGTGCCTGGGGCAAAGCCGTCTTGAGGGGCCGGTAAACGCACTGTGGCAGAACTCACTCTGCTGATTCAGTGGGCCCCCTTCCGGTGGGCAGTCCTACCTGCAGGGTGGCATGGTGGGTCTGCCGTGCCTGCCTGGTCTCCAGTCACGTGGTCTGGGTTAATGAAGACTCACTCTGAGCGGCGGGAGGTTTTTAGTCTGAGAGCTAAGACCTCCAATCACATGGCTGTGTTTATGCCCTTCCAGCTCTCCTACCCCTTCCAACACAATACACACACACACACACACACACACACACACACACACACACACACTCTAGTCTTAACCACGAATGGGCATGGTTTATTTGGAATGTTTCTTTTTGAGAGTTTTGTTCCACCTCTAGCAGGGGCAGCTGATGATGCTGCATGAGAGTCACTGTTTGCAGAATGTCAGGATCATGTTATCATTCCAGCTCTGCCACCAATGGCATGTGTCATTTGTAGGAGAAGGGAGGGGACTTCGGTCCTGGGGCCTGATGTCTGGGTGAATGTCACGCTGGGTGATTCCTGCCTGAGAGCCTTCATGAGCCCTGGGACAGCGCCTCCCTTTTTACTGGGAAGTGGGCTAGGAGTGGTCATTGGAGGGGCAGCACAGGCTTGCTAGGGCTCAGCTTCTGGAGCCCCTTGGGTCGCCTGACTTCCTCTCCGTGCCTGTCCCCAGCTGTGCTTCTGTAACCGAGTTATGTAGCTCCTGATCTCAGCTTCCCAACCGGCACAATCAGAGTAAGAATAGCACCTACTCTCTGGATTCCCGGGAGGACCGAGGGGGTCGCGAGGCACTCGGAGCAGTAATAATGCTACACACGTGTTTGTTAACTGTAAGTAAATCAAAAGTGATGGAAGTTGGCGGAAAGGTGCCAGGCGGCACTGAAGTGCGCAAAATGGCCCCTGTGCCACGTGCTGGGGACACAGTGTGTGAAAGAGCTGGGGTAGGGCCGGAGCAGTCCAGCAGGAGACCCAGGGACAGCAGCAAATGGACAGGAAGGTTGTAGGCGGTGGTGTGTGCCACAAGGAAAGCGAAAGCAGGGGGAGGTGGAAAAGGGTCACAACGGGGGAAGGAAGGTAATTTTTGGTAGATGGAGCCAGTGACAGCTGAGAGGACACCTTAGTGAAAGGAGGAGTGAGGCAGGGAGGAGGCAGGGGCAACGGCAGGTGCAGAGACCCTTAGCTGGTGCTGCAGCTGCTCTGCCCAGGTCCCCGTGGGTCCTCCCCCATGCTGTGCACACGTCTGGGCTTGTCCGCCCCGCAGCCTGTGCCTGTGGCTCTTTGTGGGTGAACTGACCTCAGGCTTCTGAGCTGCTTCTCCTCCACACACAGGGCAGGGAGCATTTGGGGATTTCCACCTCCCTTTGGGGGCAACCGGAACTGATGGCTGATGGTGCAGGGTGTGCCCGCCAGTGCCTTCTGCCCTGGCAGGGAGGGGTCTCACTGTTTCCAGGCTTCCGAGTGACAGCTGCCAGCCACCCTCTGTGGGACTTCACTAGACTGTGCTCGCTCACCTGGCTGCGGCCCCTCTTGGTCCTTCCTGCTCACTTCCCGCCTGGATTTTTGTGGGAACATGTCTCTAATAAATCACTTCCGTGTGAACCTTCTCTTGGCTTCTGGGGAACCTAAGGCAGACCGTGAGTCAGGAACAAGGGTGACACGGTGAAGGGACAATGAGAAGACCAGCCGAAAGCCGGGAGAGGGTGAATGTAGAGACATAGGTAGGGCAGGGGCCTCTGGGGCCTTGTTGGCTGTGATAGATTTGAATTTTTCCCAAGAGCAATAGGAAATGATCGGAAGTTTCTAGGCAGAAAAGTAACACTGTATAATTTATTTTATAAGAATGCTGGCCACTGTGTAGCAACAGATTATCAGGGGACAAGAGTGGAAGCAGGGAGCACAGTTAGAAAGTTGCAGTAGTCATGTGGGAGAGAGAGGATGCGCTTGAACTAGGAGGGTAGCCCAGGGGATGGATTTGGGGTTTGTTCTGACAATTGGTAGGTGATGGGCAACTATTAATGCGTAGACGCATGGATCAGTTTTATAATTTGTCCAAAGTCCTCCAAGTAATCCAGTGAGGTGGCATTGTTACTGTCCTCACCGTACATCGCTGGTGCCTTTCTATGATATCACTCTCTACTTGGTTCCAGCTGCCCATGCCCTGCCTTCATGCTGCCAGGCCTTGCCCGCTGAGCCTTGTCGGAGGGGCCAGTGGGAAGAGCCCTGGGTGGGGTGCTGAGATGTAGGGCATATCTTGTCCCTCACTGGGCCTGGCTCCTTGCCTTGGAGTAAAGGGAGTCAGAGATGGGAGCTTCCAAGCCCTTCTGAGGCTGATTCAGGGCCCTCTAGGAGAAGTTTTGTTGAGAGCTTTGCCTGAGCTGTGAAAGGCCAAGGGCTCTCTCTCCCCTAGAAGCATCTGCTGAGACCCTGTGTCTGGCAGGTGGACGGAGTGGACCAGCATGCAGCCCAGGCTCAACCAAGCCTGGAGTTCCTGTGGGCCCTCTGGGCAACCCTCCTATGTGGGCGAGGGCCAGACAGAGCCCACTTGGGCTGCGATTAGGTTGAATTGAAATCCATTTTGCTTTCTCAAGTAAAGATAACCTTTCTTTAGAAAGCAAGATAGTGATTCTAAGTTATGTTTCTTCCAGAAATTAAGTATCTGAAATGTTATATTTGGCTCTGACTTTCAGGCCCCCAGGGGACAGTTCTTAGGAGGAATAAACTCCTTTCTGCATGAGATATAAATGTCTACGGTGAGCTTCAGTGGGTGGTGAGTGTTCTTGGAGAAACCCTCTTCCCCAGCTATATGTCTTTTCATGATCTGAATACTAAATAAGAGGCTGCAGGTGGCTGGTACCAGGCATGTCTTATGGCTTGATCCCCAGGGCCCACCTGGTGAGCACATGTGGAGTGTGTATGTACCCCAAGGGCCCCTCAGAGGCTAGGAAACCCCACCTCTAGAGTCCTAGGTCCCACTGACCAGCTGAGACCCCCAGTTTCCCTAGAAGCAGTCAGTGGTGTGTGGGGTGGGGTGTGGGAATCTGATATGTTAATGGGAACTTTTAACCTTAAAATATCCAAACCTTCAATTGAAATTCCACTTCTTAGTGTCCACTCTAGAAACATAGTTCCAATGGGTGCAAAGAGACACTTGTGTGACTGGTCATTGCAACCGGTTTTTAACAGTGCCAAAATGGAGACAATTGTAAATGTCCTGCATGATGAATAAACTATAGGTCCGTATTAGGACCAACTATTAAGGGTTAAAATTTCTTATGCTAGATATGTATACATTGCTGTAGAAAGACCCCCCAGGTGTTATTACTAAGCAACAAAAGTAAGGTGCAGAATAATTTGTACAATGTGCCATTTATATTAAAACACTCCTAGAAATGATAACTTTATTTCTCTACATACACAAGAAGCCAGACAGAGCAAAATGAGAACAGTGATTGCCTCACGGGGCTCTTTGTTTCATGCCTATCATTAAAAAATAGTCATATTTTCTCATTTTTATAATTAAAAAGGTTATCACAGGATGTAAAGTAACCGATGCCTATTGTAAGAGATTTATTAAGGACAGAGAAACGTCACCCTGCGTCCGGCTGTTAGCATTTTGGTGGCCATTTTTCCTCAGGCATTTTTACACAGTGTTAAGCAGACTGTATAGATCTAGTTTGTACCCGGCTTCTTCCTCTTAATATTTGTCATAGACACATTTGGCGCTGTTTCAAGCTCTCTATAAATACACTTAATAGCTGCATAATTTTCTGTTGTGTGTATTTAGCCATTTCCCACTTTTCCTTATTACTTAAAAAGTGATCTCTGTTTGCTTAGAAACCTCCTACCAGTCTGTGACACGGCCAGCACTGTTACAACTCCCATGCTTGGTGCCGTGCCAGCACACAGGTGTGGTCAGCGTGTGTGTGAGTGTGTGTGTGCATGCGTGTATGCATGTGCGTGAATGAGAGTCTGTGAGCTAAGGCACTGCCTGAGAGGTGGCCTGGCCATGGCTCTGCCAGAGTAGTTCAGACACAAGAGGCTGGGCCACACAGACAAGCCAGAGGCTGGGAAGTCAGGCCCGCAGCACCTTTAGGACCCGTAAGTCTCTTCAGTGAAACAGTTGACGCAGATGGCCTGGGAGTGTTCTGTACTGGGCACAAGAGCCCTGGGTTAGAGACCCAGCTTGGCACTATCCCTGGGAAACCTTCTTCCCAGCCTGCTAACCACTTTATGTTTTGAATCCAGAAAAGGGGCTTTCCGGAGGTGGGGCCATGGTTTGGCCCCCAGAGAGGTTCTTGTGGGAGGCCCTATCCCGCCTCTAGGCCTCAATGTTCTACTCTGAGAAGTGAAGCTGCTTGGAACAGAAAAGAGACCGGAACCCCAAAGGGCAATGTAAGAGAGGACAGTGATGGCCTCTGCCCCCCATCACCACCCTCCAGCAACAGTGGAAAACCATTGGGACCCGTGGGCTTGAGGGGAGAAGGGGAAGGAGCTGTTAGGAACTCAGAGAGAGCCGAAGTCCTAGGAGCGAAAAGGCTGCTGAACAGAATCTGTGGCCTTAAGCGGTGTTCTAAACTGAGCTCTGGCATAGAGGGAGCAGGGAGTAAACATCACAACCTCTCTTTCCCCCCATCTCCCAGTCTCCTGCTGGTCCTGCCCATTGGCAAACCCACCCGAAAGCCACAGGGGACAAGGGAGCCTGGCTGATGTAATTCACCGAGGCCAGCTACCCAGGTACCGAGCAGGGAGAAACTGTAGCCCCAACACAATGGAAACATAAAGTCCCATCAGCATTGGATTGTACTGTGATGAGATCAATTCAATTACACTCCCACCAGGAATCAAATTAGAACATGAGTTTCTGCTGGTATCCTTCATATAAGGCAGCGAGAAAAAACAAATAACCAAACAACACAATGTACATCGTGTGGTCTGCTCTGCAGCTGGTCGTGAGGCATAAGCAGATAGTCATAGGTTTGGTTGTTCACCAGCCATTTCATGTGCCAGCACCTTGGCTGGCTGGATTTTTTTCCTTTTTTTCTTTTTCTTAACCTGGTAGTTGACCTAAACCTTTGCTCATACACGATCAAGGTATTGCTGAGTATATGTGAGTAGCTTTTGTTCTTGTTGCCGTGGCTACTTTTTACATGGGCTTGTGGATCAAGCACTGGGGTGACCGGGGACATAGGTCGCTGGAACACACAAAAACAGTCATTTCACTTACCTGACCATTGAGAGCTTTTGTGTCGCACTGGCCGTCCGGCGACACCCGTGGGACGTGGTGTCTTCACACATACTCTGAACTCACTCTGAGTGGCCCTTCCATATGTTTATCTTTGTCGTCCATGTTTCAGTCTTCTTGTTAGACTAAGTCAGTGTGGATTCATCAGGCACTTTCTCCTTCCATGTGATATTTCCTGAGTTTCTGCTGACCTGGAGGACTTCCGCTCAACACTGTCCTTCGGGGTCACCCTTGAGTGGAATTGCAATACACTGTCCATTTACTTCTGACGTGGTTCAACCTACTGTGCAAACCATCAGTAAACCGGGTCATGCTCTGCCCCCCTCTCTCATTATTAATTACAGGAAGCTCCCTATGCGGCATCGGTGTGGGTTGAGGCAGGCGTGGTGAAGCTGTAGGAGTAAGTACCGCGGGAGTCTGGGCCACCTTCTGTCCTGTTCAGGCTTGACCTTATATATATTGTTTCCATCCAACAGCGGCTTTCTGCTTTGTGCTTCCAACTCCACGATTCAGCGGATCATCCAGCACTCCATTCATGGTGGGTGGGTGGTGTCACATAGTCAGTTGACGTCTCATGGTCTGGCATTCAGTCTTTTCCAAGGTTTAGTAGGAAGCCAGAAGCTGCTTTACAGAAGGAGTACTGTTGTTAGCAGAATTCCCACACTAACCCCTTGGGGTCTGTGCTATTATAACATCTCTATCTGCCACGGGTATCTCTAGTATAATTGGATATGCTGGTTCACCAAATACCAGAGCAACAGAGCAGCTCAAAGCCAGCGCCCTTCCCTTAGTACAGTGTCACTCAAGCTCACCACTGCTGAATTTGGGGCTAAATAATTGTTCTCTCTCTGTGTGTGCGGCTATCCTGTGAATTGTGGGATGTTTACAGCACCTGTGGCCCCTATCCCCTAAATACCACAACACCCCCACAGCATGGCATCCCAAAATGTCACCAAACACTGCCAAATGTCCCCTGGGAGGCAAATAGTGCCCAGTTAAGAGTAACCTGCCTGGCAGAGATATATACCCACTGGGATTTGAACTCTCTAATGCTTATACTTAGGCTTTGTACTTGATCCTCAGCTGTCTCTGCCCTACAAATACTGATGGTGAGAAGCTCCTTTAGAAACTGCCACGAAGGCTCCCCAATTTTTTACCTGCTCTTTTATTCAGGAATTCCAGGTTTCATTTTGTCTTTTTCTGTGTGTACTCTGCCTACAGCAGTCAGAAGCAGTTGGCTAACATATATTTTGTGTCTTCTATATATCTGGTGCCATAGGAGGTGCTTTGCAGGCATTAATTAAATTTATTTTCAATTAGTTGTATAAGAACAGTATGCTTTGCCAACAAATAAATTACATGATGATATTTGTTGCGGACTCAATATATAAAAAAGAAACTGAAATTTAACTAGGTGATTTAACATCAAACAGATAAGCTCTATCTCCATGACCTGGTGTTTTGGATTCTTGCATTATGCACTAAAAAACTCAAATGATTTATTTTCACAATGTTTGCATTATGTTTTAAATGACAAGATAAGAGAGATGACCTCATTCTCTTATTTGTAAGCACTTGGCTTGAAATAACATTGCATGTTATTTCTTTATTCTTTATTCTCAACAAATGAAAAGCCAAATCGGATGTGATCGTTACTCTATTTTCTCTTTAAACATTCACATTTTGAAGTAGGAAAGCTATCTAGATGTGTTATATGTGCTTTCTCATCAGATGGGTACAACTCACTTAACTGGCAGAAATCATCCTAGGGTGATTTTACAGAATTATTATTTTTTACAGTCTTCATTAATTTGCTGTATTTTAACATCAGGGTTTTGTATGCTCCCTGACTTTAAACCAATGGCCCAGTATGAGTATAAGTAATGTATGGCCAAGAATAGGACATTTAAAAAGAGTATAATGATCAAGTCTCTTGTGGCAGTTAGCATGAGACTAGCTAAGTTACAAATAGATTAAGAAACTGATTTATTAACAGGTTGATTTGCTCTTTACTAACTGCCCTTCTTGTTTTCTTAATGCACACTAAGGAGTTCTTTAACTTAAAAAAATGATTTTATGTAATTATTTTGAATAAATGGAAATGGACAACTGTGTTCATGGACAGAGACCCTGGCTACCGTCTCTAGCTCCCAGAAGGTTTGCAGATGGCTTTGGTGTCAGGCAGAACAAAAGGCACCTTTGGTCCCATTCTGGCTTTGGTGCTGCTGCTGCTGCGGCTGCTGTGGGTTGCGATCGCTTTGCAGGAGGCAGGGCAGGAAGGACCAGGCTCCACAGAGTGGAGAATCGGCTCCCAGGAGGCCAAGTGTCCAGCATGTCAGTGCTGGAAGAGATATTTGGGGTCACACAGTCCAGACAGCTTTTAATATCTGTACTGAGGAGGAAGCAGCCCAAGAGATTTACCAGTGTCAGAGCCGGAACAAGAGCAAGCACTATGTCTTCTCTCATTACAAATGATTCTAGGAGATGTTTGCTTCTGAGCACATTTCCCAGTGCCCCTGTGGACCACGGGTCCTCATTTCCTTTGGGCAGGCATGATGACTTTCTGGGACAGATGAGGTGAGGCAGGTGCACAGATGGGCATTTATTGCCAGTCCAGCAAGGAGCTCCAATCTTGACTCTGATGTGTACCTGGGGCACTTCAGGTAGGTTTAGTTATATGTGGTTCTCTTGTGGATTTAGGAGGCAACACCCAAAGAACCTTCTCTGAAGCCAGGAGCTGCTGATAAAGTGGGAGTTGAGATACACAGGCTCTGTCCTGTTTGGAGAAGCAGTGTGGCTGTCCACACCACAGTCTGTGTGATCCACAGGACCTACACAGAGAGCCTCGAACACCTGGTGTAAAATACTGGTGACAGTGGCTGTCTGCGAGCACTGAGGTGCCCTAGCAGAGGCACTGACTTCCTTGCATTGAAGTGTTTTTTCAAAGCCCTTTAAATTGGAGCCTTATTCTCTTTTCCTTTTTTTCCATAACAGAAGACTCTGTGTTCTCTGAGGGAAGATGGGGGTGATCTTTTTGCTGGCTGGTGGCTCTGTCTGCCCCCCTGCAGAGCAGAGAAGCCAGGCAGCAGTGGCCTTGGAGCAGGCACAGAGCAAACTTCCCACAAAGAAGAAATTCTGAGTCCCTGATGTGCCTGCAGCAACAGCAGCTCAGGTGTTCTGGTTGTGACGGTTTTCTTCTGCAAAGTGCAGGGAAAATTCCATTTTTGCTCACCCAGGGGGTCTCTGTTTCTCTCTTGCTATCGCAGCTCAGGCCAGGGCCAAATTGCAGCTCCAAGGGGCTGAGGCCTTACTGGTTTCCTAGAGCCGTGGTACCCAGCCTGTGTGGGCTCCGGGCCCTTTGGGAGTCACTGGGAGTGCTGGATTATCTTCTCCATGAGATGCCTCCTGCACAAGTTCGCTGAGTTCTGAGAACCCCTCGGTGGTGGGATCCACATTCGTGGACCTTGCAGAAATCCATCCACTTGAGCACAGGTTGCTGAGGTTGACAACATTCATGGTGCCGGTTAGAACAGTCAGACCCTCACCCACTGCCTGCGGAGAGGTGGGGGCTGGGCCGGGCCGCGGAGCCCTCTCAGAGAATTACCTCATGCCAGGAAGATTTCGCTCTTGAAAATCTTCACTTGGTGGTCCTGACTTGTCCCAACGTTTTTCTCCTACTTCACTGACCCATATTCCTCCCCCTCTTCCATGAACACAGGTGTTTTTCAAAGCTGATCTGAGCCTTTATCTGTGCTCTCTAACTCACCTCCCTGAATAATCGTTGACCATCCCCTGACCTTTCTGCCAGTGATTTCCCAGTCACTTTTCAGGCCTGCATTCTCTCCTGAGCTTCAGATGAACTTCCAGTTGCCGCAAAGATGCCTCTGAAACCCCAGCGCCCCTTCAGAGCCCCCATCCCCTCTGCGCCCACCCACTGTGCTCCTCTGTGCTACTTCTCCAGCTGACTGTCCGCTGGAACCTCGGGGTCACCATTGTTGGCCCCCAGGGCATCCCTGCGTGTGTGTGTGTGTGTGTGTGTGTGTGTGTGTGTGTGTGAGTGTCCCCATCTCTCACTCTCAACATCATGGCCTGGTTCTGGCCCTGTTATTACCCTTCTGGGAGGCTACAAAATTCTTCCATGCACCTCTTAGCTCACTTGTCTATTGAATCACCTTCTAAATTGTAGCCCCGCTACCTCCAGGCTTAGAAGCCTTGTTTGCACCCATTCCCCAGAGACTGAGATCTCCGCGTAGACACACGGGAGGCTGTCCGCAGTCAGGACCCACCTGTAGCAGATGCGGTGGTGCCCTGTTCACAGCCCTCAGGTCACACACAGGCCCACCTGCGCCTGCCAGCACCTGCAATTGTGTGCCTCAGGGCCCTCTGCACAGGTGCTGCAGGGACAGGCTAGCTAGAAGTGCCTGTCATCCTCCCTTACTCCCCGAGCAGTCCTCGCCAGATCAATGACTGGTGGGGTGACGAGTAAATGCCCCAGGCACCTCGTCCCTTGAGTGGGGTGACTCTGAGGTGCATGTTCTGTCTTGTCCCCCAGAGTTGCCAATCGGGCTGATCTCCAGCGGCCCCCAGGGCTGGTGTTTTCTGGGACCACCTCCCAACGGTACTCCTTACACTCAAGTCTTTATTTCAGAGTCTGCTTCTGGGAGGACTCAAATTAAGTCCCCATCTAACCTTTTCCTACTTTCCCCGCCTCCCAGCAGTGGCTCCGCCTTTCCCTCACCATCTCCTGATTCCATCTGTCTTTGTACCTTTGCTCAAGCTGGGTCCTCCACCTTGGCTGTGTGCCCACACCTGCTTTCTGGAAGCCTGCCAGGTATAGGTAGCCTCTACAGGAAGCCTTCCCTAGGCTCGCACCCCACTTTCCATCTTCTCTGAAGAAATGAGATATTTATTTATTTACTTTTTAAGCCATTTGAAAATAAGTTATTGCTTTTTCTTCCAAAGTTTTATGAATTTACCAAAAAAAAAAAAAAAATATATCAGAGTTCACAGACTGCCTATTTCAGACAGAGAATGCAAGAGGTGAACACCTGGGCCCCCATGGTCGCCGGGGGTTCACCAGATACGCACTGGCATCTGAAACACGTGCCCCTGGATTTGTTTGTTCTCTTGCCTTCAGTGGTGCTGCATTCCGTATACACCATCTCACATGACACGCTAGGTCATTAGTCAAAGTCACTGGAGTGGTACAGGGGTTTTGTTTTGTTTTGTTTTTTTGCCCTCCTGCTATAAAATGAAATTTTCAGTTCAGGAAATGAGGTATTTACAAAATGTTTTTCTTCCCTGCAGCGCCTACTCTAAAGCTTGGCCTCAGACCTGCCACAGACATTTGCTGAATTAAACTCCGTTCCCCCAAATCAGTGTGACCCTTACACCCCATTCTGACAGCCAGCGGCAGAGTGCCCTGCCTTCTTTCTGTGAAGGCCGCTGAATCTCCTCTTCCAAACTGTCCTCCAGACCAAAGTCCAGGAAGGGCTGTTAGAATTCATCAGGCAACCAGTGCATTCAGACAGCAACCGGGCATCAGGCCCATGGCCTAAGGGGATAGGAAAGTACAAGGGTGAGTCTTAAATTCAAAAAGCTTACTGTTAAGCCATTAGCTCAGGGACCAGCAAACTTTCTCTGTACAAGGTGAGAGAGTAAATAGTGTAGGCTTCGTGGGACACACACTGTTTCTGTCACATTCTCTTCCTCCTCCTCCTCCTTTTTAAAACCCTTTACAATTTAAAAACTGTTCTTATTTCTGGGCAATATGAAAACAGGTGTGCACTGATTCTTGCATTAGTTCAATGATTCATCCCTCCAGCATTTACTGAGCACCTACTGTGTTCCTGGAACCTGTTTGGCAGTGTGCCTTCCGACAGGTCCCCTTTCAGGCTAGGGTGGGGGTGGGGATTCCTGAGAGGTGGAGGTGGGTTGAGCACAGTGCAGACTGTGGGCCTCGTCTGGGGACCAGGGCGGGTGGCCCTGTCCTGCGCCGCCCCTGCTCCTGCTCTGCATGGCTGCTTCCAACTTGATTGCAGTTTTAATTGCATCTGGAGGTCAGCTGTCTCTTCCTCCATCAATGGCTGCCCCCCCTGATTGAATTTTCTGTGTAATGGCCTAATCTTATTTCTGCTTTTACTTAGGAAACTGACTTCATGTTAACCTCCTGACAGGCCCCATCCTTTACCTCTTCCTGCCACGTTTGCTATCTGCCCTTCTCTGGCTATCACTGCCTCCCCCTGTGCCCTGCCATGGTGCTTTATCCAGCTTGCCCCCCTTGCTGCCTGTCTCTCCTAAGTACAGCCAGTCTCTGCCATTGCAAGTTCCTAGGGCTCTGTATGTCACAGGCTTCTTGTCAGCCTGAAGTCACAGCCAGTCAGTGGCTGATGAGGTCTCTGCAACCCAAGAGTGGGTTTTCAACAAAAATTAATTCTAGTTGGTATACCATGTTATATTAGTTTCAGGTGTACAGTAGAGGGGCTAGACATTTATATACCTTACAGTGTGATCACTACACTAAGTCTAGTCACCATCTGTCACCATGGAAACACCACAATTTTATTGACTATATTCCCCTCACCTTTTTCACTCATCCCCCCCCCCCGACCCCCCCGGCAACCTTCTTCAGTCAGATCTCTGTTTCTATGAGTCTGGGTTTTTTTTTGTTGTTGTTCTTTTTTGTTCACTTGTTTTTTTGTTTTGTTTTGTTTTGTTTTGTATTTTTAGATTCCACATATAAGTGAAACCACACAGTATTTTTCTTTTTCAGTCTGATTTATTTCTCTTTGCATAATGCCCTCTAGGTTCATCTCTGTTGTTGCAAGTGATAAGATTTCATTCCTTTTTATGGCTGAGTAATATTCCATTATATGTGTATGTGTGTGTGTGTGTGTGTACACATATCTTTATCCACTCATCTATTGATGGACATCTAGGTTGCTTCCATATCTTGGATATTGTATTGTAAATAATGCTGCAGTGAGCAGAGGGATGCATATGTCTTTTTGAATTAGTGTTTTAATGTTCTTTGTGCCCATTGCTGTTTTGGACCCAGAGTCTCTTGAGTATCAGAGCCCTGCCCTGCACTATCCACCATGGTAGATGGCTTCAGGATGAATTAGGTCCCTCGGTGTCCTTGTCTTCTTCACCTCAAGGATTTAGTCATGCACTGGTTAATTTGGCCTTGCTATATAGATAATAACAAATACAATTTTTCTATTAAAAAAAAAACAACAACCCTTCTTAGAGGCACAGATACAGATAAATAGAAACCTAGTGCCTTAGATCGCCTTGTCCCCACTGGTATTCCTCACTTACAGTTAGCCATTTTATAGAAATCCACTCAAAAAGAGAGGGGAAATAATTCCCACATTCCAAAGTTTCCCTTGGTTTGCAAAAGAATTCATTGCCAGCTTCTATCAAGTAGTGAGCTCCCTTAGTGCATTTTAAGTGATTTTATTTGCAAGGTTTTGATTCCAGTTTAACTTTTGGGGAACACAGGGAGCAAGTAAAGCATGGCATATTCATGCTCACCTGGAGCAGATTGCTACCCCACTTACCAGAGGGAAGGATCATTTGCAAGTCTGATGTGATGTTCTACCCCCAAATCCCACAGGGCTGTTAGTTCACATTCCAGAATGTAGATTTCTCCTAGGCTTTTATCTTAAGCTCACCTGTAAGAATCTGTCTTTGGAATGCAGGAAAGTCAAGATCTGAGGATTTGGGTTGGACGTGATTATGATCCATTGAAGGACTTCTGCAGATCACGGTGGTGCATGAACACATCCCTCAGCGAGCTCTACCCACCGAACAGGGCCTTGCGCCAACTTTCTCTCTGCTCGGAGGTTCCTGGCCTGATTTTCTCAGACCCCCAGGGGTCCGCTGTGGGCTTGAGGGAACCACCAGTGCTCTGAAAAGGCATCCAGTTTTTCATGCCTTTGATTATGTGCATTCTTTGGGGGAAGGCTTTCTTTGGATTTGCAAAGGATTTGGGACCCCGAAAGGTGCACCTGTGGTGTGGTCTCAGGAGAGGAGATGGTTTCGAAGGTGGATCCCTTGGCTGTTCTCTGCTGGGTCCTAGCTCCTGGAGCAGAGCTTGGTGCATAGTGGTTGTTCACTGTGGGTGTGTGGATTGAATGAATCAATCAATGAATGAATAAAATGGTAGCACCAGGACTTGAACCTGGGCTGCTCTGACCCCAGAGCACTCTGCCCTGCACCTTCTCAAAGGAATGAGACTACTTTGGCTTTCCAGGAAGACTGGGCGGGGAGCTTGGCACAGAGGAGGGCAGAAAAAGCTGTATTCACTGAAGACTCTAAGTGCAAATCAGAGACCCAAGTTGCCGCAAAAGAACTCTCAAAGCAATAACCAGAGCAAAGACTGTAAGAGGAAAGACAAATAGGATTTTCTGAGGCGCTCTCTCCCAGAGCAGTCACCTCTGAGTCTGGGGAGGGTTTGGCCTCTGGCCAGCCCTGGTTGCCGGCAGGCAAAGCACTTCTGAGGCCACAGTCATAGGAGGCAGCTGCTTCGGGCCACCTTGGGCTCCAGCTGGGGAGCAGAAAATGAGCCAGACTGCGGCCATGTTCTTCTGTTTCAGAAGTACTGCCGGGGCATTGAAGAAGGCAGTCCGTTGAGGTGAAGACGCACTGGACTGAGTCAGAGGGCCTGTCTCAGGGCCTGACTCTGGTCTTGGCACACCTTGCCTCTCTGTAGAAGGGTTAGCAGTGTCTGATCTTATTTTTCCCAGGTTAGTTGGGGGCAGGTGGGGAGGAATTGTGACTGAGTTTCATAAACTATAAAATGCAGAAGGCAGAAGGCACTTGGGGAGAGAGGGACCCAGTTGAATGAGCTGTCAGTGTTCTCCTGTCTGGGTTTGTGCAGCCAGGCCCCGCGGTCAGCTGGTCAAGCAGATGCTCCTGGTGAGCAAGGGCCCCCTGGGGTGCACGGAAGCCCAGGACTGCATGCAGAAAGCTCAGAGGGTGTGCCCTGTCATGTGGCCAGTGACCCATCCCAGCGTTCTGGACATGTTCCAGTTAACAGAGGAACTGATGTCCAGGGTAGCTGGGAGTTCCTGACTCAGAATCTCAGATGGGAGATGAGCAATTCTCAGCATCCTAGGACTCCTGGGGTTTGGTTTAGATTGAATGGCACTGCAGAGAGTGCGCCTGGACCCTGGGGCCATTTTCAAGGGAGAGAGCAGAACTTTCAGGAATGGATGAGGACCCTTTGAGCTGGAGGTTTTGTGTCCTCTTGCTCAGAAGCCAGAGGAAGTGGACATGGTGACTGCCCTGCACCATGCTCCTCCAGGTCTGGCAGCCTCGTGACTTTAGTGGCCCCGATTGGTTGAGTCAGTCAGGGAAATCCCATTCTGCCCTTGCTGGATGGATAGTTGGAGAAATGGTCCAATCAGAACAAAGCTTTGGCTGCTGAGAAATGGCACTGTTTTTCCCTCTGGCTGTGAAAAGTGAAGCATGGAGTGCAGGTTGCTATTGGTAGCTCTTTTGTGACCATGAGGAAAGCTGAGGGCAGCAGAGAGTGAAGATCACAAAAAAGAAAAAAAAAAAAAAGAAAAAGAAAAGGAGCTGGACTTTCTGGAGATGTAAGACAATAAATCTCCTTTATTGTTCAAGTCAGTTTGAATCAGCTGTTTGAATTCTTTCGTTGAGTACTTTGAAACTGACTCACAGGACATGTTGGTTTCTCACAGTCCTCTCAATCCTAGAAGTCAATAATTCAACTTTATAGTTTGGTGTCCTGGGACTAGAGCCAAAAGCAGGTAGAAATGGAAATCTGGGGCTGAGGTTTTACTTGAATACCCAAGCTTTGTGTTGGAGGACGGAATGCTAGAAGCTGACTTGTGCCAGGCATCTCTTCAATCCAGTCATCACAGATCCCTTTCAAAGCATGGAGAGGCCCCTCTTTGCATTTTGGGGGCAGTTAAGTCTAGCCTGCATTTTTTTTGGGAGTCGAAGATGGTCTAGATCTAGAAGAATTCAACCTGAAAATTCAGGTTTATTCTTCCAGTGCTCCATGGCTTGGAAACTACTAATAAATTGAGAAAACGATCTCTCCGAAGTTGTGTTCTCAGCTCCAGGAGTCAATTATCCACAAGTCTTAGAGCTCACCCACTATTTAAAATCACACAATTTCTAAGCCTGTGTGTCAAGGGAAACCAAACAAACAGGCTTTCATTTTACAAACCCTCAGACGTTTCCTCAAAGGCTCCCTTAACTGTCTCTGGCAGTAAGAAAATTAATGGATGCAGCTGACAATGTGTAAAATGATGGTGTGTGTCGAGGTCTCAGAGGCTAATATAACGTCTTCACTACGACAGCGTGATGTGGACCGGTAGCACAGGAGACGGATGGCTAGAAAGCCCATCATGGGTTAAATGTCATCATTACAGGCTCTTTGAATCAGGAAATAGATGTCAAGCGCCTGCAGGCTGCCTGGTGCTGAGCTGGGTACCCAGTAATCCAGGCTTGCAGGATGATGTTAAAGGAGAAGAGCATCCCTTGACCTTGAGGAGCTGCCCCATCAGGCTGGGCAAGGGGAGACCTCCATACCTAACTTCCTGGGTACACTGTAAGGCTGGATATGTTCTCAGAAGTCTGTTAAGAAGGAAATGATTTTTGGGATCTGGGCTTTCTCAGGGGAAATGGGGCTTGAATTAGACTTCACAGAAATTGAGCAAATTATTATTTGGACTGGGATTATGGATTATTGAATGAACCTTGAAGCAGCCATTCATTGGCTAGGTCTTGGTGATTTTATTTGCTGAGAATGTTGGAATAAAATTTATTATAACGAGAATTGGCCAGCCCTGTATTTGTCCTATATTTAAAACATGTAATTTTTCACCGTAACAGCAAAGAACATGAAATTTAAATGTGGGCTTCTTTATGGAGTCTTGGAAATGACTTTTCTTCCTAGACGGAATTGGACTATTGACTGTGTCAGGTTTGGAGGTGATTGAGCAAATAGTATTTTCTATTTGATCTTATTATGTTTTAATCACATCACAAGGAATGTCAGAATAGTGCAAAATGAGAAACTTCACAAGCTCATATTTCATGACGAAGTCAGTTTGTGCAGAAATTTGGAAGGGACCTCACTCACATTGATTTGCTGTGGTGATCAATTACAGCTCAGCTCTAACAGGCTGCGGTGGGGGTGTGAGGAGTTCCCACTGTGCTGAGCCTGAGGGTCTCTCCTCTGCACTCCTCTGCCTGGAGCCAGCCATTGCTGCCCACTATTTTATGGGGTGGCTTGAATCTGGAGGTCAGGGGATGAAATACCACTCACTGTGGCTCTAGCTTGTTAACGTATCAGGGCATCACGGCTGCACAAATATTGCCCATGGGCTGAGTCATGTTTTGAGTTTTCATTTTTCCAGACTGCCCTCCCCCTCCCCCTTCTTCCCATTCAAGCAAGTAGCAGGCTTGGGGCTTCATGGCTTCTGTGGAGCTGCGTGGCCAGGCTGCAAGCAGGTGTTGCCTGCATGACTTCTTGGCTTTTGTTTTCTTTCTCTTTCTTTCCCATTTTTTAAATTGTTGTTCTATTACAGTTGTCCATCTTTCCCCCATTGCTCTCTCCTTCCCCACTCCCCCCATACCTCCCCCACAGTCCATCCCACCCTGTTGTCCATGTCCATGGGTCATTTACATTAGTTCCTTGACTAGACCCTTCCCCTTCTTTCTCCCCTTCTTGCCCTCCCTGCCTCCCCTCTGGTCACTGTCAGTCTTTTCCTTGTTTCCATGCCTCTGGTTCTATTTTGCCATTTGCAAAAACATGGATGGATCTTGAGAATGTCATGCTAAGTGAAATAAGTCAATTTTTTTCGTTTGGATAAATTTCTAGAGTGCAATGGCTTGGTCAAGTGTAGTCACATGTTTAGGGCTATTTATATGAATCACCACATTTTTCTGAAAAACTTGTGCCAATTTATATGCACATTATGTATGTACAGAAGGACCCATTTTCCATACCATCACTAACACTAAGTATTGACATCCTTGTTAATCTTTGTCAGTCTAATGGGGTCTGTTTTCTGAATTTCCTGTTTATATCTTTTGCACACTTCCCTACTGGAGTATGTGCTGGTGTGTTCCTCGCCATTCTTTTTTTAAAAGCTAGGGTCTAAACCCCATCTCTCTAATGTAGGCTGGATTTAGTAATTCACTTTGAAAAAACAGAATGTGGCCAAAGTGGTGATGTGTGGCTTTCAAGGCTAGACCAGAAAAGACTGCATTTTTAACTCTGTGGAGCCACTTTGTGGAGGGGAAATCAGCTGCCATGTTGTGAGGAGACTCAAGAAGCCCTGTGGAGAAGAACTGAGAGCCACATGGTGAGGAACTGAGGTCTCCTATTAACAGGTGGCACCAACTTGCCAGCTGTGTGAGTGAGCCAGCTTGGACGTGGATCCTCCAGTCCTAGCCAAGCCTTTAGATGACCACAGCCCTGGCTGACACTTAACTTAAACCTCATGGGAAACCCGAGCCAGAACCACCCAGCTAAGCTGCTCCCACATTTTGACCCTTAGAACTGTGTGAGATAATAAATGTTTAGTCTCGTGTCAAGCTGCTGAATTTGGGGGTTATTTGTTATGTAGCAACAGGTGACTAATACAGAGTATTTGTCTTTTCCTTAATGACCTGTAAGGACTTTTTATATGGTAAGAATATCAATTATTTGTAGATTCATATGTTACAAATATCCTGTGGGATTTCATCAAATTTACATTGGATTTCTAGTTACCTGGGAGAGAACTAACATCTTTGCTGTTACTTGTGAAGAACAGTATTGTTTCTTCTTGTCCGTGAATATGGATTTAAATCTTCTTCTACACCTCATAGTCAATGTGGTTGTTTGTTTGAGTCTTTCCCCCATTTTTTTCTTATGTTTGTTGTGGGGCATTTTATATTTTTTGTTAATCTTGTGAATGAAATATACTTTTACTTTATATAAGGCTGGTGCAAAAATAATGTTCAATTTCAAGGTCTATTTTAAAAATGAAAAAAACCATGATTATGAAAATATTTATTTGTTAACATTACTGCCTTTGCTTTCTAGAACCTCATTCCATCTGTCAACTATCTTATAAATGCCACACTTGTAAAATTCTCTAGGTTTTGAAGCAAAATATGAATCCAAGTAATTTTCAACCTCTTCTCTTGATGTCAACCTAAGACCATCAAAATGGCTCTGTAGTCCCTGAAGCAAGTGATAATCAGAAGGAGCGAGGTCAGGAGAATATGGAGGATGAAGCAATATTTCCCAACCAAGCTCTTTCAAGAAATATTTCATGAGTTGAGCTGTCTGTGGACAAGCATTATTGTGATGGGAGATGACACTCTTTCTGTTGACTAAGGAGGGTTGCTTTTGGTTCAAGTTGCTTTCAAACGATGAAGTTGTTCACAGTAAAGATTAGCAGTAATTGTTTGTTGTCTAACAGTTTGTAATGGACAATTCCTTCCATACCCCACCATACACTCAACATGATCTTCTCTGGATGAAGTCCTCCTCTTGGTTGTTGAACTCTTCTTTCTCCTTGACTGATCCACGATTGGCGGCGTTTAATGTTATGGTAGACTTCCAGCCAAGATGGAGGCTTAGACAGACATGCTCAGTCTCCCTCTACAACTAGAAAGGAATACAACTACCTCAAAACAAAAGATAACCAGAAATTCCAGAAAATAAAACTACATGGAAGCCCAATGTATGAAGTTATAAATGAGCAGTTCTTGTCTGGATGGGTAGGAGGGGCAAAATCGGAATCAGAACGGAAAGGTCCAGCGGTGCTGTTGGTTGTAGCAGCGGGGATAGTGGCAGGGGGAGCAATCCCGGCTGCAGTCGAGTCCTGGCAGCTCGCAACCCCAATGCCGGGAAAGGCAGCCCCCCCATTGCCTCAGACGGAGAGGCCAAGAGGGCGGAGGGATGGATCCTGGTCTCCCAGCTGAGAATAATGGCAGGACTCCATCTTGGACCCCCACCCCCACACAAGGTGCCACAGCGCAGTGAAAAAGGTTGCGGGTCACCCCCAGTCACCAGGTAGTGACAAGTACACAGGGCTCTGCCCCCTACAGCCTGCCCAGGAAGCAAAGCAAAACACAATCTGTTAAAATAAAGCAGACAACGATTGAAATCCCGGTGATGCAGCTCACCAGGCAGCAGATGAGAAACCTAATAGATGAACAAATAGGAAACCTTTCAGAGGCTCAGTTCAGAGCTATAGTTATAAGGTGGCTTACAGAATTAACGAAAGATTTGGGACAAGACAGGGAAGGAATGAAAGCCACTCATACTGAAACAAATGAAAACACATACGAGACAAGTGGTGAGGAAATAAAATCCAGAGATCAAATCAACAAACCAGAACATAGGGAAGGAACAAACAGTCAACCAGTGCAGAAAGAGGAAACAAAAAGTAAGGAAAGTGAGGAGAGGATCAGAAACCTCTGGGACAGCTATAAGAGACCGAACATTTGGATGATAGGATTGCCAGAGGGTGAAGAAGAAGAACTAGAAATTGAAAAATTATGTGAAAAAATAATGAAGCAGAACTTCCTGAACTTGGGGAAGGAAATATACTTACAGGTCCAGGAAGCACAGAGAGTTCCAGAAAAACTGGACCCAGGGAGAACCACTCCAAGACACATTATAATCAAATTGTCAAAAATTAAAGATAAAAAGAGAATCTTAAAAGCAGCAAGAGAGAAGAAAAGAATCATCTACAAAGGGGTCCCAATTAGACTGTCAGCTGATGTCTCAAGGGAGACTCTGCAGGCAAGAAGGGACTGGCAAGAAATACTCAAAGTAATGAAAATCAAAAACCTACAGCCACAAATACTCTATCCAGCGAAACTGTCATTCAGAATAGAAGGGCAGAGAAAGTGCTTCTAGGACAAAATAAAACTGAAGGAGTTCATTAGATCCAAACCACTATTATATGAGATGTTAAAGGGACTGGTTTAGAAGAAGGAGGATCAAAACTATGAACATTAAAATGAAAACTGTATCACAAGAACCAACAACAGAAGTTAGGGAATCGAAACAAAGGCAGACTAAATAGGCAACGAGAGTGGGAAAAGAACTATAGGTGTGGGGAACATACTGGGGGGAGGTCAGCGGGGAGGGGGAAAGGGGAGAGGGACAGAGATGGTGCAGGAATTAAGAAGCATAGTAGGAAGGAATCAAATAGACAGGAAGAGGTTGAGAAGAACTATATGCACAACCAATGGACATGGACTAAAGGGGGGGACAACTGGAGGAGGGGGGCCACCAGGTGGAGGAGAGCAGAGGGAAGGGAAATTGGGACAACTATAACAGCAAAATCAATAAAACATATTAAAAAAGAAACCGAAAAAAACGTTATGGTAAAGGATCCACTTCTCAGCACCTGTAACAAGCCTGCCTAAAAATGGTGCCTGAAGGTGTCGCGAAAGCAATGATTCACAACAAGCAACATGCTGTTGCAGATTCTCTGAGACAGTTTGTGTGTGACCATTTTCCAACTACTGAAACCTTTCCGATCCTTTTCAGTTGGCACAGCACAATTGTATGGGCTACATTAAATTGTTCTGCAAGTTCCCTAGAGGTAATGGCGGGGTTTTCTGTGACAACAGCTTCCAACACTTCGGAATCAAGTTTTTTTGGATGACTCTCTTTTGGCTTTTTTTTCACACTGAAATCCCCACTTCGGAAATGGGAAAACCACCTCCTGCAGCTTCTTTCAGTCACTGTATTGTCCCCATAAGCGCTCTGAATAGACTTTGCTGCTGTACTTGCATTGGCACCTTTATGAAATGCACAGAGTAAAACATTTCTAATGTGGCCTTTAGATGGGACGAACATGGTTGCAAATATTGTGGACGATTATGAACAATACTTTGATAATCTGAAAAAATAAGGTATAAATTAGTCACTGTGTCATCAAAAAATTATGAGCAGAGGCACAAACTTAATAAATACTATCTCAAACTTTCTTTTAAAAAAGTCGGACATTACTTTTGCACCACCTTTCTGATTGGTGATAATAAGACTACTTTAACAGTGAGTAAAACTTGATGAACACAGGGATACACTGATTCTCAACCTACCAGAGCTAAATTCTTTGACTCTTAGCTGCCCTGTCAGTAAAATGGGGATAATAATGGTACATGCCTCAGTGGGTGGGTTATGAGAATGGAATCAGATAATCCCAGGAAAGGCTTCAGTGAGTGCCCGATACATGGAAAACATGTCGTAAATGCTTGCTGCTGTTTTTACTAATAATCTAAGGAGGAAATAAAACCAAACGTTACCTATGCTGACTTCCCTAATTCAGAATAACCAAACTGTGTGTTAATAGGATGTGCATGCATTACACCTAATGAATTGTGATGGAGCTTCAGGCCGCTCTCATTCTAGGGCAGTGAGGTTTGACAGTCGTTCTGATGTCAAGCCCTTGGATTTGAAATCCCTTGTAAGCTGTACAAATTAGTCAGCTTTATTTTATACTGTACACACATGGAATTACCACCTCTTATCTTCAACATTCAAATGTATGTGGAAATCATGCCAACGATACTTCCCTTAATCAGCTAGAGACTTGCGTGTGTCTGCTGGAGGTCTGCGCTACCTCACATGCCAAGCTCTGTGTTTACCAGTTCCTTCAGCTCAGGGAAGGCTCAGGACACCCCAACTGTCCTCCCCATCATTCAGAGTACTCCCCGAGGATGGGGCCCCTGGGCTCAGTGAAGTCAGCCAACATTTTAGGGATGTGTGCCTGGATTTGAGGTGTGCTGAGATGGCAGGATGGGGTCCAGAGTGTGTGTGAGAGGCAGGTGAGCAGGGGGAGGAGAGGGCTTCAGGGTCTCAGATTATGCTTTGCTGCTTGGGTTTAGAGATGTTTCTGAGTCCCTAAGAGCTGGTGGGGCAGGTAACAAGGGTTTCCAGGGTTTAGTGGGGGTGGGGTGGGGGGAAGGATAGATTCATTGCTGCTGCTCTTGTCCCAGGACCAGTGACAGCATGCCATCTCCAGGTATAAAGACTTGTAATAGCAGTTCAGCACTGAATGGAGGCTCCACTTGTGGGAGCTGGTAGGATGTTTGCATTCCCTTGGTGGGTGTGTTGTGGGCTAGATGGTGCACCAGTGGGCCTGACTCTCCGTTCCCAAGGAGTGGTGGCCCTCACCTCTTCCTGGCCCATTCCGGAGACCATTGGCTCTTTCTTGTATTCAAATTCTCATTCCTGACAGGCACCTACCAGTCTTACTAGCATATTCATCCCATGCATAGATGCTGATGTACTGATGGCAACTTCTCAATATCCAGGGGAAGGTGGGAGAGATTGGGGCTGTGTATCAGTTGATTATTTCCACAGTAAACTTCATAACAAACCCTCTCCAAACTCAGTGTTTGACAACAACAGATGCTCTCAGGTTCAAGCCTTTTCAGGTTGAATGTGGTTCAGCTAATATAGGCCACACGTGACTGGGTGAGGGAGGGGGCACTCCAGGCTACAGGTCGAATTCAGGTCTATTCCATGTGTGACCCTCTTGGGGCCCAGGCTCAAGGGGCAGCAGCTAGCCAGGCTAAACCACATCTGTATACTTAAGGCCACTGCTTCTGTCACTTTTGCTTACCTTCCATTGGGCAAAACAAGTCACATGACCAAGCCCCACACCAATGGGACAGGGAAGTATATTCTGTTCACAATGGGAGGGTAGAAAATGCACAGCCAAATTATTACCAGCTAAAACTCAAGAAAAGCATCACAGAGTTTAGAGAGTAGGGGTTTGGCCTCAGGCATGAGCAAATATTTTTCTCAGACTGGTAAGATGAATAATGACCTCCCAAAATTGTCCTGTATTAACCCCTGGAATTTGTGAATATGCTACGTTACATGGTAAGAGGGACTTTGCATATGTGACTAAGTTAAGGGTCTTGGGAAGGGGAGATATTATCCTGGATTATCTGGGTGGGCCTGATATCAGGGCCTTTGTAAGAGGGAGGCAGGAGGAGTCAGAGATAAGGCCATGTGATGATGGAAACAGAGCTAGAGAGAGAAATGTCTGTGCCACTGACGTTGACGTGAAGGAAGGGGACACTAGCCAAAGAATGCAGGCCGACTCTGGAAGCTGACAAGCAAACTGATTCTCATCTGGAGCATAAATTTGAAAAAGAGAATAAATTTGTGTTGTTTAAACCACAAATTTGTGGTAATATTTTAAACATTTGTTTTTCAGTGTGTATGAACAGACTCCAAACCTTGAAGGTTACAAAAAAAATCCTGAAGGTTGAGATGCTGCGGCACTTTGATGGCATGTTTTAGAAAATGTGCAGGGGAGGGGCTTTGTTCCATGTCACCACACAGATACACTGTCCCGCTCTTGTCTCCATCTTGCCTCCTCCTGCTGTAAATGTGGAATAATGTATTCTCTCAAGTAGTGGTGGCAATCAGCTCTCCTCTGTTTATGACAGCTGATTGACCATATTTTTGCTTCTCATTGGTGGCACGAGCTTAAAACCTTATTAGCTTATAAATTCTACTAGCACTCCTACTTTTCAATTATAGACTCACCTGGAGGTAATGTAGAATGCACCAGATGCTCTGTATGGGGAGTATGGATAAAGGGAAGAGGGCTATTTGGGGCCGTGACTCCAGAGCTGCCTGAGGAAGGGTGTTCCTCGTGAACACCACACACACACACACACACACACACACACACACACTCATGCTAAGGAATTTGAACCTGATCCAAGACACGAGGTCTAACTTCCTTCCTTCCTTCCTTCCTTCCTTCCTTCCTTCCTTCCTTCCTTCCTTCCTCCCAGCATGGGATGACATTGTCTGACCTCTTTTTGAAAAGCTAGCTCATTGTGTGAAAGTCAAGCTGACCAAGGTGGAGGAGGCCGGCATACTCATCCGGCCAGGAGCTGATGGGAACTGCACCAGCACAGTGAAGCCAGGAAACATTTTGGAAGGAGAAGGGTGAGGACCAAGTGAGTTTGGTTTGGGGCCTGTTGAGTTTGAGGCATGAGGTGGGCACTACCCAGGTCCCCCTGTCAGGAAGGAGGCCCTCATGCCCCCCACTGGCCTGGGTGTGGGTTGATAATGGCTCACAGCTGAATCCCTTTCAGGGAGCTTCCCTTGGCCAAAAGGAACTTTGTTGCCCAAGGAGTCATAGAAACTTGAAAAGAAGTGATTATCAGCAGGAGAGAGTGATGGGCTTAGAAGGCAAATCAAGATTTTTTGTCGGATTTGGCCACACGGAGCTTGTTGGTGACTTTTGCAAGAGGAATGTGAGGAGGGGCAAAGTATGGATTTCTGGGGCATGAAGACCACATGGGAGGCAATGAGAAGGAGCTCAAGCTGAGTCTTGAAGGAAAGGTGGGAAGTGGGGCATGGGAATACCTTCAGGAAGGGGGGTGATGTGAGTGAAGGAACCCAGGCTGGAGAAATCACCTAGTTTGACTGGAGGGAGGTGGGAGGGTGCCCAGGCATGGCTGCCTTATATGGTAGGCTCTGGAGTTAGAGCAAAACCAACCAGGCTGTGTCCACACAGATGCCCGAGTTCTGCTGGGTTCAGGGTACGTACTGCCCTCTAGTGGGCACTGGGCATTTTGCCCCCAGAATGTGAACCTGGCTGCTCAGGTGTGTATTTTGACTTTGGTCCAAGGACCTCCTCCTTGTTTATGAATGCAGATGTAATAAGTTCTTGGAATGAGTCTGTTAAGCCAGTTTAATGCCTAAATCAGTTTACTATCCTGTCTAGTAAGCTCATTTTTGATACTTCTTACTTTTATTTTAATGTTACTAAAATTATTTTCAAAGAATTTAATTGTCTTGTATAAATTGTGCAGGAAGAATTTAACCCACCTGTCAAATTGTATCCAGTTTAACATCTGACATCGTACATTTTCTTTTGTGGTCATAGTTTCTATCAAATCCAATTTTCCTGGGCAAATATTTGCAGATCTAAATTTTATCAAGACAATTATATATATAATCTCTAACAAATGATACAGTGTGACATTCTAATCATTACCAGGCCTATTTTGAGGAGATTATTTCTTCTAAGAAAATTCATTATGACCAGGGTCAAAGAGCGATAGTTTATATTTATTTCTTCACTACTTTATTACGACATTAGGAGCAGACTGAGATGGTCCCAGTTTGCGCTCATGCCAGGGTGACTGACTTGTGAGTCTGAGTCTCCTGTTTGTTTCTGGTTACTCTGTGTGCTGTGTCTACGCCGCCTCCTCTGTGGGCAGCACGTGGTGGGGTCAGGATATGCTTAGGGGCAGTGGGACGTCCTGCCTCAGCTCCACCATCCTCCCCAGAATGCCCACGCTGTGTAGCCACGGTGCTAACCCTTTACAGACATCACCTCACTGAATTCTCCTTTCTTATCCCATTTTCCAGTGATGGAAATGTCAGCTTAGAGAAGTTAAGGGGCATAACTGGGATTTGAACCTAGGTTTTTCTAAATCCAAATCCACAGTTTAAACCACGGGGTTACCCTTTATGTATTTCACTGTATTTGTGTGCTCAGCAGATAACCAGTCACTGCCAGGTGCTCTTTAGTAGGCACAGTGGTTGGTTATGCTCATAGAATATCTGGTCCAGACCCTCACAGCGCAACTGTGCCAACAAAGGCTCAGGGAGAGAAGAATTAGCCCACAGTCAAGTAGTTATTGAATAGCACAGTTGGCTAGAACCCAGGTTTCCAGCCCCACCCCATGCCAGCCTCTGCTGGTGATCGCCACTCAGTTTAGCTCAGCTCCTGAACAAGTGTCTTCGGATCTTCTCCAGCTCAACGAGCGGCCAATTTGATGGGGAAGCCAGGCATTGTGAGTTGTCAGACACTGGGATGCTTGGATTTCCTTTGTTTCGATTAAATTGGGAGAAAATGTCCCAGTGATGGGGACCGTTACCTCACTGGCTAGAAGTGACCATGTCTGACAGTTGCCACATACCCACCCCAGGGCCTTGTGTCTCTTGCAGGGTCTGATTTCCCCATCAGAAGGAGCTGAGTGGGGCCACCAGGCCCTGGCCCGTTCTTGTGGGCGCTGAGCAGGGAGTGGAGGAGAAGGCTGCCTCTCCGGTTTGTGGGCCTGGCACACACGTTAGTTACCACTTCGGCTTCCATGGTGAGTAATGCAGGGAGGTACTTCAGGTCCTGAAATGACTGCAAAGAAGGCTTTTCCTTTGTGTAGCTATAACATATTTACTTGTTCTGATTATATAAGGAATGCTGCCTCATTGTGGCCCAGTGTTCCTTTAAAGGAACTATTTCATAGCAACCATCATAATAGTATGAGAATGAGAGAGACGTCTTGTTTGTTTCCTTCTTCCTTGAAAATCTACATTCACACAAAGAAAGGGCCCAGAGCACGAGAAAATAACTGCACACTTGACCTCATTAGATGGAGAGAAAGCTGACGTATCAGGCTGGAGTGGCCTTCCACCACATGGAATTCTGGGGCATCTGTGCTGGCCGCACTGACCCTCAAACCCTACTGTCCCTCCCCCATGACTCCTGAACAGTGACAAATGGTCACAATGACATATGCAAGGAAAGAGGACGTTCAAAACTCTGCATCTCAGATAGTTTCCATTGATGCTAAGAAAGTCTGCTATGAGAGGGGAATGTGACTTGCAGGGTCAGCCGGAGGGTCCTTGTCTTTGCAGATCTTCCTCTGTTTCCCAGCAGTCTGGCAGAGGGCCACTGAGATGCTGGGTTAATCATAGGGGATGATTTAGCTCTTTGAAGCTGGAGATACTCCTTCTGTTTCTAATACTCCACCCTCACAGGGGGCCCCACAGCCAAGGACCCTGTTCTGATAGAGCATTTTGAGCAGGTTGGGCAAAGGCAAGCCACACAGAGCCTCTTTGCCAGTCATCCTTTCTGGGGACCATGTGGACTTCTCCTTGGCTTAGCATCTCAGGTGGCCAACTCTCACATGAGTGTGCCTGGAAGGGCACGACGACCCACCATCAGTGTCCTGGGGACCCCAGTCTCCGTTAGCAGCCAAGACGCAGAGCCTGAATCGCTGACCCCCTGGTGAGTCTTCCTTTGTTTGACTCCATTAGCGACTGACTTACCAGACTTTGCCGGGATAAAGATTCTAAAACCCACAGGCACCTCCCAGCTTTCACAGAAATAGGTGGTCTGTGCTCCTCTCACAGATAGCTTTGGGCGGAGAAGGAAGAAGCCGGGGTTGCGTGTCCCAGAAGCATTTTGTGAAAGGACTATTTATTCTAGGCACAGTCTATTTGGCTCAACACCTCTCAGACAGTCAGTAATTCTAGTTTGTTGATGATTATCCTCGCCCCTCCCCCTCCATCTGCCACGGGATCTGCGCCTTGCACTGCGGCCGCCCCTCGGAACGTGGAAGCATCTGTCTCTCTAATGACCAGCCGGGACAATCTTGGCTGCTCAATATGGCTTGATGAAGAAAACATTTAATTTCTGCAATACAGGGCACTCCAAAGCCAGATTTGACAACTGTTCCATTGAACACTAGTATTTCACAATTTCCTTAGATAAAGAAAAGAAACAGTTCTCACTCCCAGAGGAATATATTTACAAGATGGGATGTTGATAACGAGACTACTAGAATGACAAATGGTTCTGAAACATGCTTTGTATTGACTTTGATGAGCACGAACAGCCTTCTGTGAGATGGAATTCTTCCAGAGCGCCTGCTCTGAGCCTGATGGGCCCGCAGAAGCCTCATGAGTCCTGCTTCCTGGGATCTTCTTGGGGGTATGAGGAGACAGCTTTTGGGTGAGGGCCTCTGGGACAGGCCTGAGTGGCAGGTAGGACCTCCGAGGGAGACCTGTGAGGGCTTCTTGGAGAGGTGGGGTTCACAGAGGGAGGTAAAGGATGGGAAAGGCCTTGGTAAGCAGGAAGTTGGGGGGCAGAGTGGGTGAAGACATCCACACTGTGGCCTATGGTAGAAGTGAGGCATGGTCGGGTGGGGACCTGGGTGGAGGAGGCAGCTCTGTGGGCAGGGAGAGGCTATGGCCCTCTGACCTTGGCCAAGACAGATGGACAAATTCATGGTCCTGCATGAAAGTAGAGAGAAGATGTGCCTCCCACGGGGTCCCAGAGGCAAGGACTAGCAGCTAGACTTCTGTGATAGAGGCTTGCTGAGCCCTGGGACCTAGGCCCAATGCCCTGGGGATGCTTCCATAGAAGAATCATCATGAAGGCCTATCCGCATGATTGAGGCCTAGGACAGGGGACGGGCAGCCTCCCAGAGCTCTCAGAGAGTGGGCTTCTGGCTCCCATTCCAGAAACTCATTCTCCTGCCCCAGAGCCTGTGATCCAGAGGCTCCCCTGCCCTCGCCCACAATGTTTCTGCTAGTGCTGAACTCTCCTTGTCCCTTTTGGGGTTCCACATCGGAGGGGGACCTGGGCTGTAATGGGAGAGAGGGAAAGAGAGAGTCAGAAACTCTCCTTTGCACCTTGTGAAATGGAAGCTGTTTTCACAGACAGGAAGCGTGAGTAATGGGTGCAGGAAGTGTGCTATGATTCTTCCAGAAAGCACCTTCCACCAGCATTTGTATAATTCCCCAGTGCTCAGGGCTTTTATGAATTGGTGGAGCAAGCACCTGCCCTGGATTTTTTAGGTAATTAGTAGGTCAGGCGCTTACCAGAAAAGAGGATTTCTTGGGGTACCTCTGGGTCCCGTTCCTTCCCAATACTGTCCCTTCCTGGCACTGCTTTGTTAAAAGCTCACCTGGCTTCAACTTGCTTTATGTTCCACAGCATGATTCTGTCCCCCCTCCCAACACACATGCCTCTCAGTAACCTTTAGTCAGCTCAGCCCCTGGTGGCGTGAATCCCTGAAGGTCTGGATTGGGGATCCCCAGAGAGAAGAGGATTTTATGACCCATTTTCCTCTGTAGAACACATTTAACTTAAGAAAGAGGTGAATGAAATAAACTGTGTTAAGAGATTTTCATCGTGTTTCTTGAGCTGTTATAATTCCAGGCTTAAGTACTTCTGCTCTAAACCCCGCTGAAGTTGTGTCTAAGGCTCAGGGTGATTTGGGGATGATGTGATGCTTTTCCTTGGGACACTTCCACCCAGCAACAGGCTGAGAAGGGTGGCAGGATTGTGGAAGGGAAGAGCTGGCCAGCTAGATACACCCGTGGGGCTGGTTCCCAGCTCTGTCCCTCACTAATGAAATGAGCCAGCGATCCCTGGCTTTGGAAAAGGCAAACTGTGAACACATTGTCAGGAATCAGCGTCACATGGGTATCTCTGCCCTTTGCTTTCAGCCCATGACTGTTGTTTCCCTGAACAGCTGTGCACTGCTCAGAGGTGTCAGCTGAGGGAGCAAATGGGGGCTGAAACCCACTGTGCACTGAAGCACTAACCTGTTGCCCTTGGGGCTGTGTCTGCCTGCAGGCACATTCTGAGTCATACAAAAGAACAGGCTGGTGGTGGCCCTAGCTGGGAAGCCACAGGCTGATCTCAGAGCAGGACCTGGTCACTCAGATCTACACCTGTGACTCCCTCCAGGGAAGAGCACCCATGCCTTCACTTCCATGCACTCTGGCTTCTTGTGGCCACTACTGACAACACTTCCTGGCCCCTGGGTCCCAGGGTAGCTCCTCAGAAGTTCATACATCATCACATTCCTTAAGGGGCCTGGAGGCCAGCCCATGGCCTCTGCCAGGCAGTGCTGACTGCTCAAGATCAGCCCCCCTGACTTGTTATCTGCCCACAGCCAACCCACTCCCAGAAAGCTTCTTCCACCTCTGACCTCTGTCTCCCTGTTACAGAAACAAGGGAGTCCAAAAATCCCCAGAGCTTGCAGCTGGGGGATGGGGAGAAGGAAGCAGCTTTTGGAATGCTTCCACATGCCTGAGGCTGGTGGCTAGTGTCTTTCTTATGCAAATTGCTTTAATGCATCCAAAGCCTCAGGCAGATGGGAGGAGTCTTGAACCAGGGGACGGTATGGAAAGCACACAGAGCCTATGTAGGGTTCTGTGAATGGTCAGAACTGTTTGCAACGCCCACTGCGTCAGATGACGCACTCAGGGATATATAAGCAGCTGCAGACATTTTAGCTTAGACTCTCTCAGACACTCTCGCTTTCTGACTCGGGTTCTCACTCGCGCTCTGGCTCTGGCGCTCAGACTCTCTCAGACTCTCGCTCAGACTCTCTCTGGCTCTCGCTCGTGCTCTCACTCTGAGACTCTCGCTCTCTGACTCGGGCTCTGGCTCGCGCTCTGGCTCTGGCGCTCTGACTCTCTCTCTGGCGCGTTCGCGCTCTCGCTCTCTCGCTCTCGTGTGCTCCCTCCACGTGGCTTGGTGAAGGGGCCTTCTCCATGTGGCTTGGAGAAGGGGTCTCCAGGCTGCTTTAAGAGGCTCTCGCCATGCGGTTTTGAGAAGGAAAGGAGATCCACGCGGTTTTGCAGGAAGAAGGCAGTTTGCAAGAAGGCTGAGAATCCAGGTGGTTCTGCATTGAGAGCTGAAGGGCGCCACAGCACAGAAAGGACCTCCCCAATCAGGATTGAATGATTGGCAGCTGCTGGTAAAGCTGAACTGTGTTTGGAAAGTAGGGAAACGGTTTCTGTGACTTTCCTAAAACTAGCCTGGTTTGGAAGGGGGGGAGGCAAGGATATGTGTTTGTGGGTATTTTAAAGAGCATAAGACTTAACAACAGAAATCCGCAAATAACTAAATCTATATAACTGTTAAATAAACAATTCTTTTTCTTTTCACCAAACTCTGGTATTGAGAGTTATAATTTTGGCGGCGGGCAATCGGGCCCCTAACTAAAGAGCCCGTGGGTTTGTTTTCAACTGGAGCAGCCCAGGGGTTCTGTAACATCCCCCTGTGCCGAGCCCTGGTACTGGCACCAAACCTGCTGTCCTTGAGAGGCTGGCTCTGCTCCTCTCTTGCCCCCAAGCTTGCACCTCCAGCTCTGACTGCCACAGGAGAGCTGCTTGTGAGCAATCTCTCACCCACAGTTTTCACTGTCTTTCTCCCTGCCCCTCTTTGCCTTTTGGCCACATGGCCGCTGCCCCGGCTTCACAAGGCCCGGCTGGGTCACGATGCTGGGTTGGTCTGTTTTTTAGGAGAAACTCTTCTGGCGGGCCCTGCTGCCTTCATCCAGAGGCAGGGCCTCTCCATGGAGCCGGCCTGCTGAAGAACCTAAGCAGCTCATGGTCGGGGGAGGATGAGAATCCCCAGTTAGCAATTTAGAAACTTCCTTTTGCCTTCTATGCATAAATTCCTCCCAGAGAGTCTTCAGCAGGGGAGGGAGCAGTTGGCTAGAAGCAGGATTAGGAGTTCAAAACTGAGTACCTCAGCCATTTGACTGCCCTTGGGACTCCCCACTAGTACCCATCAAATCAGCCTGTCTGAAGTCATTCTCCAGCTTTAGTCTGACACCAGCCCCACTCCTGGATCCCCCGGGTCTGAGGCCAGGAAGACAGGCCAGGGAGCAGAGACAGGCAAGGGTCGCCCAGCGGCTCTTTAGGTGCTAACAAAAACAAAAAGAAAATTAACCCAGATTCATTCTCTAATCACTATATCTTATTAGAGCCTGATTATATAATCTGTCTAGGTTTATATTCTCTCTTAACCTGTTTTTTTTTTTTTTTTTAAATATTAGTCATAATGGAGCTTGAGAGTCTCGTGGTGGACTCATACATCTGGCTGAGGTGGGTGAATTGAGGCAATTTATTGTAAGCATAATTCTGGGAGAACCAGAGGGTTCTGCACAGATGAGAGGTTGTTGCTAACAGTGGTTGCTTTGTGTTGTGGGGCTTGCAATTAGGATCGATCAACATTGTAATAAAGTGTCACTAAATTGCCAGGTGCCACAGCTCTGATAGACTCATTGGTTCTGGGTTCTCTGGGGATAGCCCTCTAGTTTCCATGGGCCTACCACAACTAGGTACAGAAAGCTGGTAAGGGGAAGCATTATGCTTCTACAGAACAGTCTGGGTGGCAAATTTAGTGCATTGGCCCACCCCTGCACCAGAGAGTCCTAGGCTCTGCTTTCGCTGCTCCTTCTGCTGCAGACAGCAGGGGGCCCCAGTCCCCACAGCACACCCGTGGGAGAAAGTCCACATTAGGCAAAATAAACAACGGGAAGCGATAGCATGACCGGGACCAGCCAAGCCATGGCCTCTCAGCTGGGTGCTTCATGGTCAGGGACAAGCTTCTTCTCTCTCTTCACAGTGCCCCTGGTGGCCTGGAGGAGTTATTGGAGCATTTCCTTCAAGCCCCTCAGGAAGCCTGGGGATGTGGCCTTATTCATCTGCTCATATTCTCATAGCTGGACCAGGCAGTTTAGCAGTTGGCAATGATCTGCCATTGTTATTTTCAATGGCTAGTTTTGTCATTTTTATCACACTTAAATGGTGAAAACAGAACACAGCTCTTTGCATACTGTCAGTATCTTTTTGCAATACCAACTTTCCTTCTATGCTGGTTCTAGGTCATTTAGCTTGGAATTGGTGTTTCATTTGGTCACTGCTAGCAATTTGTCAGGCTTTTTGAGCCAGAAATTTTTTTTTTTCTGCCTGAGGTAAAGTGTCATATATTTGGAAAGCAATTTCCCCAGATTCAGGGGCCAAAACTGATTTTATGTTTCAGATAGTAAATGCATTTTTTTTTTTTTGCTTTGTTAAGTTCTTAATTTTTCTTTATAAGAAATACACAGCTAGCTGCCTGCACATGTCTGTTTGAAAGGAGGCAGAGCCATGTAAGTTCATGAACTTAATCTCCAGTGGATGAAAAAAGAGAGAACACCAACCACACACATGCTTAAGGCCTGCTTGCTAATTGATGTGCTCTTCAGAAAGACATAAATATTGTGCACTTTGAATCCGTGATCTGTATCTCATCCTCTGAGACAGGAATGATAATGTACTGAGGCCTCTAGCACAAGCCTCATTGTGAGTATATCAGGGGTAATGGGGTTTGGGGTTAGCTCGCCTGAATGGAGTTCTTAATATTAATTATCTTTGCTTTAGTTTTTGAGGCACTAAAAAAATTGTTATGCCTAATATATTAGCATTCATTTCCAGGCTTTAAAAAGTGATTCTGCTTTGAAAGGAGAGTTTTAAATTTGAAATACAAGGCCTGTATAGCAGTATCTTGAAATCTTTCACTGTGCTTCAATATTAACTGTAGGTGTAGGCATCATGGGGCACCTGTTTGTCATTAATGTGAAGGTGTTGTGAAAGAAAAGGCCCCTGGGGCCCCTCTAGGGGTAATGTCACTCAAAACTTAGTTCTGGAGTCAATCTGACCCCAGAAATGGGTTGTACCTATTGACAAAATGACAGTGGGTAGCTTTATCAAAGCTGGAGACTGGCAGTTTTAGCAAATGGAATAGGAGTTGGTTTGTGGATGGATCTGCCAGGCAGTTTTGGCCCTGAGCAAAGTCTTTTTGTGGATGAGTTTGATGAGCTTGAGGGGTCAAAGGGCAGGATACCCTGGAATCCATGTTTAAATTCATGGTTCTGCCAAGGATATGGCTTATTTGCAACATAGCCTAGTTGCCACAGGTTCAGCCTACTTGGGGAAGGTGGCGTTTCTGTTTGCTCAGGTCTCTGGCTAAAGGAACATGAATCTATGTATGCGTATATACTATACATGGATTGGAAAACTTAAACCACTCCCCCAAGAGCCTCCCTGGCTTGTCTTCTTATGTGTTTATTGACTTGTGTGCAATTGATTCCCACTTGGGGTTGGTGGCTTTTCACTTCTTGCTCTTATTCAGCAATTTTGCCTGTTAAATTCTAATCTGGGTTTAAAACATTTTCCAATAAAGCCAAAGCTTGAGGATCATCCAGTTGAAAGGGAAGTTAGATCCACAGAGGGCCCTCCGGGTGTTCGCACTGGGCGGCTTTGCTTGCACTGAGGAGCACGTACCCTCAGTCTGGAAACCTTGCTGGTCCTGGCAGAATGGGCCAGAGGGGAGTGTCTCTTTTTAAAACTGAGCTTTTATTTCTTACCTAAGCCATTCCCTTCTTTAAAGGAAAAAAAAAAAAAAAAGCCATCTTCCTGATACAGATGGGGGAAGAAGGCCCTGTTCTCATTCCTGGGAACAAACAGCCTTGACCCTCTGTGCTGGTAAAGGTTCCTGGCCTCCAACTCCCAGCTGTCCCTTTGCCAGGCCAGGGGATTTTCTATGGCAGTGCAGTCCAGGTATGGGAATAGCCAATTCACTTTACTCTTCAATGAATTCAATTTAACAAACACATATTGAGTGCCAACGCTGTGAAATTACCATGGAAACCCAAGTGGAATCTTTAAAATCCACTGGGGCCATCGTTTGAGTTCCCACATCCACTGACACCTCAATGAGCAGAAAGAATACATCTTGGTCCAGCCCATGCCTGGTTATATGCTTGCATTCAGTCCAAAGAGCAGAAAGGGGACACAGATGGAAGAAAATTTGTAAAGCCGCTAATGTGGCTTTTTGTCCCTGGCTGTGGAATGTTGGGCTCCCGGGAAAGAGTGTGAGGAGCCAGGGCTGTGATTTCTGTTGGAGCAAAGAGCTGAGTTCAGTCACAGCTGCCTCTGCTCAATAGTGTCAATTACCTGCATGCTCTGCTCTGGGGCAGGACCTGAAAAGGGATGTCATGGTGCCTGGTGACAGCCGCCTCTGCAGCACCTTGTAGCACAGCGGGGGCCATGGGCTTCAGAAGAGCAAAGCTTCGATTAGGTGAGGTACTTGTCACGCAGCAGGAGCAAGACTTGTTCCTGACAAAGGCTAGAAACCATAGAATCATGGACCCACCAGGGGTCTTAGAGGAACCATGAGACCCTGTGCCGTTTGTTTTTAAGAAGACAGTAGTTCCAGCTGTGCTTAGGAAAGTTCCAACTTAGAAAACGGGGAATATGGGGCTTTGATATTTAAGATCATTGTAATGATTATATATCTGCACTGCAAGTGACAAAAAAAAAAAAAAAAAGAGAGAGAAAACAGAAAATCACACCGGCTTAAACTATGAAAGAAGTCTGCTGGTCTAGCCAACAGGAAAGTCCGGATGTAAGTTTAGGTGAGGCCTGACCCAGGTGCTCAATGATGTCACCAGGGACCCCACACCTTCCCATTGCTCTGTGCTGCCTTTTGACTGGCTTCCTTGATGGGTGTGAGCTGGGCACCAGTGGCTCCTGGGCCGCAGGCTTCTCATCCATGTCTGACCACCTTTGCCTCAACCTTCCCGCTGGTCAGACCGGCTGGGCTTACGTGGCCATTGCTGAGTTAACCGCTGGTGGACAGGAGGGACCCACAGGATCTACCCTTGGGGTACACAGCTTTGGGGGGAATGAAGCAGAAACAAGGAGCTGTGGTGGGGACATGGAGGCGAACTAATGTTTACTAGTTTCACGAAGAACATGACCTGAGTTTACCCCATATTTGCCTGCTCCACTGTGCATGTTCCTGTCATCATTTAGGCAGGCACTCTGCCTGGACACCCACGTCCCCCTCTGGTGTGTGCATGGTTCCTCTGGGGACATGGCAGAGCCCACACGGCCTCAGTTCACAAGGTGTCAGCGTGGGAGGGCCAACCCCCTCCCTCGTTCCCTCTGTCCCCAGAGGAGGGAACAGTTTAATTTTCAGGAGCTTGTTGAGCCTTGCCTTTGGTTTTGCCATCATGACGTCCTTTCCACATCTGTCTCCTTAGAGCCACCTTCCTGAGGGCTGAGGGACTCCATCATCCAGGCATGACCTGTGCCCACACGAGGGGCCTGCTGCTGTGCATGTGCCAGCATGGTGCTGCTGCTGAAGTCTGCTGGAGAGCAATTAGTCTGACTTCACCCTCCTGCCACTCCTGTAGGTTTGTTTCTCTCTCATCAGCCTTGAAAATAGCTTTTGTTTCCTCAGGTAGCACGTCCCCTTCTTTTTGGGTGCATTGATCTTTCTTCTCTCAGGATGGTGCATGGTAGTGTTTGACCAGTGTATGTGATCCATCAGGCTTTGTGGAGCTGGTGTTTAGGGGCATCAGGTGGCGCTTCTGATGGGGGCGGGTGTGCCTGGCTCTGATGTCTATCTGCTCAGAGCACCCCGCAGGGCCGCCCTTCTGGCTCCTAGGCATCCCCTGGGCCATGTACCAAAATGGTGGACTGTATTTGTGTTCATGTTAATGAGCTGCTTTGTCACTACCTGGGTGGGCTCACTGGGGGTGAGAGGGTGCAGGTGTCCATGGCACTGATGTGGTGACTCCCATGTGAGAAGGCTGTGTGACCAGTGTGCCCTGCTCACACTTTACTTCTGCAGAGTTCAGAAACAAGCTCAGATCGTGTGGCCTGTCATGACACAGAGCTTTGTCCTGGAGAGGTGATGGCTCTGGGAGATGGAGAGTGATGATGAGGGGTCTTCTGAAGATGTCAGAAGCCAAGTCTGACTTAGGAAATGTAGAGGTGCCTGTCTTCTTAAAGATGTAAACATCTCCTAAACCACCTGGTACACCTGCCCCCAGTCACGAGGGCTGGGAAAGGGGACACACTAACTTTTTGTGCCATTCTGTAAGGAAAGGCCGTGGGAAAGGGAAGTGCCTGAAGCCACCACACAGAGCAGGGGTGGGGTCCCTGAATTTCACTGTGACAGACTGAGCCTCAGCCGTCCCTGTGGCAGAGGTAGGGCTCTGTGGTCCCTGGGGCTTCTGAACTCCTGTAGTCTGTTACACAATGTGGTGGGTGCTGTGGGTGCTCCCGATTCCTCTTCCCGCCGGTGCTCCCTGCCCCGGCCACTGTCTGCTGGGAGTTCTCCAGGAACGGTCCTCTGTCAACTGGGAGCTTTGCCACTTCCCCACCCCCTGGGGCCAGTCATAACAGACAAGAAGGTACAAAAGACCAGCCTGTGCGCCTCAGGTGGGACTGACCTCAGGGCCAGTCATGCCTCGGAGCATGCCACCATATCAGAAGGAAGCCAGGCTCCCACTGCAACCACATCCTTGCTTGCTCCCCGCCTCTACCTGTCCTGTTCCGCACACACCCAGTAATATTTGCTGAGTCTCACAAATATTTCTGAGAACCCAAAACCTTGTGTTAATTCCTGCTTTTAGGGAATCTGACCTAAGGGTCATGGTCACCACTGATCAGGACTGCGTCATCGGTATGGGATTAATAGGGGGCTTCATTCATTCCAGCAGTGTCAGTCTCTTTCCTTCTGTTTTCCCCATCCCTTCTTGTTTTCCCTCCTCAGCTCTTTCATGTGCCTACCCACCCATCTGCCCGTCATCCACCCTTGCCTGTCTGTCCACACAGTCATTCATCCAGACACTGACCTTCAAACCCTCCTCTGTTCTGCCTGGATGGAGACTGCATGGGACCTACCATCTCTTCGGAATTGGGTTCCCTTTCTGTTCCTCTAGAGAACGGGAAAGGCTGGGGAATGGGAGGGTGGGGACCAAGAAGAACACCATCCAGAAGTGGGAACTGGCTTTGTGGATTCAGCACGACTCACTTTAGTATGTTTTCTGCCATCTCGTGAGTTTGTTTTCCTAGACACTCACCACTGGGCCTGGGGTCACTGGCAGAAGGTGGAGAGGGAGTTTTTCACTTATAAATAGTGTAGGAAAAATTGAGGTGAATTATCTGGCTGTTGCGTGAGAGTGCTTTATTGATTACCGAGAGCCAATCAAATTAGCTGTCGGAAGAGAATGCAGATGGCACCATGTGGGATAGATTTCCTATATTCCCTAATTGCATTATTTCAATCAGTGGGTGAACACTGCGTGGCCTGCGGTGGGGTTGGGATTGGGGAAGAGGGGGCGGGCTGACTCACACTGTCTGTCTGGGCCAGGCTGAGGATATGAGTTTGAATGTCACAAGTACTTTAATATCAACATTAAGGCATTAACAGAATAGATCTGGGTTGCTTTATGGATTAATGCAGGTCAGGGGCAGGACTTCAAGCATGTGTTTTCAGGTGAGAAAGCCTCTCCATCCTTGCGTTTGGAGATGCGTCAATCCCTCGTGCAAGCAGATTGAAACAACTCTCTTCCTCCTTTTGAAGGTGATATTGTTTAGCACTTTAGAGCTTAAGTTCTGGTCCAAATCTCAATTATTTTTTCTTACCAGGTGCGTTACCTTTGGCAGACTGCTTAACCTCTCCAGTGCTCAGCTTCCTCCTTTGTGAAATGGGGCTGACAATTGTGCCTCCCTCACAGAGCTGTCCTGAGGGTCACCATGCCTGGCATATGGCTGGTGCTCAGTAGGCATGAGCTCTTCCTGCTGAAGGCCATCGACTTTTCTTTGGGCAGGTGGCCACTTAGCAAAGTTCCCAGGTTGGATTATGGAATGGCTGGTTCAGTGATGGAGAAAAACCTAAACACATGATTTCTGTTCTTCTCAGAAATTCTATTCATTCATTTTTCCTTCTAATTATTTATTAATTCTTCTTTGCAGTCCCTCTGGGTGGGCAAAATAAGCACGCAAACTCTTCCCAGAGACCCAGTGCCGCAGGACCCTCTTGGTGGCAGGTGTGTAAGTTGGTTGTAGTGCTTGTTGGTGGCAGTGTGGCCATGCTGCTGACCAGCAGCCATGGGCTCTGAGGGGTGAAGCTTCCTCCGGGGTGGGGTGGGGTGGGCTGAGGGACATTGATCAGTGAGCTCCAGCCCGGTAAGACTCATGGCAGCAACTTCTCTCTGTACTGCGGCTGCGGCAGCTCCCTACCCAGGACCCCCGCAAAGTTCTGGATGAGAGCTGGACAGGAGCAAGGAGGAGGCGGCGGTAAGATCTGTGGGGCCCCAGCCCAGGCTCTGTCACCTTGATGAAGTAAGGGCTCCATTTTCAGATGTTGCAGGCCTGGCGCAGCACTGTGACTCCTACAGACGACCAGGCGTGCACCTCTGGGATGTGTTTGGCTGCCCATGTTGTAGTTACCTACTCCTTTCATCAAAGACCCTTTCTTTTGTCTTCCTCCTGAGAACTTCCTCCCTTCTTGAACAAGTGCATTATCTTCTCCAGAAGAAAGGAGGTGGCAGGTAAGGCGCAGTGCTAAGATGGCGTCAGGGCCCAAATTGCTATTTAGAGAAGCAACTAAGTTCTATGAGTCAGAAGAACAGTTACTTTCACCTCAGTTGCCATGGCCAAAGAGAGTGGAGTGGGGCAGGCAGAGGAGGGCACTGGGAGCCCGGTCAAGCCCACAGACACTCGTTTATGTGATCCTCCCTTAGGTGTGGGGTCACACTCATGGCCTTGGCCAGACCTGTCAAGGTCACAGGAGGAGAGAGGAGAGGCTCAGACCATACCCTCATCCCATACCTTTTACAGGTGGAGACCAGGGTCTGCAATATGCAATGTTCTTTGTCTTATAAAAAAGCACACACAAATAAGCAAACTTCAGTTAAGTTCACAGTACAGAGTACTAAACTCTTAGAAAACTCTAAGGAAATCAAATGAGGAAGCCTGCAATTCAATAAGTCTCTGTATTCTGGGACTGTGTGTTGTGGAGAGAGAGAGAGGAGAAGAGGAGAGGGGAGGAGAGAGGAGAGACACCTTGGGAGGCAGAAGCCCAGCGGCTCTTTCTGTCTGTCCTGGCAGAAGCCCTGCATGAGGCAGCCTGGCCAGGGTGCTGATGGAAGGTCTCTTCTCAGTGAAGCAGGGGCAGGTTGAGCACATCCTGGAACTGGCTGGTTATTTTAAGCCCTGAGAGATGTAGACATGGTCTCAGAAGGCACTTCCTTTTCCTGCAAAGTAAAATCCCCATGTACGTTGTAGACACATCTCTGGTGTTGGGATGACAATTCTCCCAGAATCAGCCTCTCACCTTGATTGACACTGACGAGACTGGAGTCCATCTGAGATCTGTATCCTGCTGGTCCCTGGGAGCCACACCGCAGGCTGGACCCCAGCATGTTGGAGATGCAGTTGAGGGGCTGGTCAGCAAAATCAGGAGGATTGAGGGCTTTAACTCCTTAGCTTGTCCTGTGTCTGTTCCCTCCCTCCCGTCCCCACCAGCACTTGTGTGGCTCACATGCCACTGGCATCTCTTGTCTGGACAGTGATGCTGTGGTTGGCTCCAGGTAAGTGATGAGAAGGGTCACAAGTAATGTCTGAATGATGAATAGCTAAAGCATCCATGTTTCATCTAGTTTACTCTTTTCTGTATTAGCAGATACAAGGTTGTTGCTTTAAATCTCACTTTGCTGCTGCTGTTTGGATCATTGCTGAGAGGTGTTGTTATCAAAAGAGTTGGAGGATTTGCACGTGACCTGTGGCCTCCCTTACCCAGGCCAGAGCCTGTGGTCTGGAAATGCCCACATGAGTGGTCGATGTGGGAAGAAGGCTAGAAATAAAGTCAGAACTGGTATCCTGGATGTTAAAACAATCTCCTAAGAGGCCTTCTTGCCTTCAATCTTACCTTTTCCAATTTCTCTTCCACACTGTAGACAAAAAGATTTTTCTAGAATACCATTGAGCAGGTCCTTCATGGTTCCTTTTTCCTGAAGGACAAAGCTCACACTCCCCTGGAGGCCTCCTGGGCATGGTCTACAAGGCCCTGCATGACGGGCTCCCTGTCCTCCAGCCTCTGGGCACATTCTAGTCTGTCATCTTGTCACCAGAGAGCATTAAAACCAGAGATAGTGGAGTGTGGGTAACAAACCATTTTATATACTCTGGTTGTCTTTCTCTGCACTTCCGACACCAGGAACTGAGGACCTGCCTTCTAGAGTCAGGAACCTGGCGGTGGAGCAGTGATTGCAAGCTTTGTCAGTCCTGTCAGTTCTGCTCTCAGGAGCATTGGAGCATGAGGGCAGGTCATCCAGAAACACTTCCTGACACCCAGGACCTTCCAGATGGAGGGGCAGTTAAAATCGAGGGCACCCATGATGAAGGTGAGGAACCCTCTTCAGCTTGTAGAGACCCCAGTTTGCTTGTGACAAAACAGATGTACACAGGCAGGTGGCTGTTCTGCTGCTGCAGTTGCAAAGAAATCTTCAGTCCCTTGTTAGTAGACTATGATGCAGAGGCAGGGAGGGAGCAGCAGAGATTAAATACGCAGAGGCTTTTTGGGGGGACGACATGTATTTTGGTGAAGGAAAAGACAAAAAAGAAGAAAAAGAGAGAAGGAAAGAGAAAGAAAGAAATAAAAAGAAAGGAATGAAGAAAGGAAAGGAAGGAAGAGAGAAAGGAAGGAAGGAAGGAAGGAAGAAAGGAAGAAAAAGATTGGTCAGGAGGTTCAGGGGATCTGGCAACCTTTTGAGATTCTTGGACGAAAGGAAGTGTCCTCTGAGTAAGCATGTAGTTAGAAAAACTAGGTGAGCCACCATGGGACACAGGTGGAATCTAAGAATTTTGTAACCAACCAAGCTGTTTTTTATGTGTAAAGACAAAAGAATGACCGCTTCCGATATGAAAAAGTTCAGAAGTATATACAAACTACATATACCTCCTGGGGAAAAACACCTTGAGGATGCTTGCCATTTACATGTGCATACATTTGTTAATTCAGCAAATGTTTGAGAACCTCCCATGTGCGTAGGAAGGGGCTGGAACTTGACCTGTCCAAGAAGGAATGAAATTAAGGACTTGAACATGGGGACGCTGTGTGTGGCGAGAAGGGCCATGTGGTGAGCCCAGACCAGTGACACACAGCGAGAAGTCCAGTGACATCATAGATCTGGTTGTAAACAGTCTAGGTTGGGCTGTTGTGCCAAGCCAGCTCAGATAGCCCCCTCCTTCAGGGGTATCTGATTGCAAGTGGGTCGGGGAGCTGGGGAACTCCTGGACAGTGGGCAGTGCAGGTCTGGGCAGCATGTTCCTGCTGCCCAGGGGCCTGGGCATGTAGAAAAGGAAAGAGCGTCACCATGGGGAGGCACGGGCTCCAGAGCCGGGCAGGCAGCCATAGTGAGTGGTGGGCAAGGAGGGGAACCCAGGAGGCGAACTGTGCAGAGACAGGTGAGCCGCGCTGGTGAGACAGTGTTCTGGTGGGTGCGGGTGGGGGGCAGAGCCTGCAGATGGTGGGCTTTCTAGAAGTTTCTAGCCCTGATCCTGGGGCTGACCTAGGGATGTGAGGGAACATAAAAGAAGTTGTGGATCAAACAGGCCCCAGAGATGTGTAGGGAGCAACAGAGATGGCCGCTCCACAAAGCCCTCTGGTTCTGCCCGATGCGTCTGCTGTCGGGAGCTCTGGGATCTGCCGACTGTGGAGTGAACCCCTTGGCAGGGCCATCTTCCTCAGGCCCACAGTGCAGTCCTAGCAACGGTCAGTACACAGGCCCAGATGTGGCCTCTACCACTAGTCAACAGGTTTAGGAGGACCCCGGGGGGCTCACAAACTATGGGACAGACCTTCTGCTCCCCTGGCACTGGCTTTGGACTACACTTGGGAGATTCCCCCAGTGGGGAGCAGATGGGCTGGCTGTGCACGAATCACTGGGTACCCCCTCAGCAGTAGGCGAAGGGTGGCTTATTAGATAGTGCCAGAGCTGGGGTCTCTCCTGCCTCCTGGCAGCAGGGGCTGGGGGAAGCCTTAGAGAGTCACAGAATGAGGGCAGGAAGGGGCACCGATTTTTGAGTTAATTAGAAAGTGCTCTTTTCTGGGGGGTGGGGAGTAAGTCTCAGACCAGATTTGAAGAGAAGCTGGGCAACTGCTTTCTCTCTGGGTGATCTTCTCCCTGCACTTTCAGGAGATGCTTTGCAGCTCAATGGGCCTCCACCCTCTACTGGCCTTCCTCTTCCCTGCTGTCTTACTCTTCCTTTTTTCTTTATTGCTATGCTGAAGAGGTAGTATAAGGTAGTTCCATTTTGAATTTTTGGGGGTAATGCCATAGTGCTTTCCACAGTGGCTGCACCAGCCTGCATTCCCACCAACAGTGCACAAGGGTTCCTTCCTTTCTCTCCACATCCTCGCCAGCACTTGTTTGTTGATTTGTTGACAACTTCCTTATGATCCAGTGATTGCATTTTTGGAAATATATTCAAATCACTGATTCCAAAGAATATATGTACCCCTATCTGTGTTCACTGCAGCATTATTTACAATGGGCAAGATTTGGAAGCAGCCCAAGTGCCCATCAGTAGATGAGTGGATAAAAAAGCTGTAGTTATGGACCTAATGGTATACTACTTGGCCATAAAAGAGAAGGAAATCTTACCTTTTGCGATAGCATGGGTGGACCAGGAGAACATTATGCTAAGTGAAATAAGCCAGTCAGGGAAAGACGAATACCATATGATTTTACTTATATGTGGAATCTAATGAACAAAATATACTAACAAAATAGAAACAGACTCATAGATCCAGAGAACAGACTAACACCTGTCAGAGGGGAGGGGTTTGCAGGGCTGGGAGAAAAACGTGAAAAGATTAAGCCAAAAAGAAAACCCCTCACAGACACAGCAGCATGGTGATTACCAGATGGAAAGGGGGGAGGGGGGCGGCAGGAGAGGGTAAAAGGGGGGTACACTGTGATGGAAGGAGACTTGACTTGGGGTGGTGAACACAATATAATATACAGATGATGGATTATAGAATTGTACACCTGAAACCTATATAATTTTATTAACCAATGCTGCCCCAATAAAATGAATTTTTTAAAAAAGGTAGTATAAAAATAACTGTGACCCCCTAGCTCCTTTGGCCCTCAACCCTAGCCAAACTAAATCTCTGGTCTGTTGAGGTTTTTTCCCCTGCATATGTGTAAACTCCCAGCCTATCAGCCTTCTGAGAAACCTCCCTTCCATTTTCTAGGTGTCGGTAAGGAGACGGGACCAGGAGCCAGAGCATGTGCGTTAGCTTGCTGTGCGGCGCGGGGGTGTCTCTTGACCTCTCTGGTTTCCTGTGATGTTCTCATCTTCGGCCTGCTCTTTCTTCCACGCTGTGTGCAGCAGTGCTGATGGAAGCAGTCTTTTGAATCTTTCCTAGAGTGTGGGTGACTTGCTTTGTGCCCATCCCTGCCTCCAAGTCAGGGCTCATCCAGTCCAGCCCAGACGGAAATGTGAATGGGCTGTGGCTGGAGGCTGACAAGCACAGACAGCTCGGCCCTAACCTCCCTGAGAGCGCTTTCTAGCGTGGTCCCCTGCCTCAGGCCGTGAAAGTGCACTCATCTGAAATTATCCCTATGGTTTCTGCAGCCCTGCCTTCTGCTGTTTGTATAGAGGGAGACCAGGTCAGCTCTCCGGCCTATTAACCAACCCCCTCCCATTTCTCCCAGAGAGCCTGGGAGTCCCAAAGCAGTTCAGGGTCAGAGCAGCCCTCTGGCTCTGAAGTGTCCCAGGAGGGCCCGAGTCTGCATGCCTGTTGCCAAGGTCTCATCTCTTTTCATCTCAGGGACACATCAAAGGCATTCAGCATCTCTTTTCTGGTCATATTTCTCACTCTATCTTTCTTTCTTCTTCTTCTTCTTCTTCTTCTTTATTTATTTATTTTTTTGGTTTGTTTCATTTTCTGCCTTTCAAGTTCTGCTGTGTTCTCTAATTGCTCCAGAAGCCAGGCAGATGGGCTGGTTTCTTTAGCCAAAATAAAATTTAAAAATCATCTCAGAGTAAACGGGAGGCTCGGCTACTGCAGTTTCTCCGTGATGGCTAGTTTGCCACCACAGGAGCTTCCTGTGTTTAATAAGCCATCTGGGCCTGGCCATGCCTCCCTCCAGAAGGCGTCTGACAGCTTTGCTGGACTTGGCGAAGGACGCTGTTGGCCAGGAGTGACCACCTGGAATGTGAATTCTCCTGACTGGTGTAGAATTGGGGGTGTTACAGGCTGAGTAAGAGGTGCCAGGTTATCCTGTCCTGCCTCCATGTGTGGCTGTGGCACCTGTGGCCTTGGAGGGCAGTGTGCTGCCCATGATCAGTTTCAAACAAAAGCCAGGTCTCCTGACTCTTGGTTTAGCTCTCTTCTTTTTTTCTTTTTCTTTTTAAAATTTATTTTTATAGGGAGGGTAACAGAGGGAGAAAAAGAGGGAGAGAAACATTGATGTGATTGAGAAACATCAACCGGTTGCTTCTCGTACGTGCTTTGACTGAGGACTGAACCTACAAACCAGGGACGTGCCCTGACCGGCAATTGAACCAGTGACCTTTCACTTTTGGGATGACACCCAACCAACTGAGTCACACGGGTCAGGGCTAGCTCTCTTTAACATAAAGGAGCCTGTCACAGAGGATCTTGTTGGAAGGGTGAATGGATGATCTTGTTTAAGGGGAATATCAAGAGTCTTGGTGAGGGGGGAGCATGGCTGAGAGACATGAACTCTTACTCTCTCCACTTTGGAACTCTCTAGCCACTGCCTTAGAGGTAAGAAATGGATAAGGTTCTATCCTCCCATACTACTTCAATATCTGGTCTTCAGTCTCATAGCCCAGGGCCCTTCAGTTTGTTTATATAAGGAGAATTATGTCCTAAAAAAGACTGCATCAGTCAGGCTAACCTTATACTAACTTCATTCAGGGTTGTACTATACAAGTCAGTTTACTAGTTGTAAGAGGACAAGGGGCTGAGCAGGTGACCAGGTCATGATGTTGCTCTTCTGGAGACTATTGGAGGCCATGGAAATACTCTGACCATCAGAAAGTTGTTGGTGAGCAGAGTGAGAGCCAGGAGTGCTGGAGTTCTTAGGGATGTTCCCTCTGTTTCTGAGGTTCCTTCTTCTAATTTCTGGGGCCAGTTCTCCTTGGAATCTGACATCTACTCCTCTGTATTGGGGAGTGGGGTAGTACAAAGAACAGGATTCTCTCTGCATCTCCTTTCTTTCTGAATCATATAATCATGAAACTTTCTTTTTCTTTTTCCTTCTCTCATTATCAGTGTGGTGTGTTGGTGGTGGATAAATTTACCATTTAGTCTGTAGGTGGTAGAATATTGAGATGGGAAAAAGGAATGTTACCCAGAGATCTTGGGCTTGAAGTTGGATGCAGTAACTAGATACAGATTTGGGCTCTTTCCTTTTGAGAAGAGATGAGATGGTAACACAGTGTTAGATGGAAACATTAAAAATATATATATATATGATCAACCCCCACCATTAACTGGTCACTTACTGGGTGCCAGGGGCTGTGCTAATGCTTCACATAGATTATTTATTTAATCCTCTCAGCAAGTTTTAATGGGGACTTTATCCCTTTTTATGAAGGAGGAAACAGATGCAGAAAGTTTGAGTAGTTCTCAAGGTCAAGCATTGGTCAAGCTAGGATTTAAGCCTTGACACTCTGGCTCCAGGGCCCTAAGTTTCCTCTCTTGCTCCCTTCCTTTCTTCAGATAGACATGGCTTACAACTGCAGAACCTTATATGATACTCCATCTACTTCTAAATTTTCTAGTAGTTGAGTCTGCTTGCAGACCATTCTGTCTCTGAGTTACTTCAAACCATGAGGAAACTTACCACATTAAAGACAGTTGTACATCATGCAGGCTGATTCCACATCTCTTTAACAAAGGAGTTTTCCTTCAAGGACTTAGGAGGTGTCAAATCACATTTTCAATTCCATCTTTTTGGTCCTGTTCTTCAGTGTCTACTGGTGTCTCACTTAGGGATCAGGGAGTCCTACTTCCAGTAATAAAGATTGGTACCTCTCTTACCCCAGGACCTAGTTTTCATGTCATAAAGTAGTATGGCTCCCTTCTGGGAAGGTTTTCTGGGGCTGCCGACCTGATTGAAGGTACAGAGTTTCCTAGACATCCTAGCTGCTTCCACAAGCTCTCACCCTGAGATCCTTGAACAGGGAGGGCCATTTGGCTATGCACATTGTTTGCTGAACACTCATTATCTGCTAAGTGCTACTGATGAACCCTATTTTTATGCAGTCTTCTTTTTCAAACTTCCTCTCCCAGGCTTGGAATAATACAAATTTGTTCAGCGAATCTAAGGCAACTTTCCGTTCAGGAGGCTGGAATGCCATCTCCTCTATAGGTTCTTTCCTTACTCTGGGTCAGGCTGTAGTCAGAATATTCCAGAACTGTTACCTTCTGCTTGCCCCCCTTTCACCTTTTCATTCATTTTTTAAATTTATTTTTTTATTGTTGTTTTATTACAGTTGCCCCAATACCCCCCCACCCCATTGCTCTCCACTGACCTACCCACCGCCCCCTCCCCTGCTCTCACAGTCAATCCCCACCCTGTTGTTCATGTCCATGGGTCCTTTATACATGTTCCTTCACTAGACCCTTCCCTTTCCCCCCTTCTCTCCCTCCTCCTTCCCCTCTAGTCACTATCAGTCTGTTCCTGTTTCCATGCCTCTGGTTCTGTTTTGCTTGTTTGGTTCCTGTATTAGATGAGACCATATGGTATTTGTCTTTTGCTGCTTGACTTATTTCACTAAACATAATATTCTCCAGTTCCATCCATGGTGTCATGAAAGGTAGGAGTTCCTTCTTTCTTTCTGCTGCATAGTAATCCATGGTGTAAATGTACCACAGTGTTTTGATCCACTCATCTACTGGTGGGCACTTAGGCTGTTTCCAGCACTTGGCTATTGTAAATAATGCTGCTATCTTCATTCTTTCTTAATGTGCACAAAAGACCAGCAAAACTTGTCTTTAAATTACCGACTCTTCTCTCTTTCTATCCCTTCCCCACCAGACCCACAGCTTCTGATGGGGACTCACAGGGCTATGGTGGGCTCCCCCAAGCCAGTAAGTGCTCCTGGCCTCTTGGTTCCCATAATGCTGTCCCGGAATCCTCTGCCCTTCTCAGCTTCCGCCTATTCCCAGCCTCCTGCTTCATGGTGCTGTGTTCAAGGGTTTATTTCAGCTGTGTAAAGCAGGATGGTCTCTGTTTCATACTGAACTGCTCTTCTCAAACTAGTGTGGAATTGTTCCTGGGTCCAGATAGGGGAGAAGTTTATGTCCTGCATTGTAATCTTCTTCCTGGCCTTAGAAGCTAAGACATTGGCTGGGTCTTCACCTTGCTGGTCCTAAAGAGACCTTATCTTAGTTTGACCTCATAAGGCAGCCTTTCCTGGTCCCCCTTGAAGAGATCTTGCACGGTGTTGTCCATTCCTAGCCAGACCCGGTGTCTGATCCCCAAATCTGTCTGCAGAAGGAGAGCTGAGGGAAATGCGGATGACTTTCTCCTCTGAGGATGGGCTACACTTACTGCATAGATAGAGGCCCAGCAAGGTGAATGCTGCAGTGGTGGCAAGGAGGTCACAGTGGCTTTTCTTCTTTTAAGTTTAAACTAATGTTCTGATCTATCTGCTACAATTTCTTAACCCCCCAGGAAGTAGCCATCTCTATTTCAGCTTCCACGAGGGTCAAGTTAAGCCTCCGTGTAGTCTTGAAAATGCCTTTTGTTCTTGCCGAGTTTGCTGCCTGTTGGAGCTTTTCTGTTTCATTTTTATGTCCTGCTACTTCTGAAAGTTGATGGCTCTCTGGGTCTTCACATCTTCTCTTTGTCGGGGACATAGTTAGCTCTGGATGTGGGATGTGGTTTGTATGATGTGAAGATGTGATTGAGAATAAAGTGATGGTCCCCCACCTGCCACCAGGCTTTTGAATATGTAGTTAACTCACCGACATGCCACTGGCTCCAGTTTGCAGCCCAGTAATAATTCCAACATTAACACAGGAGGCTCCCGCCTTAGAAAAATGAAACTGCTCGTAGATGAAGCAGGGCTTTGTCTTGCATGTGAAGTGGTGATATGCCTTTCTTAGTTTCATTCAGCAGCGGATGGGAGTAAGTGAAAGAATGGTTCAAACTGGCTTTATTTTCAATATTTGAAGTCTGTTCGGTTTTACAAATTGGATTCCTTCATTCGTTTTTGAAGCCGAAGGTGTATTATTCAGCTGGGATCCTTCCTGCACATGGAGTGCTATTCGGAGCTGACGGCCCTGCCTCTCTTGAATCTATTCCTTCATTATTTTCAGCACACACAACACTGAAATATGTTAAATCCTCCAGCTGAAAGAAATGCCCCTCAAGCTAAAATAAAATAAAATAAAATAAAATAATTAAAAAGTCTCCTGCTTCTTTTGGCTCATGCACTGGGATAAAGGAAATTGGGATAATTTCCACAGCAGCAGCATTCCTGTGGGAAAGTGAGAATAGCTGGGTGCTGGTGACATGAAGTCCCCATAAAGGATATAGAGGAGAAGCTTCCCTCCCCTATGGATCGGGGAGCACCAGCTTCAGGACCACTGGGGTAAAGAGAATGTTTGCAGGCACAGCCTGCTGTGCTGTGCTGGGCGGATGCCAAGTCCACCCAGCGGCCAGCAAGGCTGAATACGCCAGGGGTCTCAGTGAGGTCTCCATGAGTGGCCCAGCTGAGTAGGTCACACCATCACTTTGTAGCCTGGCTTCCCTCCTGGCCGTGTAGGTAAGGTGGGCTTGGGCGCAGGGATACTGACTAGCTCATGTGGCTGTCAGTTCCGTATAGGGGAAATGACAGCAGCACCCCTGATATTCTGTCAGCTGTTAGCAGAATCATTCAGCACCCTAGAGCGGATAAAAGTAACAAGAATGGTGTGATGATATCACTGGGCTTAGCTGGTTTCATCTGGATTCTCGGAGAGTAAGGACCAAGGGGGTTAGGTGATGGGGAGGAAACTCACTGTCCTTTAAAGTTTTAGCTCAAGAATGGCACAGGTGCTGACAAGATTCTTGATCCAGATCCTAGCCTCTTCTTTTTACCAAACTGAATCTCCCCAGTGTCAATAAAGAGAGGTCCAATGAGGCCCAACACAAGATAAACCGCCCCTTTCCGCATGATTACCCGTGGTTTTGAAGTCACAAAAATGGCTCAGTCTCAACCCCTGGATACCCTCTCCCAAATATATGAAGGCCACTTGCATTGTTGTAGAGCTTCACCCTTTTCCTGTCTCCACATCTGTCATAGTTTTTATTGTTACCGGTCACACTCCTGTGAGTGCCAGCGTGTGGCCCAGGCCAACATGCCGGAGAGGAGGAGACTCCAGCTGGTAACCCCAGGCTGTTAGCCAGGGTTCGGTAAAAGCCGCGAGTGAGGCAGAGGCAGAGTTTTGAAGGATGATCGCCTCCATGAGTAACAATTTAAACGCATCGCATGTCTGTTTGAAAGCTATTCCTCTCCTAAACAAAACAAATCGCAGGTCTGAGGGGTGGGTAACACAGAGCTCTGGGTGGAACGGTCTTTTCCTGACAGACGAACACTGCCTCTTGGCAACAGGCCATTTTCCCCTTCACTGCACAGAACTAACCAACCTTCAGCTTGCATCTAAGTTTTCATCCCTGCCTCTAGTTTGAGCTGCTTTTCTGGCAACATCAGCACAGTGAATCTTAGTGCACTGTGAAACATTCTCTAAAGACGGTGTTCTCAGCTTTCTATGGAGGTGGAAAGGACCTAGGATAGCTAAAGCAATTTAAGCAGAGAAGAATGTCGGGGGGGGGGGGGGCGGTGTTACACTGCCTGATTGTAAGGCTTACAGTAAAACTCCAGTAATCAGGATGGTGTGATATTGGCTTCAATATAGACAGATATCAATCAAACAGTAGCGAGTCCAGACATAGACCCTCACCTATGTGGTCAATTGATTTTCAATAAAGATGCCAAGATAATTCAATGGAGAAATGATAGTGTTTTCAATGAATGGTGTTGGAACAGCTGGATAATCATACGGCAAAAAATGCTCCTCTACACTTACCTCATGTTGTATACAAAAATTAACTCAAAATAAATAATAAACCTAAGTGTAAATGCTAAAACTATAAAAAAATCCAGAAAAAATAGGAGAAAGGTCTTCATGACTTCGGGATATGTAAAAATTCGTAGGACACAAAAAGGTAAAACTGATCAATTTAATTTCATTAAAATTAAACTATTCTGCTCTTTTAAAGACACTGTTAATAATATGGAAAGTCAAGGCACAGACTGAGAAAATATTTTCAATATGTATTTTTGACAAAAGATCTTTTATCCAGAATGTGTAAAGAGCACTTACAAATCAATAAGACAAAGACAAACAACCTAATTTTAAAAAGGGCAACAGATCTGAACATACTTTACACATGTACAAATATCTGAGTGCCAATAAACAGATAAAAAACCCACAGGGAGCTACCACTGCACACACATGGGAATGGCTGCGAATAAAACAATGCTCTATTGGGAGGGTATGGAGCAGCTGGAGCCCCGACACCTTGTTGGAAGGAATGTACAATGATGCAACAACCACTTTGTAAAATAGTTTGGCAGTTTTTCGGTAGAGTTAAAAATACACTTAAAATAAGACCCACCAATTCCACTCCTGTTTACGCACATGAAATAAAAACATGTTCTGTTCATCCTAAAACTTGTGCATGTAAGTTCATAGTGCTTTATTCATAATAGTTAAATGCTGGAAACAATCCAAATGTCGAGCAGCTGGTGAATGGATAAATGAAGCTGGTGTATCCATACAATGGAATACTACTCGGAAATGGAAAGGAATGAATTACTGATGCATGTAATGACATGGATGATCCTCAAAGATGTCACATCTAGAGAAAGAAGCCAAGCCACTAAAGAATACATGTTGTATGGTTTTATTTAATTGAAACTCTAGAAAAAACAAATCTAATCGTGGTCACAGAAAGCAGATCAGTGCTTGCCTGGGGCTGGTGGGATTGACTGATGGGGCGTTAGGGAACTTTTCCCTCTGATGGAAACTTTCTATAATTTGGTCATTAGTTGGTGGCCTGCGAGCTAAGTGTCGCTGGTTCCATCTTCCAGTCAGGGCACATCAGAGAAGGAAAACTCTGACTCCAAAAAACCTCCGCTGCCTTGCGGCATACCTCTTCAGGGGAAAGGCTAGGGGAGTAAACCCCGACAGAAAATCCGGAGCCGGAGTCCCTAAGGCGGTTTGACGTTGTAGTCAACACCGGCAACTCCTGCGGCGCACCTGAAGCCAAGCTGTATTGACTCCGTCTTTCCCCTTGGATCCTTCAGCTGCGAAGAGAGGGGGGGTCTGCTGCATGGGCAACAGCAGACCCTCCATATCACTCTGCCCAGGCTCTGTAGCTTCAGCTTCACTGGAGAGGACACTCCAGCGTCATCACAAGATGTCGATTTAACACGGGAGGAGACAGATACCGTGTCACTCCCGAGTCGGACTGCACAGCCATTCTCGGCGGTGCAGATGGACTCTTAAGAAGCTACACCATCGTCTCTCGAGACGGACGGCTGCCGACGACGACAACATGACTGTACAGGTTTGTCAAAATTCATCAAAATGTATATTTAAAATGGTTGTCTTTTATTGTATATAAGCTTTGCCTCAGTAAAGTTAATTAAAGAACAACATTGTACAAAACACATTAAAAAAAATTAACCTCTGTCATCCTAATGGAACAATATTGTTATCATGAAGCATAAAAGGTGTTATTCCTCGCAGGCCTCTGGGGGACTTGTGAAGTCAGTCCTATCAGCAGTGTTGTCTGGGAGGATGAGCCCCTGGAGCTTGCTGTCCAGATGGGAGTCAGAGAAAACCAGTTACAGGCCAGAGAGCAGCTGCTGAGGCTCTCCCTGGTGGGGGGCACACTCTGACTTTCAAGGGCCAGGTAAGGGGTTTGCCAAAAAGCTAACTGGCCAAGGGACAGGTACTTAGACAGAATGAAATACTGGTTTGGAAGACCTTATTCCAATTCAATAATTTAAGAAATGCTATGTTTAAAGTTTCCCTTTTAAAAAAAAATGAAACTGGATTTTGTGATCCATGAAAGTTACTATTTGGGATTATTTTCCATGTGTCTATAAGACTTATGAGAGGAGAGACTCTTGTTTCTGTTTACTACTATCTTCCCGGTGCTTAGTGGAGTGCCTGGCAAAGGATGGGTCTTTACAGACATTTTTGAATGGTTGTGTGCCTATCTGAAGCCAGGATTCAAGTAATCAATAAGTTTATCCAATGTATTAGTCCCAGTGAAATAGGTTATGCTGCCTATGTAACAAAGAGCCCCTAAAGCTCTGTGTGACTCAATGCCAGAGGTTTATCTTCCACACAGAACTAGTCACATGGCTCAGCTGACTGAAGTGGGGCTGGGAAACAGTTTCCCATGTCTGCAGAAAAGGAGGGATACAAAATGACAGTTGGTGAACATGCAGCATTGCTTCGGCCACATGCTAGGCCAAGTTTCTAGTTGGAGGCAAGTCTCTGCTGATGGCCTGAGGTGCTTTGGAAGAGCGAGTCAGGCGTGAAGTGAACGTAGGCCTTCCTGGTGGTCTCTGTCAGATGCTATGCTCTCGTGTGTTTCTGTGTTTAGCTCATGCAGTTCCTTCCATTCCAAAAGGTGCTCCATTTTCTTGTCGGATGAGCTAAAGTTCAGATCAATCCTTAGACACTCAGTTAAGAGTTACTTCTTCCAATGACCCGTTCCTGCTCTGTGGCCATTGTTAAGTGCACGTGTATTTGCATGCTTAACTGCACGCCACCAGCACTGGGTTACATCCATCATGTGGTTTCTAGTGACACCACATACCTAAGAATTGTTTCCTCAAGTTCAGCAGCTCTTAGAGAGTTGGCATGGTGCCTCCTTCTGTTCTCTTATCCAGCAGAGGAGTAAGGACAAGGTGGATGCTCAATAAATTCATGTTTTCCACAGACATTGGTTGAACAAACCAATGGGAAATGCCCACTGAGTGGCACTGAACCCCAGGGAGCAGAACAGCCCAGGAATAGGAAGTGTGGGCTGGGCAAGGGTCTCCTTGCCATGCCTCCCACATGGTTAGGGCCAATTTCACAAGGCTGCCCAGGATGTGATGTGGGGGGACATTTCTTTATCTGTGGCACACCTCCCAGCTCCCACAGAGCAAACCAAACCAGGCGAGCTCTGGAGACTGTGGCTGCTTGTACTCTGAGAACGTGAAGACCCCGGGTCCCTTCATTACCAGCCTTAGTGAGGCTAATTGGCTCCCTTTTCCCTAAATCTAGGCTGAAGCGGAATGCATAAAAGGCCTGATCACTCCGGTATTGAGATAAGCCTTTCTGTCTGTGCAAATGTTCTTGGGTGTGTAATGTGAACACGCTGCACTCATTTGGAGCCATTGTTCTCTCTCAATGAGAAAATGCAAATGAGACACTCAGGATACCAAGCCAGAACTCGCTGCATAAAATTCTTGACATCAACATGAAGCTACTTAGCATAATTTTCCTGTTAATAAACTGCCAATTTAGTCATTTAGGTTTCAGCTTCTAAAGAATGCAACAGCATCAGCTGGATTCTAACCCCCCCAACCCCATATATGCCTGAGTTTATTATTTTGGTGTTTATGTTAAAACAGAAAATTGGAGTTCATGCGATTATTTGGAGATCTTCTACCCTAATTTATTTACTTTCATAATTCAAGGAATCTTTGCTCATTTGAAAAGCAAAACATAATTTTTCACAGCATTTTCTTCTATTCAGGACAAAAATTTCGTATTTAAAATGACTGAGGAACGTTTTGAGGAGCTGAGTAAAGTCCGTGCTGAAGGCATCAAACCAGGGACTACGCCTGCTCTGGCCTCATGCGGAGACCCTGGAGGAGACAGGAACCTGGAGGGAAGCTTCAGGGGGGCCCGGGTTCCCAGTTGGTGTGGGAGTCTCCTTCCTGGAGGCCCTCCCATGCTCTCTACCTTCCTGGCCACAGTCCAGCCCTGCCAAGCTCCTTGCCGGCCATTTATCTCTTTATTCAAGGGTGTCCACCGTGTGCCTACTACATGTCCATCCCAGAGATGATACTGGGGTGACACATACCCTAACAGGGGACAGATGTTAGTTAGTGAATCATACAACCACAAGTTAAAATGCAAAGCAGGAGGGCAATGGTGCTTTGGGGCAGCAAAGCAAGAATCTAAGTGCCTGCCTGCAAGAGCTCACAGTCTGGATTTACTCACGGAACCCCAGCAGATGTTTTAGGAAGCTTAAATTAACTGTCAAGTTTTTCCACATGTCAGCATTGCTGTGAAGTGTCGACACAGCCTAACTAGAGGCATCAGCTATTTTGTGTCACTTGCAGACAGTGCCAGACACTGTTCTAGGCACCAGGTGTGCAGTGCTCTCGGCTTCCGGTGAGCTGGCTGTGGGGCAGCCCAGCCGGCCACCTGGAGTGTGGGCTTCGAGGCAAGGCCGGCAAGAGTGAGAGTCTGGTCTGCACCACTTCCCAGGTGTGCATCTTGGCCCTCCCATTTGTAAAATGAGTCACTCAGTCATAGAGTTGTTGGGAGGATTAAATGAGATGGTGGAGCACAGGCATGTGGCAGGGGCTTGGTAAGTCTTGGTTATTTTATGTTCCTGTTCCCAGAGAGGAGGGTGGACAACGGACAAGAGCTGTGTCTGGGCCAGACCTGAGCTGGCGGGAGGTCCTTGTGCACCATGTCATCATTGTGTGATTCAAACACGGAGCCCAGTGGGGTCCCTGGCACTGTTTCTAGATTCTCACCTCTTTTGTGGGTGAGCAGGCAGGGTCTGGGAGAAGCTGGCTCCCCCTGGTGAGTGCCTTGTTACCCCGGAAATCTCTGGCAAGCGATTCTCCCTGGCTCTCCAGGCCAGGCAGGTCAGTGTGTGGAGCCCTCTGTGGGCTGGCTGGCAGGGAAACAGGTGCCCCCGGGCGAGCACTGTCCACCACAGTCCAGTAGGAAGGACTGAAACAGCTTCACGCTGGCCGCTTCCCTGATGTCAGTATTGGAAGAAAACAAGCCCGCCCATCACTCCTGTTTGGCTGTTTCTCTTCTCTGAAGCCCTCAGGTGTGGTTGAGGCGTGGCGATCCAGAACGTGGATCCCCTGCCCTGCCCCAGCTAGGCCCCAGCAGCCTGGTGTGCAGAGCCAGATGAAAGCTGCCTGGTGGGGCGTGGGACTGCCTGCCCCGAACAGGGGCATCCTGGGTAGATGGAAGGACCCCCCAGGTAGCCAGCTTGAGCTCATAGTTCTGTGGTTCAGCACATCTGTCCTGCTTTCCTGAGAATTCCGTGGGCTTCTGTTGCCTTTCCTTTAATCCATGTCGCCTGTGTCCCCATTTCCGTGCTTGGTTTTTACAGTGCGCAGGTGGCCTTAGGCCCTGGACCTGCGGGGAGGGTCGTTGGCAGGCTTCAGACAGTGGGGCCGGCCGTGGGAGGAAGGCCTGAGCTCTCTCCCTCCCACTGGATCCGCACTTTGCTTTTTCTGTGGATTTGTCCAAAACAAGTGTTGGAATGAATATGCCAACCCATACTTCTCCAGTAATTAGCAGGTTGCAATTATCACATACATTTAAAAAGATAAGCTAAAAATAAAGATAATTTTTAGTTCTAATTTTCAAGATAAAGACTCAATAAAATCTTTTTCACAGTATTTGTCCCTGTTTTGAGTGGATTCCCAGAAGCCTTTGTCTCTGCTACCTGTTGTCCTTTGAGAGCAAGGATCTCCTCAAGCATTTCTTTTAAAACATTGATTGAAATACTGATGTTAAGAGCAGGACATAATTCTAGTTTTCCAGGAAGTCTCAGGCACCAGGTTCTTACACACTCACCTATCTTGAGCCGGGGGGAGAGAAAGAGATGGCGCAGCTGTGAGAACCATGCAGAGTGTGTCCTCAGGAGACTCTATTGTCCTTGTGGGTGGCTGTCCCGTGCTAGGGTGGAAGCCCGGCTGTGCACCACTGCTGGGTTGCAGCTTCCCCCCAACTTTCCAGACATCTGCACAGCCATGTGGGCTCTGACCTTCAAAGTGGCCCTCTTGGGAATCCCAGACCTCATGACGGCTGGGTTTTGGTGTTGAATCTGCCTGGGAGGTCTCCAGGGCAAACTCAGGACAAACCGAGTGCCTTCCAGGCTCAGCTTGTGTTTATTACCAGGCAAAGGGGTTCCCTACTATGTGGCCTCCATAGGCCTGTTGGAAAGCTTTACCACAGTCAGGCACCGTTCTCAGGACTTCATGTGTGATAACTACTTAACCCCCATTTTACAGATGTTGAGACCGAGCCTCAGGGCACTGCAGTAGCTTGCCAGGTCACACAGCTGGTGGGCAGGGGCTGCAATCTGAACCTAGTAGCCTGGCTCTGGGATCTGTGCTTTTGGTCCACTGTGCTGGATGGTCCTCCAGGAGCGCCATTTCCCTCACGGGAACATCACAGACAGGCTGTGGCAGGCAGGCCCTCTCTGCTCCTCTCCAATCCCACCAGGCCTACTCATGAAACTCCACAATCGCCATGTCAATACTGGGACGATATCATTGATTTTACTGGTATTTAGATCACAGGAGCCTGTCTGGAGATGTGCCCCATGATTTATGCTCCCCACATCCACTAGAGCTAATGGAAAGGGTCTGCATAAATCGTGAGTGGCAGTGGGGAATTATACCCTGAGCTGCCTTCCAGGTATTTCTGCTGCTGACCCTGAACTGGAATGTTCATTATGTCTAGTTATCATGGATCTCCTGTATACCAGTTGTTAGTTTTCTTGGGGATGCTGGGGTTTGGGGAGAAATGTCCAAAGCACAGGGCTGGATATTTTTTAGCTGTGTGACCTTGGGTAAGTGACATTACCTCTCTGAGCTGTCCTAAGTTTTCCCCCCATAAAAGGAAGCAAGCCCCTTGGTGTGCTATTGCAAGAAGAGCACAGCAAATATGTGAGCATTGCTTTTCCTTCCACCATTTCTCCTCTGAGTACAGGGGACCCAAGATAGGCTGTGAGAACTGCCAGGTGTTTGTGCCAGCCCCGATCTGGAGAGGCTGAGGGGCTCAGAAGAGAGATATGCTCTGTGACTATAGAGTGCAGTTAGAGGCAAAGGTTTCCTCTGTCCACTGCCTCATTGGTTCCCATATTTATTTATTCATCCTCTCATTCTGCACATTTTTGCTGTTTCCAACAATACTTTAAGTTTGGGGGCAAAGATGAGCTAGCAGAGTCCTGATGGTGTGTAGAATTGGTGGTTCTCTGCTCTCAGCTTCTCACATGGTCCTGAGCCACACACCTGTCCTGCTACCCACAGACGCTAAAACTCCTCAGAGCTGGGTTCTTTGCCTCTTTGCTTGTGCTCTGACCATGTTTTGTCCAAGCCCAGAGCCCAGCTCCAGGTCATGCTTTTTAACGTGCTCTCTGGTCCTCTCTGGATGGTCCCATTGGGGCGAAGCCTGCAGTAGAGAGCAGGTGAGAAAGGAGAAGCTGTGGCCCCACCCCAGGAAGGCAGATTGTACTCCATGAGCAGCACTCAAGTTCCCGAGGGTCTGATGGGGCCTCTCGGGGTCCAAGGTAAGGAAAATGAAGGTGAGGGAGCCTATATAACTTATCAACCAACTGGACAGGAGGTGTAAGCCAGGACGGAGTCAGGAGAATGGGGCATCTGGTCTCTGGGTCACATCAAGCTGAGAGGTGTGGGAAGGCTTCACAAACAGGGGAGCCGGCAGCTGGGCTTGGTGGAGGCGGCATTTGGTGTTCAGCTTGCACATCCCTAGGAAGGTATGGTTGCCCTACCTGTCCTAAAGGGGAGTGTTTTGGAGAGTCCACTTTTTTTTAAAAGTATATTTTATTGATTATGTTGTTACAATAGTCCTAATTTTTTTTTCCTTTTCTCCCTTCCACCCAGTACTCCCCTTCCCTCCAGCAATCCCACCCCCCTTAGTTCATGTCCATGGGTTGTGCATATAAGTTCTTTGGCTTCACACTTTCCTATATTATTCTTAACTTCCCCCTGTTTATTTTGTACCAACCAATTATGCTTCTTAATCCCTGCACCATTTCCCCATTTCTCCCCCTCCCCCCTCCCAGCTGATCACCCTCCAAATGATCCCGATACCTATGAATCTGTTCCTATTCTGTTTTGCTTACTTGGATTTTATTGTTATTTTTTAGATTCAGTTGTTCATAGTTGTGAATTTCTTGTCATTTTAATGTTCATAGTTTTGATCCTCTTTTTCTTAAATAAGTCCCTTTAACATTTGGCTTTAATAAGGGCTTGGTGATGATGAACTCTTTTAGTTTTACCTTTTCTGGGAAGCACTTTATCTTCCCTTTCATTCTGAATGATAGCGTTGCTGGATAGGGTAATCTTGGTTGTAGGTCCTTACTTTTGATCACATTGAATACTTCTTGCCAGTCTCTTCTTGCCTGCAAAGTTTCTTTTGAAAAATCAGCTGATAGTCTTATAGGTATCCCTTTGTAGGTAACTCTCTGCTTTTCTTTTGCTGCTTTTAAGATTCTTTATCTTGAACCTTTGGCGTTTTAATTATAATGTGTCTTGGTATGGTTCTTTTTGGGTCTAGCTTCTTTGGAACTCTCTGTGCTTCCTAGACTTGTATGTTTATTTCTTTCACCAAATTTGGGAAATTTTTCTTCATTATTTTTTCACATAAGCTTTCAGTTTCTTGCTCTTCCTCTTCTCCTTCTGGCACCCCAATGATTTGGATGTTGGCACATTTAAAGTTGTCCCAGAGCTTCCTAAGCCTCTCCTCACTTTTTTCAATTCTTGTTTCCTTATTCGGTACTGGTTGACTGTTTATTTCTTCCTTATGTTCCAAATCATTGAATTGAACCCTAGTTTCCTTCCCTTCACTATTGGTTTTGTGTGGATTTTTTTTTGTTTCATTTAGCATAGTCTTCACTTCTTCCCTTATGCATTTGCTGTACTTAAGCATATCTGTCAAGCCTATGAGCATCTTTATTGCCAGTGTTTTGAACTCTATGTATGTTAGGTTGGCTATCTCCTCATTGCTTAGTTCTCCCACTGGAACCTTGATTTGTTCACTCTTTTGGGCCATACTTCTCTGTCTCCTCATCTTGACAGGCTCCTGTGTTTGTTTGCCTCTGTGTCTTAGGTAGAGCTGTTATACCTCTTACATTATAAGGGACAGAGCCTTAGGTATTCATCAGTATGGGCAACCCGTTTCATTATGTTGTGGTGCTGTATGTGGAGGAGGGGTCTGAGAGGGAACAATGCTGCTTGCTCAGCACTTGCCCCTTTTCCAGGCACTTCTCCCACTTCTGTAGGGGACTGGCTCCCTTCTAGCTGTTGCCCTGGCCATTGTTTCCAAAGTGGGTAGGTCTGTGGACATTCTAAGACTGTGGTGGCCCTTTAAACAAGAGGACTCTACTGAGAGTCCCAACCTCCACTGGTTTGCACGGTCAGAAGCAATGAGGCTTTATTTTCCCTGACGCTGGAACCATGAGTTGTTTGGTCTGGTATGGTGCTGGGAGTGCTCCCCAGATGTCCCTCCCTACTTTTAAAAATGTGTGATTGTGCTTGCCAGCCTGCCACTGCCATTGCTGCTGCTACCACCACACTGCTTCCTCTCTGCCCCAGCTTTGCCCCTCCCACCTGTCTGGATAAGTATTTCTTCTTTATATCTTTGTTTGTTGGACTTCCATGCAGCTCGGTTTTCTGGAACTTCTGGTTGTCTTCAGTTTTGAGGTAGTTGCATTTCTTGTTAATTGTGGAGGGAGTCGCAGTGTGTCTGTCTAGGTCTCCATCTTCATCAGAAGTTAAGAGTTCACTTTTTAAAAAACAAAACAAAACAATGTCTAGGCACCTGGGAGGGCTGACAGCTGATATCCGAGGCAGACATGATCAGGGTCTTCCTGAGCATCAGAGAAGAGTGCTGAGGGGAGTAGAGGGCATTGCCAGGAAGCCTCCCTTGCCTGCTATGGCCAGAGTCCAAATATGTGCAAACTACCTTGTTTCAGAGAGAAGGGAGGCAGCTTGGACATCACCCTCACATCTTTACTGAACTGAGTTTCTTCCTTTTCTGTCTCCTCCTCCCCTTCCTTCCCTCTTTTCTTTTTACCCCATAGCTATTTACTGACAATATCACACACCAGACTCTGTTAAAGGCATTGGGGATACACATTCCTAGCTTTCAAGGAACCCAGAGACAGGTTTCTGTCCTGCCAATCAAACATGTCTCTGCTGCCTGTTGTCCTTTGAGAGCAATGGGGGAAAGACCCCAGATGCAGTGGCCTGAGCTGGGACGCCTCCCCAGTGGGCCAGGCTTGCAGCGATGACTGAGGGCTGAGGTCAAGGGAAGGGCCGTGTAGTCAAGTCTCCCAAGAGGAAGTGTAACGGGTCCATTGGCTGGGACTGTGGTCAGAGTTGCTGGGCCCACCCTTGTCCCCACCTGTGCAGCTCTACAAATGCTGGTGCCTGGCCCTACCTGGGGATGCTGCTGTAATTGGTCTGAGATGTGGCACTGGGAGTTTTAAATGCCCCTTGGGTGATTCTAATGGGACGCCCCACTGAGAGCAACTGGTCTGACAAGGAGGCAGCTTGCCTCAAGTGTGGGGGAGAGGTGAGAGGGCTGGGGGCGACAGCTACCAGTCCAGGAGGAAGCTGTGGTGGCACAGAGGGAGACAAGGAAAAGAGACCCCGAGGCCCCGTGGAAGGTAAGGAAGGGGAGGGGCAGCTGTGGCCAGGAGGTGTGGACAGCAGACGTTCTGGCAGCTGTGGGCTCCGGCCGGCGTCAGGCGCCTGTGCAAGGCAGCCCCTTGCTGTCGGCCGCGTCCGACCTGGGACAGGCCCCTGGGATGGGAGGACGGCTGGTGCGAGTGCAGGGCAGGAACAATTTCCTCTCTCCTTAAAAGCCCGGGAAAAGGGGGAATCGGCAACAGCTGCGGCAGTGGTCCTGGTCCAGGAGGCAGGCAGTTTCCTTTCTGTTTTCCTCATCCCGGGAGACACAGCTGCCTGGCTCTTAGCCTCAGGGAAAGCAGGTCTCACTGGGTCCTCACTGGGCATGGCCAGGTCCCCACCCTTCAGTGAGCTGCCACCTGCTGGGTGTTGTCCTTGGACTCACCTCTCAGTGACCTGGTGTGACCTCTGGGGAATTCCTTTCGGCCTCTTATGCTTCCTGCTCTAGAGAAGCTTCTGTTCGATCCTCATAGTATTGTAACCCAGCTCACGTCCTCCTTGGGGCCTAGGGCGGGGAAAAGACTTACTCAAGGCTAAGGATGGAGGCAGGATTCAAACCCAGAGCTCCGGACTCCAGGGCCCTTGGACCAGGCTGCAGGAATGTTTTCCAGGAAAACTGGAGCCTTTCTCTCATGTGTGCATCATTCATTTTCCTCAATTGTTTGGCACTGTTTGATTTTACTGTTGCATTTAGGTCCTGGGAAATGATTACGTTCCGTGAAATAGCGTGATTGATTGACCTTTTGAAATGTCAGCATCCACTACCCGCTCTAGGGGATTCTGTGAGCTTCATCAGCCCTTACCTCCTGAGCAAGGCAAGTAAACCTCTCCTGTAACCGGCAAGACAGCAGTGAGAGGGGAGCTTGCCAGCAGCTGGTGGGCAGCACCCTTGAGTAATCGGGGCACGAAATCATTGTTGTCATTTAAAAAAAACCGTATTGGATTAGGGAACAGAAGGACAGCTGCAGAACGGAGCTGTGAGTCAGCAACTTGCCCAGGTCTGCGCTGAGTGGGCGTCAATTTAGTCACCTGACACCTTTCTCTTTGAGGAAGAGGGAAACTCACCCAAGCTCTGGATTGTCCTGGGCGCCTGGCTCCTGCCAAAAGCAATGGCATTGTGTTTTTGAGCTACTGATGATGCAATGCAAGGTGGGCCTGTTCCGGCTCAGCCATTCCCAGGCCGCTGTGATGGCTGCCAGGGGCCCATGGAAATAAGCGGCTGTTTGGGAAGGGCCTCTGCTCTGCTCGAAGGTTACCCTTCTATGCCATCCTCCCCCGGAGCAGCATACCCATGGTTTCCAAACTCGAGGGCTCTGGCACAGCAGAGGGAGGGATGGGACGGAACCATCCCGAACGTGTTGTGTTGTTGGAGTGGGAGGGGCTGGCTGCAGGTGTACGCTCATGAATGTTAGGTATGTGCAGGTCTGTAATTCCCACAGCAGAGGTTGGACGGACTCTTCTTCTAGCAATCAGAAAGCTCTGTAAGTGGCGTTTCTAAAATTTCCTGGCACAGACAATGGTCAAGATTTTCAAAGATGACTGAAAGCTTAGGAGAGTCTTAAATGTCTTCAGATTCAACAGTTATTGAATTGTAGTAGATGTTATTTTATTTCTTGAAAAGTTGGTAATTCTAGTATGGCAACTCTGGTAACTTTCTTTTAACCAAAACAGTTAACTAATCAGAACATTCTTTTCCTAACTATGGTCAGTATCAACCAGTTTTACATTATTGATTTTAATGGTAATCGTCGGCAGCCATCCGTCTCGAGAGACGATGGTGTAGCTTCTTAAGAGTCTATCTGCACCGCCGAGAATGGCTATGCAGTCCGACTCGGGAGTGACACGGTATCTGTCTCCTCCCGTGTTGAATCGACATCTTGCGATGACGCTGGAGTGTCCTCTCCAGTGGAGCTGAAGCTACAGAGCCTGGGCAGGGTGATATGGAGGGTCTGCTGTTGCCCATGCAGCAGACCCCCCCTCTCTTCGCAGCTGAAGGGTCCAAGGGAAAGACGGAGTCAATACAGCTTGGCTTCAGGTGCGCCGCAGGAGTTGCCGGTGTTGACTACAACGTCAAACCGCCTTAGGGACTCCGGCTCCGGATTTTCTGTCGGGGTTTACTCCCTTAGCCTTTCCCCTGAAGAGGTATGCCGCAAGGCAGCGGAGGTTTTTGAAATCAGAGTTTTCCTTCTCTGTTAATGGTAATACACAAGTAATTATAAGCAGAATGACAGATATTATTTCTTGAATGCTAACTGTAAACCAGGCCCTGTGTACTAAATACTTTGCATATATTTTCTTAATCATTTCAAGAACCCTATTAAGTAGGTATTACTAATATTTGTATTTAACAGTTGGGGGTTTGGAGAGAATAAATAATGCATCCAAGCTCACACAGGAAGGGATAGAAATGTGCCCAACTCCAGCTTCTGTTTTCTGAACCATTGGTGCACACTCCTCCCTTTGCAGTGTTATTGGACACCTACCCTGTTGGTCAACTTTGTGAGAGGAACTATAGGGCACTCAGGCCCTGCTTTCAAGTCACGTGGGGAGATGGCAGAACGTAGAGGAGAACAAAAACACATGGTGTGCTTCAGGTTCCTTGCCATGTGAGTGATTCAGAGAGCTGAGAAGTGATTGAGCCACATGCCATCTATGTGTGTGTGTGTGTGTGTGTGTGTGTGTGGTGGGGAAAGAGAAAGAGAGAGACAGAGACAGAGAGAGAGAGAGAGAGAGAGAGAGAGAGAGAGAGAGAGAGAGAGGGAGAGAGAGGGAGAGAGAGAGAGAGAATATGAATGGATGAATCAGGGAGGTTTCCTAAAGAAGAGTAACTTGGTTTGGATCCTGAATCATGCAAGGGAGATGGTTAGGTCTCTGGCTGGGGCCAAGAGGCCCCCTAACAGGGAGGGAGAGCAGACTGAAGAGGTTGCTCAGACAGGTATTGTTTTCTGTGGCTGCAGCCCCACATCCCGGGCTTCAAGTTTCTGCAGGATCAGAGGAGCGCACAGGGGAGCCTGGATCCTGTGCGTGGCTGGGATCCTGCGAGAAGGACTTGTGGGCCAGCTGAGGCTGCCTGAGGGGCAGCAGGGCAGCAGGGCCTGCATAGGGGCCTGGTGGCCACTAGGGCAGGGGAGAGACAGGGCTCTTGTACCAGAAGGAAGTATGTGGAGCTGGCAGGCACTCTGTCATTTCTACAACCATGGCTAGAGTTAATATGTAAAACATACATCCCACTAACCTTCATATTCTACCCCAGGCCTCTGGGGCTTTGGCCAGTGTCAGGATTCCTTTGCAATTCAGCCCCATGAAAAGAATGCATTGTCAACTGCAATTATAACTCCCAGGCAGTGGGCAGATGCCTTCCCCCTGATTCTGTTGACCTCCCACACCAGGATAGCAATGACTGCGCCATTAGGATCCAACATGCGACCTGCCTGACACTGTGGCTAGTACAAGGTGATTTTGGCACTGGTGACAGTGCATGACCACATCAGGCTGGACAGCTCTTTGGAGGAAGAGCATCCCTGAGTTGCTGTGTATGTGGGTCAAGAGATGCCCTTGGCTCTGTTTGGGTAATATCTGGCTCCTTCCTGCCACGTGAGACACAGGCAACTTGTGCCTCTTGCCCCTTTGGTGGGGATCAGCATTTAGGACTGGCATTCTGCACCCCTTGTCCTTGTTCAGTCTGAGCTGAATGCTGCTGGTGTGCTTCCTGTCTGGGGGCCTGAGTCTTCACCCACTGTGACCCTTCTTGATGGTAGGGAGACATGGGGGTCACGAGGCTGGTCTCCTGGTTCTCTGCTTCCCTTCCCTAGGGCTGTCGATTCCTATAGGATCCCAGAATTGTCAGTTGATTCCATGAAACTGTCAGTTGAACCAACTTCTTGGCATGATTACTCAAAAAATTAAATGGAAAAACGAGCCCTCAAACAAGTTAGTTAGGGGACTGAATTTCGTGGTTTCCCTCTTCCTCATGTGGATGGAGCTGTTTCCTGAGCTCTCCTCTGCTTTCCATTCAGGAGCCTCCTCTATGTCCTTGGCTGGGCTTTGCCACACTCCGGCAGTGTGACCTGCTCACGGCACTCTTGTCCCAGGGCCACCTCCCATCTGGCTGAACAGACATGGACACCAAGCTCCTTCCTCCCCATTGCCTGCCTCCCTGTCCAGCACAGTGAGCCCCAAAGTACATGCAGGAGAGGCAGAGAGGTCCCTTCCTCTGGTCACCGAGGTCTCTGATGGTGGAAGAGGGCTGCTCCTGTCCCTCCTCCGCCCCACAGTCCTCCATACCGGGGCAGTCCAGCCCCGCATCTGTGCTGTAGGTAGCAGCTGTCCACAAGTGTTTTTCAGACACAGTGATTTTCCTTGACGATTTTTTCTGATATTGTCATTCCGTGGAAAATCAAGGAGCCCAAATCAAATAAAGAGAAAATCCACCCCCCCCCCGTTTATGTTGAGTAATGGTTGATATACATCATTGTAGAAGCTTAAGGTGTACAGCATGATGGTTTGATTTATGTGTATTGTGAAATGATTAGCACAATAGGTTCAGCTAATATCCATCTTATCATATGATTCAATAAAAAGAAAAGAAAGAAGAAATTCTCCTTGTGGTGAGAACTCTTAGGATTTATTCTCAACAATTTTCCTATAAATTCTACAGCAGTGTTAGCTACAGTCATCCTGTTGTACATTACGCCCCTCGTTCTCACTTGTAACAGGAGATTTGTGCCTTTTGACAACCTTCCTCCAATTCTTCATCTCCCTACCCTCTACCTCTGGTCTGATCTCTGTCTCTTTTTAGAGTCCACATAGTGAGACCATACAGTACTCGTCTTTCTCTGTCTGACTTACTTCACTTACCATAATGCCTTTGAGGTCCATCTGTGCTGTCATAAATGGCGGGATTTCCTTGTGCTTTACGGCTGAATAATATTCTATTGTGTGTGTATGTTTACCCACAACTTCTTTATCCATTCATCAATCGATGGACACTTAGGTTGTTTCCGTGTCTTGGCTGTTGTAAATAATGTTGTTATGATATCTTTTTAACTTGGTGTTTTCTTTTCCTTTGGATGTATTCCTGGAAGTGGGGTTGCTCTATCATATGGTAGTTCTATTTTTAATTTTTTGAGGAGCCAACATAACTGCTTTCCATAGTGGTTCCTCCAATTTACATCCCCACCAACAGTGCACAAGGGTTCCTCTTTCCCCACATCTTTACCAACACTTTCTAATCTTGTCTTTCTGATAATGGCCATTTTAACAAGTGTGAGGTGATAACTCACTGTGGGTTTGATTTACATTTCCCTAATGACTGGGGATGTTGAGCTTTTCTCGTGTACCTGTTGGACCTAGATCCTTTCCCTATGTTGTCTTTGGAGAAATATTTTTCAGGTCTATTGCTCATAGGAGGTTTTTTTTTTTTTTAAATTTTGCTGTTGAGTTATATGAGTTATTTATATGCTTTAGATAGTAACCCCTTGTTGGATTTATAATTGCAAATATTTTCATTCCATAGGTCAGCTTTTCACTTTGTTGATGGCTTCTTTTGCTGTGCAGAGGCTTTGTAGCTTGACATAGTCCTACTTGATGTTTTTGATTTTGTTGCTTGTGGTTTATGGGTCACATCCAGAAAATCATTACCAAGACCCAGGTCAAGGAGCTTTATTCCTATATTTTCATCTAGGAGTTTCATGGTTTGAGGTCTTGTAGTCAAGTCTTGAATGCATTTTGAGTTAACTTTTTGTGAGTGGTATAAGATTCAGTTTCTTTCTTTTACATGTGAATATACAATTATCCCAGCACCATTTCTAGAAGAGACTGTCCTTCCTCCACTGAGTATTCTAGACTCCCATGTCAAATATTAGTTGGCCATTATACACTTGGGTTTATTGCTGGGCTCTTGATTCTGTTCCATTAGTCTATGTGTCTGTTTTTATGATAGTATCATATTGTTTTGATGACTATAGCTTTATAGTATAGATAGACATCAGGAAGTATGATGCCTCCTGCTTTGTTCTTTCTCAGAATTTCTCTTCAGAGTCTTCTGTGGTTCTATATACACTTTAGGGTTTTTTTTCCACTTCTGTAAAACAATCCCACTGGAATATTGATAGGGATTACATTGAATCTATAGGTGATTTTGGTAATATTGACATTATTAACAATATTAATTCTTCCAATCCATGAATACATGATATCTTCTCATTTATTTGTATCTTCTTCAATTTCTTTCATCAATGTTTTGTAGTTTTCAGAATATATAGATCTTTCACCTCCTCAGTTAAATGTATTCCTATTTTATAATTTTTAAAAAGATTTTATTTATTTATTTTTAGAGAGAGGGGAAGGGAGTTAGAAAGAGAGGGTGAGAAACATCGATGTGTGGTTGCCTGTCATGCACCCTCAACTAAGGACCTTGTCCACACCCAGGCATGTGCCCTGACTGGGAATCGAACCTGCGACCCTTTGGTTCACAGGCCAGCACTCAATCCATTGAGCCACACCAGCCAGGGTTACTTTATCATTTTTTATGCCATTGTAAATGGGATCAATTTCTTTACTTCTTTTTCAGAAAATTTGTTGTTAGTTTATTTAAATGCTACTGATTTTTATACATTAATTTTGTATCCTGAAACTTTACTGAATTCTTTGATTAGCTCTAACAGTTTTTTGGTTTCATTGTTAGGATTTTTTACATATAAAATTATGACATCTTCAAATAGAGACAATTTTACTTCTTTGTTTCTAATTTGGAAAACTTTTCTTTCTTTTTCTTGCCCGATTGCTCAATATTTTACCATTGAGTATGATGTAAGCTATGGGCTTGTCATATATAGCCTTTATTATGTTGAGATATGTGCCTTCTGTCCCTAATTTGTTAAAACTTTTGATCAGGAATGGATATTAAATTTTGTTGAGTGATTTTTCTGTGTCTATTGAGATGATTATATGTTCTTTTCTTTCATTATATTAATGTGGTGTATTACATTGATTGATTTGTGAATGTTGAACCATCCTTGCATCTCAGGGATAAATCCCACTTGATCATGGTGAATGATCCTTTAGCTGTGTTGCTGAATTCAGTTTGCTAGTATTTTATATAAATTTTTCGTCAGAAATATTGGCCTGTAAGTTTTCTTTTCTAGTAATGTTCTTTTCTGCTTCTCGTATCAGGATAATGTTGGTCTCATAAAATGAGTGTTTCCTTTTTTTACATTTTTTGGGAAAAGTTTGAGAAGGATTCCTGTTAATTCTTCTTTAAATGTTTGGTAAAATTCAGCAGTGAAGTCATCTGGCCCTGGGATTTTTTTTTTCTTTGGTACAGTTTTATTACTGGTAAATCTCCTTACTAGTAATTGGTCCATTCAGATTTTCTATATCTTTCTGATTCAGTCTTGGTAAGTTGTATGTTTCTAAGAATTTTTCTATTTATGTTGTCTAGTTTGTTGGCATATAATTGTTCATAATAGCTTCTTAGGATCCTTTGTATTTCTGTCATATCAGTTCTAATGTCTTCTTTTAAATAATTTTTAATTTTGTTGATTTGGGTTCTTTATCTTTTTTAAAATCCTCATCCAAGGACATGTATATTGATTTGAGAGAGAGAGACAGAGAGAACCATTGATGTGAGAGAGAAACATCTATCGGCTGCCCCTCATACATGCCCCAACTGGACTTTGAACTCCACAGCCCAGATAAGTGCCCTGACTGGGGATCAAACCCACAACCCTTTGGTGTATGTGATGATGCTCCTACCAACTGAGCCACTGGGCCAGGGCAGGTTATTTATCTTTTTTTACTGGCTAGTCTCTCTTAAGGGTTTGTGAATTTTGTTTACCTCTTCAAAGAATCAATTCTTGGTTTGGTTAGTTTTTGCCATTGTTTTTCTGTACTGTTTCATTCGTTAAAGGATCTAATTTTTAAAAGTATTTCCTTTCTTTTGCAAACTTTGGGCTCAGTTTTTTCTAGTTCTTTAAGGCATAGAGTTAGGTTCTTTCTTGCTTTTTAATGGAGGTGTTTATTGCTATGAACTTCCCTCTTTGAACTGATTTTGTTGTATCCCACAAGTTATGATATGTTGTGTTTCCATTTTCATTTGTCTCAAGAAACTTTTATATTTTTCCTTTAATTTATTCTTTGATCCTATGATTCTTCGGAAGAACATTGTTTAAGTTCCATGTGTTCATGAATTTTCCAGTTTTACTTTTGTTATTAATTTCTAGTTTCATGAAAATATGGTTTTAGAAGATACTTGGTATGATTTCAATCATTTTTAATTTTCTGAGACTTGTTTTGTGGCCTAACATGTGATCTATCCTAGAAAATGTTCCATATGTGCTTGAAAAGGATTTGTGTTCTGTTATTGTTGTATAGTATGCTCTGTATATATCTGCTAGGTCCACTTGATCTGTAATATTGTTCAAATCTATTTTTTACATATTGATTCTTTCTCTAGATGATCTACACATTATTGAGACTGGGGTATTAAGTCCCAAACTATTATCATGTTTATTACTGTTTATTTCTCCTCTTAGATCTGTTAGTTTTTGCTTTATATATTTAGGTGCTTCAATGTTGGGCACATAAATATTTACAGCTGTTACATATTCTTGATGTAGTCACCCTTTATCATTATATAATGACCTTCTTTGTCTTTCTAATCATTTTTAGTTTAAAGTCTATTGTATCTGATAGAAGTTATGGCTGCCCTGCTTTTTTAGTTACCATTTGTTTAAAATGACTTTTTTCATCCCTTCACGCTCAGGCTATATGTTCCTTTAGGCATAAAGTGAACATCTTGTAGGCAGCATATTGTTGGATCTTGTTTTATTTTTTAATTTCATTCAGCCCATTTTCTTAATTGTTTTATGGTTGTTTTGTAGATACATTGTTCCCTGTTTCTTATCCTCCTGTCCTTTTGTGTGTGTGTGTTTGATGTCTTTTGGTATCAGAATGCTTTGACTTTTTTATTGCGTTCTTTTGCGTAATTACTACATGATTTTCCCTTGTAGTTACCATGAAGCTTACCTAAAATATCTTAAGCTTATAGCACCCTATTTAAACTGATGACAATTATAATATAATTTTTAAACTTTACATTTTATTTCTCATCTTCACATATTAGGCTGTTGCTGTACAATTTGCATGTTTTTTATATTGTATGACTAATAACAAATTATTGTAGTTAGGTTATTTTTGCTACATTCTTTTTTGAGACTTCTAAACAAGTGTTTTAAGTGATTCTGTACCACTACTATATTGCAGAATTAACTATGACTGTATATTTATCATTACCAGTAAGATTTATACTACCTTTTTATATTTTTATGAGGTTAATTAGCATTCTTCTACTTCCATTCAAAGAACCACTTTTAGCATTTCTTATAATGCAAGTCTGGTGGTAATGAATTTCCTCAGCTTTTGTTTATTGGGGAAAATTTTTATTCTTCCTTCATTTCTGAAGGACAGCTTTGCCAGGTATAGAATTCTTGATTGTCTGTTATTATCTTTCAATATTTTGAATAAGTCATCTCGTTCTCTTCTGGCTTGAAAAGTTTTTGTTGAGAAATCTGCCAATAATCTTATGAGGCTTCCCTTGCATGTAACTCTCTCTTTTTTCTTGCTGCTTTTTTAAAAAAATCCTTACTTTAGGACATTTTTTTTCATTTTTTTTTTTTCGTTTTTTGTTTTTTAAGAGGGATAGGAAGGGAGAGAGAAAGGGAAAGAGGGAAACATTGATGTGTGAGAGAGAATCATCAATTGGTTGCCTTCTTGTACATGCCCTGACCAGGGATTGAAACTGCAATCTGGCTATGTGCCCTGACCCAGACTTAAACCCATGATCTTTTAAAAGGTCTACAGGATGATGCTTCCACAAATTGAGTCACACTAGCCAGGGCTCTCTTGCTGTGTTTAAAATTCTTTCTTTGCCTTTGCCTTTTGACAATTAATTATATTGTATATTGTAGCCCTATTTGGGTTCAACCTATTTTGGGGTTTCTTGGCCTCATAGATCTGGATGTTCATTTCCCTCCACAGGTTCAGGAAGTTTTCAGCCATTATTGCCTTAAATACACTTTCTCTGTCTCTTCTCCTCCTGGATTCCTATAATTCAAATTTGCTTCTTTTCACTGTGTCCCATGAGTCCTGTAGGTTTTCTTCACTTCTTTTCATTCTTTTTTCTTTTTGGTCCTCTAACTAGTTAATTTCTTATGTTCTATCTTCCAGGTCACTAATTTTTACTTCTGCGTGGTCAAGTCTGCTTTTGAAGCTCTTTATTGACTTCTTTAGTTCATTGTTGTACTTTTCAAATCTATGTTTTTTTTGATGGTTGCTATTTCTTTGTCAAACTTCTCATTTTTCCATAAATTCTTTTCCTAATTTTATTAAGTTGTCTGTCTGTGTTTTCTTAGAGTTTACTAAACTTTCTTAAGAGGATTATCCTGAATTTTTTGTCTGACAGTTTATAGATCTCTAGCTCTCTAGGGTCAGTTGTTGGAACTTCTTCGTTTTTTTTTTTTTTTTTTTACTGATGTCATATTTATCTGACTTTGGGGATGAACCCTGATTCCTTATGTTGGTAGCCATGCATTTGGCTCCTCTTCCAGATCTTATAGGCTTATTTGGGTAGTGACAGCTTTTTAGCAGTCAACTCAGTTTGGGTTTCTGGGAGTGTCTGCTAGTAATGTCCTTGGGCAGATGGGGCCTGCTATTATGGTCTATTTGGGGCCAGGCAACTGTTTGAGCTGTGAGGTTCATGATGGGGGGTGCGCTGCTCTCTGAGAACAGTTGGGTAGGACTACTGACTTAGTTCTCTTCCCATGTGAGGTGGTAGCCATGAATTAGCGTCCCAGCCCTGATAGGGCAGTGGGATGGGATCCAGGGTCTCTACAACCTGTTTAGGGACCTGAATCAGGCAAGAGTGTGCACTGAATTCCATGGTCATGTGAGGCCACTGGTTTTGCTCTGTGGATGTGGAAAGCCACTGGCTCTGCTCTCTGTTTAAGTGCCACTCTAAGTAAGGCTGTTGGATGAGCTACACAGCTTCCCATGTGTGCTGGCTAGATTCCCTGGTCCAGCAGGATGGAGGCTGTATTCAGCAAGGAGCAGGGCTATGAATTAGATTCCTTGCCTGGACACTACAGGAGAAATAGCTCAAAAGCCAGTAAAGCTCTTTGCTTGTTGTTTTAACTCAAGTCAGCCTGTGTCCCAGGTTCCCTCACCAGACAGGTACACTGGCCTTGCTCTGCAAATTGTTGGCTCTGCCTGCCTCTTATCTGGAGTGCTGCTGGACCACATAGCTTCTAGGCGTTGTCTCCAGTACCTCTGGTCGTAGGGGGCCACAAGACGCTTTCCACAGTGTGTGGGACTACACTTCTGCTCCTTGCATGGGCATGGGCAAACTGGGCTCTAGGGCTGGCAAAACTCATTAGAGGATTTGAATCAAGCAATATCTGCACCTGCCGAGTCTCCTGGTCAGAACGTGCCCCTGAGTTGGTTTTGCAGATGAGCAAAGCCTCTGGTTGGGATTGCTACTTGGGCAATGTAGGCATGAACTTGGTCAGCTGAGCTGTGTGCTGGTTGTTGCAAGCTCCTGCTCCTTTCCCCATCACAGTCAGATTCCCATCATTGACCCCCCCAGACTCCCCTACAGTCCCTGTGGTGTGAAATCAGAGTAGGGGCTCCCACAAAGTGATCCACAATGTTGGGGAAGCTGGTCTCATCCCAGATTTCTTTTTCACTGGAGGATCTGGAAGCTCAGGGGTCCTTTCCTTGCGGTACTGTGCTGGCCTTGGGTGGGAGAGGGGCAGGGCAGTCAGTGTGCAGCTACTTCTCTTACCCTTCCAATGTGATCTTTCTTTGTGGAGAAGGGGGTGTTTCAGCCTCACCCCATGTCCTGGAATTCTCTCAGTGATGACTTATTGAATAGTTTGCAGTAATTCTTTTTGTGAAGGAGAGTGAAGTCAGGAATGACCTACGTTACCATATGAGTGATGCTACTCCCAAAAAAGAAAACCTTGACACAGTACTGGCTGCGCATCCTGGAGAAGCAGGAGCTCTGCTGGGCCCCAGGCAGCTTTCCTTGCCCAGCCCCATGACCCCTCCTCTCTGGAAGCCTACCAGGCTTGCAGTCCAAGCGCCCACACCTGTACCCACACCTGTGCCCTCAGTGAGTTCCTGGCCTTCTCTTCTGGGCCAGGATCCTGTGTAGCTCTCATCTTTTCTTCTGTTTCTGGGTCAGGCTGAGTCTGGGGGTTCCCTCAGGGGCCATGAGATCTTTTGTCATAGATGGCTCCATTTCCTCTGGGGAAGTTTCCCCAGGTACAAAATCTCTCTCTTTGGCCAGTGCAGACTGGGGTCATTTGCACACCTTGTCCAGTGTCCTACAGAAGTGTTTGCTGAAGAACAGTCAGCTGGGCCTGCAATGATTATAATTGGATGGGCACGTGATTGGCAGAGATGATCCTGAGATATAATCTTGGCCTTTGGCTAAGCAACAAGAGGACAGTCCATGCTAGAGGGAGAGATTCCTAGGAGGCTATGGCTGAGCCTGACCCTGGCTTTGTAAATGTCTTTTCCTCCCTGGCCCCTCAAAGTTGATGTCTATATTGAAGCCCCTTATAATGATCTAATTGGGATGGTAATGGGTATAGCATTCCTTTTTTAAAAATTATCTATTTATTTTTATGGAATCTATTAGGGTGACATTGGTTAATAAATTATATAGATTTCAGGTGTACGGATCTATAACACATTATCTGTATCTTATATTGCGTGTTCACCATCCCAAGCCAAATCTCCTTCCGTCACCATTTATCCCCCCCTTCACCCTCTTCTGCCTCTTCCCACCCCCCCTTTCCCTCTGGTAATCACCATACTGTTTTCTGTGTCTATGAGTTTTTTTTTCTTTTTGACATAGGATTCTGTCATAGCTAACAGCAAGATTGGAATTTGAGAAGACGCAGAGACAAATTACCTCTGAATTTTCTTGCAGCCATTAAAGCTTTTACTGTACAGTAATTTTCCAATTCTGCTGCAGGCATATTTGCATATTGCTTAACAATTTATCTCCTGTCATTTGTCAGATATTATCCATCTCCTGTTAATAAGCTAAGGCAGGCCATATTAAGACTTTGCAGGCTCCCTGTGCTCCCCGTCAGCCTGCCTTCCCTGCCCCCAGGCGCCTCTGCAGTGGGAACAGACAGGGCTTGGCATGGCTGCAGCCTGCCTCTGTGTCTGGGGCCCGTCTGCAGCCCCGTCTGCCCCTGTCCCCACGTAGAGAGGTGAGGGAGTCATGGTGTGTTGTGGCTCTGTTCATGGCCTTCAAAGGGAGCTCTGCTAATCCAGCTCTCCTGCAGTGGGAGCTGGGTCCACAGGCAAGTGGGAAGCACCCTGCTCCAATTCTCCTCCACCTCTGGCTCCCAGTCTTTCTAAGAGTTTGCCTCATTTCCCTCACTGGAACTCAGTTTCCCCATTTTTTCAAATAAGGCTTCTAGAACAGGTTTAATGAACTACTCTTCTTATTTCTTTCTTGTTTAAAAAGTTTCAGTTACAATGGACATGAACTAAGGAGGGTGGGATTGTTGGGGGAAGCTGAGGGTGCGAGCAAAGGGGAAAAAAATTGGAACTATTGCAACAACATAATAAAATATACAAAAAAAAGTTTCAATTACACTTTACATTCAATATTATTCCTTATTACTTTCAGGTGTATAGCATTGTGGTTAGATAGCCATGGACTTTACAGAGTGGTCTCCTGGATATTTCCTGTACCACTTGGCTCCATACAGTTATGACAGTATTATTGACTATATTCTCTATTCTACACTTTACATCCCCAAGACTATCGTATAACTACCAGTCTTTACTTCCTAATCCCTTCACCTCTTTCCCCCAGTCCCCCAACCCACCCTCCCTTCTGGCAACAACAAATCTTTTCTTTCTATCTAGAGTCTGTTTCTGTTTTGTTTATTTGTTTATACTTTTCTTTAGAATTCATATAAGTGAATTCATAAGGTATTTGTCTTCCTCTGACTTATTTTACTTAGCATAATATCCTCTAGGTCCATTTATGCTGTTGCAAAAGGTGAGACTTCATTCTTTTTTATCGATGAGTAATATTTTATTTTTTATCTATACCACAGCTTTTTCATCCACTCACCTATTAATGAGCACTTGGGTTGCTTCCATAACTTAACCATTATAAATAATGCTATAATGAACACGGAGGTGCATATATTCTTTCAAATTAGTGTTTTGGGTTTCTTCATATATATTCCCAGAAGTCATAAGGCAGGAACAAGATGGACTTGTCTTGTTTTTTCCTTTTTTCTTTTTAAAAATAATGCTGGAATGTTCTTGGTCCTGCCTTCTGCCCAACCCTGCGGCTCTGGGGTTATCAGCATGTGCCTCTGGCTGCAGAGCGACTTCCCTTCCAGCTTCTACCTTAAGATGCTATGACTCTGCTCACTCTGAACCCCAAATTCACAGTTGTCGGTTCAGTTGGCCACTGGTGGACAGATTTTGGGAGGAAAGAAATAGTTTGATGCTGAACGTGTGATTAGATTTGCATAATTGAATCAAAATAGAATTAAAGGGTCATATGTTTACACAGTGATGTCTGAAATCAGATTGCAGGGATGTGCGCTCAGTGTTAAAATGGCTTCCTCAGGGACATGTGGTTATCTGCTTCTTAGAATCTCTGCAAGACCCAGAGAGAGGTCTCTGGCTGGAGGATGGTTTGAGGGGGCAAAGGGGCACTAATAGCAATGGTAGAGTTCACTGAGCTCTTTCTGGGAAAACCATGCGAATGGTCTGCATGCACTTTATGGCACCCCTATTTTTGCTATCGTTTCTGTGTATGTGCTTGATCCTTGCTGTTATTTGATCTGAAAATAAAATGTTGAAGTGGACCAATCAGAGGCTGTGTGCAGGGGAAGCTATGATCAGGAACACACACTGAACGGTGCCCCACCAGCAATGGCAGCATGCACTTGAACCTGAGGCCGCCCTCATTCACGCTGTGTGCTTCTCTCACCTAGATTTTGTATTCAGTACTGAATGTCTCCCCTATGGCAGTCAACCTGTCCAGGCCTTGACAGTTGTCTTACTCATGGCTGAGACACTGACACATCATGACATGAAATGTGCCTAAGGTAAAGAGAGGACCGTCATTGTCAAGGTTATGGGCAGCTCTGCCTTTTTGTCATTCTGACATTGTCTGTGTCTGGGAGAGAGTCAGAATCCTGTGGAATTTCCAAACAGGGCTTGGAGTGACTTCTTCCTAATATGCCACTAGATGCCTTCAAAGAGTTACACATACCACCTCATCTGATCCTTACAAAGCCCAGCAAAATAGTCCTGTACGTTCTGTGTGGATGAACAAACTGAGGCCCTGAGCAGTGAAGTGGCTGAACAATGGTCACGCGGATAGCAGAAGAGTGAGGAGAACGGCTGCTTGGGTTTCCCTCCTGGCCCTGCCACTGGGAGCTGTGTGACCATGCGAGATGGGTGCATCGTCTTGGGTCTTCTCCCCATCCTGGGATGCAGTTACACACCCAGGCCCTGGGCGGGGTGTATGTATTTCCTGGCCCACATCAAGGATCCCTGGCTTGGCCACTGCAGTGTTAGCATCCGTGATGTGAGCAGAGGCTCTGGTTTGTTCTCCTGTGCTACTTGATCTGTCCTTTGGAAAGCTTGCAGGGTGGGGCCGGGGTGGGGGGCGCTGCTGATGCTTCCACATGGACCACAGAGCAAAGACCCATGGGCAGACAGATGTGAGTCTGACCAAGAATCTGGAGTTCAGTTGGTACAGCTTAACTCAGGCTAGAGTTGCCCAGGGGTAGCCAACCTTCAGACCTGAACAAATAAATGTTTATTGTAGAAAGCACTGAGATATTTGAAGTTATTTGTTGTGCAGCAGAAACCAATGGGCACAAAGTCCTTGGGCAAGTCACTAACTCTTTCGATCTTCCATTTCTTTAAGAATAAAATAGAAAGATTAATACCAACCTTGCAGGGCAGGTACGAGGATCAGCTGAGTTAAGCACAGTTCCTGGCATAGATTAAGTACGCAGAGTTTTGTTTTGTTCTGTTTTCTGAGTAGACCATTTTCCTAGGGTGGTTTTGGAGGCTAATGCTGTTGGTGGCAGAGTCGGAACCTCTGACTTTTGGGTAGAGGCTGATTCCAGCAGATTTTCCCCCTCCTGGCCTCCCAGCTCCCGATGGGCCTGGCCTGCTGAAACAGGTGGAATCCGGCATGGATTCCTCAGGCCCTACCTGGGACTCTGGTGGCCTGAGAGACACCCTGGAAAGGCTCACGGTGAATACATGTTAATTTTCTTAGCTGTACTGAATGCCACACCCTTCCCTTCTGAGAAGAAAAGACTTGTCAGAAGCCTGGGGTCTGGGATCGTGGGTTGCAGTAGGTTCCAGACCTCCAAGACACCACTGGCCTTCTGCCCTGCTTAGAGATTCTGTCCCTTAAGGCCTTGACCTTGTCACCATCATCCTGGGAGGGAAAGGTCAGAGCCATTGATGCCTGGGCCTTAGGAATAAATCTGTCTCTTTGAGAAGAAGGCCAGGCTCTGTGGCTGAGTGCTGTGGGTTTGTCCCCTCTGATAGAGACCCACTAGGGCTCACAAGTCACTCTAGGCCCCCTTCTGCCTTGTGGTGGTGAGTCCCCCCGACCAGGAGGAAGTTTTGGCCATTCCTGTTGCAGGTCTAGAGCTCAGGGTTCTTGAGCAGCTTTTTAGGACAAGCCTGGAACCTTCTTGCTTTTCCCACAGTGAAATCGTCTCCCACGCGCGGAGCGCTGTCTGTGCAGGGTGCTGTGCCAAGCATCCTCCATGCAGGATCGCATGTGACAGTCACAGCCGCTCCACCATGTGGCTCTCTTTTTGTTATTGTTTTGCAGAAGAGGAAATGCAGGCTATGAGAGGTAAAGTGCGCTGCCCAGGGTCACCTGGCTGATCAGGGGCGGAGCTGGGATTCGGACCAAGGACTTTGTGCTGTGTCCTTCCTTGCCAGTGATCGGCCCTGTCTGTCTGCTTCAGTCCTTTATTTCCCTGGAGTCTGTCAGATGAGGTCCAGCCCTTCAGAACGGATGCTCTCTCCTGTCTCTGTAAGTTTCTGGCTGCTGGAATGTATGTTCCTCCCTTGGGTTTCTCCTCGATGTAGCTGGAGTATATTCTGAAAGGGAGCAGGGTGAGTTCAAGTCATTGTTTTCTCTCTGTGGCTTTGACTGTGACAGTCTGGGGTCAGAGACCATTCCCCTTGTTTGGTTCTTCCATGGAACTGTGCACACAGTGGGTGCTTGATGAGTCCCTGCTAAATCTAAAGGAAAAAAAAACAAAACCATTATTCTTAAGAAAGTGCTGCCTCTCCATTGGTACTGAAGCTGTCATGCTGAGGGTACAGGCTTAGAGCTGGGCCCTCTGTTATTTGGGTGTCCTTTTTTGAAAATGTGTCTTCTTTGGTGACAGGGGCAGATGCTGGGAGGAGGTGATGAGGCAAGAGGTTGTCAAGCAGGAAAGGAGCTGCTGAGACTCTCAGCCTGTCCTGGCGCCTGGGCGGCTCTGCAAGGCTGTACTGGGGGGTGGTCTCGCAGTGCCTGCTGGAGGGTGGGGGTGCTCTCCGGGGCCTTGAGCCGCTGGCCTTCACTCTCTCTGCCTCTGGGCGCGAGGCCCCCGTGTTGTGGAGAAGGGCCCACTAAACACTGAGTTTCTAAATTCAGCCTTTTAAACAGAAAGGGATTCTGACAAGTGGGGCCTCAGTTTTGACTCCTCATTAGCAGAGGATGGGCTTTGGGTTTTCTGGGTAAATTCATGTGAATGGGGGGGAGTGATGGAGACTGTCTTTTCCATTGCTTCTGCACAGAGGGTGAACGTGTGTATTTTGCGGGGGGGCAGGGGGAAATGTCAGCATGGCCAGGGACAGGAGCAAGGATCTGCTGACATTGCTTAGGCTGCCCAGTGTGGCTGGTGGAGCAGCTGCCCTGGGGAGCAGGGCTGAACTGGGCCGGCTGGTTTTCACCTGGGCTTGTCTGGTGGGCCTTCCTCACGGGGGTGGACCAGAAGAGTAGGGCTCCCATGTGGTGCCTCCCACACCAGATCGCCCAGGGGCATAGCCTCAGTACTGACAGAGAGCCATCTGCTCTTGCATAATGCCTGGCTTGTCACTGGCAGGGACGGAGAGCCGTGCCCACAGTTGCCATGACACTTTACAAGCCCCCTACTGCCCTCCACTAATTCCTCCTAATTGGCCTGTGTTCCCGGTGCAGCAGCTGAGACAGTATGTTTTCTGGCTCAGGTCCTTGCACGGGGTGTTGGTGCTCCTTGTCCACAGAAGGACCTCTGAGGTCAGCTCGGGGGCAAATTTGGCTTCAGGGGCCCCAGGTCATACCTCTCAGCCTTGTCCCCCGCTGCACACACATGCACACACATTCATGCCCACTCACACACCTAATGCAGAGACACTTGGGAAGGCATTTGTCCCCAAGGGGGCTACCCAACTAGGGTCTCCTCCTCCTCTTCCTCCCTCCCCACATCCCTTCTTGCCTGACCCAGATGAATTGGAGCCATGTGAGGAATCTCTGTCCATCTGTTCGTCCTTCCATGTGTGCAGTTATTCACTCAACAGAGATCTCTTTTGAGGCTGGCACATGCCCCAAAGTGAACAGCACAGAAATGGTCAGAATGGACCTTTAGACAGAGGGGAGGGGGGAGGGATGTGACTAATGAAAACCAGGAGCACGTCAGGCTAGGAGATTGCAGCCTGGAGGACAGGAGCTCAGGGCTTCCGCATGCTTTAGAGGTGCCAAGGTGGGGCAAGGCGGTCTGGGCAAGGGGTCGGTGTGAGCAGAGGCATGGCTCTAGGAGGCTGGGCATGCTCGGGGCCCTGCGAAGAGGCCAATGGGTGAAGCAGACCCTCGAAGAACAGTCATGAGGACATCAGCAGGATCCTAAGCGAAAGCTCAGAGTAAGGCACCACCCTTGTCCTCAGAGGCCCCAGACAGAGCCAGGACAGCCAAAGGCCAAAAACATCCCATCTCTCCCCCGCCCCCCAAACCGGGAGTGAGCAATGAGTGTGGGGAGGGGAGGAGGAAGTGTGGGGGTCAGATAAGTAGAGGTGAGGGATGCAAGGGGGCCCTGGGGGCCTTCCTCCGCAGGGTCCTGACTCTTCTCTGCAGGCTCCTGACTCTGGCTGTGTGTGGCAGGACATTGATTAGCACCTGTTCACCCTGCTGGACTGTGAGCTCCAAGGTGGTGAGAGCCAGGTTTACTTTCACTCCCCTTGTGTCCCCAGCACCGAACAGAGTGCCTGGCACACAGTACTAGCTCAGTTAATACCTGTGAATGAATGTTGGTGGGTGAGAGGAGGAGACCAGGGAATTTCTGTGGGGTGGGGGTGGGGAGTGCAGAGGAAATTGCAGACCATCAAGGCAAAGGCAGCCCCAGGCTGTGTGGTGTATGGGGACCTTTGCAGCACTCACAGGTGAGGCTGGGGACAGTGTGATGCAGACTGGATGCCCTTTGGAGGGCAGGTCTCCTGCCTCTTCTCCTAGGCACCTTCCTGTCCTAGGCGTCTGTTGAAGCAAGCAAGAGATGCTTCTCACGGCTTTTCTGGGATCAGCTAGGGGTGCTCATGCAGTATGTGGAGTTTTGGGGCCTCCACACAGAACTCTGGCAGGGTGCAGTAGCTGGCAGAGCCCTATGGGAGGTCAGAGCGGGGGCAACCAAGTCCATCCATGTATCGATACGACATGTAACTGATATTAACCCATGCTGGGCTCCCCCAGCCTCCAAGCCCCCCCGCCCCCCCCCACCCCCCGCTGGCCCAGACTATCAAATCAGAATTCCTGCTTCCCTCTGGGTGGGAACAAAGAGGCAGTTTTCCTCGGGAGATGAGCAGGGTGTTATGATTTGGGAGGATGCAACAAATTTTTTATAATTGTATAATTTGTATATAATTCCTTGTAATAAAATGTGATGATTATAGTTCTGTTCTCATAAAAAGCTCCCTAATCTTCTAATTAGGAAAGGATGTTTTCTGTGCTCCAGAATGGTCCATCTTTAAAACTTTTTTTCTTTTTCATTTCTTTTTTTTTTAGTGAGAGTCAGTGTTGAGTTTGGAGCCTGACAGCTCTCAGAAAGCAGGGGTGACGGCTCCGTCCAGCCCGGTCCCATCACCTGGGAGGGGGCGCAGGGAGCAAGAGTACTTCCTTGTAAGTGGAAATCTTTTCACGTCTGCCAGAAATGTCCCCTGAAACAAAGTACGCAGCTGCCTTTGTTCCACATTCATTAAACAAACACCGAGCACCTACTGTGTGCCAGGTCCTGTTGTAGGTCTGCCGTCATTGAGTTCCCTACACAAGGGTGAGAGAGATGCGAACCAAATTCGCTAAGGACAGTGATGCTGCAACTGGGACGCGAGCTGTGGCTGCGAAGGGTGCACAGTGTAGCAAAAGCAGGTGCTGCCGAGGAAGGGAGCTTTGAGTGGGGCTCTGAAGGATAAGTAGGAGTGAAGTGGAATAAAGCGTGGCGGGAGCCATTCAAGCTAAGAGAGCAGAGTGAGCGGGAGGGCATCTGACTGATTCTGTCCTCACACTCAGGTCGGGATGCCTGCTCTCCCTCCCCACCTGCCTGTGGCTGGAGCAGCAGAGGTCTCACCTGGGAGCAAAGGTGTGTGGCCCCTGCTGGAGAGGTCAGAGCCCCCAAAAGCCTCCTCCATTGCCTGACATCCTCCAGGAGGGTTTCTTTCTTTTTTTTTTTTTCAGATTTAATGTGTTTTATTGATTAAAATATTACATTTGTGCCAATTTCCCTTCCCTCTGCTCCCCTCCACCCGGTGGCCCCCCTCCCTCCAGTTGTCCCCCCCTTTTAGATTATGTCCATTAGTTGTGCATACAGTTCCTCCTAACCTCTCTCCATCTATTCCATTCCCTCCTACCATGATCCCCAATTCCTATATCATCTCCCTCCCTCTCCCCACTCCCCCTCCCTGTTGACCTCCCCCCAATATGCTTCCCGTACCCACAGTTCCTTTTCCACTCTCGTTGCCTGTTTAGTTTGCCTTTGTTTCATCTCCCTAGCTTCTGTTTTTTAAACCAGTCCCTTTAACATCTCATATAACAGTGGTTTGGATCTAATGAACTCTTTCAGTTTTATTTTGTCCTGGAAACACTTTCTCTGTCCTTCTATTCTGAATGACAATTTCGCTGGATAGAGTATTCGTGGTTGTAGGTTTTGGATTTTCATTACTTTGAATATTTCTTGCCAGTCCCTTCTTGCCTGTAGGGTCTCCCTTGAGAAGTCAGCTGATAGTCTAATTGGGACCCCTTTGTATATAATTCTTTTCTTCTCTCTTGCTGCTTTTAAGATTCTCTCTTTATCTTTAATTTTTGACATTTTGATTATAATGTGTCTTGGAGTGGTTCTCCCTGGGTCCAGTCTCTTGGGAACTCTCCTTGCTTCCTGGACCTGCAAGTCTATTCCCTTCCCCAAGTCTGGGAAGTTCTCCTTTATTATATTTTCACTCAATTTTTCAAGTTCTAGTTCATCTTCCTCACTCTCTGGCAAACCAATGATTCTTATGTTGGGCCTTTTATAGCTGTCCCAGAGGTTTCTGATCCTCTCATTGTTGCTTCCCATTTCCTCTCGCTGCATTGGTTGACTGCTTGTTCCTTCTCCATATTCCAGTTTGTTGAAATGAACTCTGGATTTTTTTTCCTCACCATCTGTCTCGTATGTGGTTTTGTTCCTTTCGTTATGAATGTTTTTCGCTTCTTTCTTATCTTTTTCCTGCTCTTTTGTGAATTCTGTAAGCCACCTGATAACAATGGCCCAGAACTGAGCTTCTGACAGGTTTCTTATCTGTTCATCTGTCAGGTTCTCTATCTGTTGCCTGGTGAGCTGTGCCACCGGGATTTCTATAGTTGTCTGCCTCATTTTGACAGATGCGTTTTGTTTTCTTGGGCCGGCTGTCCGGGGCAGTGCCTGTGTACGCGTCACAATTCAGCGACCGGCGCCTGTCCTATTTCGCAGCCCTGTGGTGCTTTCTTTGGGGGCGGGGGTCCAAGATGGATTCACACAGTTACTCCGCTAGGAGACCGGGATCCGTCCTCCCGCCCCCCTGGGCCTCACTGTTCAAGGCGATGCGGCAGCCGCTCTCCCCAGCGCTGGGGTCGCGCACTGCCAGGGGCTTGACTGCCGCCGGGATTTTTCGCCGCCCCAGGTGCTACCGCAAACAGCGCTGCCCTCTTTAACTCCTACCTGCCCAAATGGCACCGCTGGTTTATAACTTCATATGTTGGACTTCCGTGTAGTTTTATTTTCTGGAATTTCTAGTTATCCTTTGTTTTGAAGTAGTTGTATTCCTCTATAGTTGTAGAGGGAGACCTAGCGTGTCCGTCTAAGCCTCCATCTTGGCCGGAAGTCCAGGAGGGTTTCTTTTTGTTTCGCTTCTCTCCTTTGCAGGAAGTCATGGCTCTGGCTCTTGTTGTACAAGTCCCGGCCACTGCCACCTCCTACTATAGCCCACCTGGCCGTGACCGCAGCCTGCTCACCATCATCTGTCAGAGGGGTCTTTATGCGGGACAGATCTGATCATGAACACCCTTGCTCAAACTCCCTAATGGTTTCTTACCACCCCCTTCTGCTGTCCACACCCCAGACACGTGGCGTGTCTCCGGTGGGGTATGTGCCTCCTGTCCCTTTCCTCGGGGTCTCTGCACATGCTCTTTATTCTCCCTGGAAACCACCCCCTCCCCACTCTGATTCTGTATCCCCTTATCCATTCGGCAAATTCCTGCCCATTCCATCTTCACTTCTCAGCTTCAGTCAGCTCTTCTGGAGGCCTCCCAGGACTCCTGCGGCCCTTCCCAGGCCCGTGATCTATCGATAGTTTTCCACTACACTTTGTTACAGATGCCTGATTCATATTGAGCTTCCCTTCTGGACCACAAAATCCTTGAGACCAAGCCCACATCTCTCTTACTCACAGTGTTCTGTGTCTTTGGTGTCTGCATAGTATCTGGCACAACGCAGTGGTCCGCAGATGAGTAAATGGTGGAGTGGTAGCTCAGTTGGCTGTGTGCTGCCTTCTCCCCCCTTCCCCACCTGGATGTCACCATAGCCCCTGTCCCTACACAGGCTCTGGCTTCTTGCTGGGGCCAATGGTACAGTGTCTCTTGCGTGCTGTCTTTCTGCTTGTTGGGGGAGTTGGTCTAGGACAGACAGCCCTCCTCACCAGTGTACCCCACTTTGAGAATTCAGCCTCACAGGGATGGTTGTGAGCAGGGTTCAGTGGGAGACTTGGCCCTGGGGGAGTTCAGTGGTGGCTCAGCCTTCCATTCTTTCTGGTTGGAAGTGAGGAATTCAGAAACAAGTAGGGAAATGATGGGAGGCGTCCATTCCCAGGGTTCTCCGCTCTGGGCAGCTCAGAGCTTGGATGTGAGTTGGAGCCACATCCACAGTCACAGCCAACTTGCTGGTAGGATCGCAACAATTAATGGGCTGGGGGGCGGGGGCGGGTGTCAGGCCCAAGTGGTGCCAGCAGTGCCCACCCTGGGAGAGCACATCAGAGACATAGTTTCTGGAGGCTGCAACACTGTCGTGTATGGATGGCAATTATGTATTTCTGATCCATTAAAGAAAGCTTTGGCATAGGAAATACAGATTAGAAATGAAATCGTAATATAATCAAATTGCATTTTTATGGGAAGTACTATATTTTTCTCTAAATAAAATTCAGTAACAAAATTTTATTTGCTTTTCCTGAAAAAAAAACAAAAACCTTTCCAAATTGATTTTTCAGAGAAATTGTGAAAACCAGCATGGTTAAATGGAAGAAAGGTCTAAGTCAGAGGCCTCTGAGCCAGAGCATGGTGTGGCTGTGATTGGCAGCTCAGGACCCCCGGGCTCAGCACTTCCCTGATGGCCAGAGCCCTCCTAGCTGGTTGCTCATGTTTCATGGAGCTCTCTGGGAGACGGATAAACCCTGAGATGCCCCTGCCAGGGAGGAAGGAGCGTGCCCTTTATGAGTCAGCCCATGGGAATGGAGCAGCAGGCAGGTGTTCAAAGAAAATCATTAGAAGAAGCAGATACGAGGTTTAGAGCTTGGAAATTGCTGGAGAAGAGGCTGTGCAGATCACCATCTTTACAGGCAAAGGTTTGCAAGAAGGATTTTAAGGTATCCATGCATAGTTGCAAACATTCATGTGAAAAGTTAGAAATTCAGTTTGTCCCACCTGTGTGTGCCCGCATCTCTATGTTTGGGAACATCTGGATCATCATTGGAATTCATCATCCACCCAGATGCTTGATATTCCCTGCATGGGCCAGCTGTGTGCACACGGCAGGAGCTGAACATGATTTATTCTTTCTCTAATAACTGTAATCAGCCACCAGGTTTTCAATACCTGTAATCAACCCTTGGGTACTTATTGATCTCTTACGCTAGGCATATAAGAGGTACAAGGGACATATGTCATAATGCTCCACTTAAGAAAAGTGGCACCTTTTTTGAGAGACAAAATGCATGAGCACAGTGTAATTCTCCCTTAGTTCTCTCTCTTGTTCTAACCAGGGGGTCCTTCCAGGGCACATGCTAGGAACCAGGTAAGGCTGGGTAGCCAGGAAGGCTTCCTGGAGGAAGAGAACTGCCTCAGAATCTGATCTTAAGAATGGACCAGGGGATGGATGGGAACAGGGGTCCCTTTAGGTTAGGGAGAGAGCACGCGTATAGGGATGAGGGGAGGGTGAGCTGACTTGGGGAGGGGTGGGATGGGAAGCTAGAGCACCGAGTCTGTTTGCCTGACTGTGGCCGTGGGTTGAATTTCGGGGAACATAGAACAGTCACCTTGACTATATAGGGTGTGGCCAGATGGTCAGAGGCCTGAACCCCTAAAGAAGAGAGTTTTTCTTTTATCCAGGGGACTGTGGTTCTCAGTGAGTGGCCCAGAGTCTGTACAGAGGGTCCTACTGTTCATGTGCCCAGCAGAGCACTGTGAGGTGAGGGACAATAGTTCTCACTCATGGACCCACTGTGGCACCTGAATCCCCTGAGACCACTGTGAAGAGAAGGCAGTGCTCCTACAAAGAAGACACTGTTTGCACTAAGGATCCTCTTGAGCGATGTTTCCTAAACTTATGTAATTACTCTGAAGTGCAGGAGTTGGTTTTGATGGCAGGAAGAAGACCTCCTGCGTCAGAGGTAGGCGCTGCCGCCCCAGGGGGGTCAGCAGGGGAGGTCTGAGGTGGGCTAGGGGGATGGCTTTAGAGCTTGGCGCAGGGCAGATAGGAGAGAAGGCTGGCAGGCCAGCAGGGCCACTAGGGAGAGAACGGGCTGTGACGGGCTGGGTTCAAATGCAAAGTCGTAGCGCAGTGTAGAGCAGTGCAGGCTGGAGGACGATGGGGAGGGGCAGATGGCAAGAACGTTGGCTGCAGTGTTGTGCTCAGGGGGCCACACGAGGACATCAGTCCATGCCTCTTCTTTTTCTGAGAGGCCTCTGCTTCTGGCTGGGGCCTCTATCACCCCGAGTGGGTGGCTGCCACCCATGTAAGGAGCTAAAGGACTGAGCAGTGTGAGGGGCATTCAGGGTTCAGTTTTCCAGGCTCCGAAGTCCAGTTCCCCTCCTCCCACCTCCCAGACCTCAGCAGGGTGCTGGGGGCCTGGTTGGGGCTACAGCAGAGGCACCGGAGGCCCAGTGGGGGACAGCACAGCAAGTCAAGGGAAAGCAGTCGCCAAGTTCAGGAGTCTACCCTGCAAAACATCAGAATGTGGGCTCCGTAATATTCCTCATGAGTCATGTGTTTACAGAGGACGTCCGAGTAATTGAGTTTAGAAAAAACTAGTTTCAAGTCAGACCTATTTATCCCCTTGAAGGTGAAATCCAGTTGCCCGGCTTTTGTGTGAACTCTGGCTGGGATGAGGCAGGAGGAGAACAACCGCTGTTCTGAGGCCAGGTCACACCACATTTCCAAACCAATGACCAAGCACAAAACCCTTGAGCCAGAAAGGACTAGCTGTCCCTCAGTATCCCTCCTCCTCTTCTCTAGGACCATCTTTTCAGAGGGACCCATGGCTCCCTTCCTCAACCTCCCTGCTAGCTGGTTGTGACATTTCCTGAGTTCTGGCCCATAGAAGGTGAACAGAGTGATGTGAGCAACCTACAGGTGTGCCTTACACCCAGCCCGCCCCCCCCCCCCCCCACTGCCCTGTCTGCCCTGTGTGTTTTGTCCGGAAATCAGACATAGTGGGGTGACCCCGGATGGCAGTACCCTCAGGGGGTCTGGAGCAGTCAGGTAGAAGGAGTCTGGTCCTTGGGAACCATGAAGCCACCACGCCAGCCTGGACTGATCATACCCATATTGTTGTGCAAGAGAGAAGTAGATGTCTCCCTTATTTAAGTTAGTTACTTTAAAAAAATTTTTTTAGAGAGAGGGAAAGGGAGGGAGAAAGAGAGGGAGACAAACATTGATGTGAGAGAGAAACATTGATTGGCTGCCTTCCAATATGTGCCCTGATGGGGAACCGAACCTGCAACCCAGGCATGTGCCCTGACTAGGGATTGAACTGGCGACCTTTTGGTTCTCAGGACGATGCCTAACCAACAGAGCCATGCCAGCCAGGGCTAAGCTACAGTTTCTTTGGCTTCCTACTCACAGAAACTATACCTAGATCCTTGTTTAAAATTGTTTCATTTGAATGTTGAATATGTACAATTGGAGAATAAAGAAAATGTATAAACAAGTTGCCTTAAGGTTTTGACAGCTGTCTGGATTTGCTGTCCTGGGACATTCCATCACAAGAGGGAGGAATGAAAGAAAGGTTTTCTAAAGACATGCCAGTTTGCAATGAGTGTTGAAAACTCACCGTCCTGGGAAGTCCCCCCACCCCAATATTCTCTCATCTTGTTCCCCTTCTCTGTCTTTGTTTATCCCTTATCCTGGCTGAGGAGTTTATCATCTCTTGTTGGACTGGAATGCAGGCTCCAAGAGGGCAAGGGCTTTTTGCTCACCGCTTACCCCCACACTACAAAGGGCACCTTGTAGGTAATAGGTGCTCAATAAATGCTAACTGGTTTAGTATCCAGAGAGCTTAAACTTTGTCTCCTGGTCTCGGACTCACTGCTCTCTTCCCTCAGTCCAGCCTACACAGTCATTTTTCTAAACCTTGCAGATCCTACCGCCCAACCCTGCCCCTTACCCCAGCCTGTCACTGGCCCTTTGCAGGATAGTCTGCAGTCCTGGAGTTATGATGTGTGGGGCCCAGTTCCTCCTACAGGTGCCCGTGGGCCACAGGCTCAGTCCCTGGGACACCTGGCAGCTCCCAGGCCATGCCACTCTGTTCTAAACCCTTGCTGGTGGGGGGTTTGCTGCCTCTACCTGCAATGCCATTCCCTGCTCCTTTCCCTGGCGACTTCACCTCCAAAAGCTCATCCTCTGCTGGCCTCTTCCCACCCACCCCAGCCTGACAGAGCGGGCCACCCCTGCCTGGCTGCCCCATAATACAGCCACACTTCCATTGTCCAGTGTCCTTCCACTGGAGTTGCTTCTCTGGAGGTCGTCCATCTGTCACCATGGTTGCCTTCACCTTAATTCCCAGCCCCCAGATCAGCATAGACAGCAGTGAAAGTAACAAATGAGTCACGCGACCGGTTTTATTCTGTCTTGTAACCTTGAATAAGTTATTTCCCATATCCTCCTGGCCTCAGGCCCTTTCGGTGTGAAATGGGGATAATAATAGTCAGCTGCCCATCGCATTGGCCTTGGTCAGCATCAAGGCACTGTGCGGGGTAAGTGCCACCCTCTCTATGGCGTGGAGAGAAATACCGGTTGTCCTGCTGTGATACTGGGATGGCTTCTGAGCCACATCCAACAAATACAACACTGAACCAACCGAACGGCCCAGATGATGGGCTTCATTTATTTTTACAAATACTTATAAAGCACTTACCGTGTGCCAGACAGCAGTTAAACATTTTTCTGTATTATCTCATTTAATCCTATCTGCCACTCTCTGCAGTGGGAGCTTTCCTTACCCCCATTTTATAGATGGGGGAACTGAGGACAGGTTGAACACAGTGCTAGAGGGCAGAAGTAGTGAGCGGAGGAACAGAGGTCTGAACGCAGGCAATCTGGCTCAACCATCCAGGGTGTTCACCTTGGCACCTGCCATCTTCCCAGAGCTAGCAAGGGCCTGAGGGCTGAAGGCTTGGTCATGGCAAATGGGTGGAATGGTCATAATTGTGATTTGTAGTTGGCATTGCAGGAGAAAACAGAAACCCCAGATAGAGGCCCATGTGCTGTCCAGCGGGTACTCTGCAGACGCAGTGTGATTTCACAGGAATAAATGCAGGCCTCGTAATCAGGTGATCTGACAACCGCGCCATTTGTCAGGGAAATTATGCCCCTCTCGAAGTGATTGTGGGGCGAATAAGGAAAATAAATGAGTCAGGAGTATGTCAGAGCTGATAAGCCTCAGGGACACGGCTGAAACACAGCAAGGACAGGCTCTTTGGAAGCAGTTGCTGCTAGAGCGATTGGGAACAGCTTCGTAGGCACCCATCACCACAGAATTACGGCCGGCCCGGCCCTGGCCAAGGGCTGGGTGCGAGCCCACATCCTCGGCTCCTACCTGGCTGGTCATCCCGGACTTCCATTACTGTGATGACTGGCACAGAGTGGATGCCCAACTGGGCTCAGATGATTCCTGAGTGGTCTGCGGGTGAGCAAAGCAGAGGGGAGGCCGCTGCATCCCGGGCTTGCACTGGAAGACCCTGTGAGGTCAGGCTCTGCCATGTAGCAGCAGCACCACGGACAGCCCTCCCTGACACCAGCCCAGCATTTCACATGTGCGGGCGCATGCGTGTCTCATTTTATCTATCTTCTGTAATTCTGGGTTTTGTTTTTTTTTTGCTGACACAGCCTGCGGTGGCCCTTGGTGGCCACTGCCATTGGACAGAAGTTTTATTCTTTGGAACATTGTAGCTTTCCCTTCCCAACTCAGCCAACCAAGCGCCTTGCCCCAGGGTAGTGGCTGTGTTCCTTCTGAGGGGCCATGTTCAAAACCATGAACTTAGAGTCAAATGGAAGAGGATAGTGTTTGTCATCTCAAAGCCAGGTTTCTAGCAGAAAAAAACAGTGTGACCTTTCACACGAGTGCCCTAGCCTGTCTCTGAGAGTTGCCAAGTCCCCAGTGGCAAGTTCCTGACACCAGAGGAGCAGTTACCCCTGCTCTTTGAGAATTAGAACAGCGTGTTTGTGTTGCCATGGCTTGGCCAACTTCGTCGGGGCTAGGGAGGCCCTGCACACTGGGTCATGTGTTCGATGCTGTCAACCAGCTATTAGTGACAGAATTTATGAGCTCTTGGAAATAGGTGCTCCAAGTGTAGACTAAAGCAACATGGCTGCCATTTAAATCTTGTCACAAATATATCTCAACCCCTGGAGCTTCCCTTTGGGAAGAAGCAGGATGCCTAATAAAACAATGAATAATAATTTGGGGATGTTCTTTACTTACAGCTGCCCCAGGTCATCTGTAAATTGTGTAGCCCTGTTACACCTGGCTCCTTCCTTGCATGGAGCTATCTCTCCAGACTGCACTGTCTAATTCTCCCATCTAGGCAGTTTCCCACGTCTTGAGATGCTTTGAGTCTCCTGATTGAATGCTCACATTCCACAAACTTGGAGGCAGAAAGACAGACCAGAGGTTAGGGTGGAGTGGACAGAGAGAACATGCCTCTCTCTGCCAAGTATCAAAGAAAGCAAGCATCCCCTCAATGGGTACTTGGGGGAGAAAATGTTCAAGTCTCAGCTGCCACTGTGGCTGGGTGAAGGAGAAGGTCAGGGTCAGTGGTGTCCTCTCTGTGCTTGGGAAGCTCAGCGTGATTGACAAGCAACAAGTGAGGGAAAGATGCTGAATCACTTCTCAGAGACCTGCAGCCAAGAAGTGGGGTTGAGATGCAAGGCCTGGATGCTTGCAAAGCTCTCTCCTCTGCAACCACCGTGGTTGACCTGGGAGGGTGGGTGGGAGGACACAGGAGGTGGGGTGCAGGCAGCAGCTGGCCAGGCAAGGTGAGCATCCCACTGCTGCATTTGCTTATGCGTCACTTTCAGCCCCGTACTTGGCAAGTAACTGCAAACAAGACCTTCCCCTAACGCGGAGCTTAATGAGCCCTTTAATGCCCTAGTCAGAGCATCACTTCTCTCTCTCGCCTGTTTCCTGTCAGCCATGCGGCATTAAACCGGTGATAAAAATGCCTTTTTGGTATGGTCCACAAACTTGCCAAGAGGCTCCTGGTAGCAGTATAGCCATCCAGCATGAAATCAAGAGGCAATCATCGCGGATGAGGTGAGATGAGCTTTGCACAGGAGCAATTAATAGAGCCCACGTCCTGGGTCCTGTCCTTCACCATCTCCTTGTGCCTGCACCCACCACCTCAGCCTCAGAGGGAGGGCCCCGCTGTGGAATCCCGCAGCCCAAACCCAGATCTGAAGTCAGTGCTTTTCCTTTCTTGTTGGCATTCGGGGCAGTGGAAGACGCTCCATCATGTCTTTAATCCAATTGAACACGCCATTCCTGACCCACATGGTCCCTGGGAACAAATGTCCTTTGGTTATGTTTCCAACCCAGAAAATAGAAAACATAAAAGAATAAAGAAAGGAAAGAAATGCTCAGTTATGAATATGCATTAATGTGATGCTGTGTGTGGAGAGGGAAGCAGGAGCCATTTATTTTAAGCAAATCGGATCTTGATACATGGCCTGTGAACATGCCCACTTCTCCATCACGCACACATGCTGGGCAAGCTTGATTTATATGGTGTGGCTGTGAGATTTTTTTCCCAATTAAAAATGAACTGAGAAAAATCATTAATTTAACTACTGTATATTAAATTTGCATTAAAACACCCGTTTGTCTATATTTATGTGCGAGTTATCCCAAATGTGAGCTCATGAATTCTAATTTTTAAGATCACATGCCCAATATTGAAGATAAATTTTATTTATTTCTGCAATTAATTCTATAAGAACAAATAGCTCTAATTTACGGGATGGCAGATGTGACCGTCCGCTGGTGCCCTCCCTGCATAACACACATCACATTCATCTATTCTCATTAGGTTCCTCCCGTGTCTGGTCTCCAAATACGCAAACCTTGGCTGTCTCTTGTACCGTGTACCTCCACCCGCCCTGAGCGGGCACGCCTGGAAAGTACTTGGGAAAATATGAACCGTGTCAAATCTTCTTTTTCTGCTTCTCTATGATGTGCAAAGGCTCCAACCGTATCCCAAAGGCTAAGTAAACATTTCTCCAGAGGATAGCTTGACATTAGTCACTGGGGTGGAGGACTGGGCGGCTTTTCTCTGGGGCCACTGCCCCCACTCAGACCTTAACATCAGCACATGGACCGTAAAGAAGGGAGGCTGTGACACGGCCTCTCCTCCTGAGCACCAGGACGTCTGGTTAAACTTAGAACTTTGCAACCCCTGTTACCCCTCTGCAGGAGGTCACCCCTGCACCATCTCCCCTCCCCACACCAGTCCGGGGCTGGGTGGGATGTGCTGAGTATTACAGGCTGCAGGGTAGTCAACACCAGTCAGAGTGTCTCTTGGGGCGCACAAGGGTCAGGGCTCCAGTTGCGTGGCTGCTGTGACAAATGTTGCCCCATTTGGATTCAGAAGCCCTGCCCCTGGGGCCGTCAGATGCTATTTATCATCATCCAGGTGTCTAGAACAGGGCGGTGTGTTTACTGTAAAGGCTCTCATTGGGTAGGTGGCCACACATATTGCCAGCACTGGCACTAAGGAGTAAGTACAATAGTTTACATGTCCACTGGGTGACAGTGGGGCGTATGCCAGTTTTAGCCATTCATTCAGGGCAGTCCCTGCCCTCAGGAGCAGAGCCGGCGATGACAGTGCAGTATGATGGGCACTAGGATCAGGGCCCGATTCGGGGAGTTGGCAGCAAGAGCTGCCAGCTGATTAGCTGGCTCAGGTAACCTGTGTTCCCTGAAGAGTTTTCAACTCATTAAGGGGTCCTTGGTCTCATTCTCATGGTTTTCATGTGTATTTAAGAGGCTGAATTGCCACATCCCCTCACTTCCTGATGCAGAAGGTGAGGGTTGGGCCAGGAGGACCTGTGCCATATGTGGGTCCTTCCACTGCATCACAAAGTACTGTGAGTCTCACTGTCCAAGTGTCCCCTCTGCAAGCAAGGCCATGCCACCAAGGACCCTTTAGCAAAAGATCACTTTCTTGCCAGGAGCTCTTTTCCTGAGCATGGCTTGCTGGTCTCCTCCTCTGGGGCCCAGAGGTGACTTCTAGCAGTCTCTTTCACAGCCGAGTCTGGAATGCTGGGTCTTTCAGAGATCAGGTCCACCTGGCTGAAGGTCATGGGTCATTAGTGAAACAGACACTTTTCCAGCCCAGGAGCTTCCAGCAGCTGAAATTTCCCCTTGCTCATCTCCCAGGGAGGCCCAGATTCCTTCTGATTAGCAGCTTTTCTAAAATCACATTTTGTAATAATCAGCCCCAGGAACACACAAGTCAAGAACATCACATATCAATGACAATTGTCCTGCGAGGTTCTTTGTTTTTTTTCCTTTCCCTCAGTAACAGAATGATCAATCTCCCTTTGATTTTTAGAGTTGATCATTTACATTTGGCTCTAGAATGTATTTACTTACCACAGACTCAGTGGGGGCTGCAGCCCAGTCCTTCTGGCGGATCCAGATGGGAAGCGTCTGACTCCGGGCTGTTGGAGATGGGAAGGGCTGTGACAATCACCTGTCATTTCTCTGAGGGTAGAGAGCATATGCCTGTGTGGCGGGGGTGTGCCCTGCTTCGCTCAGGACTCCCGTTCTGGCCTCACATTATCTGGGGCAACTTGGGAAGGCAGGGGTGGGGGACACTTGCCACAGCCTTCCCAGGATCTGCCCTCTCTGGACAGCTCGGCATCTGGAGACAAAGCCAGAAAAAGGCCAAGTTTGGGGCTGGTGCCAGCCTGCCCGCCGGCCACTCTTCCCTCCTGCTCTTGCCCCTGTCCAGGTGACCGGTGCTGACTACTAGGGCAAATCATCAGAACATGGCAATTATCTTAGGGAGATACCAGCCACACCCACTGGGGGGCATGCCTGTGTGGAGCTCACCTCTGCCTGCTCTGGGTGCCCCTGCTCAGTAAAGAGGCCACAGCACCCAGTGGGGAAGGGCTCTGGCTGGGATCCAGGTCAGGGGGCTACACGCAGAGAGCTCCTACCTAGGAGAGCTGCTCCCACCCGCTGAGAGCCTGAGCAGTCGCCTCTTTTGAAACAGGTGACCAACTATAGCCCTTCTGCAGGCACTTAGAGAGTTTACTTTCAAGAATTTCTATGTCAGAACTGGACTTGACTCAGCCACTTTTCAGCTCTCTGAGCCTGTGTCCAGGAGGTTACCCCTTAGCTGCCCAGAGTGATGGGCCCATCTTCTGGGGCTTTTCAAGAGCCTGGTGCCCAGGTTGCTGGGAAAATCCCAATGACCAGCATCTAGTCCTCGGATGCTCAAGGCATCTCCATTCCCACTGTGCAGAGAGGAGTCGACATGGCAGGCCCCAGACTGCCGTCCTCAGAAACTTGTGCTGGCCAGCTGGTGCAGGGCTGGCATCTAGGAACCCGGCTGGTCAGTAGATCCCCGCAATGACACGAGACTTTCCCTAAGTGATGGAGGTGGCTCACTGTGCCTGGCTTGTGCCTGTGGTGTATGTTGAGTGCTTGCTTTCCTCTTGGGCATCTGGAATTTGTATACACACCAGATGGAGGGTGTCTCTGTGACCAGTCCCAAATGCAGTACAAACCTGGGCCTTAATGATATTCCTTGGGAAGCAGCTTTGTATGCATGTTGCTGCATTTTCCTTGCTGGGGAAGGGCTAGATCCAGGTCACCCCTCAGCAGTGCGGGGGTGGGGGGTGCATAAGGAGACCCGCACGTAGATTCCTCCAGATTCCACCTGCATCTTGTTCCCGTAGGATCTGGCAGTCACGCCATCTTTACTGTCTCGCCAAAATAAGTCCTACCTTGGAGTACACTCTGTGCTGAGTGTTTTAGTGAACTTCTCAACAGAGGGTGGTCCTGAGGACCTCCGACAGACCCACTGTCACCCCCTGAGGGCCTGAGCAGATGCCTCCTCTGAAACAGGTGATCGACTGCAGCCCCTCTGCAGGCACTTAGAGAGTTTACTAAAGACAAGGAGGCTGTCGCACACTCATCTCTGTATCCTTCTCCCATCCCCTGCACCATGCATGCCATCGCTGTCCACCTGCTGGATGGGGTCTGATGGCCCATGGCCAGTTTGATGACCCCATAAGGCCAGACAACATTTCTCTCACAGAAGAAAGTATTAATAATAACAGCCTAGTAGCAGCCACTGTTTATTGGACACTTCTTTTTAGAAAACATGATGCCAAGCTCTTGGCCTTCAAACTGCCAGCAGTCAATTGTCTGTCTGTCGTCAGCAGCCTCTGAGTAGCATTTGATAACATCCCTAACAGCCTCCATCAGGCCAGTCCAGACGCAGGAAAGCAACAGCCATGTTGGAGTGTTGTGTTTGCTGGATTTCACTGATCATAATGACACAGGCAATGCTCTACTGGGGCTGCAAACAAGGGAGCAGACGGAGGCTTTCAGAGCGCAGAACTTGGAGGAGGGTCCTGTGGAGCTGGGGAGAGGGCACCAACAGGGGACGCTGCCCAAGTGGCGTTGGAATCTACCGCCACGACCAAGGTGAAGGCCATTGCTGGGGTGTGGCCGGCAGGAACAAGAAAGTCGCTCCTCCAGCCCTCTTGCTTCCCTCTTGTGCTGCTACAGGCAAAGCCCAGCAGAGACCAGGTGGCAAAGGAGAGCTGTTGCCCAAGGCCTAGAGCTGGCACCACAGGGCAGGATGCAGACTGCAGGGCTGGGCGTGCAGAGGCAGCAGCTCACTCTCTGGCACAGTCCACCCCTTTGCTACTCAGGGTGCACACACACCCAGTCACACACGTGGATGAACTTTTATGTGACTGTGTGTTCACCTAACAAGATACAACTGTCCCGTCAGAATCCCGTAACTCTTGGTTTTTCACTCTCTGTCCCCACCACATGAACCCTGTGACCCTAACCCATGCTGCTGCTTCATCCCAGTCTGCTTTGCTGGCTCATTCTAGTCTTGCCCTCCTCTAATTATTGACTTACCCAGCTCTTAATCCTTAGTTCTGTTTCCTTTTATAGCTGCAATCCCTCTCCTAGTGATCTCACCTAGTCTCGGGGCTTAAATACCTTCCGTACGGTGATGATCCCCAAGTTTAGGCCTCCAGGCTTGACTTCTACAGAAATCCAAACCCATATATCCAACTGTCTTCTTAATAGCTCTACTTGTGCATCCAGTAGGCATCTCAGCATGAGCATGTCCTACCTGAGCTCTTGATCTCTGGACACACACATTAACCCCCACCTTGTGCTCACACACAGACCTGCTCCTCCCCCAGGCTCCCCTTGTCGGTGCCTGGTACACACAACTATACAGCTGCTGGTCAGATCTGTAATTTTGGGGTTATTCTTGCTTGTTTTCTTTCTCTTACACTCCACCACCAAGCCCTTGGCAAATGCTGTCATCTCCACCTTTAAAATAAATTCAGAATCTGACTAGTTCCTGGTGTTCTACTGCCACCACACCCTCGAGCCACCATTATCTTTTGTATGAATCATTTACAACAGCACGCTAACTGGTCTCCTACCTCTGCCTCCCTAGAGTTTGTTCTCAATACAGTCTCTGGGGTGAATCTTTTAAAACATTTCTTCACAGCACTTAACATCCCCCAACATGATCCAGAATCATTTGTTTATTATCTGCCTCCTTGCATTAAAATGTAAGCTCCACAGGAATTGGGACTTTATTGGTTTGTTCACTGCTGTCTCCTCAGTATCTAGGCTATTTCCTGGCACACTGTAGGTTTTTGGTAGTTATTCGTTGAAGACATAAATGAATAAATGTAATATCTTACTTAATTCTCACAATAACGCTTTGTTTGAGGACATTAAAACTCAGAGTGATTGATTAAGTAACTTGACCAAGTCACTGAGCCAGTCAGGGACAGATGCAGGATCTGTATTTTCCCTGAGACCAAAGTTGTAGGTCTTAATGCTGTGCCAGACTCTGCCGGGTTTGTGTTCACTTCCTAGGCTGCTCAGGCCTGCGGAGAGTGATCTCCTCGGGTCAGAAAGTATGTGCAATCTTCACTTACAGGATATGTTCCCCAAGCCTTTGCTCAGAGACTCCAGCGGATGGGATCCACTTTGCTCTTCAGCTTAATGGTCTTTTCCTCACTAGACTTCTCTGGTCTCTGAGTGGGCTGTCCCTCCCCAAGGCAAAGTGCAGTAGAGACCTCAGGTATTGCTAAAATGTGCTGTCGTGTGGGCAGAGCAGGGAAGGGCATTCCTCATTCCATATCCATGTCCATGTGGGGACCAAATAATAGTCAAGCTGCCCAGATCCCAAGGAAGTCAGCTACATGACCCCCAGGACTCAGGATGTGGGTCGCTATATTTGCCTCCCTGGGAAAGAGTTTTAGCAGAATAATTTTGATCCAAGGGGAAAATAAAAGGTTTTATGTCTCAATATGGACAAGTGTGAGCATGATTCTCTATTTGGGAATCTCAGGTTTTAAGCAGAGGCACAATTGGTCAGTTCTGGCTTCAGGTTTAGAAGCATTATCTTTTCTGAAGACTAAATTAGTGGGAGCACGGATTTCCTAATGAAACACGACATTTTCCTCTATGAAATGCACCTTCTCTGGGGAAGGGTTCTGCAAGAGTTCATAAAACTCATGGCATTTGGGGAAGTGCATCATTATATGTGTAGATGTTTGAAAGCCGAACTGCAGCCCTCGTGGTGGAAAGGTACTCAGAGTAATTGAAACTATTAATATCCAGAGACTCAACAGAATACGGAATTAGACAAGAGAAGTAAAGGGACACACAGGTGCTTTATTTCCCTTCCAGTTTCTGATAAGGGGCTGGCTTGCAAATGTAAGAAATTTCCATTTTGACAATATTCTCAATTTAATTTTCAGGCTGACACAAACTTGACTCAATTTTATCCTAAGAAGCCCAAGAGAACAATCTATTTTTTAAACATCTGAACCTGTAGGATTTAGTCCAAATCAAAACCTCCTGGTGTTCTTGCATCTACACATAATAGGAAATTGGTAATATTAATACTAATGTTTTTTTGCTGTTAAGCCCAAATTGGTTATTATCCAACTCTTTCTAAGGTTGAGGTAAAGTCTTTTCTAAGAAAAAATAAAAATGCAGGGAGAACAGTTACCTTTCAAAGCATTTTTGAAGAACTGGAATCTTGAAAGAAGAAACTAATTAATAAAAAGTCTCGTTAAAAGCAGGATTATTTTCAGAGAGCTAAGAATACATGGAATTTAAAGTGTTCTTAACAAAAGGTATTGTTAGAAGGTTTCTCCAGCTATCTGAAAGTGATTGAAAAGTAACCAGAAAAACCCTGGAGTAGTGTTAGTCCGTGGGGTTATACGATAGCAAAAAGATGCAATCTTCGTTTTTCCGTACTAATTTCAGTGTTAAGATTTAAAAAATCCTTAGGATGAGACATCTTTGTGAACAAAGACGATGAGCAGATATTAATCCCCTCACCCATTGTTGTATTTTGCTTTGGTCTCTAAAAGCCCTCTTATATCTTCTAGTCCAGTAGAAATTAAACATTCTGTGTAATCCAGTCATGCATTTGAGGGTCCCCCAGCCCCCTGGGGTCTGATCATGGACTCTGAGGTGGGTGGGGGTTGTGTCTGGATGAGGAAGTCACCAAAGTCTGGTCCCAGGGTCTGTCAGAAGCCCTTGCCCGCCCTGCCATCCTGCCAGGGCTTGAGGCCAGGCCACAGGGCTCCCCCCTGCTGAGGCATCAGAAGCTGGGGGGCTCCTTCCTGCCCCTCTGCAGTCCCCTGAGAGGTTTATCGAGACCTGCCCAGGTGAGATAAGGAAGCTCTTCTCACTGACCCCCAATTTCTGTATAGTCCTCATTTTCGAGTACCCCAAATCCCAGGCAGTGTAGGGGGATGGTCATGGGCTTATTTGCAAGCCAGGCTCTATGGGGTAAGTCTCGGTTCCTGAATCCTCACTTGGCCCAGTCTGGCAGGTACCTGTGACCGTCTCTTGCCTGCCCTCGGCTCTGCACAGTGCTGGGCATGGATAACAGCCAGCTCCAACGCTGACACAGCAAACCGTCTCCCCCGAGCCACAGAAACCCTCCTTTACCAGGTGGGAAATTGAGACCAGGAGGGAAATGGCCTGTGTGAGGTCCGTGGGGAGCAAGACTTATCCGACTGACCCTCACCCTGCTGCCGCTGCCTGTGTTGTAATGAATGATGGATTTAGAACCAGTGGCTTTTGCTTACTCTTTCCCATCGGGATTGGGAGACATTGGCAACAAATACTACTTTGTTTTCAAGTGTCCATTTAAAAACATATTGCCCACATTTTAAATTATTCCATGTTCCCATTTCCATACCAAGCCCTTTCTCATATTAGACCCATAGTGCAAGCTGTTCCTTCTGCCCTAATGCCGTTCCTTTAGGACTCATGGACGGCACCTACTTATCATTCAGGTCTCCACTTAAATGTCACTTCCCCGAGAGGCCTTCACGGACACCTCCCCCACCCCAAGTCGTAGCCTGACTTTTAAGTCTGTGGCTCCCATTGTCTGTGTCACCATTAGAATGCAGTCTCCAGCAGGGCTGGGTCACTGTAGTAGGTCTGGTACCCAGACTAAGGCCTGAACATAGCGTGAACTCAATAAATGTGTATTGATTGAATTTTTCGGGTAAATTAATGAGTGTGTGATTATAATGAGAAATCTACCAGCTGATGTCGAGAAGAATATTCAATTTTTTATCCTGATGCTTATGAGCAACTAACGTTTCCTTTAACCACACAGCTCTTACTGTATTCAGCTTGCATTTATTGAGCACCTACTGTGTGCCCAGCATGGCATTCTGACTTCTACCATCTGTGATCTCCAGGCAGCAAAACAAGAAAGTTCTCTGCTATTTCACACCCATGTGATTTTCATACACACACACACACACACACACACACACACACACACACGGCTCCTTGGTCTTTCTTGGTTCATTCTCTGTGTGATTATTGTCCAGATTTCTTTTGTCTTCATGAGATCTGAATTAATGAAGTTTTGCTTTCTTTCTTTATTATAATATGTGGAGAATCTTTCCCTCTCCTGGTTGCTCTGTGTGAAGGGTGGATCCTCTTGACCACCAGTAGTATTAGAAATGATGATACTACAATGCCCAGTGATCCGAAGGCCAGAATGGCAGTGACCTCCCTCCTGAAGTAGCCAGAAGCTTTGAAGTAGGTGGTGAGAAGTGGCTCCTGGATGGGGCAAACTGTTGTCAGACAGCTGACGCACTTTGCTTAGATGGAAAGCACAAGAGCCCTGAGGATTGAGATGATTGTGTGATAGAAGTCATCAGGACAGGCACACAGTCCCCAGACATCAGTGTGTGAGTCCTTCACTCACAGAGGGAGACACAAGCTTCCCCAGATGGAGTAGCCACTCGGAGCATTGGTGCCAGCCACCCCCTGCCTGCAGTGGGAGCCTTGCTGCTGTCACACTGCCTTGCACGGCAATGATTGTTTTAGTGAGTGTCAGAGCACCATGAAAGTTTCACTAGGTTCCCAATGCTGCTTCTTATTGAGGGCAAAGTAATGAGAATTGCAGTGTAGAAAAATTATAGTAAAACCACAAACAGACAAGGAAGTTCTGTCACTGAGATGAGCTTGGAGAGTTTGAGCCATGCCTGCGCTGTTTCCTTGTTGCCCTTGTCCCCCTGTTCCAGCTCTCATCAAACTTGGCCTTGGATTATGGCCCCTTTTACTTGTATGTTTCTCCCTCACTAGATTGCGAGTCCCTGGAGGCAGAGAAGATGTTTTATTTATTTCCTGGTCACCGCTCTGTGTATATAATAGGCCCAAGATAAGCATTTGTGGATTTGCATAGATTTAAAGTTTGGTACTAGAAAATTCACTTAAATTAGAGAGTTCAAAGTCAAGGCAAATGAGTTGAATTTGAATTCACAGTTGCTGGTGGGCATCATGAGATGCCAAATTAAGATCCTTGAATTGATTAATCGGTGATCTTGGCTGCTTTAGAGTTGAAGAGTTTTGGGTGACAAGAGTGCCAAGAAGCCATCCTGTCCCAGCTTGTTTTAGGGGAGGAGGACCTAGCAGTGGACAGCAGCCAGGGTGGGCTGGCCGGGAGGAGCCGTCCCTACCATGGGAGGCACCCTGGATGGCCCGGTCTGGGGCTGCGCCTCTGCCTGGCTGACTGCCGAGGCTCCTGCCTGCTTTGCCTCGGTTCTTCCGGACACCTTCAGGTGGGAGGAGAAGCCAACCGTCTCCTCAGCCCCAGGTGCAGCTCTGGAGGGCAGCGGCAGGAGGGACCCCATGTCCCCACACCTCCCTAGGTGCTGTTCCTTCTCTCTGATATCTGGGCAGAACATTTGCTCCTCTGGCCCCTGCTGTCTCGGTCACATCACTGTGTCATCTTTAGTCTTGTTCTCTCCCATTTCTATTTCTGTGAACACTGCTGGCTTTGTCTTTCAGACAAGGGTCATCTGTGCACCCCTTCCTTTGCGATGGGGCGTGGCTTTAAGGATCACAGAGACAGGAGGCGCAGCCCTGCCCTGCCATGCTGTCAGTCAGGACAGGCTGACCTGTGTGGCAAGGATGAGCCCACACCTCAGGGGCTGAAACCAGGAAAGGTTAATTTTCTTGGCATGTGCAGTGTCCCTTGCAGGCTGGCTGTCACACTCAGAGAGCTGGGCTGAGGAGCAGTTGCCAGCTGGTGCATCGTGGGTACTCTAGCAAGAGGAAGGGAATGTGGCAAATCTTGCATTTCTTTTACACTCTCTGTCCTGGAAGCAACACACAGTGCTTTCTCCAGAGTTTTTATTGTCCAGAACAAGTCCCCAACTTGGCTTGATGTCACTCTCACTGGGTGCCTGGAAGCAGACCTTGATTATTGGCACGCAGTTTTCATGATGAAAAAGCCATTTGCTGGCCATGTGATTTCACAGAGTCATGAGACAGTGTTCTAAGCTTTAGTCTTAGCTGTCAAATAGGGATAATACAGGACCCATCTCTCTGGTTGTTGTGAGGATTAAAAGAGATGATATATGCATGTCAGTTATCTGGCTGCATAACAAACTTTAGTGGCTTAAACGACAGGCATTTATTTAGCTCACAGTCTGCAGTTTGGCGGTTTAGGCGGGGCTCATCTGGACAGTTTTTCCAGACTTAGCTGGGCTCCGCGTGATTAGCTGTAGGTCCTCCAGGTGACACTGCTCCTGGAGGTTGTTTGGCTGTCAGCTGAGGCACCTTAGTTCCCTTCCAGGAGGCCCTTCATCCTTGGCGGGCTGGCCCTGGCTTCTCGTCGTGCAGGCGGGCAACCCAGGAAAGGAGCAGAAGAACAGAAGGATCCCAGAAGCCTTGGCTTGGAACTGGCACACCATCACTTCTTTGCAGCCTGTCAGCCAAAGAAAGTTCACGAAGTCAGCCCAAGTCAAAGGGTCTGGAGATAGAGTCCACCCTTGAACGGGTGGAGCTGCAAGGCATACTAAGGAGCTGTGGGTACAGAGTCTGGGCCACGTGTGACTCAGTCGTCCACAGCCAGCCCTCTGGTCAAAGTGGTTCATTTCCCTTTTACATGCAAAATACAGGCATCCCCTCTGAAGACCTCCAAGAGTCTTATCCAGTCAGGGCACAATATTCAAAATCCAGGATCTTGTTATCTGCATACAATCTGGAAATAGCTCTTCTTGATCTGGAGATGTAATGAACAAAGAAGATGAGAGATCTGTCTTACACCATGTACTGGTGAAACAGGGACAGCACAGTAGGGTAAGGGAATATCAATCCATACTGTAACCCAAAACAGACTGACCACTGGCGCATAGTAATTCTGAAACCCTGCTGGACAGGGATGTTGCATAGGCCCCCCACTCTGGGCGAGGAGGTTCCTTGCTGAAGCTATTGTTCTGCTCCCTGGAAATGATCCTCCAGTTCATTTTTTTCTACAATTCTTGGCTCTGCCACCTGGGATCCTGGCTCCTCCCTCTGTGACATGCTTACTTTTCCGTCACACTCCATGGCTACTTCTAAAGAAATGATGGATGTTAGTGGCTGAGTAGTTTTCTCAGTCTGCTTCCTGGCCATAGAAGTTAGGGGTCCAGGGGCCTTTTTGCTCATGGAACGGTTTTGGTTCCTTAGCCCAGGTGGATAGTACTTTTACAAGTACAACTCACGTTAAAAACATTGTGGAGTTTCTATATATTTTATAATAGCTCGCTCTATCTTCAAAAAGCTAACTCACAATTATTTCAATGTGCATCTCTCACTGTAGACTTACTGCTGTGTTTGAGATTAGGCTTCTGTGGGATCTTGCCCTTAACCTCCCCAATGCCCATTTGCTCATCTGGGAAGTTCTACCGGGTGGTTCATATATTCTTTTAGATGACTTAACAAAAGATCTTATAGCCATAAACTGATTTATGTTCCCAGACTTCATTATTTTAACAACTTTATTGTAGAATAGTTGACATATAATCAAGTGTAGATATTTAAAATCCAAGTTTTGACATATGTATATCCCTACGACACCACCCCCACAATCAACAGAATGAACATATGCATCATATCCAAAAACTTTTTTGGAACACTTGTGTTTCTTCTCTTCCATCCATGCTAACCACTGCCTCATCCTATGCAAACCCTTTCTGCTACCTGCCACTATAGATTACTTCGTATTGAACAAATGAAATGCAGTTGCATTTTCTAAAATTTTATACATGAATGGAATCATACAGTAAACTATTGTTTGTTTGTTTGTTTAGGTTCTTTGGCTTAGCATATTTATTTTGAGATCATCCATATTGTTGCTCCATTGACTGATGCTTTATTTGTTTTTATGGCTGAGTAGTGTTCCATTTTATGGATATAGCAAAAGTTGTTTATCCATTCATCTGTTGATGAGCATTTTGGTTGTTTCCAGTTTTTAGCTATATAAATAAAGCTGCAATGTCTATTCAAGTACAAGCCTTTAGTGGACATGGCCTTTCATTTCTCTTGGTTAAATGGAGAGGCTGGGGCACAGGATAGGTATGTATTTAACTTTTTAAGAGACTGCCAAACTGTTTTCCAAAACAGTTGTTCATTTTTACATTCCTACCAGCATCCTAAGAGTGCTGGGCTTCACATGCTTCCTGACACTCAGGATGGCATTCTTTAATTTTACCTGTTCTGTAAGTGTGTAGTGCTATCTCGTGGTTTTGATTTGCCTTTTCCTGATGACTAAAGATGCTGAATATTTTTCAAGTGCTTAATTGCCATCTGTATATCTTCCTTCGTGAAATGTCTGGTCACCTTTTTTGCTTATTTTTAAATTGAAACTTTTTGTTTGAGAGTTTGTATGGAAAATTTTTTATACATTGTGGATACAAATCCTTTATCAAATATGTGAACTCCAAATGTTTTCTCCCATCTGTAGCTCGTCTTTTTATTACTTTAACAGTGATTTAGAAGAGGAAAAGCTCTTGCTTTTAATAAAGTTCTATATACCAATTTGTTCATTTAAGGAACAACGTTGTATCTAAGATCTTTGCCTACCCTAGGTCATGAAGATTTTATGCTATTTCATCTGAAAATGTTGGAATTTTAGGTTTTACATTTAGGTCTATGATCCATTCGGCTTAAATTTTTTGGTATAGTGCAGGTATGGGCTAAAGTATGTTCCTCCCTTCCTCTCTCCCTCCCTTCCTTCCTTTCTTTTTTTTAAATACAGATATGAATTATTCCTGCCAATTTGCTGAAAAGGCTATACTTTACCCAGAAAATTGTCTTTGCACCTCTGTCAAAACTAAACTCACTGGCCAGAGTACTTCTGCATTGGCAGCACAAGGACCTTATAAATCTCCTCCATAAACTCAGTAAGACCACTGGCAAAAACTGTCAAAATGAACTTCTTCAGAACTTTGCAAATTAACCAAAGGCCTACAACCATATGAGGAAGATTGATTAAAGAAAAAGAGCTGAATCTTGGTAAAAGTCAAGCTTTGCTGTCTTTTGCTTATTCTCGTCCTGCCCCCTTCTCTATTTCTATCTCGTCCCTCTGGAGGGGACTGAAGCTGCAGCCCCAGAGACGGGAGCCCAGGCTGGGGATGAGTGTGGTGGGCCAAGGAGAGCACACAGGCCCTCAGCAGGGTGGCATCGTGGGAGCTGTGCTGGAGCTGGCACGCAGGGGCCTGCGGGATTGTGTAGTGAGGAAGAGGCTTAAGGATGGGCAGGACCCAGATCTTGTGCAACTGGGTCTGCCAGGCCAGGATGATGGCCCCTATCTCAAGGTTAGTGGGAAGCTATGGTGATGGTTAAACCAAGAGAGCAAGAAGTGCCTCCTAGCACTACACAAAATCCCTCTTGTGGCGATGTGGAGAGGAGCAGGGGGCAGAAGGGGGAGTGGGTGGGAGGATGGGATGGGTGGGGCCATGGTCCCAGGGAGAGACTCACCTTCCCTGAGACAGTCTGTTGAAAGCAGAAGCACTGGAACCCTCCGAGTTCTTGCTAAGTCTGGGGCTTCCCCACTTTGGACTTGCCTCATTTCAGTTAAAGCGCGAGGGTGGATGCCTGAGAGAACACAGCAGCTGGACCCTTGGCTGTTCCAGAGGCTCCGCAGGAACCTGGCTGAGGGGAGGCAGCGGACCAGTGGGTGCTCCGCCACCCTGCCCGGTGCTGTCAGGAGGCGCTCTCTGAGGGCAGGGCTCACTCCAGCCCTTCCTGGAGCCCGGACCATGCCAGGACTGTCCCCTGGCCAAAGGATGTCATGCTGCACAGTTCCTGCCACGCCTCCATGAATTCACAGGAAGCATTAACCCGCTGTGCACCGTCATCCTCAGCAGACACAGGTCAGACCATAGAGAAGCCTCCTGGAGTGTGGGGGCCCCTTGGGCCTCACTCCCTACGCTGGCAGGGCCCTCATTGGCCCCACCCACTCACCAGGAAGAGCTGGGCCTTAGTAATGTCCGCCCCCCCAACAGCCCCGATAAGGCGCATCTAGGAGCGGAGCCAGGGGAGTGTCAGCTGTGCCCAGCCCCAGTGGCTGAGGAAGTGATTTTGGAAAAGGGATTTTTCTGGTACTCGTTAAATCCTATCAGCGAGGCTTCAATTATGCCACCTATACGAGGCTCTAGTTATTAAAATATCCTGAATTGTGATGCTAATAGCACATTTGATAAGTGGAAATGAATTTTTAATATCATAATTTGCCTTTTCCTTTCCATCTGATTCATTTTCTTCCGAGATGTCATTTTGGAAGAGCAAATGAGACTTGGAAACATCCCTTGCCCTTTCTGCCTGTGACATATCGAGTTAGACTTCATCACATCCGGGCATCCCTCAGGACTTGTTAAAAGTGCACGGCTGATGGACCCTGTTCGCCGGTGCCACAGGGAGGACTAACAGGGCTCTGCCAGAGCTGCAGGTGTCACTCAGGAGGGGCTCAAGGATCCCCAGGCCCAGCCAGTCTTTGGCTGGTGGTGAAGTCACACATTAGGAGCATAACCCAACCCTGGCCACTTGGGCCCTCAACTGTTCCCAAACGTTCTGGAGGTTCCCTCAGTGTGTCTCCCAGGCTCACAGACCAGATTGCCCCTGCAGCTCCCTGGGCCTGGAGGAGCGGAAGCTGCGCAGTGTCTGTGGCACAGGGAAGATGTTGTGTCTGCGGGTACAGCAGCATTTAGTGGGATAAATCCACGTTTTTACTTACAACCCTCCCCTGACCAGACAGAGGTGTTGGATGAGGTCTGATTTATTCACAGCCTCATGGCTTCGTTCAGAATTGCTCCCGCAGCTTTGTCTTCTCCCTGGATGAGTGGTCTTCCAGAGGGACCTCAGCCCCTGATGTGCCAGACTTGTGCTGACCCCATGCCTGTCCCTAAAGGTGCCTGCTGTGACTGACTCCTTGCAATGAGCCCAGCCAAGGAGTGAGTTCTGGTGCATAGCACATGGCACACACATATGTTTTGACATTGAAAATCATGCTTAAAATTCACAAGTTCAGTCCTCTTACAGGGAGCCCCTCAGGCATTCATTGGTTTTCTCACAACCAATAAGTGAATGAGAAGCATGATGGCATGAAGGGTGAGGATGACTCTCCTAATTTATCCAGATGCAATGATTCACTACTGAGTAGAATCTTGTTCATTCATTCAACAAATATTTATTAAGTGTCTACTGTGTGTCAGGCACCTCTGAGTGGACACAGCCATGAACAAAACAAATAAAAATCTCTGCCCTGTGGAGTTTACATTCTAGTAGAAAAAAAGATAATAAGCAAGCACAATGTAAAGTATGTCAGATGATAAGTAATCCGAAGAAAAGTGCAGCAGGGGAGGGTGGTGGACTAGGAGTGAGGATGTTGAACTGTACATGTTCAGGATGATTTTGGAGCAGAGAATTGATGAAGTGAGAACCCCTTGCAGATATCTGAGAAAGAGCATTTGAGTCAGAGGAACCGCTAGTGCAAAGGTTCTGGGGTGTAAACAGGCCTGGCATGTTTGAGGAACAAAATCACTCGGCTCCAGTTGAATTGTAGGACAAGAGGTCAAAGAGAGTCTCGTAGGCCATTTTAAGGATGTTGCTTTAATGCTGGGTGATATGGGAGGCCATGGAGGGTTTAGAACATTTAGTGACATGATCCTATTTATGTGGTGCTATATTATAATTAGACTATAAAAGGACAAAGTCAAAATCAAAGAGAAGACCGTTACAAAAGTCTAGGCAGGCAATGACAGTGGCTTGAACCAGGGTGATAGTGGTGGAGGTGGTAGCAAATGGTCACCTGCTGGACATACTTGAAGGTGGGGCCAGTAGAACGCAACCAGTGGATTGGAAGTGGAATGTGAGGGCAAGGGCAGAGGTGAGGGGAAGGGCAAGGCTTTGGCCCTGGGAAGCCAGAGCACAGTCTGCCTTTGTTGGGGTGGAGGAAGTGGGCGAGGATCAGGTTTGCAGGAGACCAGGACTTGGGTCTTGGACATGCTCTGTTTGCAGTGCCTGTGAGAGATCCAAGGGCAGGTGTCAAATAGCCCGTCAGCTGGGGAAGCCTGGAGTTTGAGCACAGATAGAACTTTGGAAGCCACCAGCGTTGCAAGGGTGGTTAGGGCCAGGGGACCAGATATCAGGGAATTGATGGTGCTTTGCAAGTACATCTGTGGCAATGCTTCCAGCAAGCAAGAGATGACTCTTGAGAAACCCTTGGCAATACGGGAACAACTTTCTTAATTTCTACTCAGTTTCTTTGTCCAAGTGTGTGTTTGGATTGTGAAAAAAAAAGGGACAAAAATTTTCACTGTAAAGAAAAGGAGATTAACATAGAATTGCTCCAAAATCAGATTCAGATTGTGATTGGCATGTGAGGTGTTATGGTGAGAGCAGCCCAGGGGAACTACGTTGTGGGAGAAGGTGCGTCCTAACCCATCACAAGGCGGGAAGACATGGTGTTAGGGCTCCCAGGACCTGAAGCGCTTTTCTCTTTTATTTCTTTTCCTTTCTTTTTCTTTTTTTTCTTTTTAACCAGTGAATAGTTAAAAAAAACCTTTTTAACTATTTTAAATATCTTTAATCACGTATGTTTATTTCTGTGGACTGATTTACATGTAATTAGAATATCCACAGGTTCTAAGGGGAAACTATCCTTATTCTGAGCAGTAGAAACAGTGTTGGAGGCTTCTCAGGGAATAGGGACCAATAAAGTGGGAGAAAAGCATCAGAGTTCAATTTCTTTTATAATTGACTAATATTTTCAAGGCTTTCAAACAGATTTTTTAAAAGTAGCTACGGGGGGTAGTGCTTCTGGATTTTGCTGTCAATTTTCTAATTAAAACAGGGTTTGGGGGGAAAAGGTGCTTTATCCACTGAAATGATTTTTGCATTGAAGATGCTATAACATGAAGTCTATGATAGTCTACTATCTGAATGGCTTGGCTGGTTCACCTGCAGATGAGACTCTGCTGGATCTTTGCTCTCTCTCTCTCTTTTTTTTTAAGTGGAGAGAGATGTGATATGTGGGACACCCTCATGCCTAACTTTCCTATGGTGACTTTGGACGGTATTGAGCCAGGGAGGTCAGGGCCTAGGGTGGCACCATGCCTGAGCCGCCAGCCCTGAGGGACCAGCTCTGCAGTGCTCACAGACTCTGCTGGCATCAAGTACAAGCCTCCCTGGGACTGGCCCTCAAGGAGGGGGCTGTGAGGAGCCTGACTGTGCTTTTATTTTTTTAAATCCTCACTTGAGGATATATTTATTGATTTTTAGAGAGAGAAAGACAGAGAGAGAGGAAGAGGGTGGTGGAGAGAAACTTCAATTGGTTGCCTCTCATATGTGCCCTGATGGGGGATTGAACCTGCAGCCTAGGTATGTGCCCTGACTGGGGATTGAATTGGTAATCTTTGGTGTATAAGATGATGCTCCAACCAACTGAACCACCTGCAAGAGCCTGACTGTCTGTGCTTGTTGGCTCTGCATTTCCTTGCTGGATGGTACTTTCGGATTTGGAATGCAGAGGAAGAGATCCTTACAACCCTCTCTGGTATGTGTCCCAGGTCAGCCAGATGTTCTCAGGTTCAGCACATCTGATCTTGACTTTGTTCCCAGAAGAGGCTTTTTGTGCTATGCATCCCAGCTCTTCGCTGGCCACCGAAGTGAGGCTGCCTTCTCAGTCCAGCTTGCACCCCAGAACAAGCCTGGAGCCCCGCGGCCACTCGCTCCACAGGGTGACAGATCCAGGTGGAATGCAGGCACAGAGAAAGCCATTCTCAGGGGGTTCACCCTGTGGCAGAGACATCTTGTGCTCACTGACCGTGCAGGTCCCACCTTGTAGTCAGGCCTTGGCCTCTGCCTCGTCCTGGCAACAGGTTGTGAGTACAAGCAGCGAGTGTAAGAGTGGGTGACTGTCACAGGGAGATGAAAATAACAGTGCGATACCACTGCACCCCCAAATCCCAAACGCTGACACACCACATGCTGGCGGGGATGTGGAGAAACAGGAAAACTCGGCCACGGCCCGTGGCAGTGCCAGATGGTGCAGCCACCTTGGAACACAGTTTGGCAGGTTCTTACAAAACTGAACACACGCTTACCATACCACCCAGCAATCATGCTCCTTGGTATTTACCCAGAGGAGTTGAGAACTATGTCCACACAAAAGCCTGCATGCAGATGTTTATAGAAGCTTTATCTATAGTTGCCAAAACTTGGAAGTCAGCACAACGTCCTTCAGTAGGTGAATGGATAATGCCGACGAGAGAGTATTATTCAGCACTAAAAAGAAATGAGCTATCAAGCCATGAAAAGATGTGGAGGAACTTTAAATGTATATTACTGAAATATGAAAAAGCTACATACTATAAAACCGTGGAGACAGTAAAAAGACCAGTGGTCGCTGGGGGTTGTGGGAGAGGGAGGGGTGACGAGGCGGAGCACAAAGGATTTTCAGGGCAGTGACACTGCTCTGTATGACACCATCATGGCAGATACATGTCGTGATGCATTCGTCCAAATCCACAGAATGCACGACACCAGGATGAACCCAGATGTGAGCTGTGGACGGTGATGGTGGCAGTGCATGTTTGTCAGCTGCTACGAATGTGCCCTCTGCTGGGGGTGCTGATGATGGGGAAGCTGTGCACGCGTGTGGGCAGGGGGCACGTGGGGACTCTGGAACTGTTTCTCCACTTTGCTGTGAATCTAAAACTGCTCTTGAAAAAGTCTTCAGGAAGAGAAAGAGAGAAAGAAGTGTGGGTGGAGTGTTTGATCGCCTCTTTTCCTTCTGCTGTAACAGGTGAAAGAGGACAGGGTTGATTCCCGAGTTACCACGCCACATGGCCTGACCAGACCACATTGGACAGAGTTGATTCCTGAGTCACCACGCCATGTGGCCTGAAAAGATCACGCTGGAAACCTGGGGAGAGGGACAAATGCACTGTGATCTGCTGTGATCTGAGTTTTAGCCATGACTGAAGCATAGCAGAGCTTATCCTAACCCATTTCCTTTCTCAAAGTACCCTCATACTTCATGGGGTGTTAGCCAATGGTGTGGTCTGGACATATGCTTCTGACAGGGAGTCTCATATAGCTTTATTTGGGGCCATTACAACCCTAAGTGCTGATGACAATTTCCTGAGTCGTGGTGACCAGATGGGTGTTGGAGTCAGCCTCTCAGCTCTGGCCAGGTGGCTGCATGCGTGTGCTGATATGGTTCACTTTTCATAATTTGCATGAAATTAAACTGATCTCAGTCCTAATCAAGGAGACAGGTTTTCAGCAGAAAGAACAACACCCCACATAATAGTGTGTGGACTGGCCCATCTTTCATCTTCCTCTGAAGTGATTGACGACTCTCAAAGCTAATAAAACACCTTGTGGAAATAAAACGCTCTGCCCAAGCAAATAAAAACCCTGACAGAGTTACAGTAGGACGTTTCCCAGGGAGCTATAACTATGATAGCTAGTTCATTGAGAACTAAGTAGAAAACCCAAACACTGACAAAGCTGCAGAGGAGAAATGAATCACTGGGGGTGGGGGGAGCCTGTGCCAGGAAGCACTCTGAGCTCGTAAAATATATGGACTCGCGGACAGTGAGCGGGCAGCCGGGCTGGCTTCCAGCCTTGGGCACGCCAGGGCCGTCACTCACTCGGCTTCAAATGGTTACTGAGTGGCCCATCTGTGCCCACCTTGTGCCAGGCTCTGTGGGGGCAGAAGGAGCAGTAGAGGCAGCCTGTGTCTTACCAAGAGGCCTGACCATCTCCCAGGGAGGTGACATTCATTTGGGGACATAATGAGCATAATGAGACACTGAAGAGTTGATGGTCTTAGGAAAGCAGATATGTACCAAAAAAAAAAAAAAAAAAAGAAAAAGAAAAGAGAGAGAGAGAGATTGTGGGGGGCTGCACTGGGTCATATATTCTGATCAGGGTCCCCCACCTCCAGTGTCCTCATTGTTGATGTCACTTATAGTGGAATGGAGGCCCTTGATTGGAACCCCCTGTAGCATTCTCAACAGGTGGCTGCTTGATCTATGTTTGACTATTTCCAATGTTGGGGAACCTATTGCCTGTCAAAGAAGGTGTACGGGACAATTCTTTACCTGAGCTGAAAGCTGCTTTCATCGAGCTTCTGCTAGCAGGTGTAAGGCCTGCCCTCAGGATGACTATTGCACAGGTGTCACCTGTCTCCCACACAACAGCCCTGCCCATATTTGCTCCCAGCCGCCAGGCCGCATCTCCCCACCTGAGCACCTGGCTCCACACACCTTCCCTCTCAGATGCACAGCCTGGCTTCCAGACCCCTCCCCTCCTGGATGGCCTCCTGGGCTTGTTTCAGTTGGCAAAGGCCCTGGGAAGTTGTTTGCCTGAGCTGTGGCTGCCCTGCTGCCTCCAGGCCTGACTCTCTCCCACAGCAGGTGGCAGGGCCTGGCTGGCCTCAAGTCTTAGTGCTCCAGCCTCTCTCTCCTGCATGGAAGTCCCTGGAAAGATCCCCTTTGTGACCTAACTCCTGCATTGCCTGCCTGTAGCAGGAAGGGAGGCCCTGCCGGTGAAGCCACATGAGCTCAGGTTTCCTCTACTGTCAGTAACATAAGGCAGGTGTTCACACCTCTGTCCTCAAGGGAAGAACGAGGTTCTCTTGCCCCACGAGAAGGCATTGGTGAAGAATGTCCCACTGATCGCTTTAAAAAATCTTAAAAATAGTTGACATCTCATGGTAAGTTGCAAAAATAGTGCCTAAGTTACAATGTTCTTCCTCCAATGACAATTACACTCCCTTAGAGCATCATCCAAACCAGGAAATTGATGTCAGTACAATGCTTTTAACTCAGTGATGGACCTTATTTGGACGTTACCAGTTTTCTCACGCATTCCTGTGTGTGTGCGTGTAGCTCTATGATATTATGTGCAGACTGAGTAACCATGGCACAGTCAGGAAGCAGAACTGTCCGGCCACCACAGAGAAACTTGCTCACATTTCTCCCCAGTAATCACATCCTTCCCCAAGCCTAAAACCTGGCCACGAGTCAACTGTTCTCTGTCACTGCCACTGCGTCCCTTTGAGAGTGCTGTGTCAGTGGAATCGTGCAGCAGGTGAGCCTTTGAGACTGGCTTTTTCCATTCCGCACAATGCCCATGGGTCTCTTCCTACAGGTACTCGTGAGCTGAAAGTATTAGATGCTTTGATAGTTTTATCCTGGACAATGTGACGAGACCGCCTCAGTACATGCAGTTAAATAATGAGCCACTGGCTTAAGGAGAAAAAGTGACTCGTGCCCCCGTGACCAGTCAGTGGGCATGGTGGCATGGGCTGGGTGACCGTAGGAGAAGCTCCGTGGAGAGCCCCCCAGGCTGTCAGCCTGTGAATGGGATGCATTCAGTGTCTGCCTTCTTCCTCTTCTAACTGTCTCTGCTTTCAAGACATTTCCTTAGCCTTTCAAAAGGCAGGCATCAAAGTCAAGAGTAATTATGCTTGTCAACATATAGGGTGTTTTTTTTTCCCATGAAGCATTTTACAGGGACAAGGGGCTGTCATATTTCTAAGTTGTCCCCCCCCCCCGCCCCCCCACACAGTGTAAACCTCGAAGGGTGTCTGTGTTCTGTGATTGTCTGATCTGGAGAGAAGTTGTACCAATTCAGATACCAATCTGACTTTGCAGACTCAGAGTGAAAATATCCACAGTGGTTTGACAAATATCAATATTGCTCCTGAGCACAAATGAAAAGTAAAGTATGTAAAAATTGAGGATTAGGTGGAAAAGAGAGCTGCTCATGTCTTAGGAATGTAAATGATTATTTAGTGAGCTCTTCTATTTATAGCATTGTACTATGCAAGGAAGTTGGCTTTTTCCCCACCTTTTGAGATATCTAGGAAGTTTAATAGAATGAAAATTTCTAAAGCAATCCTCAAAAAGTACAAATGTATTGGCTGTAGATCAGCTTATTAGTATCAGAGCTTAAGCAAAGTAAAACTCAAGGCTGTTTATAAACATAATCAAATTTTATATATATATATATATTTTATATATATATATGGTTGAATTCTGGTATATAATAATTTTTTTGATTTAAAAATTTTTTTATTAAATAGAGGAAGGGAGGGAGAAAGAAAGGGAGAGAAACATTGATGTGAGAGACAAACATCGATCAGTTGCTTCTAATACGTGCCCATACCAGGAACTGAACCTGCAACCCAGGCATGTACCCAGACTGGGAATCGAACTGATGACCTTTAGCTTTGTGGTATGACACCCAACCAACTGAGCCACACCAGTCAGGGCTATAATTGTTTTTTAAATTCAACACACACATTGATTGAATGCCTACTTTGTGCAAAGACTCTCTGACAGGCATCCAACAAATATTTGTTGAATAAGTGATGGATGAATAAATGAATGTCTATGGACAGATGAAGAAGAATGTGACCAAATATCTGGGATTCTTAAATGAAGTAAATGATGCAAACTTCAGGACACCACACAAGTCCCTAAAGAATCTATCATTATTCCCTTACTTAATTACAAAGTTATCTTGATGACCAAGAGCTTTGTATTTTGTTTAACCAGTTCTAAGAAATGATTAGTAAATACTGTAGATTAGGGATTATACATCCATTGAGGAAAGAGTGCTACTGTCTTCTTCATGAGTACTCCCAGGTCCAGCAGTACTCTAGCAAAGCGACTGCTGATGCTAATGCCATTACTTGTACTAACACTAATACTCAGCACCGACCTTTTTGAGCTTTGGTTAAGCATGAAGTTCTGCGCTAAGCCTCACAAGCATGGTGCTGTTTAACCTTTACCACCACCATGTGAGGCAACAAATGTCTTTAAAAATGAGAACCCTTGAGGCTCGCAGCACTTCAGTGGTTTTCCCAAGGTCACGGTGATGGTAGGTGGGAAAATTGGGGCTTGATCCCAGGTGGCTGCCTCCGTAGCTGGAGCTCATAATCTTCCTTCCTCTTCCCACAGTTTTGTTTCTATCTATTCATTAAAGCCAGGGTGAACTGCACCTGAAGTGGGCCTCACCGGATTTACTCTAGTCTTTGGAAGCAGTCATAACTGCTTTTTTTTCTTTCAAAGATTTCCTAACTCAGACTCCTTCCTTGATCTGTCTAAATTAGTGAGTGTGATTGCGCATAAAAGAAAATTAAAACACGGGGCAGATGTGTAGGCAGGTGAAGCAGAGAAGCTATAGACTTTAGGGGCCAGTGGTGACAGTGACAGCAGTTTGCAGTTACCCATCCACACGGCCTGGGGAGATGGGGCAGGTGGAGACCTTGTGCATTCTGGGCACGTGGACGGAGAGACCCTGGGCCGTTTATAGACACAGACTGGACCACATCTGGGTATATGCTGCTCACAGCCCCACAGAATGCAGGGGATGAGCAGCCAGCATCAGGCAGCAGTTAAGGCCAGCCTCTGTCCTCGGCACCCACAGAGGAAGGAGTTGTTTCCTTTTCATCTCAGCTTAGATATCACCTCGGATGGGAGGATTTCCTGGATTCGCATGGCCGAGGCTGGGTTTCCATTGCTGGGTGCTTCCACAGTGCCCTGCACTTCCCCCTTCTTCTGTTGTAATTGCTTTTTACACTATTTATCTTGACTGTGAGCTCTTGGTGGGCAAGGAGAGGGTCTGTTTGTTCACTGCTCTGTCCCCAGGCCTGAAAGAGGACCTAGAACACAGTGGCTGCTTAGAAAATAGTGATGGGATAATTCGTAATGTTTTCCCAGACCAAAACAGGCAGAAACGATCTGAGGACATCGTGTGAAAGGGATGAATGAAGCCTGTGGTTTATCTCACCGCCTGCCTTTGAGCGTGCGGGTGTGTGGGGCTCTGGGCTGGGTTCCCTCAGTCTGAGCTGTTTCTTTTTGACTTATCTGCTTCTCTCTCTTTCCTGCTCTTTGCTGACCTCTTGCTCTCTCATTTATTTTCTTCCTTTTACCCTTCCTGTGTCCCTTTGGTGTGATGTTGTCTATTTCTCTGAATTTCTTTCTTTCTGGAGGAAGGAATACATATTGAGATCTTAAGAAATTGAAAGGGGAAATGTATTTTTGTTAATAACTTGGGGAAAACTAATAAAAGAATAAAAACAGAATGTATAATTTTCAAACTAACAGAAGAAAATGTCATCTATCCAACAGAATATAGGAAAAGTAAGAGAAGAAAAAAAGAAGGTATGAAAAATTGTGAACATAAAAAAGGCAGAAATAAATATTAATACAGGAGGACCTACATCAATGTAAATGGTTTAAACTCATGAAAGTCTATGGATTAAAAGATAAAAATGAAGCAATGGATTGCCTATAAGTACATATGTAAAAAAAGAAAGATACAGAAAGGATATAGAAAAAGATTTACCCAAAATAAGCCAAGACAGAAATTTTAACATCTAAGAAATAATAATTTAAGACATAAGTATTAAAAAGGGAAAAAGAAGCTATCTTGATAAAGCAAATAATATATCAGGACATATAATAACATGCACATATATGTCCTTGATTGTATGTCCCAAATTGACTCCTGGACTTTCCCACCCACTGTTCTGGCTGTGTCTCCCTAATCTCTCCATCTTGATAAATGATGATTCTCTTTGACTCGTGACCATTCCATCATTAATTCTTATTAGCTGGAAATTTACACTCGAGTCCGAATCTAACCACAATGAAAATGCCAGAGGTGCTTGCGTGTGGGGACTGTCTCCAAGCTTTGGGGGATGGGTAAGAACACAGGCTCTGATGTCTGACCCCATGGGATCACCTCCCTGTTTTGTAGCCTGGAGGCTTTGGGCAGGGTGTGTGTGGCTTCTCTGAACCTCAGCGTTCTGGTGTGTACGAATTGTGCCTACTTTAGAGACTCACTGTGAGGATTAAATGAGATGCTTCACATAAAGGACCAGTGTAAGGGCCCGGCACCTAACACGGCTGTCAGTGTGGCAGCTGGGGTGATTCCGCCCTCCGATGTCACCTTCTGCTCTTGGGGAAAGTGAGATGCCAGAAGGGGGAATGGTTTGCATACGGCCACTTGGCCTGTGAGAGGCAGAGTGGAGATGTTGGAAATTGCTTCCAACACACATTCAGATAAATTCTTGCCAGACCGTTTGCCGAGAAATGAGTAAATGGAGCCCCCCCCCCCGGAATCTCCTTCCTGCCCAGCACACGACTGTGTTTAAGAAGTATAGAAGCAGAGCAGGAAAGGCTGAGTGAACAAATGAACAAGGAATAAGCAAAGGAATAATGAGCTTTCTCTTATGGGCCCATCACAGCGCACACTGTAGGAACTGCATCTGAAGTACAGCGTGGTGTTGAGGTTAACACAGGAATGAATCACACAGTTAATCTTCCGGGTCCCTGGCAGGCCACTTAGGCAGAAGGTACCAGACATAATTTCACCTGCACTTCCTTTTCGGCTCGTGTCCATCTCAGCATGGACAGTGGGGAACTGCAAAGCGCCTCATGAATTAATAAGGAGACATCAGCTTATCCAGCCTTTACTGCTATCTGGACTTCTTGTCAGGATTTGACCACAATAAATAGCAAAGAGCTCATTTCCTGCCCAAGATGCAGAACAGTCAGTCCTCAGTGGGAGAGAAAAGATGTTATGTGTGTGTGTGGGTTGAGGGTGGGGTCAGGGAGGGGGGCGGCAAGCTGGAGCAGAGAGGACACTCTCTGAGGAAGATATTTCCAGGGCCAGTGTTCAAACAGCGGTGTCTCCCTGTGACCCAGAGACATTTGGGTCCTCTGGAGACCCCGGCTTGGCGGGGGTGCCTTGTGGTGTGAGCTTCGCCTGAGGAAGGTGCTCCGCTGAGCAGACGAGGCCTCAGTGACAAAACACTGTGAACTACACAAGTCTGCGAATTGGGATGGTGACCTGTTGGACTGGAGGGAATTTTAGAATTCCTTCCTCTCCCTTTAGCTTCTGCAGTTTCCCACCTGCAGAAGCGGAGGCTGAGCTACATCATGATCAAAGGCCCTTCTTATGCAAACAGCCTACAACTTGCCTCACCACACATGTGCTCTGGGGCATGAATGTGTGTGTGTCTCCTTTTGTCTAAGGCCTTAAGGCAGCATGATCTGACACTCATGGGGCATGAGGCCATCGATAGAGGGTAATTTCTGGACATAGGACCCCATTCTTGGCCTGGACATAGGGGTTCAGATTGGATAATTTTATAATCAGAATGAAACCCCTAGGAGGGGATGTGGACGAGGTGCCTGTTGTTACCATTATTACTGTGGGCACTTATAAGTGGTCATGTCTTCATCACATTTGTGTTCATTTAATACATCTGTTGGAAGACTGTCTGGATGTCAGTGTTAATCAGAACAAGCATGAATCCTTGTTTCTAATTTTAAAAAGTCAGCACTAAGTTAGTTCCTTGATCTGGCCTGTGGGGTTAGTGCCCAGCAGACACTTGGAGGCTGGGAGATCCGAGGCTAGTGAGTGAAGCATGACTTTGGTGGCAGCTGTGCTTGGCTTCTTCCAGGCCTAGAATTGTGCTGGGTCCACACTAGGTGGTTGGCACACTGAGTGGCAATGTGACCCCTCTTTCTGAGGGTCAGCCAGAAAGAGACAGCTCACCCTGGAAAAGGTTGATCCTGACAGCTTTAGTGAGAGGATACCCCCCTCCCCCTGCCCCTTGCCTGGGAGCTGTGCCTGGGACCACCAATTATTAACCACGCAGCAATTCAGCACTGACCCTAGGGCTACTGAACTGAATGGAAACATTTACCCTAGCACTATTTGGCCCCAAGCTTTTCTCATTCTTATTCTGCTGTTATTTTAAAAATTCACTCATTCATTCATTCATTCATTCCTCACTTGAGCACATGCTTATTGATTTTTTAGAGAGAGGAGGAGGGAAGATGAGAGAGGGGGAGAGAAACATCGATGTGAGAGAGAAACATCGATGGGTTGCCTCTCATACGCACCCCCACTGGAGACTGAACCCCCAACTTAGACATGTGCTCTGACCAGGAATTGAACCGGTGACCTTTTGATTTACGACACTTCAACCAACTGAGCCACACTGGCTGGGGCTTATTATGCTTTTAAATTTCTATTTATCACCTTCTTTTTTTTATGCTTTTAGGGAATGCTCCTTGGCATGCACCTGGCTCTAGAATCCCCTCTCTCACTTTCATGGTCATTGCTGCTCATTTTTGTGAGCTGGGACATCAGATAATCAAGAGTGTTAGAACTGGACAGGGCCTTAAAGTAAAACATTATGTAAACCTTAGGGAGGGCAGAATGAGGCGAGAGTGAATGGATTTCTGGGATTCTGATGAGATATATGTGTAAACCTTTGGCGATGGAATGAGGCCACACATGCATCTTGTCCTTCTTCTTGGTCCTTGTCTGTGTGCTGTATCCTAGAACAGAAAGAAGAAATGACCTGTGGATTTGGGAGGTGATTCTTCAGATACCTTCCCCAGGAAAGTAGTGCTTAGAATTTCAATGTAGGACTTCCAAGTTTTCCAGCTGGCCAAGTGCATGCTCTGTCGTGGCAGGTGTCCAACTGGTAGAGCCAACTGGGTGGGGTATAGACATTATTCAATGAGATCCCAACCAATGGAACCCTCAGTTTACAGTGGACTCTGGGTGCAGCCCAGAATACAGGACAGAGGCCTCCTTTAGAAGATCTCGCTTCTACTGGCTCCTGGTGCATTGTTGTGTTGTGCGGTGTGTGATGTAGGGCAATTGGATCTAGGTGACCGGCAGTCCCTGTGCCCCTTTGTGTAAACCAAGATGCTTTTCCTAGGGTCCCTAAAACAATAGAAGCTGGTGTAGCTTTCTGAATCTCAGAAGACTTTACTGATGCCGTAGAGGGAGTGGGAGGGCATCGCCCAGTTTCAGCCCCAGCCCATTCTCTTCCTCTCCCCCCATCTCCTCTCAGTAGGCGGCACCACGTTCACCCAGTTACTCAAGCCTAACATGTTGCTGCCCTCTTTAACTCATGTCTTGCTTTCTCTTATACCCTATATCTTTCAAATCTTGATAGTTCTAGCTCCAAAATATGTCTTCTATCCATCTCTGTCTTTCCTTCCCTAATGGATCACCACAGGCCACCTTCTTTGCTCACCTAGAAGACTGCAACCTCTGGTAGCTGGTCTCTGCGCTCCCTCCATCCCCTGCTGAGCTGCTTCCCACCAGTCACCAGAGGAAGCCATACAAAACCGTAAGCTGGCTCATGGCATTCCACTGCTTTCAACCAGCGGATCCCTTCTTGTTACAGAACAAATCCCAAGACCTTACTGTGACCCACAAACCCTGTATGGCCCGGTCCTCCTCACTGCTCTGACCTCATTCCAACCATATGGGACTTTGTTGTGTTTCTAGAACATGCTAGTGTGTCTCCCCACCTTGGGGCCTTTGGCTTGCTCTCTCATCTGCCAGACACTCTTCCCTGAGACTTGTGCAAAGCAGGGCTACAGCCCACGGAGACATCACCAGGGGCCCGGGAGAGGGCGTCAGCAAGAACGTTAATTCTACTGCGAGCTTTGCAGCTCAGCCTCTGCCCTGTCACAGGGCTGAAAAGAAAAAGAAAACTTGGACTTTTCACTTGGGTGTTGGGACCAAGGAAAGGGGAAGGACTGGAATGGTCTTTTTCAGCTGCAACCTGGAACTCTTGCAACCAGAGGGGCTGTGCTAGCTGTACACACAGATGATGCATGTCCCTGACACCCAGGCACCGGGGTGGAGTGGCCCCTCTTTCCTTCTGGTGAAGCACTCCGCTGTGGCCCTGGGAAGGACCCATCTTACAAAGCACACCTTTATCCTTTGCAACACCATCATTTTATTTTGATAACTACTTGAATTTAGGAAATAATTTTTTAAACTTACTAGAAGAAGAAGAAAGTAAATAGTAGAAATGTTAGAGAGAATAAGTTGTCTCCCGGCAAAGCATGAAAATCAGACTAGCTGCATTTTGTCCCGGGGGTCCTCTGCCTGCCGTTCCGTCCCTTCTGGGTGGCTACCAGGCCACCTTTGCATGTGCGAGGGTGATGCCAGCTTCACTTCCTTTTCTCTCTGATCCTTGTGAGCTCTGTGGCCCATGCTGCCGCTGGCACAGGGTCTCTCTTTATTAAACAGGACAATCAATTAGTCTTGTTCATGCTGCACTACTTCAGTACGCAGTTTCTCTCCAGACAGAGTTTAGTTCCGGTGGCTATTGACAGCTCGGCGGAGGGGCACCCATCTGGTGGGTGACCTTCTCTGTCCTGGATCGTGGGTTGAGCCCTCTGCTCATTGTGAAGAACTCAAGGGGGCCACCATGACAGCGTGTGCCAACCCCTGACTTTAGGAGTCAAGACATAAGGCGCAGAAGGGTGCTGTGGCAGGCACGAGACCCCACGTCAGTCTGAAGGAGGGTCAATGAGAGGGCAGAGGTCCCCTGAGGCCCAGGGTCCCGGCCTTGTGCCTACACAGTGGCCCCAGGTCTTGCAAAGTTCTAAAGTTCTTCACAATGGAAATATCTAGGGTTTTTGATGATTATAATAGTAAGTAAAACTTGCTCATCGCACAATTTGAAATGGTTCAAGTCTATGTGAATTTCCTTTACCAGCTCTACCCACTGAGTTCACAGCTTTGCAGAGCTGGCAGGGAAGGCATCTCAATTTCTCAGTGTCTATTTCATATCCATCCATACATCAATGCTGTAAAGCTGGGGTTTCCTGTATCCTGCTTATTTTACTTTAGAATATATGGGCACTCTCCTGCTTCCACACATAATGCACTTCTGGAAAAAATGGTCAAAAGTTAAATATGTGAAAGTGAATAATCCACCTACGGTTTCTAAGGTGATTACAATCTCAGAAACCCGAGAAAATTATTCTGGCATCTCATTCACATTCTTCCAATTTGTTCTTACACCTTGCAGCCGAACACAAAGTCCACGAGCTAACACTCTCTCCTTGTAGTGCACCGCTGATTTCTTTGTTTCAATTTTATGAAGCATCTGAGACCTCATCTTCGTGTTGTAAATACCAATATTTCAGTTCCTGTTCTTATCATTCATTTTTATAAGGCAACAGGGGCACGATGCAATAAAACACTCAAGGATAATTCTATAAACTGCTCGGCCATGCTCATGAACCTGGATTGGAGGCTGGTGGTCAAAGTCACCCTGCACAACTCAAATATGCGATTTTCTGCTGAGTTCTGACAGTCTAAAACTGGCTCTAGAGTGGGGGCTTAGAGGGTCTCCATGTGTGGTGTACAGAGTGTGGGTTATTAAAAAGTTGAAACTACCAAGTCAAGGATGCGTGTATCGTGGATGTCTTCCCAGGTAGTGGAGGGTGGCTCAGCTCCTTGAGAAGAAAAGGAACTTATTAAAGGAGAGGGGCCACTCACAGAAGTACTGGGGATCCGAGAAGTACATCTGGCGCTCTGCTCTCTGGATCCATGGCCAAAACCACGCTGCAGAGCTGTCCTGATGAGAAAATGCCACCAGGAAGCCCTGGGTGCTGCAGCTGACTCTGCCGGCCACCCATCTTTGCTGAAGCCAGCCCTGCCCCTAGTGCTGGTACCACTTCTGTGTCAGAAATGTAGTGCTGCAAATTCTCAGGAGGATGTTGTCACCACTTGCTAGCAAAACATTGCCCCTCTCCAAGCCTGTTTCCTCACTTCCTGGCTGAAATCTTGTGTGCTGCGTCTTAATGTTGGAACCAGGTTCCATACCTGTGTCCTAGCTGCCAAGAAGGCTGGGAAGTGGGTGGGTTTTCTGGCTTCTGCCCTGGGGAGAGGGTAATAATAATAAGACAGTTAATTCCCCAAACATTAAAAGGATGCTCAAAATCTGTTGGAATGCAGGGGGAAAATAGTCCTCTATGAGCACAAATGGCAGTAGTGGATTATTTTAAAGGCTCCATAGTATTTTATTTTATGCACATACTCTACTTCACTTAGCAAATCTTTATTAGTGTGCATTCAAATAATTTCCTTCATTTTTGCTATTAAAATCTTATTACAATGATTTCATGGATCTGTGTATACCTATACACACACACACATACACATATCTATATATTATATACACCCAAATGTGCACATATATTTATATACCTTAACTTATTTTTATAGGATTAATTCTTAGGAGTAAAAGTGCTGTTCACAGGATATTTAAAATCTTACATTTTGATATGTATTATAACACTGTCTTCCTAGAACTTTTGCTGAAGTGCCTCTAAACAAAAATAGATCATATTTAAAGGAGTTGGCAAGTTCAGGGAATTTTAATAATATTCAAATAATTGAAAAACAGTCAACATATGCATGTTTCTATATGGCAGCTTTATTCGCCAGACTGTCTACAATGAAGGGAACGGTCCCCTGCCCTACCATACCTGCGAACAGAAAGGCAACTATATTAGTCACTTGTGGGTCTGTGCCTAGGTTTCCCAGGCTATCCATGTGGGCCCCGTGTGGTCGGGTCCCTGGAATCCATTTCTGTGACACTCTGTGAGCCCTTAGGAATATTAACTCCACGCTGCTCATCCCGCCCCCGAGCTGCTGTCCGTGGCTGTACGGCAATGACTTCGCTGCTCCAGGAGGTGCTATTTCAAAATGTGGTCCACGGACATTGTGCCCGCCGGAGCTGTGCAGTGCACACCCTGCACAGTGGGACAGCCCCCTACCCAGCCAAGCAAGCAGGGTCACTTGGAAAGCCTCCTTGTTCTCCTTTTGGACTCTTAATTCATTCATCGAGGGCAACTGACCGTGAAACATGAAGCCCGTTTCCCCTCCAGAGTAACGATGCAGCTGTGCTGACAGCTCCTAAGTGCCTAAGAAACACGTCTTGAGTTCCGCACATCTTACATTCCCAGCTTTGCCCATCGGCCAGCGGTCCCTTCTTCCAAGTGACATGTTGATTGTACCTACATGCAGGGTGACCATGATTGTGTTCGTTATTTTGAGCTCATCATCTGTGATCCCATTCTTTGTGTCATCCTAGGCCCAGACAGTATCAAATTGGAAGCAGCAGTGTAGAAAATTACGAACAAATCAAAAAGGACTGCAGCTGAGAAACGAATCAGGACCCCACGCCCTCCCCGGCTTGTGTTTCCCCTGGTGGAAACAAGCTGCTCCTTTCTTCACCCTGCTGGGGGGTCTCAGAGCCTGCAGAGTGCAGACATAATTAGAGCTAAACTCTGACCTTGCTTTGAAATTAGGGACAAGGTGTCCCCGACAGCAGCAGATTCTGCTGTCCTAGAAACCATGTAACATCTCGGAGGCCGTGGGTGGCTCCCCAAGGTGTGACAGTGAGGAAGTAGAGATTGACACACAGTGATTTATGTGGCTGTGAATGGCAATTTCTCTCTGACAGGGCACCAGGGATGGCCTTTCCCCCAGGTTTTATGAGATTCGCATTAATCACACCCCTCCAGGGGGATTGGCAGCCAAGGGGATAACGAGAGGAGGCCACGTTGCTCAAGTTGGCATGAACGTAGGCGCAGCTTTGTCAGGTGGATAATTTCATGCACCATCAGAGTGAGAAGCCTTCACAAATGGCAAGTGGGCAAGGCGCACCTTGTCCCTCTGATAACCGCGGGCCTCCCCCCGCCATTGCACTGAGCCCGTTGTCACTTTGTGTTTGCTTAACTCACCCAAGCTGGATATGAATGGGGCCTGCATTTCAGTGTTAATCAGAAACAGTGCGGAGTCTTTCTTGTTCTAGAAAGTCAGTTCTGGCTCTTTTCTCAAATCACAGGGAGTCTGGGCAAGGAGCCTGGGGCTGGGGGATGTCTCCATCTTGGGTACTGACCCTTCTGTGTCTGTGGGGCAGGCCACCACGGGTGGGGTGACCACGTCTGTCCAGCAGCCAGGCTCCGCCCTGGGCTGGTAGTACATGAGATGATAGATGAAAGCTTGCTTGTTCCCCTGGCTGTGGGACCTCCTAGCCCCGGGCAGCCAGAGATAATGAAGAGAGAGGAGGTACTATCTGATTGGAGGCTCCATCCCGAGCAGGATCCTCCCTGCCCACACCTGGTCTTCCTGAGATGGCCCGAGAGCCGGGGGACCTCCCCTCCTCACCCAGGAATTCTGCCCCCTGGAACCTCCTGACTTGACTTAGAGCTCTGGGTTTGCTTTGGGAGCAAGGCAAGTTCTGAGCACAGGGAGGGAGCCTATGCCCAGGGAGGGGGCTGAGGTGGCTTGGGAACCTGCTTGGGAAATCCCACCCTCTCCCAGGTCACTCCATGGGGCTCACGCATCATCTCTGTTCACTTGGGGTTGGGGAAAACCTGACGGGTGGTCCACAGACCCTCCCCTCTCTGAATCTCAGCATCTCCATTCATGTATTAAATCACCCAATAACAAACATTTATAGATCTAGGGATAAAAACATTTACACTGGTCTAGGGATAAAATAGGACATAGTCATGAGCTATATAGAGAAAACTCAAGGAGTTAATATTCCAGTGGGGAAAGATAGAGACAAAAGCAAAATGTAGAACATGTGGAAAGAAAATAAATGCTATGGGAGAAAAATAAAGCTGGGGAAGGGGGCAGGCCATGCTAGATGGGGAGGAGATGAAGTTTTAGGCTTTGTGGAGGAGCAGAGCCTTGTGGGATGAGCCCAAGGGTGTCAGGGAAGGTGTCCCGAGGCAGGAGGTGGCCAGGGTGCTCAGCAATAGGCAATGAGGCTGGTGTGGCCGAGTTGAGTAAGCAAGAGGGAGGGAAGGGGGACCCAGTGAGAGAGATGATGGTGATCGTGTGTAGGGTCTCAGGGCCCTTATGAGAACTAGAGTTTTCCTGGGAGTGAAATGGGGTCATTGAGGGATTGGGTCAAGAGGAGGGGTGATATGTTCCAACTGGTATTTAAGAGGACTGCTCTGATTTCCGTTTTGAGACTAATCCCCAGGGGCAGAGCAGGGACAGTAGGAGCCCAGTAATGCTGCTGAGAGTGGCTGGGGGTCTGCAAGTGGGGGTGGGGTGGCTGCAAAGGCAGTGACAAGCCGTCTGCTTTAGGATCTGCTGGGAAAGGGGAGCTGAAAGGTTTGTTGATAGGTTGGATTGGGTTTGAGAGAAAGAGAAGAGCCAAGAGTGACTCCGAGGTTCCAGACTGACTAACAGAAAGGCTGGAGCAGCTTTTTCTGAGCCGAGGAAGACTGAGTGGAGCAGCTGTGGAGCGAGAACAGCCAGGAATCCAGATTTGAGCCCCTTAAGTCGGAGGCGCCCATTAGCTGTTCAAGGGGAGGTGCTCTGGGCAGTTGAAGACAGGAGCCTGGAGTTCAGGAGAGAGGTCCAGCCTGAGACACAGCTTCAAGGTCGTTATCTTACACAGGTGACAAAAGCATGAAGTGAGGAGAGCACCCCAAAAGAGTGATTGAAGACAGCAAAGACAGAGATGGCAGGACTAGGACCCAGAGCACCCTAGTTGAGAGGCTGGAGACAAAAGTAGGAACCAGCGCAGCAGACTGAGCAGGAACGGCCAGGGGAGGAGAAAGAAATCCAGAGAGAGGGACATCTCAGAAATCGAACAGAGGACGTGTCGCTGAGGGAAGGGAGCGATCAGCTGTGTGCGGTTCTGCTGGTACTGGATTGCAGATTCCGTGAGCCCAGGGACCTTGTTTTATTTTATTCTATGCTTGATCTCCAGCCCCCAAACTAGGACCTGGCACATAGTAGATGCTCAACAGAAGAAAACTGTTGCATAAATAAGCAAGTCGAGTAAGATGAAGACTGAGATCTGTCATTGGATGGGGCAATGCAGAGGCCCTGGGTGACCTTACAAGAGCAGCTTCCATGGTGTGATAAGGAAGGAGGAGGGGCTGGGGTGGTTTGAAGGAGCCAGCAGTGTTTTAGATTCACGCACCTTCCCATCTCTGAATAACAGGGATGTGTCTTTCAGCCTTTTCCAGGTTCATTGTTGAAGCATTGAATTACTTCCTCACATCAGGACCATCATTATTCAGCCCATAAACATGGTGCTGCCCCCTTCCTCTCTGACCATGGGAGTCCCGCTGAGTTTCAGCTCATGGATCCCCTTGGAGGATTCTGATCCTCAGAAAGGAAACAATAGAGGTAACAACAGAAACCAATGACATTAAAAAGAGAAAACCAATAGAGAAAATCAATGAAACAAAGAGATGATTCTTTGACTAGACTGCTACAATGGACAAACCTTTACCAAGGATGACAAAGAAAAGAAGGCTGAGGATACAAAGTACTGACACCAGGAATGTGGTGTAAGACAAGGGCCCAAATCAATTCTTTTACATGTGGATACCCAGTTTGCCCCAGTGCCGTTTGTCGAAGAGACTATTCTTTCCCCCATTGAATAGCCTTGTGGAAAATCAGTTGACCATACATGTATGTTTCTGGGCTCTCAGTTCTGTTCCATTGGTCTGTATGTCTGTCCTTATTCCAGTACCACATAAGGTACTGTTTTGTTTTCTGCAGCTTTGTAGTAAGTTTGAAAAGCAGGAGTGTGAGTCCTCCAACTTTGTTTTTCCTGCCACCCGTTTATTCTCCAGCTTGTTTTGGCTTTTCAGGGCCCTTTGCAATTCCTGCCCAACTGATTTTTGACAAAGGTGCAAAGCAATTCAATGGAGGAAAGATACTCTTTTCAACAAATGATGTGGGATAGTTGGACATTCTTAGAGGAAAAAAAAGACTTAAGCTAAGTCTTTGATCTTGTACAAAACTTCATTCAAGATGTGTGACAAACTTAATTGTAAAATGTAAAACTAAAATCTTTGGGATCTCAGGTTTAGACTTGACATCAAATGTAAGATCTATAAAAAGGAAGAATTGATAAATCTGAATGCATCAAAATTAAAAACCTTTGCTTTGCAAAACACCCTATTAGGAGGATGAAAAGACAAGCTATAAACTGGAAGGAAATTTGCAAACCACATATCTACAAAGGACTAGTATCAAGAATATATAAAGAACTCTTAAAACTTAACAGTTAAAAAAATAAGCAGTTTGATTAGAAAATGGCCAAAGACCTGAAGAGACTTTTGGCCACGAAGAATATACAGATGACAAATAAGCATATGAAAAGATGTTCGGCATCTCCAGTCATCAGGGAAATGCAAACTAAAACCACAAGGAGATCTCACTACGCACTGATCCGAGTGCCTGAAATAATAGTGACACCAGCAAATGCAGCCAAGGATGCAGAGAAGGGAGTCAGTCATGCATTACTGGTGCGAACATAAAATGCAACAACCACTCTGGAACATAGTTTGGCCATTTATTAAAACACTCAACATGCCACTACCGTATAAGCCAGCAATAGCACTCATGGGCATTTATCCCAAAGAAATGAAAATTTACGTTCATGTACAAACCTGTATACAAATGTTTATAGCAACTTTATTTGTGATGGCCCCAAACGGACACAACCCAGGTGGTTCAACAGGTGTGGTACTTCCACACCGTGGAATGGTAATACACAGGAACAACTGTTGGTATGTAAAGCAACTGGAATGAATCTCCAGGTCATTACGCTGAGTGAAAAAAAAAAAAAAGCCAATCCCAAAGGTTTACATAGGTTAAAAAAGGATACATCTTTTTAAAAAATTTAACACTCTTAAAATGACAGAATTATAGAAATGAGAACAGATGAGTAGTTGCCAGGGGTTAGGGATGAGGAGGAAGGGGCAGAGGGAAAGGAGATAGGTGTGGCTTTAAAAGGTCTACAGGTGGGCCCTGGCCAGGTGGCTCAGTTGGTTGGAGCATCAACCTGTACACCAAAAGGTTGCGGGTTCAATCCCTGGTCTGGGTGCATGTCTGCTGTGGGTTTGATCCCCAGTCAGGGTGTGTGCAGGAGGCAACCGATCAATGCTTCTCTCTCTCTTTCCCTTTCTCTTTCTCTAAAATCAATCAACATATTCTCGAGTGAGGATTAAAAGAAACAAAATAATAAAAGGTTTACAGGTGGGATTTTGTGGTGGTGGACATGTTCTGTATCTTCACTGTATAAATGTCAATATTCTGGCTGTGATACTGTAAGATGCAAGATGTTAGCATTGAGGAGACTGGGCAAAGTCTGCACATGGTCCCTCGGCATTATTTCTTATAACTGTAGGTGAATGTCCAATTATTTTGCAATGACAGGTTTACATTAAAATATCAGTGTGCTACATTATTTACTTTTTCCATTTATAACAGAAGACTGTGAGCCTGTCAGGGTGTAACAAGTGAGCATGCACAGAGGTGCGTGGGGGTCAGACCTCCGGGATGCTCATGTCTCTACCACTCATCCTATCTCTTGGCTGAACAGCACTGGCTGCTGGGATGCTTGGTACTGTTACATTCTAAATTGTTTTTATTCTCAGTCATACATGTTGGATTTGTGCCCATAATAGATAGTGTTTAAAGACTAGAAACATAAGGAACCCGATGATGAAATACAAGATAATTAAGAACAGAAAGTGGTAAGACTATACAATCCTACTTCAAAATTACGTTCACTAATCTGTAAATTGCATTCATCTGATTTAAAAAATCCTTATATAGAACATCAAGATGTCTTTGGTACTTCAAAAACAGTGTGAAGAAGAGAAAATAGAGTGACAATTATATCCAATTTTGCTTGCCTTTCATTTATTGAGAATAAAGTCTGTACCCACATTCATGATGTGCTATTTGCAGAGTGCTTGCAAATAGAGACCTGGAATCTTTCCTCTCCAGTCATTTATAAACAAAACATAAAAATTATAAAAGTAAAACCAGTGTTTTTAGGCATAAAATTTCATAGTTTCAGACATCAAATTTTAGAAAACAGTTTTTGCCTATATTTGGAACTGTGTCATGGAGTTAAATCCCAATATACTTTTAAATATACTCATATATTCAGTCCCCAAACCAGATATGACATATCATTTTTAGTATATCAGAAAATAACGCTTTCTCTTATATAATTTAATGAAAGTTAAACATTGTGCATTTGTTGTTAAATGATACAAAGTGGAAATTTGTCTGCAATGACCATATATTATGAATATTATTGACTGCTTTAGAACAAACTTTAGAATACACATATTTAAATATGACACTCTTAAATAGTTTATTTAAACTTCAAATCATCCCTGGCCAGTGTGGCTCAGTTGGTTGGCGCATCGTCCCATAATCAAAAGGTTGTGAGTTTGATTCCTGGTCAGGGCACCTACCTAGCTTGCGGGTTCGATTCCCTCTCCGAAAGGAACAATCCCTGGTCCAGGCATGTACAGAAGGCAACCAATCCATGCTTCTCTCTCACATTGATGTTTTTTTCCCTTCCTCTCTCTCTAAAAGCAATGAAAAAATGTCCTTGGGTGAGGATAAAAACAAAAACAAACAAAAAACACTTCAAATCACTTCTTTGTCGCATGCCACACAAAAATGGCAAAGCCAGTTCTTAAAATTTTTGAGGAGGTCTGTAGTGACAGGCACTTGCAGGTCACAGATAGCCAAGCAATGCTGATGGGTGAGCATACATTCTTTTGTTTTACCGCATCCTGTACAGTTATGTGTCCACTGTCTCTTCTCTAGGGCAGTAGGAAATGAGGGTCCTGGTTAATGCAGTGTTCTCCACAACTGAAAATTACTGTAAGTCTGAGCATTGGATTGGAGCCAACAGACTTCAGCCTCTGATGTAGCCTTGGGTTCTTGGACAAATCGAGCAATGGTGGCAACGTTAAAGTACCCATCTCCCCTGCTGTGTGTCTGAGGCCAGTCAGATAATACATCAGGTTTTCATCTACGTTTTAGCTTCTTTCTCACTCGGTATGTTTTCTACTTCAAGTCACAGAAAACCCCAACTCAGTTGATGTAAGTCATGAGGAAAATAGACATCTCGAGGTCGGGCAGCTCCAGACTGGCTGTGTCAGCAGCTTGGTTCAGCAGTCGCTTAAGGTCCTAGATTCTGTCCCTTCCCCTGCTCTGCCACCTTCCATGGATCAACCTGGCTGCTCTCCATGTCACAGAGAGTGACTGTAGGTCTCGGGGTCCATTGTAATTAATGAGGATATCAAGAGGGAAAAGAGACACCCTGTCTTCCTGAGCATCTCTTTATCCCCCAGCGGACTTCCTCTCTCCACTCCAGAGCTGAGGCCCCTCCCCTGTTCACCCTTTAACCAGATCCCGAAAGGGGAGTGGAAGCTTCGTGACTGGCTTAGGCCATGCTGACTGGAGGTGACATTCTGTAGGTAGAGAAGAGAGAGTGACTGTGTGTTTGGTTTTGATATGACAAGGGTTTGTGATGAGGACAATAATGTAAATATACTGATAGGTTCAGAACAGAAGGTTCTCCAGACTCCTATTTGTAGGACACGAATTCTGAGATGTATTAGCTGCCACATACATATACACTATGTATAGCTGAGAAAGCATTGCATAATGCCCTGGCCGGGTGGCTCAGCTGGTTGGAATATCATTCCGTACCAAAAAAGTTTGCAGGTCAGTTTCCAGGCAGGATACATCCCTAGGTGTGGGTTTGATCCCCTGTCTGGGTGCACATGGAAGGCAACCCATCAATGTTTCCCTCTCACACTGATGTTTCTCTCTCTATCCCCCCCCCCCTTTCTTCTCTCTCAAAAATCAATAAACATTATCCTTGGGTGAGAACTTAAGCCAAAAGGAAAAGAATTGCATAGTGATGATGAGGGCAGGCTCTGAGGGAAATTTTAGCTCTGCCATTTGCCAAACTGCCTTAGATAAGTTGTGTAACTTCTCTGAGCTTAATTTACAATATGGAGACCTTACAGAGTTGCGAGGATCCGGTGAAACAGTACACATGAAAGGCTAGGCCTAGAGTCCAATGCCCAGTTAGCAATCGACAACTGTTCAGTGTCTGTATGATGGTGGTGGTGATAACAATGAACTAGACGTGACTTTGTACCTCTCAGCATCTGAACAGCTGTTTTTCCTGCTTTTATTCTTTCTGTTGGCTGATCTCCCCTCTACTCAGCCTAGTCTCCATAAAGCAGCTAGAGGGATCTGTTAAAAACATACAGTAGATCATGTCATTTCCCTGTTCAGAGCTCCTCAAAGTTTCCCATTACACCTAGGCCCAGATCTGCCCGCAGGGCCCTCAGTCATCTGGCCCGTGTCTCTGCCTTCTGCTACAACTCCCCTCAGAGCCCTCTGCTTAGTGACTATGGCCTGGGGCTCCTCAGTCCTGGTGTGCCTTTGCCTGAATGCCCTCCCTGCTAGATCTTCTACTTCATCCGCTCATTCACTCATGTCTCTGCTCTACCCACCTCCTTGGAGAGAACTTCGTCATGTGCCCTCTTACTTCCCCTTACTCCTCTTTGTCAGGATTCTCCAGAAAATAGAACCCAAGGCAAAAGCTTACATGCTGGCACTTCACGGAGGAGGACAATCTCAGGGGAGTGGGGACAAGGAAGATGAAAGGGCAAATGCTGAATAGGTCCTGCCCTTGTGCTAAGGTAGCTGAGGGCTTGGTCTCCAGGGATGTCTTCAGACAGGACATAGGGAGCGTTGCATGTCAGACTGACCATCGAGGGAAGGAAGAGAATTTGTCTGTGGGGTCCCTCTGCACCCTGTCCTCCACTGGTCAGGTTACCCCTTACGCAGGAACTTCCCCACTCCTCTGTGTTGTAGTGAGGGGGTCCTCAAGAGCCCCATGTCCAGTCTGACCAGTGCAGACTGGGGCTTCTTGTCAGTTGGTGCCACATACATGGCAGTCATAGCAGGGCCACTGGTCCTAACACTGTGGGAACAGCATGGAACAGTTGATAGGGCCTCTCTGGCTGGGAGGCAAGGCAAGTAGCCAAAGTCCTGGTGTGGGGTGGAGGCTGCCCACAGCTGGGAGGGGCATACTAACTAAGTCCAGAGTTCCATTGTATAGATTCTCATCTTGCACAGTTCTCTTTGTCCTACTTAAGATGACTTGCCATACTATTGCCTATTTGTTTGAATGGAGCGTATAGTCACAAGAATGGAATTTCCATAAGGTAGATGCTTATCTTTTTGAATGATCTTTCATTTTTTAAGTGTCCTGTTATTTTCCCACTCTGTATAGATGAGTGGGAAAACCAGGTCAGGACAAAAATTTGTGAGTTTGTGTTTCCCTTTTGAATGAAGGCGATTGACCCTCCATTGCTCTCCCCCTGCTGTGCTCCCTCCATCATCTGACTCCCCATCCCCAGGACAAGGTGCTCTGTGCTTTGGAGGCCTGGACTTCTCCCAAATTCTCTCTGTGCATGTGGAATTGTGAGAGCAATTGAGCTTCACTTCCTCCTGGTACCATCAATCTCACCCCTGGGAGGTAGATGGGGCTTTGTCTCTGGAAACAATACCATGGCGAAAGGTTGTATTGTTCACCTCCCTCCACTTTCACCATTCATATGTCCCCTTCCATCACTGCATTGTCTCATTCAACCCTACTTCTTCTTTAAAATGCCTACTCTTACCACTTCTTTATTGCCTTAAAAAGTTTCCCAAGTTGCGCTTACCTCTTGAATGAATAGCATACTTACCTCCATGCTGGCTACTTTTCTCCCAAGTCAAAGTCAAAAAATTATTTCTGACTGTGATTTTAGGATGAGGAGTTTGAATTATTGCCTATCTTTGCTTAATTTCTAGATAACTAAACGGATCATTCTTTAAGAAATCAGCATTTATATTAGACTTAGGGAAAACATTTAACATCATAGCTCTTTTAATTTTTTTTAAGTATATTGATTTGATTATGCTATTACAGTTGTCCCAATTTTTCCCCTTTTGTCCCCCTCTGCCTGGTACCTCCCTTCCCTCCAACAATCCCCCCTCTTAGTTCATGTCCATGGGTTGTGTGTGTAAGTTCTTTGGTTTCTCCCTTTCCTATACTATTCTTTACATTCCCCCCTGTCTGTTTTATTCCTATCAATTATGATTCTTAATCCCTGTACCTTTCCCCATTCTCTTCCTCCCCCTCTAAGCTGATAACCCTCCAAATGATCTCCATACCTATTATTCTATTCCTGTTCTGGTTGTTTGCTTATTATGTTTTTGGTATTTTTTAGATTCAGCTCTTGAAAGTTGTGAGTTTGTTGTCATTTTAATGTCCACAGTTTTGATCCTCTTTATCTTAAATAAGTCTCTTTAATATTTCATATAATAATGGCTTGATGATGATGAACTCCTTTAGCTTTACCTTGTCTGGAAAGCACTTTATCTGCCCTTCCATTCTAAATGATAGTTTTGCTGGATAGAGTAATCTTGGTTGTAGGTCCTTGCTTTTCATCACATTGAATACTTCTTGCCAGTCCCTTCTTACCTGTGAAGTTTCTTTTGAGAAATCATCTAATAGTCTTATAGGAACCCCTTTCTTTTCTCTTGCTGCTTTTAAGATCCTCTTTTTATCTTTAACCTTTGGTATTTTAATTATGATGTGTCTTGTTGTGGTCCTCTTTGGGTCTAGCTTGTTTGGGACTCTGTGCTTCCTGGACTTGTATGTCTATTTCCTTCACCAAATTAGGGAAGTTTTACTTTATTATTTTTTCACATAAGCATTCAATTTCTTGCTCTTCCTCTTCTCCTTCTGGCACCCCTATGATTTGGATGTTGATACGTTTAACGTTGTTCCAGAGGTACCTAACCCTCTCATTTTTTTTTACATTCTTATTCTTCTTTCTGTTCTGGTTGAATGTTTATTTCTTCCTTTTGTTCCAAATCATTGATTTGAATCTAGGCTTCCTTCCCTTCATTGTTGGTTCCCTGTACATTTTTCTATATGTCACTTTTTTCAACCTTCATTTCTTCCTTTATTTATTTATTTATTTTTTTGATGTACTCAAGGAGCTCTCTGAGCATCCTTATCACCAGTGTTTTGAACTCTGCACCTGATATGTTGGCTGTCTCTGTTTTGTTTGGTTCTTTCTCTGGGGTTTTGTTCTGTCCTTTCATTTAGGCCATATTTCTTTGCCTCCTCAATTTGGCAGCCTCCCTGTGCTTGTTTCTGTGTATTAGGCAGAGCTGCTTTTACTCCCTTAGTAGCATGGCCTATATAGCAAAGGCACCATAAATTGTGTGGATCGGAGCCTTAGGTAATTGACAGGGCAGGGCAACTCACTTAACTGCTTTATGGCTCTGTGGTGGAGGGCTCGGAAAGGGGACAATGCCACTGCCTGGCTTCTTGTGATTTGCCTGGCTCTTGCCCCATTTTCAGTCACTTCATCCACTTTCCATATGTGATTGGTGCCCTTCCGGTTGCTGTCCTGGGGTTTGGGTAGTCTAAGACCATATGGGCCCTTTATGCAGTGAAAATCTGGCAGTTTCTTCCACTACCCCAAACCCCACTGGTTCTTACAGCCAGAGGTAATGGGAGTTTATCTTCCTGGTACTGGAACCCTGGACTGTGCTGTCTGGTTTGGGGCTGGGATCGCTTGCTCCCAGGGTATCCCTTCCAATTTTTATCCGCCACATGTGAAAGTGGTACTGTTTGTTCTGCTGCTGCTGCCACCCACCATTTGTCTGAGCCCTACCACCTCTCCACCCCATCCTGTGACTCCACTCCTCCTACCCATCTGGATGAATGTGGCTTCGCTAAATCCTTGATTGTTGGACTTCTATACAGCTTGATTTTTCTGATGGTTCTGGTTGTTATCTGTTCTTGAGATCTAGTTGTAATTCTTTCTAAGGTTGTGGGAAGATACAAAGCTTATCTACCTACACCTCCATCTTGACCGGAAGTGCCATGGTTCTTTTTAGATCAGAGGAGTCCTAAGTTTTGTATATATTAGCAAAATAAAGTCATAGACATGGAGAATTGAAAATGACCATAGAAGTTAATTTTAGTGTGACAGTCTCCCACTCTATCCTCCCTCAACTCCCACTTGAGAGATGAAGAAACAAGGTCCAGAAAGGGTGAGGCTCATCCAGGCTCATCCAGCCAGAGAGGAGCAGAGATAGGAGAGGGACCCAGTCCCTGTGCCTCTCTGTCCAGGGCTCTCCAAAGACTCAGGCTGCTTCTTCAATGAACTTCATGGCTGGGTTTGAAGATTTATGGACATTTTTTGGACAGGCAGCACAATATGAAATTATGTAAGACAAGGAAGGCAGTTTTCTGCCTTTTCTCACCTTCTCACCTGACCTCCCAGTCTGGCTTCTGTCAGGTATTTCTGAGCACTGTCCGAGCAGCCCAGGGTGGACCTGACTCATAGCTAGTGACAGGGTGAATCTGGAGGAGGTGTTCTGCTTCCTCCTGATCCCCCAGTCTATGTCACCTCTGCTTCAATCTGAAATGATCTGTAGGCGACACGTTATTTGGCAGCAGTTTTGAGCATATGGTTGTGTTTTCAGTAAGAATAGAAAATTTTTTAAAAGTTTAAAAACTGGTAGCATATATTGGGGGGGGGGTTAAAACTTTCTTATTTTATCAACATACATTGATAACTCCCTTCCGTGTGCCTCTGAGTCTGCCTGGCTGAATCTCTCCCCAGGGACCCCGAGTGGGGATTGGAGCAGTCATCTGAATTTAGGCTTCCTTTAGCTTTCCCATTCTAAGCTTACCAAATTGTATGACGTTGATGCTTAATTTTTCGTGTGTGTGTGAAGCATCCTAATTGGCTACTGAGAGTCATCAGTTCCTTTCAAATTGTTCTGAAGCAGGGTTTCAAGCAAATTCTGAAGTTCGCTGTGTGAAATCCAGCCTATTTAGAGCAATTCAAAGAGGTGTCAAGGTCTGCTGGCATATGATGCCGCTTTCCCAAAGGCTTGTTTGATTTCATCATTCACACTTCACCTTTTTTATTCCAAGGTGACTTTTAATTCCACTCATTTTATGCACAGTAGTCACAATAGCTCACTTCAGATGTTAGCGTTACCTCTAGGGATTTTCTGTACATCTCATTGTAGCAGCTTCGTCTCCCTCTTCTTTGGGAAGTAGAAGTAGTTTGTGGAAGTCCAGCCACTGTTCCCTGCAGTAAACAAAGCTATTTCTGATCTTGGTCAATCTGCAGACCCTGACTTATTAAAAACATACACCCCGAGGCCAGCCTGGGTTATGTAAAAGGGGTGTGAGGCTGAATCAGGGACTCTGTGCTCAGAGCTAAGAACAGCGATCTGGTTCTCCAAACGACTCACAGTGTGGGAGGAGAGATAAAGGCGGCTTCTGAGCTGTGGGCACCATCCTGACCAGGACTTAGAATTACATTTCCAAGGGAGGTACAGCGTGTTTCCAAACTCCCCTGCTTCCTTTCATACCCAGTCTTTTTTCTCTTTCCCAGATGGAAAGTGTCCCCTCACCCCCTTTCTTGATCCAGCTGTGGAGAATCTGCCCCCAAACCTTGGAGGTCAGTCATGGGTGGCCTTGGCAAAAAGGCATGATCAGATGTGAGAGAACGTCATTCCTTTCAAGACCTTGGGGGCACTAAGGATGGAGTAGGCTTTATCCTTCTGAACCAAAGTCATGAGAGCCATGTGGAAAGTCACAGCAGACCTGGGAGTCAGGTCTCAGCCAGCTCCTCATTTTCCAGATGGGGAAATGGATACCTCTGGCAGAGATATGACTGGCTCGGGGTAGCTGAGCAGTGGTAGAGGGAGTGCTGGATCCCCAACTAAAACCTGTGTGGGGGCTGAGGCTATGCTGGTCCATCTACTGCTGGCTCCCCAGCATCTAGCATAGTACACAGGAGGGCTCTGCAAATACCTGGGGAAAGAAAGAGTGAATGTGAAATCGATATCTCTTTCTCTATGTTAGCCTGATAGTCTTCCCCTTCTCCTGAGATTTGACTAATTTTATCTTCAGAGAGGCCCCGCTGCCCCTCCTCCAGACCAGGAGTTATCCCAGGGGCATGGACAAGACACTGCTCCCCTAAGCCGGAAAGTGACCCGGTGTCCACACAGCCAGGGTGGGAGGCAGTCCGCCACAGAGGCCCCTGCCCATCCTTCACCACCGGCCTGGGCTGGCTAGGGTCTCCCTCTGAAGTCTGAGGCTGAATTGGGACGGCAGTATGACCACTTGGCGGGGTGGGGGCAGCGGCCGCTAGTTGTTACAAAGATGTTTCCAATTCTTTTGGGCTTCAAGACCGATATCTAGGCCAATAAATAAAAGCAAAGTGACTGCTTGGTTGCAGTCTCAGAAAGTTTTGGGTTTTGAAGAGGGACTCAGAATGGTTTGGGAGCCACAGTCTTGAGGATGAGGTCCGGCCTCAAAAACGTCTGTTCTGGAGAAGGGACTTTCTGGTCACAGCTTGGCCAGGCTAGGCAAATGTCACCTGGGACTGCCCAAGATTTTGTAAGATTCTGCAGTTGGGAGAGGGCAGATTCAGAAAAGAAATAACACAAACTTTGCATTTTCGCAGGTTGTTGGCTCTCAGAGAGGGGTAGTGTCATTTGACTTTGCCTCCAGAGACAGCTCTCTGTGTGGTGCAGTGGCCCACCCGGCTCTACACACTTGATTAAGACCAGTTGTGCCTCTTGCAAGCACAGACTTGGAGAATCCATCCCGGGAAGGAGCCGGGAGGAGACAGAGGTGAGGAGGGGGTGTTTTTGCGGGTGAGAGGGGGTTGTCGCCTGCCAGGCTTCCCGCGAACCAGGGGCGGGAGCTACCTCCTCTCGCGGCGGGTGCAGGGGTCACCCTGGAGCTCCGGAGTCCTCGCGCCCCGCGTGCGCGCCTCGCTGCTCCGCGCACCTGCCGCGGGCCCCGCGCGGGTCTGAGCGGCTGGCTGGCGGGCCGCGCGCACAGGTGGCGGCGATTGGGCAGGCGGGGCCGGGAGGGTGACGTCACGGGCTCTGGTTCGGGCGCCAGAAATAGGGCAGCTGCGGCGGCGGTGGCACAGCAGCGGGCAGCGGCGGCTCAGAGAGCTGGAGCTGCGACAACCTCCAGGGCGCCCGGGACCCGCTGACAGCCAGGGAGACCGACCCAAGGACGAGGAGCCGGGTCGCCGCCGTCGCTGCCGCCGTGGGGCGCTCCCGCCCTCAGAAGTCCGGCCACCTGGTCTTTCCTTCCACCCCAGCCTCCTCAGGTACGTGGGCAAGGGGAGGGTGCCGAGCCGCCGCCACCAACCGGCCGGACTGCGCTCCGCTGGGGTCCCAGCGCCCGGGGCTCCGCGTCTCCCCGTCTCCCCGCAGGGCCCGGAGCGGGCGCTTGCCGGGCCTCTCAAGCCCGCGCCAGGAGAACCAAGTTTGTCTTGCTGACGGGCGGCGGGCACAGGACCGCGGGACTGGGGCTCGGCTGCGCTACCCTGCCCGGTCGGGTCAGGACTTGGGGTAAAGGTTGGGGCGCCGAGACTTGGGGCCCGCGTCTGCAGTAGGGACCGGAGTGACCTGGATGGCGCGCGGAGCGCGGCGCAGAATAGCTGGGGCCGAGCCCACAGCCCGCGCCGGGCTCCACGACCCTGCAGGAGCCGCTCTTGGGCTCCAGACCCCTAGCAGTCTGGGCGAGCCAGGCGAGCGGCGGCCCTTCAGCTCGGACCTGTGCCCTTGGCCGGGCTGGGGTGCGGGGCGGCAGGCGTGCTCACTTGCTCCCTTCCTCTAGCTTTGCGCGGAAACTTGTGTCTCCTCAATGCAGCTTGAAGGGCCCGCTGAGCTCTCCTGGGCTTCCCGCGCATGGGGCTTAGTGTGGGGCTTGGCGGGGGAGACGGGGAGCAGGGACCTGGGGCAGAACCCGGTTTCTATTGCTTTTTCTCCCCCTTTACATTGGGCAGACAGTGTTCCATGCTGGGGAATCACTAGGGTTGTCCTAAGAGAGCTCGTACTATGGGTGATCTTCGCCTCTCTTTGCGCTAGCGAAGGAAACCTGTTCCAAGTTTCGGAGGGACCTAGGCGACGCAGGCAGAACGCTCCGATTTGGGCGCGTGTCGCCTCGAGTTCGGGGCGAGGGCGAGTCAAGCCTTCAGGGCTCCCTTCAGCTGACACAGGGGCCCCTGGAGGGGCGCATTCGCCAGAGGCCTGCCACCTGAGGACTCTGCACCGTGCGCTCTGGCAGGGACAGAAACGCGCTGGAAGCAGTGGGTTTTTTCCTCGATGCCCGGCCCGTGGCGAGCATCCGTGCAGCGCACTGGACTGCTGGATGAGCCTGGGGAACCACGGAGTTGAGCCTGCTAGGTCCGTATCATCACCCAGAGAGTTGGTCTCCACGGAGCTGTCCTGCCGACCTCGCGCATGGTAACTGTCATCGATGTTGAATAGCGCTTCCACAGCCTCTCCTCCACTCTCCTCTAGGTGTCGCTTCCGCTGTGGTTTCTGGCGAGTGAAAAACAGCGCCAGTTGCTTTGGTCTGTCCCTTCGAAAATTTGTTGCAGTGCTGTGTTGTGCACCAGGAACTGAACTAGATGGGCCCCCGAAATACGAACACCCAACCACATTTTCAGGGGCAAAGATACATAGAATTTTAGTAGGAGGTGGTGCAGTTACTACTGATGGGTGCACCAGGAATGGGACAAACAACAATCTGTGAGGAAAAGAAGGGGATGGGGAAGAAATTCTGACTTTTCTCAAAAGTCCCAAGTTATTTTTCTACCATCAGGCTTAGGGGAAAGCCAGAGATGACATTTACCAGTGAGTGTCCTCTTAATCCTGGGGTAGCCTGGGACAGGCTCCAGGTGTGGGCAGTGGTCAGGTGCAGGGGTCACCCGGGAAGTAAATGGTCGAGGGAATGAGTGTCAAGGGAATGAGCAGTGGGGCTTCTGTGATGCTGGAGCCTCAGCGACTCTCCTGCAGCAGCTCACACGGAAGGCTTGAGCTAATGCCCCGCAGGGCCCACAGTGTCTGCTTCCCATCTGAGTTTCGTATGCAGACACTGCAGCATCACTAGACCATTTTCGTTGAGACACTCAGCTGAATGTTCGCTTTCTTCCCTTCCCAGGGGAAAAGACAGCTCCTCCCTGAAGACTTCAGACTGAAAATAGTCTTTGATGTAATCTATTAAATTTCTCATTCAAGTTGTTCCAAGTGGCTTCTGCTCTCTTATAACTGTATGATCACCCTCAGTTTTTGTTAATTCCAGGAAGGCTCTTTTTGCTCCTGAGAGGGGCCAGCTTGTTCTTTGGGGCATCGGGAGAACTTCTGTCCCTTTGGTTGTGTCCTGGAGGTGGGTGAGGGTGGGGTAGGTTGAATTTTTCCACCTTGATCAGTCACTTACTCAGAATTCTTCTCCTTCCACTAAAGGCTGCAGGATTTTTTTTTAAATGACTTTCACATTGTGCTCTTTTGTTCGACTTAACTCTAAGATTCCAGAAACAGGAATTGAGTAGTCAAGATTCCTAAATAGCTACCTGAATTCCTGCTTCGCTTTTTTGGGTATTTTTTTCAGACTCAATCTTCCTGTGTTGCTTATGTATAGTCAAGTGTATGCTTACTAACTTAATGAAATTAGGTCGTTATTTCAAGAGCGTGTATTTCCTTACATTTTCTCTCTCAATGCATAACACAAGGCGTTGAGACAGAACTACAGTTGATGAGAAGATGGTACTTTATGAGATATAATCTGACTATTGGAAGGGTGAGGGTTACTAAAAGTTGTGTGTGTGTGCGCATGTGTGAAGCTTCACAGTAAATACAAATGCCATAGATATTTATACATTGTGCAAAGAATAATTTAGGCATTTAATTTATCAATTGTTGGAACAAATCAACCAAAGATATAGAATGGGAATTAATAGGAAATGCGACATAATTTCGCTATGGTTTGTTGCAGGGTTATCCTGGTACATTTCCATACTTAATTTCCTGGGTGGATATTTTAGGGACTGTCTTAGGAGATTTGAGTCCATTTCTTTTTTCCTAAAACACTCACAAATAAAAATCAGGGTCATAAAGCTTCCAGAAGAAATTAAAATATAGTCTCCTGGTTTTCGGTTAGGGTTTCTATGGCTTTTTTTTTCTTTTTCTTCCTTACATTGAGCAAACATACAGAAGAGGACCACAGGACTTCAGTGGTCCCCAGTTGGCTTCTACCTGTGGACTGCCAACATCCCATGTGTAAAAGGCAGTGTGCCTTAAGTAACTTGCTAGAACATACAGTTTTTCAGTTAGAAAGGTTGGAAATGCAGGTGCCTCAGGGCTTTTCAAGGTCAGTTAGTATCTCTTGGTTCTGCCAAATCATCTTCGTAATTTTTGGTCCTGCCGGTAACAAAGAGAAGCCATTTCCATGTGGCTAATCCATATCTGCTTTGGTAATGTTGCCACATTCTGGAAAAGAGTCCAAGAGAGAGAACTGGTGAACAGTCTTCCCCAAAGCTCTGATGGTTAGAATGCCCACTTTGCTCAAACAGCGCTGGTTCTGCAGGAGAAAAGAGAAGTTAAACCCACTGCCAGTTTCACATCGGTGCTTCTCTCTGGCCTCTGATCCTGTTCAGGAAAGACAGCTTCCATGCTGGACCATGTTTTCTGTTGGGGCAGAGTTGGAATTTACATATGCATACCGATTTCTTCCTAATATATCATATTTTTCAACTTTCTTTCAAACAGCAAGTCAGAATTTAGAAGGTTACATTATATGAATTTGTAGTACCACTATAATTTTATTTTATTTAATTAATTAACTTTAAAATTCTTATCTGAGGATATGCTTATTGATTTTTAGAGAGGATGGAAGGAAGAGAGACAGCAGGGGGGGTCGGGGAGAAACATTGATTGGTTGCCTCCCGCATGATTCCTGACCGGGGATTGAACCTGCAACCTTTTGGTGTACTGGAACACCCTCCAACCCACTGAACTACCTGGCCAGGGGAATGTCTGTAATTTTAAATAAATAACAGAACCAGTATAAGATTACCTTATAAAACCAGAAAATCCTGTGGTTTTTGTGAGGATTGGGTAGGTGCCCTAGTGGGGCCCATCCAGCACTAAAAAAGCAAAGTCAGTTTATCTAAACAGGGAACGCAAACATATTTCATGCGTGAGTGTGTGACAAGGAAAGAAACAAGACAGTTGCCTCGAGGTCTGGGTGCCTGGCCTCTGACTTGGCCCCTCACTCTGGTGTTCTGTCCGTGCATAGGACAGGCTGGTGTCAGGCTCCGCTAAGTGTGGGGAAAGTGAGGCACAGGTGGGAAACCTCGGAGGAGGCAGTGAGCTGCTTCTCTTGGAAACAGCATGTCTTAAATGTCAAGGGATTGCATTTTATGAGTTGTTAGAAAGAGAAGGTAGTCCCAGCTCTTTTATGAAAACACTCTCAGGTGGATTTATAACCAATCTTAGGACTCCAACACGGACTGAATGGAATTGATAAACCTCCATTGATCTCAGAAGGAACTCTAGGTTGTACAGAGAGGGTTTGCGACCTTATTGATGGTACCTCGCCATGTCGATAACCGGAGATTTTTGCATTCCCTTCTGTCCGAAGGCCCATAGGGCTGTTAGCATTTGAGGAGCAGTTGACGTGTGCACAGATCCACCCCCCAGAGTGACTGCCTTTGCTTGCTGGGGTGCCTCGTGAGCTCAGGGCCTCCCTGCTGGTATTCTGAGCCTCTCCTTGTGTTTCTTTTTCAACCATATTTCTCCTTGGCCCATAAAGACAGCAGCCATGGGGCTGCAGGGGCCCTGCTGAGGGGTGCCATCCAGGGGTGGGTGCGGGAGGAGAGCAGCTTGTCTCTCCCTTGCTCTGCTCCTCTGGGTGCAGTTGGACCCAGGACAGTTGGAGGAGTGCAGCTCTTGGCAGCTTTCAGAGAAAAGAGAGACTCGGGGCTCAAGGCCTCCTTTCTTGCCCTACATGGATTTTCCCATCATGCTAAGTATTGAGTGGCAGCATAGGACGGGGGTTGGGAGCCTAGACTTGACATCCAATGGCCTGGCTTGACATCCCATCTCTACTGCTTATTTGCCACATGGCCATACCGGGTCCTTACCTCTCTGTGACCTGTCTCCTCTGTCATCTGACTGGGGATAATCATTGCCCTCCTCCTGGGGTAGAAATGAGGGTTATGAGTTAACACCTGTGAAGCATTTAGGACGGTGCCTGACATGGAGTGATTGCAATATAAATGTTAACCAAATAGAGAGTCTCTATTTGGTTATTAGACATATCATCAAATTTGATTTAGACCCAATATTAAGTTTTTTATGAACTGAACTGTCATAAAATTTGAGTTGTGAATTTTTAGGCTGCTGCTGCTGTAGATGTAATGAATTGTCACTCACTGAGAGTATAAAATGACATCTAAGACACATCTACCGTGTAAATGAAGTTGGATCTAGTGGTGGCCAAGCTGAGCTAAACTTTACAAAGAAGCTGCCTAGCAATATTCTATTAGTTGACCTGGCTCACATGTTCCCTTGTATTCAAATAAAATCTTCCAGGACCTCAACACAACCCAGATGAGACCAGAGACAATTCCAGGTGCTACAGAGCTGAGCTCCAGCTTCCCGAAATGCAAAGCTGCTGGTTTAAAAGCAGAGGTCAGGCTGCTCCCTTGTGAATGAAGTGATTTGCAGCTTGCCAAAACAACAAAGGAAATGAAAGGATTTTATTTTGATGCCATCCATTAATAATAAAACATCAGACATAATTGGTCTTGGGCTACTAGGCAAATTGAAAACTAAATTTCGTGGCTTGACTATTTCATAACTCCAGAAATTGACACCTGGACATTGAGTAGAGTAAGTTTTTGTTACCTTGCTGTTTTTTAGTTTATTTGGGCTGGAAGGCACGAGCAGGGAGAAAAGAAGATGATCTCTGTGTGCTCCGCTCAGGAGTGCTGTTTGAGAGTGGAGGAGCAGGGAAGAGTTGATGAAGTATAATGGGAAGGAATGTCTTTCAAGTCCTAGCTTGAGTTACTGTTGCGGGTTTTAAAATATTTCCAAAAATCTCCAAAATGCTTTCAGCAGTCTCTGGAACATGGCTCTGCGTTCAGAGGAGAAAAATGGATGTAGAATAGAGAGTTGTCCTATTTTTATTTTTAGAAAAACTGATTGGAGTTAGGGAAGGATGTTTTGATTCTCTTCTTGCCCTGAACGTGATGTTTCGCTCCTACCCAGTGCTGGAGGAACAGGCAGCCTGAGCTGGAGAACCGGAAGTGGGGGGGGGTGGCTGCTGGGAACCCCCGGTCCCCTTCCAGGTAGCAGCTGAAGTCGCAGCACTCCACTCAACCCTGCCTTCCACAGGGAGTGGAGCAGGTGCTGATGGCCGTGTGACTGTGACCTTCATGTTGTATTTATTGGCCGCCTGGACTCTTGCCTCAGTAGCTCCAACCTTGCCAACAGATATCAAAGATGAACAGCTGAAGAAAGAGGTGTGGGAGTGGGAGCCTATGGATTCCTTTTAATACAAGAAGATGCCTTCTCTTACAAGACAGTCAATGTATAACCTTGCCTTTTCACAGAGCAGTGTTGCACACTCATAATTTTTAGTCTGACTTCTCCTTCCTGAGGCATTTCTGTCTCAAGCTGGGGACATAGAGCAAATCTGGAGAGGCAGCTGTGTTTGGGATGTGGCAGAGGTGTATTTGTTTGGCGTCAGCACTAGTGATCATGTGGTACCTCTAACCCCACCTTGTTTAGGGTCCATATCCTCCAAAGCTGTTGGCTTTGGGGGTGAGCAGGTGGGACTCCTTAATCAGGCTGTCATTTCCCTCTTGCAGTTAATCCTTTTGACAGGGACACCTGCTCTGGATCAGCCCTAAGCTAGGTCACATGGGCTGCTGGCCTCCAAGAAACCCGGTGTCTTTTACCTCCCACCCATGATCAGGATGCAGTGTGGACCACATGTAATTAAGCACTAAATTGTGTGGTGCTCACAGAAATCAATAACCCCTAAAGCTTCCTTGAGTGAGAGTTGTAAATACTGCACCATGAGGCCTATCTGGCTGTTTCTTAGAGATATTGAAATTAAGGTTGGAATATGTTCATAGCAGAAACTTAAAAAAAAAAAAAAAGTACAGCTACCTGGGTAAGTGGACTAGTCTGTGTCCTTTGTTCCCTTCGGTGCAATGCCCAGCACATGATAGGGAGGGGAATACTTATGGTAGCAGATCTTCATTTTTTTTATCCAGGTAGTTCTATGATTGCTTTGAATTGCCCATTTCTTGTCTTCTGGGACTTGAGACAATTTATCATGTGAGCCTCAAGAAACACCTTAAAAGTTATCGAAATCCCATTATCCATGGGATGCTTGGATTCTGCTGCAAACATGGTTGGTGTAGAAGCAAAAATATTGGACCTTTTTATGCCAGTTTGAAGCTCGCTGTCTTGGAAACTGAGGCATCAGCTACAATGGGCTGCCACAGGCTTAACGTGACTCCTCAGTAGCATTTAGTGAGCTTTCTGAGGACACTGAGACGTGGGTGCATGGTGACCTAACAGAGGGGACCCAGCTTTGTCATCATAATTTGTTCTTGTAGTGTAGCAGTCGGTGGCATTTCAGGTGGCATTTATGGAGCTCTTACTACGCGCCTGGCACTGACTCCTTCAGTCCTCACAGCCACCCTGTGAGGCACGTAGTACTGACTCCATTTCGGAGATGAGTGAACTAAGGCTCAGAAGTAATATAACTTTTCCTTCGCAGAACGGAAGCTGTAGCCAGGACTTACCTCAGGCTTATCTGGTTCTGGAGTACAAGCACTAACTACCCCATGCCTTGCTTACATTCTGCAATGCTTCATTCTAAGCCCTTGTCATTTTCTCACCAGACTCAGCAAAATGAAACCGGGACACGTTTGGCTGCATCTCGCACTGCTTGGGGCCTCCCTGCCGGCCGCGCTGGGATGGACAGGCCCGGGGACCAGCAGAGGCCTGAACGTGGGTGTGGAAGATTCGCGGGCAGAGGTACAGTCACATAACAGCTGACCTGACATTTCACACTGCTCGCTTTCCAGGGTTACAGTATCTGCTTTGCCCTCTACCTTTAGTTTCTATCATTTAGGGGGCAAGGTGCATGTAAATTGTTCCACTTGCTTAGGGGACGGAAGAAGCAACATGTGTTCACATGGACAGGAAATGTAAATACACTACACTGTAAGTAATGGTCTAAGTCTCTCCAATGCTGAAAATTCATTCCACAGCCCAGCAGCCTCAGCACGGTTTGTCTGCCCCAAAGATGCTCCAGAGGATGGCTTCTCTGTATTGTTAGTAAAACTTGGAAAATGCAGACTCATTGGTGGAGCACACCCCTGTGAATTAATGAAGTCTTTTAATTATAAAATATGTCTTAAAAGAAGTGAACTCCTTTTCGGGTCTATAGATAAAAAGAAGCAGGCTGAGAAAGAACTGACAAGTTGAGGTCCTGCGGGAGGCCGCCTTAATGAACCGGTGAGAATGATTAATGGCATGTTAGGTATATATAAACGCTTCTAAAGTGCTTCGAAAACTTGTTCTCAAATACCTCCCTGGAGAGTCTCGATATACTGCCAGTGGCTTAGTGAACTTAGTCTTAAGTACGGAGGGGGATTCATAAACTATACCTCACCCTGTTCGGGTAGGAGGCCTCATGAATTTGGAGCTTATGGGGGGAAAAGGTTTTGTGTGTGAACTTTAGGAAATGACTCTACCCTTTCACCAAACCCACCTGGGATGTTCTTTACGATGCGCTGAATCCTGTATCTTACCTGAGAGCTTCCGGGGCATTTGCCTGTCTGTCCACTGTCTTCCTGCTGCATACCCTCCACACCCGTTTTTCCTCTGTGTGCGTTCCCTGTCCTGTGGAACGAGAGAAACATTACCTCCAAAAGTCAGCATTATCAGAGTGAATAACGGTACACAGTGTGTGATTGGATTAATGTATTATTTGATCAAAAGATACGATTTCTCTTCCATTATTACTTAATTGTAATGCAATCTCAAACCTACAAGCCTTAATCTTCAGGGAGCTTCAGCAGTAATATACCTCACACTTTTCCTGCTGTAGTTAGAGCAGCTTCCCTTTTGTGCTGAGCAGATGATTGAACAGAAACACTATCTCTCCCATCTCAATCCATGAAGGGCGCAACTTAATGCTCTTCTGAGAGTGTCTGGAGGCTGACTTGCTGGCGAGCACAGTGTTTCCCATATGGGAACAGCTTAATCATTGTTCTCGCATCCCTACAGAGAGAAAATGATCACCTAAATCCTACAGATAAACTGCGAAAGATTTAAGAGCAGAGCCACCAGGCAAACACACAGGTATGCTTACTTAGGCGTCTTACTAGTGGGGCTCATTGGCCCACTGTGGCATATCCTTCCTTTCAATGAAGGTGGGATTTAGTTGAAGGTAAATTGAAGATATATTAATATCAACTGGGGGTCTCTTTACCTTAGCTGGCAGCACCCTAATACTTGGTGTACCAACAAGAAAGAGCAGGTGTGGCTCATTCTGAGGAAGTGAGGCTTTTTTTTTTTTTGTTTGGGGCTGTGGTTTTGCCCCTCACCCCCAGCCCCTTCAGGCTAGAGCCCAGGAGATGCTGCTGTCTCCCAGGTCCAGGAATTTCGAAGCTTCCAGAAGAGGAAGTGACACCCCTGCAGACTCTTCCTGCAGGCACAACGGCATTGATCCATTTCTCTTTGCTGTAGGTTGAGTTTTTGTGGAGGGTTGTAACTTCTACTCATGCAGTCCGTTGATAGCGGTGATTCCATGAGATGATGATGCGAAGGACCCAGGGTACAGGACGGCCTCAGTAGAGAGAGACAGGACTTTCATACCTGATGAGTTTGCTGACCTTGATCACTCTTGAAGCATAGCCCCTCCACACCTTTACCTGCCAAGGTCTTCTTGCCTGCGAGGCTGTCCCTTCTTTCCACGTGGCTGAATCATCCCCTTTCCTGAGGCTCAGCTCTGGTGCTCACTGTTTATCCAGAACCTACTCTGGCCACTCTTGGTTACCTTTGATCTCTTTCTCTGAACTCCTAGTCTTTGCTACCTTTTTTTCCTTACTGACGTTTTTATTTTCCATATAGAGGAAGCCTATCTTATTTATCTTTTTCTTTTTCACAATGTCTAATAATTTTAAGGGCAGAAGTGAAGATCAATGTGTTTCTGAGCCAACTGATTTTTTCCCCCCAACATTTTGGTAGTAGTCATGAAGTCATTGGGGCCTTTCACAGTCCACCTGGACCCCCAAGTATTGAAGTGTGTGACGTAGCTCCCTGCTTAGCAGGGCCATTTCCAGTGGAGACAGAAATGTCTCTCCAGTAAATTCATAAGCAGCTTGCCAGCCAGCCAGACTTGTATCATGTCCACATCCAAGGTAGTCCTTGAGTGTTACAGGTTCTGGGCCATTTTTCCTTTGAATTGTAGCTATTAATACATCCATAACTCACTACCAAAACCATACGAAACTCCTCTAGCAGTTTCCTCAGACAGTCTTATTTTCTGGAAGAGTCAAAACCAACAGTTTCTTGAGACTCACTAAATCTAAAAACCATTTCAGGCATTACATAGTAAAATGTGTTTTCTTCCTGATAGTAGTACTTTCTAAAACATTCATTCACATAGGATTTTTAAAGTACTTGGAAAACATTAATAAGATTTGATTTGCCTTTAAAGTTATTATGCCAATTACTCAAGTGACCCAAGGGCAAGTAAGGATTAAGTGGCCAAGTGCATGTGTATTTGTACATTTTAAAAGCAATTATAGCAAATGTGAATTTTCTTAAGTTATTGTTTTAAGAACAAAGACTACAGTTGAAATAGCTTCAAGGAGTTTTCCATTTTACAAACAGATAAAAAGAAATGTAGCTGGGTGGAGCTCCTCTTCAATAAGCCTTGAGTGGCAGGATGTGGCCTAGAATACTAATGCAATTCTGAATTCAGAAGAAACAATTCGGAGAGATGCAGCTTATTGAAATTCTGAAATAGCTATATTTTTCCCTTTCCCTTATGCTCTGGCTAATGTAGATATAGTAGTACAATCAATATTGGTATAATTTTATATGTGTGTGGGGGGGGAACCTGGAAAGAGAGAAGTGATGTGGTGGCAGCTCCAGGGACCCACCCCCTATTGAAGAGCCAACATTTCTGGGGGCTCCCACTCTGGGCCCTGGATGCCATGTCCCTGCCACTCACTGGGCTCTGGGGTTGGACAGTGACCATTACCCAGCCTTATGCATCCTTTCTGCATCTCACTGAACTTTTTCACAGTTGCTCTTCCTCATAGTTTCTGGTCAGGCACTGAATAAGTATAAACAGCCATATTAAATCCTTAATCATTGTTAGCTTTGTATGCCTCAGTGCTTACAGACCAGAGAATCGCTCTGTGGTCAGACACCATAGGTTTTTGGTACGTGCAAATTCTCCCAGCAAAATCCTGGAGGAAAAAAACATGCCAGGTTGTAGCAGTAACGAGGATGACTCCCCTGCCCCCAAACCCCAGGGGTGAGCCTGAGAAAGCCCGACGCTCTGCTGGCCATCCGGTCCTCACCGCTCTCCACAGCGCTGCACTCATGGGCCCTCGTGTCCCTGTCGGGGCAGCTTCTCCTGGCAGAGACCTTTAATACTCTGGCTGCTTCTGCATAGGCTGGGCATGCAGGATGCCTTGGGCTGCTAAGACTGGGCGTTAATTTAAAGAAAACCCATTTTCTTTAGTAAGTGTCATTGTTCTTACATACATGGTTGAATTTAAGGCAATCCTCCCCTGCCTTTCCTGGTAGTATTCTCCCCTCTCCCCAGCTCCTGCCCCTTCCTTTTGCTTGACTCCTGGGAAGAAGAGCTGATCATCTGTGGCCTCCAAGGTCTGCCCATTGGCACCGCTGCTCACTCTCTCTCCTCACTTCGTGGGCTTGGGGAAAGCCTCCCTGTGGACAGAGAGGCCCAGCCTGGCTGCTGGGCGTTTTCTGGGTGTCACCTGCAGTTACGCCCTGCGCACACCTCTCCACTGTGTTCACAGCATCACCCTTCCCATACACACACTGCTGCCGGCTCCAGCACTGACTGGCTTTTACAGGCGATGAGACTCTGGGCCAACTGTCTCAGCAAGAGGCCCAGTGGTCCTGTCCCCAGTATGGAGCTCTGGATTGCTGTCTGCACCCCTCGTTTGAGGACCAGGATTTCCACAGCAAGTGGAGGGTGGGGACAGCCTCTTCTCTGGGCTGTGAACACTCAACTGTGACTCTCTGCTGTGTCAGAGGGTGTGGGTTTTCGTTTTTCATGTGGCATTGGGAGAGTCCAACCTCCCATCTGCAGGTGTGCAAGTAAATCCATCATTTTCAAGGCGGGGGTGCTGGGTGTGCTGGTTCCCACCTGGAGCTGGCGTGGGCTGTGCCCTGCGTGGGCCAGCGCCTCTGGAGTTTCATGAGCTTGTGAACAGCCAGTGGGGGTAGGGGTGCTGTTATAGAGCAAATGCTGGTGGCAGTAGGTCTGGGGTAGTCCTGACATTCTGCATTTCTCACAAGCTCCCGAGGAGGAGAATCCAGCTTGGTGATTAACCCTGGCCTTTGTTAGCTCTTGTCAACATGATGCTGCTGACTGCAGTCAGGAAGAAGAGAGCAACATGCAGGCTGCTTTCACGCCTGGAAATAACATGACACGAGGTTGCCGTGGGGGGCAGAGGCAGGTAGGCGAGGGGAAAGGTAAATGTAAGCAGCCTGGAGTCATTTTCACCTATTTTCAAGTAAGCAGGTGGAGAGAGATACTTAAATCTCTGACCCCAGCCTTCCTCCCTGGTTTGTTTGGAAGTGTTTTAAATCCCGAGGGTTGGCCACACCCATCACCACACCATGCCATTCGTCCTGGGGTCCTGCCCCGGCTCTGTTCCTAGGGCCCTGCCAGGCTGTTTGGGGGACACAGCTGCCGGCTTGGTGTTCTGTTTGGTGCTTTGGACAGAGGAAGTCACTGTCTTTGTTCTTGGTGTTGGATTTCTCCCCTTCCCTCCTCCGACAAGCCTTTTGCTCTGTATTAGTGCACTGCCCTTTTAGTATTTTGCGATTATATTTGACAGAGTTTTAATTGGCTCTGAGAAGTTCTGTGACCCAGGAAAATGAATATTTATGAGTTCACAGAAAATCATTATTTTTTTCCTCTTAATTTAGCATTTACTCATCTAGCTTCTTTATTTATGCCTCTGCTGCTAAATAATCAACGCTTCTTTAGAAAGCTGTGCACCATTGTAATGAGGACATCAGGCCACGTGTTGTAAATGGGGCTTCAATTTTCCATTTTGGGGGGAGTTGGCAGCATCAGACCTGCCAGGCCCTGATCATCTGCTTGGTTTATTCTCTCTGACTTGTGGGTTATCTGTCTTGCTTCCCATTTAGAGAGAAGTCAGTGACTTGTTGGTGTTGGACAGTCTCTAACAGGCCTCATGGAAGTGGGCTCCACGTTTCTGTCCCCCCAACCCAGGTCCTTTGTTCTCCTGCCTCCACTGCTGTGGTTTCTACTATGAGGCTCCTTGGCCTTGTCTTGTCTCCAGCCCTCAGGAGGTAGACGGCACTGGTTCCAGGGACGGTGGGCATAGCTTGAGCTGGGCGCTGGACGTACTCTGAGCAGGCAGCCCCTGAGAGCACTGTGGTGGGAGCCAGGTGTGCTGGCATTGGGCGGGGGATGTGTGTCCCGTGGCTGAGAGGCTGTCCGCCTGTCCGTTCAGCCTGACCTCTCTCTTGATTGGCGACCACACACATTTGTGCTTTGGCCTCAGGCATTCATTCCCTTGAGTCAGGAAGGCATGGACCAAGAAAAACCCAGTCTCTTTCTTCCTGGGGTCCTGGTTCCAAGAGGTTTTGTAAAGAGTAAAAGCTGAGGATTCTCATTTAACGCTTCATCTGGATATGGCCCCCAGCTGACCCTGGAGACCCACAGTTCCCAGCCCCAAGCTGTGCTCAGACATTTCAAGGACTGCAGTGAAACTCAGAAAATAAAATTAACTTCATTCCAGTTTAATTTAAAAATGTGTTCCTGACAGTACTTCTGGGCTGAGTCCAGAGCAGGGAGACAGAATCCGGCCACCAGTAGGTGATCACTGGGTAGAGTGAGGGGCAGAATCCTGGCGGGACTGGGAGAGGGGCAGCTAGTGGTCTTCCTGGTGCATCTTCTGCTTTTCCGAGGGGTGGTGCCACACTATCACATCATGGAGGAAAGAGTCCCCGAGGGGAGGACCTGGGTTGTAGTGTGATAAGGCAGAAGTGGAGGGCTGAGGGACGGGGGTGAGGAGGTGGAGGGGGAGAGTACTGAAGTGTGACTGTCAGGTCAGTGAGATGGCAGTGGAGCTGGGAGTGACACGGGGTGTGTGTCAAATGCTAGGGACATACCCCTGTGTTTTATGGGCTGGTCTTCCCTCTGCAGTCCAGAGGAAGGCCCATGAGTCCTTTTACTCACTCCCAAGACTTGAAAGATGACCCGGTGGGGGAGCACCAAGCAGACACCCTTACGCACTGTGGGAACCATCTAACTCTGTGTGCAGTCTGCCAACAGCCTGCTCATTTCAGGACGCTACCACAGGGCTGTCACCTAGGCTGTGTGTCCCAGGTCTAGCCTGGCACAAGTGAGTTCTGTGGATGGGGGCCTCTCCCTTCTCTTCCTGGGACGTCTGTTTCCTCACACGGGAAGCGAGTGGTGGTCAGGATGCCAACTCGGGTCCCTGTCAGCTTGTCTGCACATCTAGATTCTTGTGCTGCTGATGGGACCCCTTCAGGATGTGTGAAAAGCACGTGCGTGTTATTTCAGATACAGTTTCACCTCCCTCTTTCCAGGTTGGCTGAACAACAGAGGCGTAGTCAGGTGGCTTGGCCCACCTTTGTCCAAAGTCACCTGGCGTCTTCTTTGGGAAGGGGTCGCGGTTGAGGAGTTTGCCATCACTTCACTCGGGGCTGGAACCATATGGGTCTCTGTGACCATGACTACCCTCCCGTCCCTCAGCACAGACCTGGGGCCAAAGAGGGCTCCACAGCAAAGTGTAAAGATGCCGCACACCCCAGCAACCTGCCCGTGTCCTTGGCGTACGAGCCGGAGAGGAACTGGAATTGATTCTCTTGTTCCTCGTCCAAGTCTCTGCTGTGTGCTGGGAACTGTGCGCAGAGAAATGGCTCCTAGACCTTTAGATTCCACAGGGCAGAAAGAGGAACAGTGTTAAAGTCAAAACTCAGCTACCACCTAGAGTCGCTGTTACTTCTTGTTTCACACCTTTATTTATACCTTGTTATTTATAAAAGAAGTACAAAGCTACACTTTCAGAACACAAAGTCCTCTGTGGAGTCCACCCCAGTTCCATGGCTGGAAAGACCGAGCTTCAAGATAGAGCAGGTGGTGCTCAGTCCAGAAGGAGGTGCCCTCTGCGTAGGTGGGACTGCCAGCCTTCAGATGGGTTTCCATTGTCAGATTAGGGTGCTTTTCTACGCCAGGTGACAGGTGTGGCCGGATTCTAAAGGGAAAGTGGAGCGCATGATTTTTTTGCTCATGGTTTTTAAAGTGTCTTGCCATCTCTTTACTCCTGTCCTGAAAAGGGACACGCCACTTCTATTTGGTTGGTGATTTCTTCCTCCAAGTAAAAGGCAGTCTTGTTTTACCAGGGAAGAAGAAATCTAGGAATGTTTTTTCTTGGCTAAAGGAAGGAAGGAGGGTGAGTGGCTGGTGGGGCCTTGGTTCTCCCTCCATCGAAGGGTGCGCTGCAGCTTGACTCTGCCCAGGGGAGGGTGGAGAAGCTGGGGCTGACGGCAGGCAGGTGCTGGCCCATGGGACTTCCTTAGAGGCCAGTGGCTTCCCTCCATCTGGAGGAAGTTCTGAAGTTCCCCTGTGTGATTGCTGGATGCTACACGGGGAGATGGAGCCTCTGTTACTCCCCACCCCCCGCCCCAGTGTTCCAACAGGGCCTTGAGTTCAAATCGAAACCCTTCTGGAGGTCTTAGCCAGAAAGGTAAGCTGCTACTGCCACTTTTGTTAAAATAATAAAATTGAGGGTTTGAGTTTTTCTGGGTCTGGATTGACAGAGAAAGTATGTGTTTTTCTGAGTTGGGAAGGGAAGTGACCCCCCTATTTCCAACAAAAGTCCTTTCTAGAGCGCACTGATCACCAGCGAGCCTGTTGCAGAGTACAGAACGCATGTGAGAAATACTGCTGCTGCCGGCCACCTGGTCATCGGTGCAGGGACTGGCAGCCTGGCCCAGCAGCCGAGGTGACAGACAGCAACATGACAGCCCAGGTTTCAGCCCGGCAGGGGCCTGGCGACCTGCTTTCCTAACAACCCATCTCTGCCCACCCCACCTGCGAGGCCTGTGCTGGTGGTGGGCAGCTCCTGGCGCAGGTGCCTGGGCTCTGGGGAGAAACGGCCACTGCCCACCCCCTCTGCGAACCATTCCCTGTGTGTCTACATTCCCGCTTTCTCCTCCAGGATATGGTTACCGAAAACCCCATAGCTGGTTTCTCCTGTAGGGGCTGAATCACTCACTTGACATGCTGCCTGTCTGCACTGGTTGCAGAGGAACCCACAGTCCTGCCTTTGTGTCAGGGGCTGCATAAGTCAGGGCCCCCGAGATCAGCTTCTTTCCTCGCCACCTGTGTCACTGAGGGACTCTCTGTGACCTTTAGGTCAGCAAAGAGTAGCATGCAGACAATGATGGCACAGATGTCAGAGGTGTCTTGAGGACCAAGATGGCGTGTGTAACACCTTGCACCAAGCGCCTGCTCAAGTGGGGCCGTCAGAGCTGTGGCCTTGGGTCTGGAATCTTAGGGCCCCACTGAGGGTCCATCAGGGAGACTGCACACCTCACCTTCCCCAAGGCCTGGCATGTCGGCCTCAACCGTAGCACCTGTTACTCCAAGTTTAGCAGGGTGGGTTTGGGGTGGGAGCATCCTCTTCCTGGTGGAATGGTAAGTATTGCGGGCTCTGGGCCCCCTGGGTCCCCAATGTCCAGGAGAGCTTGGTGCACAGTCAGATGTTCAGATATCTGTCAAGCAAGTAAATGAGTCAGCAATCTTTTAATGATTATCTTGGCATCAGGTAGGAATTTGGACAAGGTGACTTAAGTTTCTAGGGCTCCTTACAGAAGAAACCCCAGGAGAGTCACCTGTCTCCAGTTTCCACTTACAGTAGGATCTTGTCACAGTTTCAAATCTTTCCAACATCCTACTGAGTGAAATGAAGCTTGAGAGTCCCATGGGCTGTGTGTGTGGGAGGAGCAGAGTCCTCAACTCAGTTGCTGTCCCTTTTTAGAGTAGTCTTTGGGACCTGGTGGCCCTGGCTGTCTCTTGTGTGAAGACGCCAGTGTCACCGTGGCAGGTACACTTGAACATCACCAACAAGGGGAACCAGGAGATCGAAATGTAAACTCAGACCAATGCAGGATGTTCTGTTCGTGCTCACGATTTTCAGAGTCAGCAGAAATAGTCAGTGGCTCCTGGCAGGGCGGCTGCCAACCATCCCTCTAAAGAGAGGAAGCGACCGAGAGCTATAGAAATAGAAGTTCTCTTTGGAGATGTCATTAAATAGGTGTAAGACTTCTGATGGCTTTTCTTGACACTCACCTTAGCACAATGGGAATAAAAGCTTGTTTAAGCTGTTCTATCATTTAAGGCTTGCTCTCTAGATAAAGAAAACAGAACTCATTTTCTATTTATTTTCCTTTCTAGCCTTGCATTTAAAACAAACTTTCTCTGTCGTAAAGACCCCAGGTTTCTGGGGCTCTGCTGATGCCACATTTTGTGTGCCTGTCCCAGGAAGACAGGCTTTCAGGTATGCGTGCCGAGAGATGTCAAATGGGAGAGGCCTGCATAGCGGCTGCTCTAGACGGAGGACTTCTGGAAAAAGCCCCACTGTTCCTCCTCACCCTCCTCCCCTCTCTTCTGTTTGGTTGTTGCATGTGCTGTTGTGTTCACGTTGGCATTTGGCTGTGAAGAATGGGATTTTCTGCCTCATGCTTGTGTGCTCATCCCCTGGCAGTGTGTCCTTGTGTCCCAAAGCATGATGGCCCTTCTCAGGACACTGTCTACCTACCTAGTATGGAATTCTGGGCCCTGGGTTGTCTGGGTCAACAGGAATATCCAGTGGTCTTAAATCTTAGTCACCAACAGTTATCCATCTACTGAGCACCCAGCTCTCTGCTTGGCCCTGTGTTAGGGCCAAGTGGTTGACGAGAAATGGGATTTATGATTTCATTCTGGGAACCTGAGTCCCAGTGGGATGTGGGGGTGGGGTAGGTGGATTGGGAGGCAGATAGAGCAATCAGCTGCTGCTGAATGGATCTGAATTAGCAGAAGGATTAAACACCTCTGTCGATTGTTGATCTTTGCTAACCTGTGTGTAGTGATTCGATTAAGTTCTCAGCCTTGGTCTAAAGGAAATTCAGTCTATTTGTTGACTAATGAAGGAGGAAGCAGCTCCTATCTGGAAGTCTTAGCTCTTGCATTTAGAGCCCCATCTTGAGCTAGGTGTCCATCCTTATCCACTTGGTTGTCCCAACTGGTTTGGTAATTCTTAGGGATGAAAACACTTCTATGGCCATGCTGACTAGGACAAAATTATCTGTTACTCATGACCATGTTTAATAAAATTTAAGACTAACCTCATTCAAAATAGTGGTTTTTATGATACAAGAAAAGATGGGCGTGAACTGCATTCTACAGGAAATTCCTGAACATGGGCTCATGTCTCACCATGGGATCATGAGAAAGAAAAGTCATAAGCGGATCTTTAAGAAATCAGCTATCCACTCCCATATGGTGGACAATGAACACAGTAGAAAACATCTTCAGCTACAGTGCGGGCCAAACCGTGGGGGGCGTGAGTTGAGAGCAGAGGGGCTCTGGGTGGGAGGTGGAGTGGGGAGGACCTCTGGGAGGTAGAGGCTCCTGGACAGGATGGCGGAGATCTGAGTGGGCACAGGATTTAAGGAGGAGGAATCCTCCTGGTGTAGCTGTGGGCTGGAATAGGACCATATCTTGTGGGAGGGGAAAAGAGAAGAGAGACCGGTGGGCCGGGTAGCCAGGCCTGCTGGCAAAGTGATTCATCTGGGACCCTATGATGGCCAGGAGCAGAATCACTTCCTGATATGCTCAGGTGGGAAGGGTGGCAGGCTGCTGGTAGGCCCAGGGCATTGAGTCAGCAGGCGGCCTGCCCTCATCTTCCTCCTCCGTTCCTCTCTCCTCTGGAGCCCGGCTCTTCCACAAAGCTGTAAATCCCACTCTGTGGCCTTCACCACGTAACACCAGCCCCATGGCCCTGGCCCATGGCCCTGCCATCTTGGGAGCCTCCTGCTTCAGGGCCCTGGATGGCTCGGGCAAGGTCATCTCCAAGAACTTGATCGAAGAAGAATCTGCCCTGGTCATATTCATAGAGGACAGGTCCCCATATGTGAGGTGTCTGTCAGGGGCTCTGAGCAGAGGGTGTCGGTGCAGGCCTGAGAGGCCTAGGGAGGGGGTGGCAGAGCAGGTTCATGTTGGTGGGGAGGTGCTGCCAAGACCAAGGAGCCAGCCTCCAGCCTCTTCGAAATCACCCAAAAAACATGAGCCCCCAAATTTTCAGAAGTGGCATTTTATGGTGTCTATATTTCTGATCTTCAGAGCTGGAGTCGGGGTAGGAGGGCCTGCCTTTGTGGTCTTAAATCTTTGTTCTTCTGCTTTACCTGCCCACCTTCTTCTACCCGTTTCACTTGTACCCTCCCCACACCAACCTGGACTACCTGTAGCTGGGCAGCTCAGAAGCCCTGCTTATCTCTCCCTGGGGTTTTCCAGGAGACCCGCTATAAAGTACGCCTGACCTCTGGGCGCTGACTCATGTGTCAAGGTCACCACTCTGACACCTGTCTCCCCCCCACCTACCCCCCCCCCTCTGCCCTGTGCGGGTGCCTGTGCTCCTGACACCCAGGGCTGTGCTCACCAACACTGAGCAGACTTTGGGGCTTGGATGTGGCCCTGTGACTCCAGAGTCACAGAGTTTGTGGCTACAGGGAGTTCCTTAGTGCGGCTACTTCGAGGTTTAGCTAGAACTGTTCTTGGGAAGAAAAAAGGGGCTGCATAGGAGGTGAGTCATGGCTGGACCAGATGTCTCTTCTTAGAGAGTCTGACACCCGGTGTATCCAGTGAGCCACATCGCACTTGAGCTGTTGTGGGATAATTAGGCCAGGCATCACAGAGGACAAGGCACGATCACACACACACACCCTGCCCCCCGTCTGGGGCTGAGCTCTGCTCCCAGCCAGGTGTAAAGTCTTGTTGCATTAGGATCGTGGTGTTTGCCGTGATGTCTATTTATGCATAACCAAGAGTTAGGGAATGTTAGGGAACAGAGGACAGCTTGAGGGTGGAGGTGACAGGGAAGGTGGCCTCTGGAGATCAGGGCTGGGAGCCTGAGTGACACTATTCATCCCTCCCTAACAGGAACAAGGAGATTCCTGATAAGAACTGTGGTTTCTGATATGGAGTTCTTTGAATTCCATAGCTACGAACGATATGACATTAATAAACAGCTGCCATTTTGTCAGAGCTTTATGTGGATTCCTTCACTGACTTCTTTAAACAATTCTGTGAGGGACTTCAAGGTGGTAGGAGGGCTGTTGGGGTCTCCTGTGTTAAGTGGCAGAGCTAGGGCTTGCACAGTCCTGCTTGTTCTCCTAAACACCACACTGTGCTTTTACTATCTCCACCCCATAATCTTGAGGCTAAGAAAAGGACATTTGGTGACATTGAGCTTTGAAGGCTAAAGCTGATGACCCTGTTGTATCAGATAAAGGCCTCTTCACCTCCCAGAACAGTGGGCTTGAGGGATTAGCCCCCTGACCTTCCTCATGGGCAGGGGCAGAGCACACCCTGTCCCCGTCACCCCCAGCTAGGCTCCCCGGTACACACACTGTTCTCCTATCTTCTCCCACCCAACAGAAGGGCCTGCAGGGCAGCCATTGATCCTATGGCAATGGACATCTTTTTGGCCATTTCCTTCCAGTTCTTCAAGGGGGTCTGGTGGGGACTTTGCAGCCACTCTCTATGGGCCCCGAGCATCTACCCTCATGTTGGGCAGGGCCTGGCCAGGCCCACAGGTGGGCCTGTGCACAAGGGAAGGCGGGTGTGCACATCATCTGGGCCCTGGACAGTTGATGTGTGGTGGTCTCCATTTCTGCTTCTAAGAACCGGCCTTGAGGAGTTCTTAGAAGGGTCGATGAGAATGTCTCCCTTTCGAAAGCTAGACTCTGGAACCTTGATCTTAAGGAGGGGGCAAGGTCCCCAGTATTGATGATGAAGGCAGTTCCTGACAGATAAAAGTTTTCGGAGGGTCAGGACGCCCAGTGGGGAAATGTTGGTGTTTGCTGACTCTTCCACCAGCCACTAGAAGGGAATAAGATGCCCAGTGCCAGGCTACAGGCAGGGGCCAGCCGGTGTGCTGCTGCTGGGGAGGCTGTCGTGGAGGGAGGCACGGGCCGTGGCTCCCTCACAGGCATGCCTGCCTCATCTAGGTGTGAGAGGGCACCAGGAAGTTGCAGCCCCCACCTGTGGAATGGCCATGACGGTGAGCGGTCGGCGCTGTCCGTGCTCAGGGAGGGAAGAGCAGCTCTGTGGGCAGGATGCACAACATGTCTATTCAGCAGAAAACCGAGCGGGGGAAGGAATTCCAGCACCTGCACGTGCTGGGGCAAGAGAGCCCAAGGGCAGCCCCCAAGGGTGAGAGAAAGTCGGGGTGACAGCCTGGGGTGCATGTCCAGTTCTTGCTAGGCAATGATGGTTCACGCTTGACACTCTGCCATCAGTGGAGCCTTCCCTCCACCCTGTCTCTCTTGTCACTGCCCACTGGCCACAGCAAAACTGGTGGCCCTGCCCTGCTGCAGAGGCCCTGAAACATGAATGAACACCTCTTCCATTCTGGGCACTATGCTCCGTGCCGGGCAAAGGGATGCCCCACCGTCCCCAAGGTGCTGTCTGTCAGGGGAAATGGGAAGGTTCCAGCAGCCACCAACACCGGGTGCCCTCTGTACTCCCTCTCAGTTGTCACAACAATCTCATAGGCACTACCCTGAATCTCGCCCTAGGGCTGAGGGAACTGAACTTGGAGGTGAACGCCTGCAGCTGGGGATTCAGTGTGGTGGGGCCCTGTTGTGCACCTGCGTGGCTGCACCAGGTCAGCTCATGCACTCGCGGCCAGTCACCCCTTCTCTCCATTATTGGGGTGGCTCCTCAGTTCTGGGTGTTGGGCCTGCTGGGCCCTCCTCCATGCGCGCAGTGGCTGCGGGGATCTGATGCTAACATGGTATCATCCCTGCAGGAAGAGTACACGGTCTCTCCTTAGCCACCCTCCTGGCTTCACCAGTTCTTGCTGAGAAGGGGGAATTGGTGTCCCTGTGTATGGTTTCTGTGGCAATGGCACCAAGCAGCTCCTAGGAGAGCCCTGCCAGCCGCTGCAGGAGCCGGGCTGACCCAGGGGTGGCCACCCAGTGCCACAGCAAGGAGCAGTGGGTGCGGAGAGAGAATCTGGCACTGGGGGGAGAGGTTGTAAGGTATTTGGTTTCCTCAGTGACTCCCAAACGTGTCCTCACATTGAATTACCTGGCAGCTTCAAAAAAATCCTGATGCCTGTGTCCCAGCCCCAGGAATTGTGACCTGATTGTTCTGGGGCTGTGGGCTGTTTAAAACATCCCTAATTGTATCTTGTAAACACTGGGTTAGCTTAGGGAAGCAGTTCTGAGAAAACCTCCACTTTTCTCGCTGTTGTCCTTCTCAGCACCTGCTATTTAGGGGGAGAGATAATTCAGGCTTTTGGGGACAGAGCTTTCATGAGTCTTTGTCCCCAACACAAGGCCCCCTTGGGAGGTGTGGGCAGCTAGGGCTGGCCTGGCTGCTGAACTAGCCGGGGCAGGGCAGCCATTCCTCCAGCCAAGGAGCGAGGCCAAGTGTTCTTTGCACACCCCTGCTCCGTCCTCATCACAGGATCATCTGAGAGCTGAGCAAACTGAAGCTCATGGAGCCCCCCCACCCCCACCCCAAGGAGAAGGGGGAGAACAGGGAAAATCTGGTGGTTTTACCCTGGACTCTTGGCTGGACCTGCGACGAGGTGAATAGCAATCCAGCTATGCCAGCTATTGGGTACTTCTTCCTTTCTGACTCTGTTATAAAAGAAAATTGAAAAAGCGCCTTATTGTGCCTTAAAGCCTTTTTAATTATATATAGCTCACTTAATTTAAACTACTTTAAGTTCCATTTTTAATATAAGTTTTATAGTGGTACAATGAAAGTGCCTTCTAATTAAAGTGTGTTTGGGGACTTATCTCCCAGACAAAAGCAGATGCCCATGGGAGTCCAGGCCAATTATTTGTTCCGACAACAGTCAGACATGGCCAGGCCCTGAGTGGGAAGTGAGGTGGTGAAAGTCTGAGCGAGACACTCCCGGGGGCCGTGAGGATGGAGGGAGGAGGCCATGGAAGGGACAGCCATCAGAAGCTGCCGTGGTCATGCACGCTGCCTTTCTGGGGCCACAGCTGCCTCCACCGCCACTTCTCACTGCTGGCGCTACAGCTTTGAGGGGGAGGTAACACTGGAGGGGAGGGGGAGAAGGAGTGACGCAGCCGGGAAGGCCTTGCTCCAGCGAGCCAGGTCTGTACTCAGATGGCAGTCCCCTGGAGGCGCCCTCTCTGACCACCTTAGATAAAGTAGAAACCCTCCCCATCTGTCACCCTGCACCCCTCCCTGTTTTATATCTGACCGTGGCACTTCTCACTGTCCAGCTTCATGCATGTCATTTGCTTGCTGTTGTCTGTCTCTCCCTGAGACCGTGAGCTGTGTGGTCATCCTGGCGCTGCTGAGTCCACGGGGTGGGAAATGTTTGCTGAATGCATGGTGACATGAACAAACGAAGGAACGAAGAGATGAACAGAGGAGACCAGGCAGGAGCTCTGCTGAGAGCCCTGGGCGAGGAGCTGCATGTCAGGGGAGAGTCAGGGGCGGGCACAGCAAAAGGAGGCATGACAGAAAGGCATCCCCAAAGCCAGGCCTGTAGAGGAGAGGCTGGCAGTGATGAGAGAGGAAGAGGGGAGGGGAGGGGGACGTGCCCAGGAGGCCAGGGCACCCTGGAGGACAGAGGGCTCACTGGCCAATGCCAAGCAGGAGGATCAGAGGGAAGGGGACCGGTTTCTGGGAGACGTGAGAGGTTCTGGCTGGGAAGCTCAGATTAAAGGGTCTCCACGTGCCCCTTCCTTTAGGCACGAGCCACTGCCCGTGTTTCAGCCTTACAACTGCCAGACACTGCCCAGCCCTGACCCGCAGTCCTCTCTTCCCATGTGCCCCCTTCTCACCACCACCCCCGCCCCAGGCCTCCGCTCCACCGAATGAGGCTCTGGAACTCTGCATCTTTGTCATCAGATCATCTGTATTTGTGACACCCGCCCGCCTCCTGCCCTGGCTACTCTATGAACAAAGACAAGAATGGAAAACAGACATGAGAAATATTCTGGAGGGTAGCGTTTCTTCCTTTTTTTTTCTTTTAATTTTCTAGACACAGGTATTCTAAATCTCATCTTGGGCTCACAGATGTCAGAAAGGGAAAAAAGAGGCAGGTTTGAATGTCATTGTTAAGCAGGTCTGTTGGAAGGTACCTGAAGGGTATGATGAATAATTAAAATATAAACCTGTCCCCTTTCCTCCTAGGGGCCCTCTGTCCTCCCCCAACCACCCACAAGATGGTCTCAACTTTCTTAGGTGCATGGTGTGCTGAAACAGAGCCAGCACACAGGAGCTGCTTGTTTGGCAGGACAACGAGGGGACACGAAGCTTCCCAGAGTGAGGAAGGCATCATAGGGTGTCTCTGTCCCTGTGAAAACTTACCTTAAAAATGACCGGTGTGGGATGTCGGGCTTCAGTGCCAATCACTGTGTTCTAGGAGCCTCGAGGAGAACCTCACTCACCCAGGACTCTTGCAAGTAAAATAAAAAATCAACCTGATGTTATTCTTGCAATGAATGTCAACGCTGATCACACACCAGGCCCTGTGCTGGGGTAAGAGATAAATGATGTGGGCTGTCACTGGGGACACAGACGCTGCTCTTGTAATGACAGCCCAGTGTGACCTTCTCTTGTTTGGTTAAGTGGCTCTGCACCTGACGTGCTGGCCTCGTTGAGTCCTGCTAGTGTCACTGGAGGTGACTCTTAATGAAGTGGCCCCCAGGGTGTTGAGTGGGAGCCTGCACTGCTCGTGGTGGGGATAGTCCCCGTGATCGCTTGTTCTGTGGCCCAGATGTGGATCACTTTCCAAAGCTAAAAGTTAATTAGATTTTAATTTGTTGGGTTGTCAGAGAGAAAAAACTGGGAAGTGCCCCTTTTTCTTTCTTGGGCTCTTCATCTGGCTGTGTGCAGGTGATTATGTGTAACAAGGTGGACGAACAGTTAGTCATTGACACTTATTCCACCAAATGTAATTGTAATGTTTACTTGTATTGTGCTTTGGTATATTTGCCACAGAAGACTGTCTTAAATTCAGTCAACTTCTTTTAAAAGTTATAGGTGAATAACCTTCAACATAGAGCTTCAAATAATACCTAGAATTTAAGATTCCTAAATTCTCATATAATATTCTATTCATTGTTTATCTTGAAAAATGATAAATGGCCTGGTAAATGTTCTCATACTCTCTTTCCTATCCGGTGTCTTGTAGTCACCACGAATCCCTTTTCTCTTTAGAGAATCACCACTCTCTCTGTACCAGCAACCTCTGCTCCCCCTCAGAAAGCACCAGGCAGAAGTGCCTGTGGACCTCTGTCCATGTTTCTGATTCTGGGCTGTCTGGTTTACCCATTTTACAGATGGGTAAACTGCGGTGGGAGGTTTCTGGGTGCCTCTCAGGGCTGCAGCTGGAGGAGCAGTTACCACCAAAATCAGGGTTTTTGCACTTCCTGGAGGCTGTGAAGGTCTTGTTTCTCAGGGACATAATAAAATTGAGGTTCCTCACAAGTGTGCCACAGGGAGGCTATTGGAGCTCCATAACAGTAATATATTTTTAAACAGATGGCATATACCTCAATTGTAAAGAGATTTCTGATATATTTTTCAGAATTATCTATACATGGTCTCTCCCTTTTGTCTTGATAAACCTCCCTTTAAACTCGCCTGTCTCATGTAAACACCACTTTGCTTACACTGATGAATGCGTTGTTGGCTAGGAAACAGAAGGAACACAGATCTTACCGCATCAGCCATGTTTCAGCCCGAGATGCTGGAGAAGGCCACGTCCTTTGCCTGTGTTGTCCTGCCCCGGCCCGCAGGCCTTCTGTTCTTGGTCTCCTGAGAAAGGCAGCGAGGCCTCGCCTGATTGGGCAGGTTGTGGGCGGAGCCAGCTGAAAGGTGGAAGGGCCCTGCGATGCCCAACTTCCTTGGCTACCCAAGCATCTTGGGGTTTATCACTGACACCTGTGCCTCTCCCGCCTTTGACATGTCTTCAAGGCATTAAGCCAACATACAAGAGAGGACCCTTGGGCTGCTCTCTGTGAGGCAGGAGATCAGCTCTGACCTCTTAACTGGTGACATTTCTCAAGAGCTGGCACCTCCTTGTTGCTATTTTTCTCTAACACTTGCCCGGGAAATCCTGTTGTTAGCTGGATTATTCACTTGGCTCTCAAACTCGCCCTTGGTTGTAAGGTTAATCCCCCTAACCTTTTCTTCATCTGGTTTTGAGGCCCAGGCATGTTGTGCTGTGAAATCTAATAACGTGGAGGTTATTCTTCTGCTTTCAACTGAGTGATACCGATGCGATCAAGTGCACGAGATGCGTGGTGTGTGCTCAGTACATGGGAGCCGGCGATGGAATCCATGCTACATAAGGCATCGCTTTATTTAGCTCTATCCTGTCTGTCTAAGTGAAGATTTTAATTGTTGAATGGTGCCTTGCTAGCAAAAATGAAAGTAGTTAGAGTCAAGTTTTTAAAATTCCAATGAATGAATGAAAAATTATAAGAAAGGTTTTAAGGAAGCATCTCAGATATGAAAAACTTAGAGTTTAGACGTCAGAATTTCAGTGTTGATTAGCCCTGTTAGCAGAGCTTCCATCTCTGCTGTACCGAACGGTTTATAAGTTGAACACTACAGGCTTCCTCTTGAAGTTTCTTCAGGTACTTGGGGCCCAGAGAACTCTGAAAAAGGGGGTATCCTCAGCTCCTCTGAGGCTGGACTGGGGCACTGCTGGATGTGAGGTCACCATCAGGACACTGGCAGGAGTGGAGGGCCGGCAGCTGCCCACCTGAGCGGGTTGTGCCCCGTCTACACCAGACTCACCTCTGCTTTGTCTGCCAAGACCTGGCCATGTTAAGCTCCTTGCAGCTTAGTTTTCTGGGTATTCTCTTCATAGTAGTGGGTACTTTTAATCCCCACTATCCTAACCCACAGAGCCAACATTTTCCCAGAAGCCACTGAATCCCTTTCTGTTTCGAGTGACAGATTGAGTCTCACCCTCTCGTCAAGGACAGCTGGCTACGTGGATGGGGAGGCAGGACTTTGGCCTGAGCCTGGCTCCCCTGCCATTTTCCTGAGCCTCACCCACAGCCTAAGAGCCGGAGTGTAGCCTGAAATGGGAGTGAGAGGGACCTGGGGACGGGATCTGAGGCTCCTCGTTCATGATTTTTTCAGCCTCTCTCCACTGTTTTTCTGGTAGCTGAGAATCTGAAATAGATTGTTGGATTATGAAAAATGTTACTCAGCACTCACATTATATTGATTCAAAAATAAAGATTATGCAATTCAACTGCACAGTAAAATATAGCTTTATGGAATGGTAATTTTTTACTTAAGTTCTTCTACATTATAGTGGAAGATAATGGATTCAGGAAGGGTTCAATGAGGAATAAAGCTGTTGTATTGTATTGGTTAAATGACATTTAAAGTGATTTGGCTGTCAAATTCGTGCAAAGGTTATGAGCAGTGAATGAAAAATCTAAAATTAATTCCCTAGTTCCAGAAAGTTTGATTTATACCATAATGAAATCAGATTTTTAGTTAAAGAAATTCAGTCATTAAGTAATGGCCATGCGCTAGCTCTCATTTATAACCATCTTGTTCGAAGCCTCTGCAGCACCTAATTTTTTCCTTAGGCGATGCATCCAGGGCCTTGGTGTCATTTATGTCAATGAATTTTGTTCTGTTCAGTTCTGCGGCAGCTGCTAAGGGGTTGATTTTCAAGTACTGGAAAGACAGATTTTTATTTAGCCTGAATAATTGACAGAGCCATTGAACTCATCTGTCTCCCCCAAATGAGCTTACCATCTCTGTCCCTGAGTTCCCCTCACTAATGACAATAGGGATGATGACAGCCACTGTGCTCAGCATGGAGCAGGCTTATTATTATTTCATTGAATTGTCACAGCTACTCTCTGAGGGGAAGCTACCATCATGGCCTTATTTTACAGATGAACAAACTGAGGCTTGGAAAGGTGAAATGCTTCACCTAGAGTGTGTGTGTGTGTGTGGGGGGGTTACAGCTGGCAGGAATAAGCCAGGATCCAGCCCCAGCTTCTAATGTGTACTATTGGGTGCTCTGTCCTATTTTATTTTCAGATTTTTGATGGAAGCATATCTAATATATAAGACAGAGAACACATCTGGAGTGTACAGCTCAATGAATTTTTACAAAGTGAACTCACCCATGTAACCACCACCAAGATCATCATTTAGAGCATTCCCAGCATCCCAGAAACCACCTTTGTGTCCCCTCTGTCATTAGCCTCCCCAAAGGGACCACAAATCTATCACCAGAGATTGCGTTTGCGTGTTTCTGAAACGTATAAGAACAACACCCTGTAAATTGCACTCTTTTGTGTCTGCCTTCTTTCTCTCAATATTATGTCTGTGAGGTTTGTTCAAGTTACTCCAGAGTCTACTCTTCTGCATTGCTGGGAGGTTGTCTGTGCTATGGACAGGCCACTCTTCATTTATCCATTCCGCTGTTGGTAGACGTTTGGGCCGCTCCCTGTTTTGGCTGTTACACGTCAGGCTGCGATCAGCATTCTCCTACATGTGCTTTGGCGCTCACCCGAATGTCCCCACGTTGGACATTTGCCAGAGGAGCTGCTGGGTCCGGAAGACAGAAATTACACTATTTTGGTGGGAATTAAGATAGGGAATTGGTTCAATGAATATGAGAGGTTTAAAAAGTTAGGAAGGACCCACTAAGACAACTAAGAGCAGTAACTAGGAAGCAGCTCTTGTCTCCAGGCTCAGACTGTAACACTGAGGCTCAGACCAACGAGGAGAGTCCAGCTGCTGCTTGTTTCTCCAGGAGCATGGAAATTATAGGTGCTCATAGCCTTCGAAATACTTGACATTATCGATGTTTTTAAATGTTCTCTTTCTTGTGGTGTATAACAGTATTCCATTGTAGTTTTAACTTGTGAAGTTTCTTCTGGAGTCTTTTGTTATTTGTAATTGTCTTATTTATTCGCCAAAGTATTTTCTCCATTCTGAATGACTACTTCGAGTATATTACAAATATGTTCCCTTCATGGCTCCACTTTTCACAGAAACCTTCATTTTAATGAAGTCCAGTATGTCCTTCTTTATGTTTATGGGCTGCCTTTCACACCCCTTTTAAGAAATTTTCACCTACTTAAAGGTCATGATGATATTCTCTTGTGGCGTCTTCTAGAAACATCATTGTTTTACCTTTTATTTTTAGATCTACAGTCCATCTGGACATGCATTTTATGTATGTTGTAAGGTAGGAGGTTGAGGTTTATGTTTTTCTGTACAGATATCCATCTGATTCAGCACCATCTGCTGAAAAAGCCATCCTTTTCCCATTGCATTGCATCGACACCTTCGTCATAAACTCAGAAACCGGATATGTGTGGTTTCTTGCTTGAGCTTGAATTCTGTATACGTTTTCTCTTGGTCAGCCTTCTTAGGAATCTATCAAGTTTATTACTCTTTTCAAAGATCCAACTTTTGGCTTTAAAACTTTATGGTATAATTTCTTCTCTTCTATTTCATTGATTTCTGCTCCTATCACATTTTTTTCCTTCTACTTTTTGTGGACTTACATTGTCCTTTTTCTAGCTTCTAGAGATAGATGTTTAGGTCATTGATTTCTAGCCTTTATTTTTTCTAGCATGCATTTAAGGCTATAATTTCCCTCTAGGTACTGCTATAGTCACATCCCATAATTTCTTAAATGCTATATATCAGTCATCATTCAGTTCAGAATATCTTCTCATTTTCAGATGCTTGGAAATTTTTTTCTGTAGTCTTCTGTTACTGATTTCTAATTTAATTTCACTACCGTCAGAAAACTAGTTATGTTCTTTATATGATTTTAATAATTTGAACCTAGTTGGAACATCCTGATGACTCAGCATACAGACCATTTTTATAAATGTGGAGTAGATACTTGAAATGATTGTGTCACATGTAGTTGTTGGGCACAGTGTTTGATGTAGATCGACTAGGTTAAGTTTATTCATGAGGTTCAACTCTTCTGTGTCATTACTGTTCTTTTTTTCTCTCCTTATTCTATGAGTTAATTACAGAGATTTCTTATATTCTCCCACTATTTATTGTGGGTTTGTCAATGTGGATTTCTTCTTTTAGTTCTTTTAGTTTTGACTTTACATATGTTTAATCTATGATGTTATATGTATACAAATTTACAATTGTTATATATTCCTGTTAAAATGTCTTTTTTATCTTTATGAACCATTCTCTTTGTCACTAATAATAATTCTTGTTTTAGAGTCTACTTTGTCTATACCAACTTTCTTTTAGTTGACATTAATATGGTTTATCATTTTGCATTCAGCCTTTTTATGTCTTTTTATTTATGCAGTGTCTCCTGTAGGTACCACATAATTGAATTTTGTTTTATCTAATATGTCAATCCTTGTGTTCTAGTTGGATTCTGTAGTCTACTTTTATTTAATGGACTTAAATTTAACACATTATTTCCTCTGTTCTTTGGTCCTTTTCTTCCTACCCTTGACTATTTGTTGTTGTTTTTTTAAATCAGTTTTTGGTTATCTCACTCCTTTGATCTCATGGCACTAATTTTATCTTTTATTCAGGACAGTAATAAGATATTTTTGTATTGCAGTTTCATTTGACCTCCAGACCTTTTGTGATCATATTGCCATCTATTTTAATTCTCCAAATATTATTACCTTAGAAGGCATTATTATTGTTGTGTTAAGCAGCCAAAATTAGATTTACATATTTTTTAACACTTCCTGATGTGTTTGTTCCTTCTTCCATAACTATGCATTCATCTGAAAAATTTCCTTTTATTCCAAATGTTCTCTTTTATTGCTCTTATTATTAATCTGCTGGCAAAGTATTCTCTCAGTTTTTGTCTATATGTGTCTTTATATTACCTTGTGAATATTCATATTTTCACTGAGTATAGATTTCTAAGTTATTTTTTCAGAATTTTAAAGATGTCATTCCATTGTTTTCTGGACTCGTTATTTTCTCCTGATAAGTCAGCCCAATGTTGCAGTCAGTCTTACTGTTGCTCCTTTGTAAGTGATATAGTAGTCCCTCTATATATTGCGGTTCACTTATTGTGGCCTCACTGTATCATGGGATTTTTAAAAATATTATATTTAATTATTTATCATGGGATTTTGCAATACCGTATATGTATGTTGTTAAAGTTACGTAGGTTTAAGAGTGTAGAATAAATGTGAGGTTCCTACTTCATGGGGCGGGGGCGATCTGGAACGTAATACCCACAGTAAGTGAGGGAATACTGTATATCATTTTCACCTCCCCTACCCACCCTTTGGCTGTTCATAGATTTTTTTTTTTCCTTTGAATAATCACCTGTTTTTCTGTGAGTACCTATTGATGGGTTTCTTTGTGCTTATCTTGCTTTGGTCTGTAGAGCTTCCTAAAACTCCAGCTTGATGCCTTTTGTCAATTTAGGACCATTTTCAACAAATATCTCTTCAAATATTGATTTACTTAATTTTCCCTCTCCTTTCACTCCAAACTTCAGTTACACACTTGTTAGACCTTTTCACCATATGCCATAATGTCTCTCATATTCTTCAGCATTTTTCTTTATTTATTTTCCCCTTTCAGATCTTTAGTCTGGTTATTTCTATTGACCTAACTTCCATTTTACTATTTTGCTCTGTAGTTATGTTTAATCTGCTGTTAACTTGATTTGTTAAGTTCTTTCAGTTATTTAATTCTCAGTTCTAGAATTTCCTTTTGATTCTTATTTTAATACATTCTAATTTTATGGTGAAATTTAACATATTTCCTCCTATTTTCCTGAACATATTAGTGATAATTATTCTGGAGCTTGTGTCTGATAATTTTAAAATCTAGATAACCTGTGGGTCTGCATCTGATATCTATTTTATTGGATTTTAGTCATTTGATCCTATTTCCTGCAATGCCTATTAATTTTGGATTGGCTGCTAGGAATTATATGTGAAAAATTGTGAAGTCTGTGGATAACTTATTGCCTTCCAGAGAGGATTTACTTTCTTTGATCTACTCAGGAATGAGAGGATATGATCTTACCTGAAAGTCAGCTACATTTACCAGGGCCACTCTTCTGTAGAAAGCCTGATTTTTGTCCCCGTAGCATCATGATCCTCTCAAAATCTATATGTAGTTTCTTTAGCTTATTTGAAGCTAATATTGGGGGGTGAGTGGCTTTTTTCTCAACCTCTTGCTCTTTATGTGCAGCTGAGGCATAATCATAACTCGAGAGGAAGATATTTGCAGACTGTTAGGCTCACGTCTTTCTGGTCTTTCTCATCAGGGTTTTAGACCCTCAAGTTCTGGCTGCGTCAGAAGCACTGTGCCACATGCCCCAATGTAGACTGTTTTAAAGCTCTAAAACATCATTTTCTGTTTGACTTCTAACTGCAAATATCTCAAAGGAAAAATGTGGCAGTAAATATGGGGCTCACTTCAATGGACTTTTCTTCTCTCCAAATATTGGCTCAGGTTTTGGCTGCTTTTGTTGCTTTCATATGCTGTCAAAAAGCTTTTCCTTATTTGTTTGTTGAGAATTTAAGAAACCTCTTAAACAACTTTTATAGTTTTTCATAACAGAAGGATTGGCTTAATATAAGCCATTCTCTTATAGCCTAAAGCAGAAATCTATCTCATCTAATTTTCACACTATCTTTATGAATTAGATAAAGTTGGAATGCTGTTATGTGCATAAGCTTTGGAATCAGACTTTGAAATTTAAATCTCAGCTGCCACTAACCCAAATGTGAGAACCTGGACAAGTTTTAACCTCTCTGATCCTCTACTTCCTCCCTCTTTTAATAAATATCTGGGAAATGAAGTTGAAGAAACTTTTAAAGATCAGATAATCTCACTTTTATTTAAACTATTTCAGAGCATAACAAAAGGAAAACTTCTAAATTCAATTTATGAAACTGGTATCCTTTTATTTCCTAAAACTGAGAAAAACAGCACCTAAAAATTATAGACCACTCTCATTTAAAATATTCAAAATACAGGAAAATGATAAAATATTCTTGAAAGAAATAAAAGTAGATTTGTTCCAATTATTTAAAATACCATGTTGTTAGATAAGAAGATACAACATTATACCACTGTTAGCTTTCTCTAAGTTAATTTGTAAATTTTATGCAGTGGCAATAAAATTTCCATAAAGGTTTTTATAGAGCCATATGAGCTGATTATTAATTTTCCCTGTTCCACAAGGACTAGTTATTCTGTGGAGCAGGGAGCAGCAGGGGAGGAGCTGAGTGGGCTTATGCATGACGTGCTCTGTAGCCTTCGTTTCTCATGACACTCAGCACAGTCTGTGCTCCCTCTTCTGAACCCCGAGTTTTGAGTGCCCGTCCAGAAACCAGTGTCCTGGGGGCTCATTCAGTTCATTGTGCTGTGCCAATGGGCTGCTGGCTGAGAACATGTCTCCTCCATTGACCTCCACTTGGCCTTTTGACTCATTACAGAGGTGGCAGTCAGAGAGTGTAATTTGGGGAGGACAGATTTTTCAATGCCTCCTCAGTTTCCTCTCTAGTATTGCTTCCCCCTGCTGATCCCAAAAGAATGCTAGACAAGAATGCTAAGGTATGAAAGATAATGTCATTTGGTTGAAAAGGGTTGGCACTGAATGGTCTTTTGGTCATGATGGTAAAGAGGTAGCCCAGGTTTAGTGTTTATCTTCTTTTATTCAGTCGCAAGCATGGATTTTCAGCTTACGCTTAGTATTAGGCTTTTTGTTCTAAGCTGGTCATTTATGATTAATTATAAATACTTTTTATTCATTATGAAGCTACAATACGTGTTTTCAGCCTTTTCCCTTTATTCTCACTTTCCCTGCTTCATAGGCATACCCTGTGCTCCTCCCCTCCCCCATGTTTTTTTAAGCCATTTTCTCTCCCCGGTGTACCCTCTCTCCCTTACTGCTGTCTGAAAGCTTGCCCATCTTCAGTGCTGTTTCCAAAGGTTCTTTTAAAAACCCTTTCCAGCTGAATGTGAATATACTGATATTTGTTAAGGAAAAATCACCCCTCTATTTTTCAGTGATTTGTGTTTGTCCTGTAGTCTCCTCTTCATCTATGAATATCTTCACGTCAGGAACTCTGTGTGTTTTACCTATGTAACTTCTAAGACACTTTTCTTATTGCCCTGCACATAGCAGGAAGATGAGATTAAGGAAAACGAAGGGCTTAATTTAGTCAGTGGCATGAACTGGCTATCCATGTTGTCCTTTAGAGCCTACCCTTCGGAAACTGCTGAGTTGAGCATCATCAATCACCAGATTATGCCAGAGACCTACACAGGAGCAACAGCGGTCTTCACAGTGGCACCGCTGATTGGAACCTGCTGCTGCAGATAACTCTGGCCCGTGTTTACTTATGTTTGCCCCTGGCCCTGCAAGCACCTGCCGTCTAGGTGGAGGGTGGGGCATCAACCTGGAGCAAGGTCTTGCACTTGGTACCAGCCCAGATTCTACGTGAGGAAGACCATGAGAGCTGGCCCTGTTCATTTACGACTACGCAGTTTGCAATACTTTCCCCTAAGTCCCCAAAACAGCAAGTTGTTTACATTTACAGATGTGGGTTGAGAGTTCAGTAGACATTATGCACCTTTCTGTGAATAAATGGCTAACAAAAGGTGAAGTGTTTGCAAGTAACTGTACACATGAATTATTCTTCAAAAACACAATGCCTTTCTTTTCTTGCAGGAATCCAGAAGCTTTGAAATCGCAAGAAGAGAAGGTAGGAAAAATGCATTCATATCTACCTCATTCTCAGTCTCGACAACTTAGAAGCCGTTTATTGAAGCTAAGATGAACTTCAGACTGTGGGAAGCCTGTTCTTTGAAATTCCATGTGGCCTTTTCTGGGTGCTATTTGGCACTTGGCTTGTTGGGACTGTACACACTGAAGGCTGGGTTTGCTTGTGAGAACTGTCTTCTATCTTCGAGCATCAGAGGTGGGGTCTAGGGAGCTGGCTTGTTCATGATTATGTTTACAGTCCCTTGCAAGAAGCCTTTTTTATTTTTGAGTGAAGATTGATATAATTATTTAGCCTCACCAGCAAAAACAGCATCAATAATAAAAAATGGTTTATGGTTTGAGGTATTTCAATATATTGGAAAATATGCCACTGTGAAAAATATTTCTGATTAGATTTTTACAGCTTTAGCTAAGCTGAAATAGAAATAACCAATTAATTTTCCTTTTGAAAACAATTCCATGATGTTCTATTTTCCCTGCCAGAGGTCCTCTAGCACATTTGTTTTCTGGTCTCTGAGGTAAGTATATGGGTGGTAATTTCAGAAAACTTATAGTGGAAATTAAAGTTTCCCTTACTGACTTTCAGTAGTACCCAGTCTCTAATAAGAGGATATCTTTTATATGATTTATGGGATCATTGCCAACATATCCTTCTCTGTGGCATGTCTTCAAAAAGAGTGGCAGTATTTTAAAAGTGAGAAAATTCCATGTTGACTCTTAAATCTAACATATTCTTGCCTCCTTTTAGTTCTTCTTTTGTGCACCACAATGAAAGAAATGGAACAGCCATATTATCAAAGTGTGTTTCTAGAGCTTGGAGACCTAAACTTCCCAAACTGTGTATATATCCATGGCCTAACAGCCCGGGTTGTTTGCTGCTGTCCATGGTTCTGGCATCTTGGATACTGATAATATAGCTCTAGGATGAACTTCTGGCTTCCATTCTCATTTGCTGTTGTCTCTGATTTTGGACTCCATGTCTTCTGAATTGCCTCCTTAGGGTAAACTGCATTGTTTGGGTATCAAAACTAAATGAAATTGGCTGAAGGTGAGTGGGGCAGGGAAGGCATGTTCCTTGCTGAAAGTTGTGGTCACAATGTGTCCAATGACCATCCATGTACATTGGAGAGAAATAGCTACAAGGAGAGAAGGTGGCATGAACTTTGGTTCTGAATGCTATTATATTTGTGTCAATATTCCCAAGTATGCACTCTTGCAATTAGTTTGCATTATGGAATCACACTGTGTTGGAATCTTATTGTCCTTGTGTTAGAAATGTTTCTAAATAGTAAGACTGGAGTATGAGCAAACTGTATATATTTTTCTCAAAGACATAAAAGAGTCTAGGATACTGAGGCTGTCTGAGGATGAGCAAAGGCATGGTCAGTTTGTGTTCTACTCATCCAGAACTTCTACCTCTCTTGAAGTAGCAGCTTTCACAACTGGCTGACCAGCGTACGCCTTGGGTTTGCTCTGGCAACTCTGTCTTAACATCACATAAACTATTTTTTCTTATTGTGAAGTGATGTCTTTCTTGCTTGTTTCTGTCAAAGTTGATTGTCTTAGAGTCCCTGAAATAGCCCCATGCCTTAATGTCAATGCTTACAACTTGACAGGCAGGAAGGAAGATTGAGACCTTACAGGTTGGTTGCAAGTATTTCTGTGTCTGGGAATTCACTGACTGGGGCAGTGGGGTTGTTCATCTTTTCCATAACAGTGTATGAGTATAAAAATAATAGAGGCACTGTGAATATTTTAGTAATTATTATTCCTCCAAACACAAGACATTATTGTCTACCCACCAGTATTTAAGGTTGGTGCCTTGGCTTTGACTTGACCTGGAACTGAAAGAGGAACGAATAAGTAACACCCTGAATGTTTCTGCTCAGTTTACCAGGCTCAGGAGATTTTGGAGCAGTCTGAAGAGGTAGCCTCTGGACTGCAAACCTAAGATATGTCATGTTTTTGTTTTGCATTGTTTTAATTCTACACCTGACTCAGGAGTATCAGCTCATCCAGGGTTCCATGCTCCAAATGGATGGCTAATTGCAACTTCATGCTACATGACTTTTGTAAACTCTTCACTAAGTCTGTGGAGTCAGAAGGGCAAATATTAGTAGTCACATCTCAGAACCTGTGGATGTGACCTTATTTGGAAATAGGATCTTGGCAGATGTGTGACAAGTTAAGATGAAATTGTCCTGGATTTGTATGGACCCTAATCCAACAAGTGAGGTCCTTATCAGAAGGGGGAAACTTGGACACATACAGAGAGAGATGCCACGTGATGGTGGAGGCAGAGACTGGAGTGATGAGTCTCTAAGCCAAGGAATGCCAAGCATTGCTGGCAACCACCAGAGCCAGGGAAAGGCAAGGAAAGGAGCTTCAGAGGGAGTGTGGCCCTGCCAACACCTTGATTTCTGACTTCTAGTCCCCAGAACTGTGAGAAATTAATTCCTTTGTTTTAAACTACCAGTTTGTGGAACTTTGTTACAGCAGCCGTAGGAAACTAATACGTGAGGCAAATGCCAGACTCAATAATGAGCTAGTTTTGGCATTGTTGATACTTTTACTGAAGAACCTCTCAGGTCTTTAAAACATTTTTTAAATCTTCACCCAAGAATATGTTTATTGATGTGTGTGTGTGTTGGGGGGGGGGTGTTGTTGTGAGAGAGAAACATCAATTGGTTGCCTCCTGTATGTGCCCTGATTAGAGATTGAACCCACAACCTAGCTATGTGCTCTGACTGGAGATTGAATCCACAACCTTTTGGTGTATGAGACAATGCTCCAACCAACCAAGCCACCCAGCTAGTGCATACTTCTCAGGTCTTTAAGATGTAAGTATGACTCCCAACGTGGGGTATAATATGCAGTATTTTCCAAACATAGCTTCCCATGGGATCTCAGTTTTGTTGTTTCTGGTCACATTGGGATTGGCATGTAATGCCCCTGGCAAGCCCTAGTCTGGAGAGTTCAGGAGGAAGGAGCACTTCCTCAGTGCTCAGGGTGAGGACATGTCCCAGCACCAGTGACTCCCAAGGGCAGTGCAAGGACAGGAGGGTAGGGTAGTAATAATGATGATCACTCCTCAGTTGTTCTGAAGTTTCCAGAGACCTTTCACATTCTTCACCTCCCATGACCCTCAGCAGCCCGTCACCTGAGCAGAGCAGCTAGCACCTTACACAGGAGATAGCTTCTTCCTGTCCATCTAACTGGGGTAGGAACAAGGGCTCCCTGTGATGCATCAAACCTCTCCAATGGGGGTGGTGGCTTAAATGACCTGACCTGGTATTATCACATCCAAGGTCTTCTGTACCTGCATGTCCAGTCCCAAGCCTAGATTGCTAAGAGGGGCTCTTGTAAGAAAACTTCCTAGGGGAGCTTCATTTCCAAGTCAGCTCTGTGGTAAGGATTCTCAGGGGAGCCTTAAGGAGACGCAGTATCCGAGATTGTGGCAGGTCTGAAAGAATGTAGGATGTTTGCTGGGAAGGACACATGTCTTTCCACTGGATGAAGCCCTCCGGCCTTCAGGCAGCCCTGGATTGTCTGCGTGCCCTGGGACCCACATGTGCTAGCTGCAATGGGAAGGAGAGCCGGCTGCTTCCTCCACCTGTGTCTTCCATGCAGCTGTTTTACACCTCTCTCCAGACACCTACAATTTAATTCAACTTTTTCTAACGCTTCAGCAAAAGGTGCCAACCTCACCTCTCCAAGACACTCCCGAGTCCACTCAGAGGGCCAGTGTTGATTATGACTGCCAGAACTCATCTGCTCAGACTAGTACTTTTCTCTAACCGATCCCATCATGTTGAATTACAGCCACGAGAGAACACTTGAATGAACTGAACAAGTGGCTGGGATAATTCAGCCCTTGTCAGTCATGTCTCAGTAGCATGGGGTGAGCCATGAGCTCTTCCAGATGTCTGTGATTATGCTGTGGCTGGAGGCTGTGAGTTTTGGGGTGGGCACCCATATCACACTGCTTTGCCCCATGATGGCTCATGTACATATTCCAGGCCAGAACAACCTGGCCTGGCTCCCAGCTGGGCTGGGAGGGAGACCTGAGAAGAGGGACTCTGCTGTCTTCATGATGAAAAAAAGAGGGGAGTGACAGTCACATGCAGTGCCAGGGTGGCTCCAGCTCCTTAACAATGCTCGTCTCCTGAGTAAACACGACTTGCCAGTCCTAGGTGTGCGACTGGAGCCTCACTTTCTGAAACTCTTGAAATTACTTCCTAATTGACAGCTACCTTTAATAGCTCCCTTATAGTGCGCTGCACCTGGGAGGACTTCAGCTATCAATAATTGCATTCAGTTTACCATTGATTGTGCTTTTGGATCTCTCAGTCACCTGCATAATCTTTCTTAGTATAATGTGAAGTCTCTGACTCTTCCATGAGACACATCAATAAACTCTTTGCTTCTTTTGAGGTGGTTTCTTTAATGGCCGCAGATGTAAGAACTTTAAAAGTGAGTTGTCCAGATCTGACAGTGCCTGGGGCAGTGGGTCCTTTTCAAATCAAGACTGCCATCTGTGTACAATGTGGCATTTCCTTCTGCATCCTGCCCACTCCCCACCCCCCAACACATACAGTGGGGCTTACTTTTTCTCTCCTGCAGTAGCTGGGCTCCAGACTGTCGGGGATGACATCTGTCACCTTCTATTCTAATCCCAGAGAAATGGGCTCCTTCGGGGCAGTGCCGCTCTTTCTCAGCTGCTGGAAAACTAGATTGTACCTAGTTGCCCCAGGTTGAGTGGGAAGTGGATGGCACAGCTGGCTGTTTGTTCTGGTTGAAGGTAATGAACTTGTTTTGATCATGACCAATTGGCAAGCACAGTAGAACCCACCTCTCCACTTGCTTACTCACAGTGTAATTTTGAGCTCATTGCTCAATCTTATCTGAAAAAAAATGGGGATGGAAATAGTACAGTCCCACCTCTGGGTTGTAGAAACCCAACTTGCACTGGCTGAAGCCTGAAAGGCACATGAAGCTGCGGAATCCCAGGGCGGATCTGGCCTCAGGAGCAGCCGATACATGGCTCTCAGCTCTCCCTCTCCTTCTCTCCCTTGGCTTGTTGGCCTCTTTCACGCAGCCCTGCAGGATGGCAACTGGCCTCTGCAGCTCAGAGTTGTGACTGCTCACCAGCCCAGAGGGTGGAACTGCTTTCCCCAGAATGACACCAGAAGAGTCCCAGTGAGGATTCTGATTTGCTGGGCTTATATCATGTCTTAGGCTCTAAGCCAGTCACTGTGGCAGGGAGGGGATGGAATGCTGTGATGGGCCAGGCGAGATCACATGTTCTTCCAGTGGGGTTTGCAAAATTATCCTCACTCAGATGCCGGGAAATGGGGACAGGTTTGGTCCTCCAAGGAAGGATGCTGGCCGGATGCAGTCTGTGCCCCTCACAGCCCTGTGGAGGTGTTGTGGGGAGGGACTGGGTGTGCACAGCCCTTGGCACAGGTGGGAGGGGGTGTCAATGCCAGTGAGGTTGGCTGTCGCCATTGTGACTCTTCTTTGCCTGCATCTGTAGGCATGGCCTTAGTCATAGGATGAGGAATGTCTCAGGTCACCGAGCCTATTCCTCTGTCTCCAAGAAGACTTGTATGTGATCATGCATGGTGTGGCCAGTTGTCCTGTGAAGAATTTCCTGAGACAGCCAATTCCCATTCCTTCCCTCTGTCAGTCTTTCCTTAGCTTTCTGCTCAAATTCTCTCATTCCACACTCACAAGAACCAAATAGCTCCCTTCTTGATAGTGTCTCTGAAACTTTAAGGACAAGCACATGCAAAACCTCTCTCTCCAGGTTAGGGGCTTTCTGGACACCAGGGTCAGAAATTGTCCTTGAGCATCACAGTTGGCAACCCTCGTGTTTCCTGTCTATTACTGTGTTGTAATAAATCTCAGGGGCTGCAGACAAGGGCCCTTCCCAAGGACCAAGCACCATATTATCCAGAGGATTAATGACCTGTGGGTGACCTCACGCTTCTGCTCCCCAAGCTTCTCCAAGATAATCTGAAGCACTTGTGCCTGGAGGGAGCATCTGTGCTACATTCAGTGAGCACTGAGAAAAGAGTCGGATGCCTGATACATTGCAGGCTGGCCTGGCTCTATGGCACATGCCCACTTCTCTCAAGGTAAAATCACAGGTATAAGGATGCCAGATGGTTTGGCTGTGGACCCCACAGCTCCAGGACACCCCTGTCCTACCTGTCTGCTGTGCTCCGCCCCACCCCCTAGTGCCTGTGGAAAGCTCCCTATCCCTAACGACCATCCTCAGAGAGCCGCTCTGCTCTTTCTGACAACTTGTGGATCCCTCCTGTAAAAAACACTCAAAAGGTGTTGTGCAAATGAGCTTGGTCTCTGTGGTTGGGACGGGCGGGCTGCAGTCTGGGTAGGTCTGGGCAGGGTCACGAACCCCATGTGGCTCATTGTCCTTTTGTGGAGCCTCCTTGGTGCCATTGCAAATGTGGCTGTAGGTTCCTGTCTAGACTTTGTGGGGCAAGAGGCTTGTTCCCTAAGAGGTCATAACCCCAAAGGGCATGAGCCACTGCGGGTTCCTCAGGACAACAAGGTGAGCCCTTCACCAGGCATCACGGCCCTGGACACTGAGCCTGCCTGTCAGGCTCAGAGAGGGAGGTGATGGTTCATCCCTGCCTGGAGGCTCGCTCCTCCCTGAGATCTTGGCACTGATGGTGGACATTTGTCCTCCTCACCCCTTGCCTGGAGGCATTTCTCTGCTTTTCAGGGCCCCCTGAAATGGTCTTCTCCCTACAAACCCTGAAGCCCTTGGCAATTGTGGTAAGCCAATTGCCCCAGCAATATTAATGTGCCATCGGCAAACCTCTGTGATGTGAACATCAGTTATCTGTGACATGAAAATCACATGTTTCTGTCTCTTTTGTCTCATTCCTGCTCAGCAACCTTTCTTAGGAAACAAGGCACAGAATCCAACTCACCGTTATGTTCTGATTCTTTTCTTGTCGTCAGATTTAGTTCCTTATTTAAGTCTTTTGTAAAGCCTTATTTTCAGATTGTGTTGTCTCTTAACAAACCTCAGCTTCAGTGGGAACAGAGCCGAAACCAGAAATAATCTACAGGGTGGGCCACCGCTGCTTCTCAGTGAAGGAGGGAGGCCTGGCTGTGCCCGCTCTGACTGGGAGCCCCAGGCCCTGGGCCCGTTTCTCCCCCTGCCGAGGGCTTCACAGCACTTGCTGGGCTTGGTGACTGAGCCACGGTGTCCCTGGAGGTCCTTGCAGATCAGGCAACGCTGGTCACAAGGTACTGAGCATCATAATCTGGCCCCTGGCTCTCCGCACATGCCCACTTCAGTTATGCTTCTTCTTGGCCACAGCTGCCTCTGGGTTCCAAGAAATGCTCAGGGTCTATGTACAGAAAACTTTTTGCAAAATGTTGACTTTTGCATGAGGTGAGATAAGGTAAGTTTGCCTCATGCTCTCCAGTGGGTCAGGGAACATGTGACACAGGAAGGAGCAGGCTCTGACTGGCCACTGGCTCTGGGGATGTGGGGGCAGGCAACAGGCAGGATCTGGGCTGGTGTGAGCATGTAGCCGGCATGGTTGGGTGGTGCATAGTGCAGGTTCGGCGGGGCACTCAAGTTGGCTGTTGCCCACCTGTCCCGCTTTCCAAGGGCCGCTGCAGAGGTCTTGGGCCTGCTCACCCCTGCAGTGCTTGTAAAGCAGCGTCTGGGGACCTAGGTTGACATGACTATTTCTAAAGGAGAAATAGCTCCTGTGGAAGGATAAGCACCATTCTCAGGGTTTCTGGAAGGCTTGTTGGGTGCTAATGAAGGCTTCCTTGGGCGGATTAGAGTTTGCTTGGTGTGCAGTGATGACGGGCAGAGCCCCTGCCCTTCCAGCGCATCAGTGAATGTGCCAGCTGAGGACAAGTGTCCTATAGACAGAGCGGTCACCTGGCTGTGCTGCACGATGGCCAGGCTCCACACAGGTGGCCGACGACTGAGTGGGAGAGTACTTGCTCAGTGTGAACTGATGTGGGACCTGGGAGAACATCTCTGAATGTCTGGAGGAGGTGAAGTCTCAGGGTCTCTTCTCCAAAGGATGTTTCTGTCAGCAGAGGGTCTCCTTTTGATCATCAGTGGCACATTTTGTTACGAATAGCAAAACCCAATGCAACTAGATCAAACAAATAGGGGAGCCTATCAGCTTATGCAACTGGACAGTCAGGCAGTGAGTGGAAGAGACACTGAATGTCGGGCACAAAGATCTGGTATCTCTCTTCATTTCACCCCTCGAAGTGGGTGGCCCCCACCTCACAACTCTAAGTCCCTGGGGGAGAGGGAGGCTGTGGTCTGATATTTGCCACAGAAGTGCTAAGATGCACTCAGGTAGACAGGACTGGGGCATCCTCCCTCTGAACCAGGGATGAGGCCGGGGATGCTACGTGCTGCCGGGCCAAGTAGAAGTCAGGGGCTGCACCCCTGCCATTAGTAGGCCGTGCGCTGAGTGGGAGAAAGGTGGATGGCTAGTTGGCACCTATACGTACAAGAGGTTTTAGAAAAGTCCATTATGCCATTGACTTATTTCATACCTGGGTGGCTGTCATGTCCTCTACCCCAAGGGGCTCTGTCTCAAAGGCAAGCTAAGTTAACAAGCATTTGCCTGGCATTCGGAGGTGAGGTGAGGGCACCTTTCCCATTTGCCAGGAAGGAAACTGAGGTTAAAAGATGACATGGCTGACCCAGGGCCACAGGAGCTTCTAAGGGACTGAGAATTGGAACTCAGATCCCTGAAGAGAAATACAGGGCACTTTTGTCCTCTTTGTTTTTTCAGTCACAGCTGCCTCTGGCGACTGGGTCAGGTCATCTCTCACTCAGCCTTCCACTGTGACAGACACAGTGATTGGTGTGACGCACTGAGCACAGCTGGCCTGAGCTTTGGGAGGTGTCATTGTTGGTCTGGACCCAACACCTGTCCTTTCTTTAGCTCTTCAGCCAAAGGGCAGAAGAACCAAAAGCAATTGTGCCAATTCCTCCTGGTGGCAACTTTTTAGTACTTACATCCATGGGCTACTCAGAAGCTTTCTTTTACATTTTTCATAAGAGATTCCATTTATTCTTGAGAAGTGGGTGGTAGGGACCCACTTTGTTGCTACTTCCAAGTGAGCATAATGTGGCAGGCAGGGACACAGAGGGGGGCAGGGGGCCTGGGCCTTCCATAACCAGAGGTCTTCTTTGGAGCCACTGTTTAATAAGCAATTTCCTGTTTGTCCATAAATCAATTTAGGGGAGAAGACTTACTCACTGCTTTATTATAAACTCCTTTGATTGAGACTGTTCTTAACGGAGATAATTTCACATTCAGTGTCTTATTTCATCCTCAGAGGCGCCCTTTGACATCAGGATTACAATCTTATTTTGTAAATAGAAAAAGATGAGGGAGGCTTTGAATGGTGTAGGAAATTGATCAAAGGATTAAAATGGGCTTGACTGAGGTCATTCAGGAAAACACATTCTCGATGGAAATTCAGCAGTGTTTGTGCAGGTCTGATTGAAACATTCATATTCACACACGTAGATGCAGCGCTGTGTGGCTGGAGTGCCCGCAGGGTTAGGGCCGTGGGACTTGCAGGTCCACCATTGCTGGAGAGAAACGGGACCTCCACGTTCAGACGAAATGGGTCTTTGAGAAAAAAAAATTACAGCTCTGGAAAATCAGTTGTCAGAGTAAAAAGACATGTCAATCTGTCCGCTTTTCTAATTTTAGCAACGACGTGCTCTCTCCCTTTGCTGGAAGCAGCATTCCCATCCAGGTGCTGGGCTGTTTTATTTGAATTTTTATCATTTGTTCGAGTCACTGCATATCTGGGTAAATGTGGCTAAGAGGAGCCATTTATCTGATGGGGTCAGATCTTATCTCATGCTTAGAAATTTCAGCTGAAAATAAAATGAGTTGAGTTGTTTTTCTTTTTCTTTGTTAAAGACAGCAGGTCTGTCAAGCTGCACTAGCAAATCACGTCTCCCCTTTCTACAGAATTTAAAATAACATCTTATACTTGGATAGCATTCGCAGGCTGCTTTTGTTCTCAAAGAACTTTCTCGTGTGTCATCTCATTTAATACGTGTTCAAGAAAGCCTTTGAGTTAGATGAAGTGAAGATACTGGTCTCTGCCAGGTGAGGAAACAGATGCTCAGAGGGGGTGAGGGACTTGTCCCAGGTCACACAGCTACTTGCAGCAGGGCTGAAGATGCTGGTGGTCAGCTCTGGGCTGCCCGCCCACCCCCACCCGGGCCTCCTCTCTCACTGTGAGAATTTTTCAAATTAACACCCAATGTTTAAAGCATAGAGTTTTGAGTCCACTTTGTGGTTCTTTTAAAAATAAATTATTATCAAGACAACTGTTCTCATTTGTCAGTGGGATGACCCCATACCTTGGGGATTCAGCATATTGAAAATGTGGGGCTGGGGAGGGATGGTAAAGTTTATCATTTTCATAGTACCTGTCTGTAGTGAGGTTTAATTATCACTTGACATATTTCATGGATTAAAATGATGACAGTTTAAAATAGAGCCAGGAAATCCATTCATTACCTCGTGTCAGGTGCCGCATCAGCACATACAGGTGTTCCCCAGGCAGACGAACCTGCAACACGATCTGATGGCTACAGACCTCCCAGAACTGAAAACCAAACCAAGAACTCCACGCTGACCCTGCTGTCAGCATCCAGGGACAGCCCAGCAGAACCTCTCAGTGTGGGCTGATTCTTGCATTGAATGGCAGGTGCTAACCTCGCGATGCTCCCAAACTCTTCCCTCTCACTGGCCTGCAGAATTTCTAACGAACAAGGTAGTTTATTGTGAAGTGTACTTTGAAGGAATAAAGGAAAGCTGTTGAAACTGCCAGGGGTGACATACATTTCCATGTCTTTTTTAGGAAACTGCAGGCCCTTCCAGGAAGAGAAGGTCAAGAAGCAGCTTCTTGTGGTGGTTTCTGGTGGTGGTGATTTGATAAGCTCAGCCTCGTTTATCTGTTTAGGAAATAATTGCATAATTGTTACTTTCCCATGAGATGACTAGAAGAAGAGCTGTCCAGAGCTGACCCATCTGTCCAAATTTCAAATTTCAGTTTGGAGAGGCCTGGGAGAGGAAGCAGATGAAGGCATCTCAGAAATGCAAATGCTGTTTGACATCCATTAGCTCGGTGCTTATCCGCTGCTGGCAGCAGGCCCATTAGGACCCCTGTGTGCTGGATCAGAGGCCTGGGAGCACAGTGAGGGACACGCTGCCCCCCGGTGCACCCCATTCAGACGATCTTAACACACACTGGATACGCCCAGCGCTCTGGTCAAGGTGCCCCACCGCCTCCCTCTATTCCCCCCTCAGTCTGGTTTCTGTGGCCAGGCCTGTGGCCCATCTCCATGGCTGCACCCCGCCACAAGCTACCAGCCGGGATGCTCTAAGTGGCTGTGGTCTGGTTTCCTTGGGAGGTCCACCTCACTTTCTGGTCCTGCCATTCATAGATTCAACCCAATGGTCCAACTCCAGACCTGAGTGATCTGAGTGATCCCTGCAGGGTCCCCCTCATTTTCACAGGTGGAGGGGGTTTGGGTCCCATGGCTATAGTGAGTAGCAGAGCTGGGACGTGAGGACCCAAGGCAGCGCCCACAGATCTCAGGACTCTCTGTGGTTGGTTTTCTTCCTTTTTTTCCCCTTCTTCCTATCTTTGGGGACAGGTTTTCCCTTCTCTTGAGAGTGGCACAGTGTCTAACACACTCTAGACACTCAGCAACCGTTTCCTAATCATGCCCATTCTGGCTGAATTTTCTAGTTGAATTGTCTGTACTGACTTTTGTTTAAAACATTTCTAATTATTTTGTTTTTCTGTTGTGGTGAGGGGACCCCACAGGAGGGACATGGGCTGACAACTGTCATTATTAAAGCCCCACCATAAGCTTTGCTGAGCTAACTTGTCTCGGCACACCTAGTTCGGCCAGGTCACATGATCTTCTGTTTTACGTGAGGAAACATGGCTTTGGCAGGATGAGTGATCTGGCTGGCCCGTTGCTTCACATAGTCCGGTGCCCATACATTGACTCTCCCTGTAACAGTATTCAGAGTCCTTTGTGAGAGGGTGTCCCTGTGTCTCACTGTTGTGGCCCTAGGACCCTTGTCCTGCGCATTCTCAGCTCTAAGGCAAAACTACGAGGCCATTTCTAAATGGTCAGCCCTTGGAAAGCTTGAGAAGGGCAGGCACCTCTATGGCTGTGCCTGATGGCAGCTGGTGGGCAGGGGTGCGGTGTGGAGGACCAAAGGAAACTGACCAGGCGCATCTGAAGCTGCTGGTGCTGGGAACTGAGGTGAGGGTGCTGGGCCAGACAGACACACCTGGGCTTCCACCCTCCTGACACAGAGAGCTACAGGCGCCTCCAGGCTCTCGCTCTCCTATGTGCCCTGGAGGTCATTTCAGTTTTAGCCTTATTTTGTACTCACATATAACATAGTAGGGCCAGGTGCCAGTGAGAGGCAGGGCAGGGGTGAAGTGGGAGGAGCAGGAAGCAGAGAGGAGTTTAGTGCGAATGCTCAAGCCACCTTTACTCACCCTGCCCCCTTGAGAATCTCTGGTCAGGCTGGTGTTCCTAGGTGGGTCCTCAGATGAAGCCCTTAAGTCTTCCATTAAACTGACTTTCTGGTATTTGTGCCTGGATTTGTAAACATTCACTCCAGGCTATAAACTTGCAAGTGAGTTTCCAGCTTGGTAATTAATATTTGTGCCTCTTTATGTAAGTTATGTCTTTAAAATAGATCCATCGCTTTAAGCATTTAAAAGATGTTTCACATATATTTTAAAGTAATTACTTTTCAAAGATACTTCCCACTGATATTTTGTTAAATCTAAATACACATTTACAGTACTCAGTACACTGGGATAGTTCTGATTTATGTATTTTGGTCCTCTGGGTTAAAAGAAAAAGAGACATTTTTAAACCATCTTTTTATTTTAAATCAGTGTATTTATCCCAAAGAATCTCTTGGCTCCTCAGAATCAGTCACATGGTGTTAGAAAAATAATAAACACGGTGTGCTCACTGAACTGATTTAGAATTTAATGAGAGATGACATGTCAGCCCGAGAGTGAGCACTGCTAACTTTCATCCTGAGCTCCGAAGAGCCCTAGCACTGGGAAGAGCTTATTAACTCCCTCCGGGTCGTTCCCTCAGTGTGCAAAATTCAGATGATAAACAGCTCCTGCCCTTGTGTGGGGAGAATTAATGCTTGCTGAGTAGCAAGTGTTGCTTTAATAAAAGATGCTAATTGTTTGCTTCGTACATTTTCTGCTTTATTATTTTTATTATTTCTCTTGCCTCTGTAATTAGTAGTTACTGGGTTCTCATTATTTTTTTTTATTAGTCATTTTGTAAAAACCATCTTGTGATTCATTGTCCCTCCCACACTTATTTCTCCCAAACATCACCGGCAGAGGCAGGAGGCAGGCAAACATCGCTCGCCTCTGATGACGTTGGAGTGCCAGGCAGCGCCTCGTGGCTCGTCCCTTGTCTCTGGGAATGTCCCCTGGATTCCCAACTTGTGTTGGCTGCTGTGCAGTTAAAGGGCTTGTATGATGCCAAGGAGACTTGCTAGAGAAACATCTAAATAATGGTGAGAGGGCAGGATTAACAGGGTCTGTACGGGGGCTGGGCACTCCTTCCATGCAGGAGGAGCAGAGCTAGATGGTCCCAAGCAGCATGGGACAGGTGTCATAGGTGGCAATGCAATGGCCACATCATGTGGTACACTAAATAAAGGGCAAGAAAAGCCATGGTTGCACAGTGCAGAGAAGTCCCAAGTCCATTCTCCCTACATGTTGGCTCCTTCCCCTTTCCAGATGCCATTACCTGGGGACTTTCTCCTGCTCATTCCTCATATAATCGCACGTTGTCTACGTTGTGTTCTCTTGTTTTCTGTGTGTTTTTTCAGATGTGTGCAGCCAGGCCTTCTGAGTATGATCAAACTTACTAGCTATGTCACTTTCAGCAAGTGACTTAATCTTCTCTGTCTTGGTTTTCTCACCTCTAGGGTGGTGGTAATAATAATTCTATCTATTTTATATGTCATTTATATGGATTAAAGACACATATGAAAAGCTCAGCACAGCCCTGGCCCGCCTTCTGAGCAGACCCTGTGTTAGCTGTCATTGTTGGCTGTCACTCACCCACCTTGGAACTGGGGTGTGTGTCTTGTAATGTTAAGTTGGCCCATAGTACTGGGAAGTAGAATATCTTCTGTGAATGCTTGCTGGAATGAATTGGGTTAGAAAGCCTTGGATTTCGTGGACCAAGTTATTTTCTTTCATCAAAACTAAGTAATTACATGTACCCACTGTTGCAGAAAGAGCGGGCAATAATAAGATGAAAACTTAAAAACTATCTGTGCAGGCTTTTGTTTCTGGGTGTCTGGCAAATACCTTAGCTGACTCTTCCACTTAAAGCAATTTAAAAATAATGGATCAAATATTTAACTAATCTTTTAGTGACATCAGTCAGAGGCAAGAAAATGAATATTTTCTAGGAGGCCAAAAACTCAGTGAAATTTGAAAATCAGGGCTCAGAAGTGGCCTTTTGCTTTGAGGGCATTTGCCCAATGCAGATGACCAGAGCTCAGAGATGTGGGGACAGGAGCTCAGCACAGGACACACCAGTTTGTTAGGCAACCCCACCTATCTACCGCTGAGACCCCAGCAGGTCACATGTCCAGTCTAGTGTAAGGGACGGACAGAACCTACTACCTCACAGGGCAGAGTAAGGGGCACTGCCTGCCTTGGCTCTTGAGCAGGGAAGAGGGTCACAATATCTCCTCTGAGAACTAGAACAATGACCTGTGTTTTCACCCCAATTCATACAATACACTGGCCTGAGAAGCCCTGGAGCCCAGCATGGAGTGGGTAAAGCAGTGCTGGGTGGCTGTCCTCCAGACTCATGGTGAACTCCAGTCCTGTCCAGAAGAACCTTCCAAAACACAGGCCTCACATAATTTTGACAGATGACTATCCATGGAATATGAACTCACAGTCAAAAATAAAAATAAAAAATAAATTAAAATATAAAACAAGTTTATAAAAAAGACACCAAAGTGAGAACCTGCAGAAACAGAACTTCAGATATTGGGAAGAACAGATGTAAAATAAACAAATAACTGTGTATAATATGTTATACAAATTTTTTAAAAGAGCTAAATTGTGAATAAAGAATAATGCTGCAATAAACAATCTTGATTGTTTGAGAAATAACCAAATACCATATCTAGCAATGAAAAATAAAATTTTGAAAAATCAATGGGTGAATTTAAGAGCAAATTTAAACTTAACTGAAGAGAACTAGGAGAGAGATCTGGAGACGTGACCCAGAATGCACAACAAGGGGTGACCGCCTGTCCCTCTGATGCACAGAGTGGGAGAATATTGCCCCAAGCTAAACCATGAAGCAATTCTTATAAAAGTTATGCCCTTGATCCAATTAAGGCAGACATTTTAAAAAGATGACCAGAAATACTTTCCTATGTTTGAGGATTAAATACTTTTCTAAATAATACATGATTCAAGAAAATGAGATGAGAAAATCTAACTCAACAATAACAAATACTACATATTGAAATTAGTGGAATGCAGCTATCAGGGAAATAAGAGGGAAATTCATCATCTCAAGGAATTCCATTAGAAGAGAAAAGAGGCCCAAACCTAATGAATTAAATATCCAACTCACAAAGGTAGGTAAAGAATAGCAGAGTAAACCCAAATAAAGTAGAAGAAAGTAAATAAAGAACAATATTTAAAAAGAGTGGATGAGATTGAAACAGATATAACAGAAAGGATGAACAAAGGCAAAAGGATTCTTTGAAAGAACCGATAAAACTGATAAAACTTTGCAAGAGAATAAAGAAAAGGGGGAGGAAGGGAAATGGAGAGGGAGAGAGAATAAATAGGTAATATGAGGAATTAAAAGAAGATGTTATTATTGAAGCTGCAGAGATTAAAATAACAGAATATTATTTTGTCAATAAATTTCGAGGCTTTAATGTTAAAATTCCTAAAAAATAAAACAAAACTTGCCAAAGCTGGAGTAGAAATGAAAAACACAATCAGCCTTATAATCATTAAGGAAATAGAATCAGATTTCTAACAAGAAATCTTCTGACAAACTGCTGTCAGATCTAGATATCAGAGGTTACTAATAAATTTCAAGGAATAACTAATGTTTTACTCTTACATGAACTCTTCCAGAATGCAGAAAAAGTGGGTGTACCTATGAGACAGGATAAACTTGACAGCGAAACCTGGCAAGAATGATACGAAAAAAAGAAAAAGCCAGTTTTAAATGTAGCTGTAAACTTTCTGTCTCGAGCAAACTCAGTTCAGTGTACCCCCCAAGTAGGGAAAACCCAGTTCTTCCGTACTGAGTGTTTCCTGCGAGTCTCCTTCATTTTTACATTGATCCTTCACTTCTGACACTTCTCATCACCAAATGTGAGGAGGCTTCCCCCACACCAAGCAATTCTCAGCAGGTGCCCCACAATTTACTCAATTCTGACACCATTGACATAGATATAGCATCCAACCCTACAGGCTGAGGGCTCAGTCCCACGACCCCACCCGTCTTCACCTGCCTGTGACATGCCCAGGTGGCCACCTGTGCTTCTGACCAACTGACTCTAGACTGGAGGTTTCAATGACCCCCTCATTTGGTTAATTTGCTAGAGTGGCTCACAGAATTCAGAGAAACACTTAGTTACATTTGCCAGTTTATCAAAGGATAAGACAGATTACAGATGAGCAGCCAGATGTCAGAGGCACATAGGGCCAGACATGGGAAGGGGCGTGGAGCTTCCATGCACTCTTTGGTGTCCTGTTCTCCCCAACTCTCCATGTGACCATGCACCTGGGAGCTCCCTGAACCCATGCTATTGGGCTTTAATGGATTTGTGGGAGATAGTATTTTCCAAAAGAGGCCTCGATAGCATCTCCCGTTTTACACACTCTTTACGCTCCACAGTCACAGCTTCTGAGCCAAACCACAGCTGACCCTTCTCGCTTTCTGACCTCAGAAATACTGAGAAATAATTCCATGCCTGTTATTGCAAGTCACTAAGTTTTGTGATGATTACTTATAGCAATAGTTAATCATGATAGATTTTGGGACCTGGATATGTCATAGTGCCATACCAAAAAGACAAAAAATCAGAGGGTGTTACTTGGCCTAGGGACTAGGTGGCAGGTAGAAGGAGAAAGGACCTTGAAGAGATTGTGGAGAAAGCTTAGAGGACCTGAGGGGCGTCTCTGTGAGCGCTTAAAGGCAAAAAGGGATGAGGTTATTAAACAATGGATGAAAGAGGAACTTGATATGGGGAAGTGAATAGATAGTTTGGTAATATTGTCACTTGTGGTAATAAAATAGTAGGACATACACCAAATGAACTCAGTGATCCAACTAAAGAGATTCTCAGACAGGATGTTGAAAGTAACCCCTGGCTGCTTCTTGCTGTGATAAAACATGAGCAAAAAGAGGTGGACTAAGGGGCAAATGCTATTACATATAAAGCATTTTTCCTGGGTGTGGAAAAAGAACTGTTTCTCATTCCCAGCCTCTCAAAGATGGCAATAAATTGGTCAAATGAGGAAAAGATTTTGGGGCAAAGGTCAAACCCATGATGAGCCTGTGAGCTTCGTTTTGAAAACTTCAAAAAAAATGTAAGGTATTATAGACGTTTGCAACCAGAAAAAAAAAGAGGGGAAAAAAGGTATTCGAAGGATCTTAAGGATATGCCTTGTTTTGTTGTTGAACTGTAGGGTTTCTAAAATCTTAAGAGCGTTGCCTCATAGCAGCCGTGCAGGGAGCTCAAGATCCAGGACGGTTTCTCTCAAAGAGATTTTGTGGGTTTGGCTTTTGTCTGAAAAGTATGTATTAGTCAGCCCTCTCCACAGGATCAGAACCAACAGGATGTCTTTATATAGAACAAGATTTATTGTAAGGCATTAAGTCACAGGATCTTGGAGGTTTGGCAAGTTCAAGATCTGATTGGGTAGGTCTGCTGGCTGGAGGCCCAGGGAAGAGCTGCGGGTTCAAGTCCAGAGTCCTGCTCAGAGGAGGTCAGTTTCTGTTCTGTTGAGACCATCAATTGATTGGGTGAGGCACACCCACATTATGAACTGTAATCTGCTTTCCACAAAGTCTACCAATTTAAATGTTAATTTCATTAAAAAAACAAAACAAAACAAAACCAAAAAGACACCTTCACACAAATATCCAGAAGAATATTTGACCAAAATCTAGGCACTGTGGCCCAGCCAAGTTGATATATAAAATTAACCATCACATGCTACATTAGAAACTGGTTCACTGAAAACCCACACTTTTTTAAAAAGTGAGATCTTCCACCTTGCTGGCTGAATCACTCACACCGGGGCTCTGCACTTCATATAAAAGGTCTGGCTACTCTAAAGTTAGCATCCCATGAGGGATCCCAGATCAGCCAACATGGGAAGACCACATAAAGAGACTCAGATATGAGGAGAGAGAATCAATAGCTCTCCAGCTGGCTGGTCCCTTAATCCACAAGCTCCAGCTGGTGTCCAACTTGAACCACATAAGGGACCCTGAGCCAGAATGACCTAGCTGAGTCCTTCCCAGATTCCCAGCCCACCAAAACTGTGAGAAGTAATAAAATAAGTGTTGTTGCTTCAAGCCACTAGCTTTTTGAATGGTTATGCAACAAAAGATAGCTAGAACATTATTATCACACATTGACTAAAATAGGAATCCATGAGCCCATTTTTTTTTATGGGTTCATTCTTGTATAAATGAATAAATAAATGGGAATAAAAGAAAACTCTTTCTTGTGGTAGAATGGCAGATAAGGAATCCAGAAAGGATGAGGGAATTTAAAAAGTCATCAATGGATGCTGAAAACCAGTAGTCAAAACTTTATGACAAATACAACATTTATATATTCAGAAAGTACTTCTTCACCAATTACTTTTTAATTACAAAGAGAAAAATACTACCTCTACTTTGGAGACACTTGGTGGATACCACCTTCACTAAGTGGTTAAAACTAATATCACAAATGCTGGGACAAGCCAGCATCATGTGCCTCTGGGTATAATGTACTGAGAACAAAATGTCAGTTCTATGGTATCTGTGAATAAGTTATAACTTGAGTCTTACCATAAGAAAACATCAGACAAATCCAAGTTGAGGAATATTCTACAAAATCACTTTCCTGTACTCTTCAAACATGTCAAGGTTAAGAAGTACAGAGAAACACTGAGGAACTCTTCCAGAGAAAAGGAAACTAAAGAAATGTAACAACAAAATGTAATCTGTGCTTCTGGGTTGGACCTCGGACTGAGAAAGAAAAATAGCTATAAAGAACACTATGGGGGGAATTAACAAAATTTGAATATGGCCTGTAGGTTAGAGGCTAGTCTGCTGCAATGCTGAGTTTTACAGTTGTACTGTGGGAGGATGTCTTGATCTCAGGAAATATATGCTTTAGAGTTAAAGGCATTTGATGCCTTTAACATGTTCTCGTATAGTTCCCCAAAAAGTGTGTGTGTGCTTGTGTGTGCACTGTGTGTATTTATGTGTAAACCTACCTATGTGTATTTATTATATATTTTATATATTGTACATATATATTATATATACATATATATTTCATACATATTATAAATACATATATAGTAAAGAGAGGAATGATAAGCAAATAGGGCAAAATGGTGAATATGATAAAAAGTATGAGTTCTTTATACTATTCTTGCTGTTTTCAATAAGTTTGAAATTGTATCAAGAAGTGATAAACTTAGAGCAAATAGTGTTCTCAATAGAGAATCATGGAAAGGATTCCTTTTAATATCATGAGCAAGATAAAGGTGCCTGCTTATCTCTTATTGAATGTTGTTCTGGAGGTTTTAACTGGTGCAGTTAGGAAAGAAAAATAAATGAAGTATAAAAACTGGAAAGGAAGATGCAAAACTCTTGATTTTTCACAAGTGATATAGCTGTACATAGAAGCCAAAAGACTGTGAGTACATTATTAGGATTAAATAATGTATTTTAATCAGGCTGTTAACTACAAAATTAAAATACAAAATCAGTTGCATTTCTATATAACAACAAAGAGAAAATGGAAGTTTAAATGATACCATAATCACTAACATCAAAAATATAAAGTGTCTGAAAATGAATATAATTAATCTATGTAAGATATCCATAGAAAAGAGTTGTGACAATTTATTGAAGGACTTAAATTAATGGATGAGAAAGCTCAGTATTCCACAGCAGTTTATTCTCCCCTAAATGATTATTAACCTTCTATGACGTGTTCATGTGATGTGATTTGACAAGCTGGTTCTAACATTTCCATTAAAACAAAGGACTGGAAACAGTGATGGCCATGCTGAAGAAAAATCACAAATTGGGGGGCTCTAATGCACTGCTGGGGAGAACATAAATTGTATGACTCCTTTGGAAACAGTTTGGTCTTAGTGTAGCCAAGAATGCTCACCCCCTGGGACCCAGGCCTTCTGCTCCCAGGTATACATGCTCAGAGAATTCTTGCATATGGGAGACATGAACAAGGAAGCTCTAGCAGCTCTGTTTGTAATAGTTTAAAACCATAAATAACTTAAAGGCTTAGTAATAGAAGAATGCATAAGTCAACTGTGATATAGTCTGTAGAGATAATGTATATAGTGATCTATTCTCTGACGCTATATAAAAGGAAGAGGGGAAGGGAGGAAGGAAGGGGAAGATATAGATAGGTATAGAATACTATGTCACGGTGAAAATGAATGAATTGCATCTACATGTAATAATGTCTTAGGAACTTGAGCATAAAGAACCAAGTGACAAGAGGATGTCTTCATATATAAGTAAAAGTTAAATAACTTATTTGGGTAATCATTGTATTTTTTATATGCTACCTCCATTTTATAAATGTGTCATTTCTATTCATAAATTACTTAAAAATAATTTTAAATAAATGTAAAATATTACTGCGTTGGTTATAATATTTTAAAATAATAAAAAGTAATTGACTAAAATAATCATGGTACATCCATGTTATAGCATACTAAGAAGCCATTTAAAACAATGTTGCAGCCTTGGCCTATGTGGCTCAATCGGTTGGAGCATCATCCAGTAGATCAAAAGGGTGCAGGGTCAATCTCTGGCCAGGGTACTTAACTGTGTTGCAGGTTTGATCCCTGGTGCATATGGGAGGCAACCGATCGATGTTTCTCTCTCACATCAAACATCAATATTTCTTTTTTTCTCTCCCGCTCTCTCCCTCCCTTCCTCTTTCTGAAAACAATGAAAAAATGTCCTTAGGTGATGGTTTTTTAAAAAGTTTGTTGAAATATAAAGTTGTTCACAGTATATTTCTAAGAGGAAAAAAGCAAGTTATAAAAAGAACATATATTATTGGATTCTATCTTATAAGAGAGAGAGAGAGCGAGAGAGAGAGAGAGAGAGAGAGAGAGAGAGAGAGAGAGAGAAATATAGAAGTATATGGAACCAAAAATCCAAGAGATTGATTTCTGACTAGTCAACTTGAATAATTAATTTCTCTTTTCTTCATGATACCTGTATTTTGTGATGCTGTCCCAGAATGCACATATACTATTGCGTAAAGGGGTAAAATCTGCTGCTAAGCAGAGTTGAGTGGGTGAGGACATTTCACCAAGGGTGCAGTTCATTCTCACCCTCGAGAACACTCCCTGAGTGTTCTCTGAGCACCTGCTGTGCTGTGAAGCCCTCCATGGGGTACCAGGAAAAGAAGGAAGAGTAGGGCATGGCCCCTGTGCCAGAGGAGATCAGCCTATGTATAAACAATCATCTAGTGTCATATGTGTGATTATTTTGACACTTGATGACACTCTCATTAGTACAAGAGTGTTCACTGCCTCTTCACGTCCTTCAGTCAGCCAAAGAGAGTCCCATCATTTTAATCCACTTTCTACCCTCTATTCTCTCCTTCCTTGCTCATTAAGAGACGGGTGGGTCCATGTGGTAAAAGAACAAAGAGGAGATTTCATGTAAGAAAAGCCAGAGTGGCTGGCAGTGAAGAGGTTAAGGCAATAGTGGGTAAGTTGCCTGGGGCAGCTGGGGGCCGTGAGGGAGAAGGAGGCGGGAGGAAAAAGGGAGGTTGACAAATGTTACCATAAATTCTGTATTTGTGTCCCAGTAACTGGTTTAGAAAAAAGCAAGTCAAGAATTGGTGTTATTTGTTAAAATTATTTTTGACCTCGGGGCTATGTTCCTCCAACCACATTCTTCTTCCAAGACTGGACTTTATGGGTTCCGGGTGTAATGGTTACACAAGAATAGTAGTCTTGGGCACTTGGGGAATGGAGTTACCCCCAACGCCATCGCCAGGCATAAAAGCAACGTGGGCAGTGTGACGAAGTATATCAGCATGTAAGGAACTCATGGCTGTAGTGAATTGTATTAGACAAGAGCAACAATCAATTTTCCTTGTGACTTGTGCGCTGGGGCTCTGCCCTTTCCTGGCCTGGACTTGTCTCAGGACCAGCTTGCAGACGGCAGTGAGCCGTGGCCAGCTGGGGAATGGGGGAGGTCTTCTTTACACGGACTGACCTTTGCTGAGACTCGTGTGATGTGGGAACAACTTGTAGCCATATTTTAGGGAGATTTGTTAACTTGAACGTGTGGACTCCTGTTTCATAGGAAGTTTTAATTCTTTATTTTTAATTTCTTTTTGTTTTTAAAATGCACCTAGTCTCTCTCCTGAGGGGACTGCTCTGGCCTGAGGTGTCACTGTAGAAGTGCAGGTGAGGGGAAACAGCTCTGTTACCCCAGGCTTCTCTGCCAGCAGTGAGAGGAGAGGTCAAGGGGGAGCACCAGCCTGGAGGCCCTGGAGAGAAGGCAGAAGGCAGGAAAGGGCAGGGTGGGGCAGGATGGAGACTCCCCAGGGGCTGGATCCACCTGCCCCTCTTCCTCACTGAGGGTCTCAGTCAGTCTGCTCTGGGATGTGGACGCTCGGGGCAAGGCTGAGGACAAAAGTCAAGCGCTCCCCAGCCGGCTTTGCTGGTGTCTGGCCTGCCGGCAGAAGTGGACGTAACCGTGCGCCTGGGGAGCTGTGCTGGTTTCCTGTTGCCGCTCTAATACGTTGTACATCTGTGACCTTCCAGTTCTGCAGTTCAGAAGTCCAGAATCAGTTCCACTGGGCTGATATCAAGGTGTGGCCCACCGCCCAACCTCAGGGTTATATGTGGCAGCTCCAAGTCTGTGTGAAGCCCACCAGGCCCTCCCTTGCTTCCTGCATGAACTCCTGGGCTCACAGGTGTTCTGTCTGGTGCTGACCAGGAAGCCCTGGGACTGTGGCCTGGATGAGCCACAGCAGAGCTGGGGCCTGTGGGGTTTGTCCCTGGCTGGCTGGGGGCTGACTGCCCTGCATGGGTTTTGGCCTCGTCATGGCTCATTTTCTCGAGAAGCTGCAGGGCCTCTGACCAAAGGGCAGAGTCAGGCTTGGTGCTCAGGTGGCTGGCCAGCCGGCCTGGGACCACCTGTCTAGCCGGGATGTCTGTAGGTGATGTTGCTGCTGCTGACATCATGAATGCAGGCTCTTGCCTGGGTCACCGCAGCAAGACCACACAGGGTGTGTTTGCCCTGGGTGTTGGGACACTCAGAAGCCCATGGAGGAGAGAGGCCTGGCTCTGCAGCCCAGGGTCCTGTCTGTGAGGGGCTCATGGAAGGGGGCTCTGTCCTTTCTGGTCAGGTCTTCCTTGGGAGCTCTTTCTGAACCAGAGCATCGGGTTAACCTCCCTGCCGTGGTATCATGGAGCCTTTGCTATGGGGCCGCATGTCCAGAAAGGAGGCTGATTCTGCTCAAATCAGACAGGAGATTGTACTGCATGTAACTGTCTGTGCTGTGAATTTATGAACACACGGCCCAGAGGTGGGGCGGTGAGGGGCAGTTTGTAGGGACTGGATTCCTGCAAGTGACAATGGCTGGTCTGCGTGTTCTTCGACAAGCACAAGACAGTGCTTCCTTCTGCAGGCTCCAGGGGAAACACTATTTCTGTGCATTTCCCGCCTTGCTTCCTGGGCTCGTGGACCCATGTGGCTCCTACTTCTGCTTCTGTTCAGACTCCATTCTGACTCAGACCTTCCTGCCTCCCTCTTAGAAGGTCCCTGTGATTACATGGGGCCCACCAGGATAATCAGGATAATCGGCCCGTCTCAAGCCCTTACCTTGACCACATCTGCAAAGTCCCTTTGCCCTGGAAGGGAACATGTTCCCAGGTCCCATGGAGTAGGGTGTGGGCTCCTCGGGGCTGCACTCTGTCTGCCCCCAAACTGGGTCGGAAGCCCTCCCTGTTCCGCTCCTTGCCTCGGAGCCTCCCTGGGTTTGCTCCCCATGACAGAAGGACACAAGTTATTGAGTGTCACATATCATGGTGATGGCCTCCAGGAAGGAATTTGATGGAATACTTTTTTAACACCATGCATTTGAGAACGTGACTCTGACCACGGAGTCTGATGACTTCCACCCCATCACTAACCTGTGGTTTTATAAAAGGGAACACAGCTGGCCCTTTGAAAAGGATCCTCTTTCCCTTTCTCTTTTCTCATCTCACACCGATTTCCTTCAGGTTGTAACTCACTCTTAGCACATGAAACAGTTTCTCACTCACCTCATCGCTGGACAGCCCCAGCAATGACACCTGCTTGGAGCCATGTGGGCAAATCGTTCAGCCTGGAGGGGCTTGGCTCTAGGCTATGTGGGGACATCCACACACAGAGCTGGGCTCTCGCTCTTTCCAGCTGCTCTATGACATCAGAGGCAGGACGCTGAGGCCTCACGAGTCACTTTTGGCAGGAACACTCCTGAAACACACTGTGCATCCCTCCCTGGCATGTGGCCACCTCTGCCCAAGCCCCAGCCACCTCCCGCCTCTCCCAGTGAGCACTGGGGTGTAGGGGCAGCTTTCTTCAACAATGGTACCTGGTGACAGTTTATATGAGGGAATATGTCGACAAGAGAGTTGTTAAGATTTTGCAGGAGAGATGTTGAAAGAAACAGTGTGAAGACAAAGGCATTCCGGTAGTCCCCAGAGAGACTGGGAGAGGGACAGCCAGGGCGGGGGGGGGGGGGGGGGGGGGTGCATCCTATTTTGGATTAGCCCTCCTGGCAAAGAAGACTGCCAGATGCCCCCAGGACCCAACCCCATCAGCAGGCGCATGTCCCAGGGGTGAGCAAATGGCCCCACATCCAGGTCAGGGCACTGCCTGCGGTGGTCCAGCCCCAGGCACTGGCCATTGAGGCAGTCCTTTCTCTGAGTCCTTTCTGTTGCAGCCCAAGGAAGTGTGGCAGGATCCCAGACCAGAATGTGTGGGTGTTGGGGTTTGAAACACACAGACCGCTGTTAGAACCTAGGCCAGCTCAGCCCAGATCTCTGCACTGGGTGGGGACCCAGGTCTGCTGTTAGTGAGGGGTTACTCGGCCCTCCTTTGCCAAGGTGTCTTGTGTGCTTAGGGGCTCCCTGGGGAGGAGCCACCATGATTGGGGCAGGGTCCCTGACTGTCGGTCCACAGCAATTTCTAAAATGACGAGGTGAGGTACCCTTCCCATG